>NC_090447.1:188715581-189363157 GCF_031143425.1 Pleurodeles waltl
CAAAGCTCCTGTCTCATAACTAGGATTTCCTGTGTTTAAATTCCAGCAACACTTTAGATTTAGTCCAAAATTTTAAAAGCCAATTTCTTCAAGGAAACATTCAATAAAGTTTAAAAACAAGAGTAGTGTTCTGTTGACTTTAGAATGCTTGATCTCCAAATGAAACAAACACGTGGTGTTTTGCAGAATTCAAAAGTAATACCATAAATGAATAGGGGAAAAGAGAATGTCAAAGAAAAGGAAAGAGACGACAAATAAATTAAGAGTTCAATTTAACTAATGCATTTTACTCACAACACATAATTCAATATTCTATAAGTAGGGTAAGTCACTCATTAAGGAAGTATTCTTAAATAAATTTGATCTTCTCACCTATAGAGTTTGACAACAGAGTTGTATCAACTTAGAAAAGAAAATTAAAAAACGAGATTTCTACTGCACTCCATTCTACTAGCAATTTCAGTAAACATTGCTATGAAGGTGCTGTCGCTTAGTTGCTTTGAATGCCCGTCTAATAAACAGGAGCCTCTGAGTTCAAATCTCCAGAACAACTCGCTCCTTTTCATAGTTAAATAACAGATTATTTTCATTAGATGATCCTTTGATATAATGTTAAAATGAAATATTTGAGTCAACTTACTATGAGGAGTTCATCTTAATACTAAATAAAATTCTGAGTATTTTCGAGATGACAGAAGCAAGACTGTGAACGTAAAATGAAGGGTATATCAAAGAGGAAGATAAATACAAAATAAAGCACTAGAGTTGAAGAAGAAAAGTGATACAATCCTTTACAATAATAATTTGTGAACCACTGAAAAATGTAATCTACTTTTATGAGTACTTTTTAACAAAAACTTAGGTACTCTTCTTAAGTGATGGGGAATTCTTTTATGTTTAACGTAATAACACAGATAAAAAAAGACTCCACAGAAGGCATTGAAAAGCAATAATGGCAACTAAGTCAGTTATTCAATCATTTTAAGAGTAAAAGGTGCTGTGGCTTAGTGGTTAAAGCGCCTATCTCGTAAACAGGAAATCCTGAGTTCAAATCTCAGCAACAGCTCAGTTTTGCTCCAAACTTATAGAATTGAATTTTTCAAGTAAATATTAAATACAGTTTCAAAACAAGAGTAGTGTCCTGTTCACTTTAGAATGCTTCATCTCATAATGAAAAAAGCACTTGGTATTTTGCAGAATTTCAAGCAATGCAATGAATGAATAAGGGAAATGAAAATTATAACAAAGAGGAAAGAGAAGAAAATTCTATTTAGAGTTGAACTTTTGTAATGCATTTCACTCACAAGACATAATTCAATATTCTAAAAGAACTGTAAGCCACCTCGTAAGGAAGTATTTTAAAATAAATTTAGTGTTCTGAACCTATAGTGTTTAAGAAGAGAGTTGTGGGAACTTAGAAAAGAAAATGAAAAAAAAAAAATTATATTTCACTCCATTCAGCTAACTATTCCAGTGACATTTGTCAAGTAGGTGCTGTGGCTTAGATGGTTAAAGCGCCTGTGTAGTAAACAGGAGATCCTGAGTTCAGATCTCAGCAGCACCTTGATTTTTTTATTCTTAAATTACAGATCAGTTCCCTTAGATTCTCTCTGATGCAATTAAAAAATGAAAAATCTAAGTCATCTTACTAATAGACAGTTCATCTTAATATTAAATATAATTCAGAGAATTTTCATGGTAACAGAAGCAATACTTTGAATGTAAAATGAAGAATAAATCAAATAGCAAGGTATATATGAACTAAAACCTTACAGTTGAAGACAATTGATGTATTCCTCTACAATTATTATTTGTAAACCACTCAAAAATGTAATCCACTTTTATAAGTACTTTTTAACTAAAACGTAGGTATTCTTGTTAAGTGATGAGGAATCCCTTTTTGTTCAACGTTTCACCACAGATAAAGAAGACTGCACTAAAGGCACTGAGGACAAGTAATCTCCACTAAGTGAGTTATTCAATATTTGTAAGATAAGTAGGTGCTGTTGTTTAGTGGTCAAAGCTCCAGTCTCATAACTAGGATGTCCTGTGTTTAAATTCCAGCAACACTTTAGATTTAGTCCAAACTTTTAAAATTCAATTTCTTCAAGTAAACGTTCAATAAAGTTTAAAAACAAGAGTAGTGTTCTGTTGACTTTAGAATGCTTGATCTCCAAATGAAACAAACACTTGGTGTTTTGCAGAATTCGAATGTAATACAATAAATGAATAGGGAAAAAAAGAATGTCAAAGAAAAGGAAAGAGACAACAAATAAATTAAGAGTTCAATTTCAGTAATGCATTTTACTCACAACACATAATTCAATCTTCTATAAGTAGTGTAAGTCACTCATTAAGGAAGTATTCTTAAATAAATTTGATCTTCTCACCTATAGAGTTTGACAACAGAGTTGTATCAACTTAGAAAATGAAATTTAAAAAAACAGATTTCCACTGCACTCTATTCTACTAGCAATTTCAGTAAACTTTGTCATGAAGGTGCTGTGGCTTAGTTGCTTAACGTGCCTGTCTAGTAAACAGGAGATTCTGAGTTCAAATCTCCACAACACCTTGCTCTTTTTCATAGTTTAATAACAGATTATTTTAATTAGATGATCCTTTGATATAATGTTAAAATGAATAATTTGAGACACCTTACTATTGAACGGTTCATCTTAATACTAAATAAAATTCCGAGTATTTTCGAGATAACAGACGCAGGACTGTGAATGGAAAATGAAGGGTATATCAAAGAGGAAGATGAATATAAAATAAAGCGCTAGAGTTGAAGAAGAAAAGTGATACAATCCTCTTCAATAATAATTTGTGAGCCACTGAAAAATATAGTCTACTTTTATGAATACTTTTTAACTAAATCTTAGGTACTCTTCTTAAATGATGGGGAATTGTTTTATGTTTAACGTAATAACACAGATAAAATAAGACTCCACAGAAGGTATTGAAAAGCAATAATGGCAACTAAGTCAGTTATTCAATCATTTTAAGAGTAAGAGGTGCTGTGGCTTAGTGGTTAAAGCGCCTGTCTTGTGAACAGGAAATCTTCAGTTCAAATCTCAGTAGCACCTCAGTTTTGCTCCAAACTTATAGAATTGAATTTTTTCAAGTAAATATTAAATACAGTTTCAAAACAAGAGTAGTGTCCTGTTCACTTTAGAATGCTCCATCTCATAATGAAAAAAGCACTTGGTATTTTGCAGAATTTCAAAGCAATACAATGAATGAATAAGGGAAAAGAGAATTATAACAAAGAGGAAAGAGAAGAAAATTCAATTTAGAGTTACATTTTTGTAATGCATTTCACTCACAAGACATAATTCAATATTCTAAAAGAACGGTAAGCCACCTCTTAAGGAAGTATTTTTAAATAAATTTAGTGTTCTCACCTATAGTGTTTAAGAAGAGAGTTGTGGGAACCTAGAAGAGAAAATGAAAAAAAAAATGATTTCTATTTCACTCCATTCAGCTAACTATTCCAGTGACGTTTGTCAAGCAGGTGCTGTGGCTTAGATTGTTAAAGCACCTGTCTAGTAAACAGGAGATCCTGAGTTCAAATCTAAGCAGCTCCTTGATATTTTTATTCTTAAATTACAGATCAGTTTCCTTGGATACTCTCTGATACAATAAAATAAAAAAATATATCTGAGTCATCTTACTAATAGACAGTTCATCTTAATATTAAATAAAATTCAGAGAATTTTCATGGTAACAGAAGCAAAACTTTGAATGTAAAATGAAGAGTAAATCAAATAGCAAGGTATATATGAACTAAAACCTTAGAGTTGAAGACAACTTATGTATTCCTCTACAATTATTATTTGTAAACCACTCAAAAATGTAATCTACTTTTATAAGTACTTGTTAACTAAAATGTAGGTATTCTTGTTAAGTGATGGGGAATCCTTTTTTGTTCAACGTTTCACCACAGATAAAGAAGACTGCACTAAAGGCACTGAGGACAAGTCCTCTCCACTAAGTCAGTTATTCAATATTTGTAAGATAAGTAGGTGCTGTTGTTTAGTGGTCAAAGCTCCTGTCTCATAACTAGAATGTCCTGTGTTTAAATTCCAGCAACAATTTAGATTTAGTCCAAACTTTTAAAATTCAATTTCTTCAAGTAAACGTTCAATAAAGTTTAAAAACAAGAGTAGTGTTCTGTTGACTTTAGAATGCTTGATCTCCAAATGAAACAAACACTTGGTGTTTTGCAGAATTCGAAAGTAATACCATAAATGAATAGGGGAAAAGAGAATGTCAAAGAAAAGGAGAGAGACGACAAATAAATTAAGAGTTCAATTTAACCAATGCATTTTACTCAAAACACATAATTACATCTTCTATAAGTAGGGTAAGTCACTCATTAAGGAAGTATTCTTAAATAAATTTGATCTTCTCACCTATAGCGTTTGACAACAGAGTTGTATCAACTTAGAAAAGAAAAGAAAAAAAAACAGATTTCTACTGCACTCCATTCTACTAGCAATTGCAGTAAACTTTGTCATGAAAGTTCTCTGGCTTAGTTCCTTTGACTGCCCGTCTAATAAACAGGCGATCCTGAGTTCAAATCTCCACAACACAGTGCTCTTTTTCATAGTTAAATAACAGATTATTTTCATTAGATGATCCTTTGATATAATGTTAAAATGACAAATTTGAGTAACTTACTATTGAACAGTTCATCTTAATACTAAATAAAATTCCGAGTATTTTCGAGATGACAGAAGCAAGACTGTGAATGTAAAATGAAGGGTATATCAAAGAGGAAGATAAATATAAAATAAAGTGCTAGAGTTGAAGAAGAAAAGTGATACAATCCTCTGCAATAATAATTTGTGAGCCACTGAAAAATGTACTCTACTTTTATGAATACTTTTTAACTAAGTCTTCGGTACTCTTCTTAAGTGATGGGGAATTCTTTTATGTTTAACGTAATAACACAGTTAAAAAAAGACTCCACAGAAGGTATTGAAAAGTAATAATGGCAACTAAGTCAGTTATTCAATCATTTTAGACGTAAGAGGTGCTGTGGCTTAGTGGTTAAAGCGCTTGTCTCGTAAACAGGAAATCCTGAGTTCAAATCTCAGCAGCACCTCAGTTTTGCTCCAAACTTATAGAATTGAATTTTTTCAAGTAAATATTAAATACAGTTTCAAAACAAGAGTAGTGTCCTGTTCACTTTAGAATGCTTCATCTCATAATGAAAAAAGCACTTGGTATTTTGCAGAATTTCAAAGCAATGCAATGAAAGAATAAGGGAAATGAGAAGCATAACAAAGAGGAAAGAGAAGAAAATTCAATTTAGAGTTGAATTTTTGTAATGCATTTCACTCACAAGACATAATTCAATATTCTAAAAGAACGGTAAGAAACCTCTTAAGGAAGAATTTTTAAATACATTCAATGTTCTCACCTATAGTGTTTAAGAAGAGAGTTGTGGGAACTTAGAAAAGAAAATGAAAAAAAAAATGATTTCTATTTCACTCCATTCAGCTAACTATTCCAGTGACGTTTGTCAAGCAGGTGCTGTGGCTTAGCTGGTTAAAGCGCCTGTCTAGTAAACGGGAGATCCTGAGTTCAAATCTCAGCAGCACCTTGATATTTTTATTCTTAAATTACAGATCAGTTTCCTTAAATACTCTCTGATACAATTAAAAAATGAAAAATCTGAGTCATCTTACTAATAGACAGTTCATCTTAATATTAAAGAAAATTAAGAGAATTTTCATGGTAACAGAAGCAAAACTTTGAATGTAAAATGAAGAGTAAATCAAATGGCAAGGTATATATGAACTGAAACCTTAGAGTTGAAGACAACTGATGTATTCCTCTTCAATTATTATTTGTAAACCACTCAAAAATGTAATCTACTTTTATGAGGACTTGTTAACTAAAATGTAGGTATTCTTGTTAAGTGATGGGGAATCCTTTTTTGTTCAACGTTTCACCACAGATAAAGAAGACTGCACTAAAGGCACTGAGGACAAGTCATCTCCACTAAGTCAGTTATTCAATATTTGTAAGATAAGTAGGTGCTGTTGTTTAGTGGTCAAAGCTCCTGTCTCATAACTAGGATGTCCTGTGTTTAAATTCCAGCAACAATTTAGATTTAGTCCAATCTTTTAAAATTCAATTTCTTCAAGTAAACGTTCAATAAAGTTTAAAAACAAGAGTAGTGTTCTGTTGACTTTAGAATGCTTGATCTCCAAATGAAACAAAGACTTGGTGTTTTGCAGAATTCGAAAGTAATACCATAAATGAATAGGGGAAAAGAGAATGTCAAAGAAAAGGAAAGAGATGACAAATAAATTAAGAGTTCAATTTAACCAATGCATTTTACTCACAACACATAATTCAATCTTCTATAAGTTGGGTAAGTCACTCATTAAGGAAATATTCTTAAATAAATTTGATCTTCTCACCTATAGAGTTTGACAACAGAGTTGTATCAACTTAGAAAATAAAATTAAAAAAAACAGATTTCTACTGCACCCCATTCTACTAGCAATTGCAGTAAACATTGTCATGAAAGTTCTCTGGCTTAGATGCTTTGACTGCCCGTCTAATAAACAGGAGATCCTGAATTCAAATCTCCACAACACCGTGCTCTTTTTCATAGTTAAATAACAGATTATTTTCATTAGATGATCCTTTGATATAATGTTAAAATGAAAAATTTGAGTAACTTACTATTGAACAGTTCATCTTAATACTAAATAAAATTCCGAGTATTTTCGAGATGACAGAAGCAAGACTGTGAATGTAAAATGAAGGGTATATCAAAGAGGAAGATAAATATAAAATAAAGTGCTAGAGTTGAAGAAGAAAAGTGATACAATCCTCTGCAATAATAATTTGTGAGCCACTGAAAAATGTAGTCTACTTTTATGAATACTTTTAAACTAAATCTTAGGTACTCTTCTTAAGTGATGGGGAATTCTTTTATGTTGAACGTAATAACACAGATAAAAAAAGACTCCACAGAAGGTATTGAAAAGCAATAATGGCAACTAAGTCAGTTATTCAATCATTTTAGGAGTAAGCGGTGCTGTGGCTTAGTGGTTAATGCACCTGTCTCATCAACAGGAAATCCCGAGTTCAAATCTCAGCAGCACCTCAGTTCTGCTCCAAACTTATAGAATTGAATTTTTTCAAGTAAATATTAAATACGGTTTTAAAACATGAGTAGTGTCCTGTTCACTTTAGAATGCTTCATCTCATAATGAAAAAAGCACTTGGTATTTTGCAGAATTTCAAAGCAATGCAATGAATGAATAAGGGAAATGAGAATTATAACAAAGAGGAAAGAGAAGAAAATTCAATTTAGAGTTGAATTTTTGTAATGCATTTCACTCACAAGACATAATTCAATATTCTAAAAGAACGGTAAGCCACCTCTTAAGGAAGAATTTTTAAACACATTTAGTGTTCTCACCTATAGTGTTTAAGAAGAGAGTTGTGGGAACTTAGAAAAGAAAATGAAAAAAAAAATGATTTCTATTTCACTCCATTCAGCTAACTATTCCAGGGATGTTTGTCAAGCAGGTGCTGTGGCTTAGCTGGTTAAAGCGCCTGTCTAGTAAATAGGAGATCCTGAGTTCAAATCTCAGCAGCACCTTGATATTTTTATTCTTAAATTACAGATCAGTTTCCTTAGATACTCTCTGATACAATTAAAAAATGAAAGATCTGAGTCATCTTACTAATAGACAGTTCATCTTAATATTAAATAAAATTCAGAGAATTTTCATGGTAACAGAAGCAAAACTTTGAATGTAAAATGAAGAGTAAATCAAATAGCAAGGTATATATGAACTAAAACCTTAGAGTTGAAGACAACTGATGTATTCCTCTACAATTATTATTTTTAAACCACTCAAAAATGTAATCTACTTTTATGAGTACTTGTTAACTAAAATGTAGGTATTCTTGTTAAGTGATGGGGAATCCTTTTTTGTTCAACGTTTCACCACAGATAAAGAAGACTGCACTAAAGGCACTGAGGACAAGTCATCTCCACTAAGTCAGTTATTCAATATTTGTAAGATAAATAGGTGGTGTTGTTTAGTGGTCAAAGCTCCTGTCTCATAACTAGGATGTCCTGTGTTTAAATTCCAGCAACAATTTAGATTTAGTCCAAACTTTTAATATTCAATTTCTTCAAGTAAACGTTCAATAAAGTTTAGAAACAAGAGTAGTGTTCTGTTGACTTTAGAATGCTTGATCTCCAAATGAAACAAACACTTGGTGTTTTGCAGAATTCGAAAGTAATACCATAAATGAATAGGGAAAAAGAGAATGTCAAAGAAAAGGAAAGAGACGACAAATAAATTAAGAGTTCAATTTAACCAATGCATTTTACTCACAACACATAATTCAATCTTCTATAAGTAGGGTAAGTCACGCATTAAGGAAGTATTCTTAAATAAATTTGATCTTCTCACCTATAGAGTTTGACAACAGAGTTGTATCAACTTAGAAAAGAAAATAAAAAAAACAGATTTCTACTGCACTCCATTCTACTAGCAATTGCAGTAAACTTTGTTATGAAAGTTCTCTGGCTTAGTTGCTTTGACTGCCCGTCTAATAAACAGGAGATCCTGAGTTCAAATCTCCACAACACCGTGTTCTTTTTCATAGTTAAATAACAGATTATTTTCATTAGATGATCCTTTGATATAATGTTAAAATGAAAAATTTGAGTAACTTACTATTGAACAGTTCATCTTAATACTAAATAAAATTCAGAGTATTTTTGAGATGACAGAAGCAAGACTGTGAATGTAAAATGAAGAGTATATCAAAGAGGAAGATAAATATAAAATAAAGTGCTAGAGTTGAAGAAGAAAAGTGATACAATCCTCTACAATAATAATTTGTGAGCCACTGAAAAATGTAGTCTACTTTTTTGAATACTTTTTAACTAAATCTTAGGTCCTCTTCTTAAGTGATGGGGAATTCTTTTATGTTTAACGTAATAACACAGATAAAAAAAGACTCCACAGAAGGTATTGAAAAGCAATAATGGCAACTAAGTCAGTTATTCAATCACTTTAGGAGTAAGAGGTGCTGTTGCTTAGTGGTTAAAGCACCTGTCTCGTAAACAGGAAATCTTCAGTTCAAATCTCAGCAACACCTCAGTTTTGCTCCAAACTTATAGAATTGAATTTTTTCAAGTAAATATTAAATACAGTTTCAAAACAAGAGTAGTGTCCTGTTCAACTTAGAATGCTTCATCTCATAATGAAAAAAGCACTTGGTATTTTGCAGAAATTCAAAGCAATGCAATGAATGAATAAGGGAAATGAGAATTATAACAAAGAGGAAAGAGAAGAAAATTCAATTTAGAGTTGAATTTTTGTAATGCATTTCACTCACAAGACATAATTCAATATTCTAAAAGAACGGTAAGCCACCTCTTAAGGAAGAATTTTTAAACACATTTAGTGTTCTCACCTATAGTGTTTAAGAAGAGAGTTGTGGGAACTTAGAAAAGAAAATGAAAAAAAAAATGATTTCTATTTCACTCCATTCAGCTAACTATTCCAGGGATGTTTGTCAAGCAGGTGCTGTGGCTTAGCTGGTTAAAGTGCCTGTCTAGTAAACAGGAGATCCTGAGTTCAAATCTCAGCAGCACATTGATATTTATATTCTTAAATTACAGATCAGTTTCCTTAGATACTCTCTGATACAATTAAAAAATGAAAGATCTGAGTCATCTTACTAATAGACAGTTCATCTTAATATTAAATAAAATTCTGAGAATGTTCATGGTAACAGAAGCAAAACTTTGAATGTAAAATGAAGAGTAAATCAAATAGCAAGGTATATATGAACTAAAACCTTAGAGTTGAAGACAACTGATGTATTCCTCTACAATTATTATTTGTAAACCACTCAAAAATGTAATCTACTTTTATGAGTACTTGTTAACTAAAATGTAGGTATTCTTGTTAAGTGATGGGGAATCCTTTTTTGTTCAACGTTTCACCACAGATAAAGAAGACTGCACTAAAGGCACTGAGGACAAGTCATCTCCACTAAGTCAGTTATTCAATATTTGTAAGATAAGTAGGTGCTGTTGTTTAGTGGTCAAAGCTCCTGTCTCATAACTAGGATGTCCTGTGTTTAAATTCCAGCAACAATTTAGATTTAGTCCAAACATTTAAAATTCAATTTCTTCAAGTAAACGTTCAATAAAGTTTAAAAACAAGAGTAGTGTTCTGTTGACTTTAGAATGCTTGATCTCCAAATGAAACAAACACTTGGTGTTTTGCAGAATTCGAAAGTAATACCATAAATGAATAGGGGAAAAGAGAATGTCAAAGAAAAGGAAAGAGACGACAAATAAATTAAGAGTTCAATTTAACCAATGCATTTTACTCACAACACATAATTCAATCTTCTATAAGTAGGGTAAGTCACGCATTAAGGAAGTATTCTTAAATAAATTTGATCTTCTCACCTATAGAGTTTGACAACAGAGTTGTATCAACTTAGAAAATATAATTAAAAAAAACAGATTTCTACTGCACTCCATTCTACTAGCAATTGCAGTAAACTTTGTCATGAAAGTTCTCTGGCTTAGTTGCTTTGTCTGCCCGTCTAATAAACAGGAGATCCTGAGTTCAAATATTCACAACACCGTACTCTTTTTCATAGTTAAATAACAGATTATTTTCATTAGATGATCCTTTGATATAATGTTAAAATGAACAATTTGAGTAACTTACTATTCAACAGTTCATCTTAATACTCAATAAAATTCAGAGTATTTTCGAGATGACAGAAGCAAGACTGTGAATGTAAAATGAAGGGTATATCAAAGAGGAAGATAAATATAAAATAAAAAGCTAGAGTTGAAGAAGAAAAGTGATACAATCCTCTACAATAATAATTTGTGAGCCACTAAAAAATGTAGTCTACTTTTATGAATACTTTTTAACTAAATCTTAGGTACTCTTCTTAAGTGATGGGGAATTCTTTTATGTTTAACGTAATAACACAGATAAAAAAAGACTCCACAGAAGGTATTGAAAAGCAATAATGGCAAGTAAGTCAGTTATTCAATCACTTTAGGAGTAAGAATTGCTGTTGCTTAGTGGTTAAAGCGCCTGTCTCGTAAACAGGAAATCTTGAGTTCAAATCTCAGCAGCACCTCAGTTTTGCTCCAAACTTATAGAATTGAATTTTTTCAAGTAAATATTAGTTACAGTTTCAAAACAAGAGTAGTGTCCTGTTCAATTTAGAATGCTTCATCTCATAATGAAAAAAGCACTTGGTATTTTGCAGAATTTCAAAGCAATGCAATGAATGAATAAGGGAAATGAGAATTATAACAAAGAGGAAAGAGAAGAAAATTCAATTTAGAGTTAAATTTTTGTAATGCATTTCACTCACAAGACATAATTCAATATTCTAAAAGAACGGTAAGCCACCTCTTAAGGAAGAATTTTTAAACACATTTAGTGTTCTCACCTATAGTGTTTAAGAAGAGAGTTGTGGGAACTTAGAAAAGAAAATGAAAAAAAAAAAGATTTCTATTTCACTCCATTCAGCTAACTATTCCAGGGGTGTTTGTCAAGCAGGTGTTGTGGCTTAGCTGGTTAAAGCGCCTGTCTAGTAAACAGGAGATCCTGAGTTCAAATCTCAGCAGCACCTTGATATTTTTATTCTTAAATTACAGATCAGTTTCCTTAGATACTCTCTGATACAATTAAAACATGAAAGATCTGAGTCATCTTACTAATAGACAGTTCATCTTAATATTAAATAAAATTCAGAGAATTTTCATGGTAACAGAAGCAAAACTTTGAATGTAAAATGAAGAGTAAATCAAATAGCAAGATATATATGAACTAAAACCTTAGAGTTGAAGACAACTGATGTATTCCTCTACAATTATTATTTGTAAACCACTCAAAAATGTAATCTACTTTTATGAGTACTTGTTAACTAAAACGTAGGTATTCTTGTTAAGTGATGGGGAATCCTTTTTTGTTCAACGTTTCACCACAGATAAAGAAGACTGCACTAAAGGCACTGAGCACAAGTCATCTCCACTAAGTCAGTTATTCAATATTTGTAAGATAAGTAGGTGCTGTTGTTTAGTGGTCAAAGCTCCTGTCTCATAACTAGAATGTCCTGTGTTTAATTTCCAGCAACAATTTAGATTTAGTCCAAACTTTTAAAATTCAATTTCTTCAAGTAAACGTTCAATAAAGTTTAAAAACAAGAGTAGTGTTCTGTTGACTTTAGAATGCTTGATCTCCAAATGAAACAAACACTTGGTGTTTTGCAGAATTCGAAAGTAATAACATAAATGAATAGGGGAAAAGAGAATGTCAAAGAAAAGGAAAGAGACGACAAATAAATTAAGAGTTCAATTTAACCAATGCATTTTACTCAAAACACATAATTCAATCTTCTATAAGTAGGGTAAGTCACTCATTAAGGAAGTATTCTTACATAAATTTGATCTTCTCACCTATAGAGTTTGACAACAGAGTTGTATCAACTTAGAAAAAAAAAAAAAAAAATCTACTGCACTCCATTCTACTAGCAATTGCAGTAAACTTTGTCATGAAAGTTCTCTGGCTTAGTTGCTTTGACTGCCCGTCTAATAAACAGGAGATCCTGAATTCAAATCTCCACAACACCATGCTCTTTTGCATAGTTAAATAACAGATTATTTTCATTAGATGATCCTTTTATATAATGTTAAAATGACAAATTTGACTAACTTACTATTGAACAGTTCATCTTAATACTAAATAAAATTCCGAGTATTTTCGAGATGACAGAAGCAAGACTGTGAATGTAAAATGAAGGGTATATCAAAGAGGAAGATAAATATAAAAGAAAGTGCTAGAGTTGAAGAAGAAAAGTGATACAATCCTCTACAATAATAATTTGTGAGCCACTGAAAAATGTAGTCTACTTTTATGAATACTTTTTAACTAAATCTTAGGTACTCTTCTTAAGTGATGGGGAATTCTTTTATGTTTAACGTAATAACACAGATAAAAAAAGACTCCACAGAAGGTATTGAAAAGCAATAATGGTAACTAAGTCAGTTATTCAATCATTTTAAGAGTAAGAGGGGCTGTGGCTTAGTGGTTAAAGTGCCTGTCTTGTAAACAGGAAATCCTGAGTTCAAATATCAGCAACACCTCAGTTTTTCTCCAAACTTATAGAATTTAATTTTTTTAAGTAAATATTAAATACAGTTTCAAAACAAGAGTAGTGTCCTGTTCACTTTAGAAGGCTTCATCTCATAATGAAAAAAGCACTTGGTATTTTGCAGAATTTCAAAGCAATGCAATGAATGAATAAGGGAAATGAGAATTATAACAAAGATGAAAGAGAAGAAAATTCAATTTAGAGTTGAATTTTTGTAATGCATTTCACTCACAAGACATAATTCAATATTCTAAAAGAACGGTAAGCCACCTCTTAAGGAAGAATTTTTAAATAAATTTAGTGTTCTCACCTATAGTGTTTAAGAAGAGAGTTGTGGGAACTTAGAAAAGAAAATGAAAAAAAAATTGATTTCTATTTCACTGCATTCAGCTAACTATTCCAGTGATGTTTGTCAAGCAGGTGCTGTGGCTTTGTTGGTTAAAGCGCCTGTCTAGTAAACAGGAGATCCTGAGTTCAAATCTCAGCAGCACCTTAATATTTGTATTCTTAAATTACAGATCAGTTTCCTTAGATACTCTCTGATACAATTAAAAAATGAAATATCTGAGTCATCTTACTAATAGACAGTTCATCTTAATATTAAATAAAATTCTGAGAATTTTCATGGTAACAGAAGCAAAACTTTGAATGTAAAATGAAGAGTAAATCAAATAGCAAGGTATATATGAACTAAAACCTTAGAGTTGAAGACAACTGATGTATTCCTCTACAATTATTATTTGTAAACCACTCAAAAATGTAATCTACTTTTATAAGTACTTGTTAACTAAAATGTAGGTATTCTTGTTAAGTGATGGGGAATCCTTTTTTGTTCAACGTTTCACCACAGATGAAGAAGACTGCACTAAAGGCACTGAGGACAAGTCATCTCCACTAAGTCAGTTATTCAATATTTGTAAGATAAGTAGGTGCTGTTGTTTAGTGGTCAAAGCTCCTGTCTCATAACTAGGATGTCCTGTGTTTAAATTCCAGCTACTATTTAGATTTAGTCCAAACTTTTAAAATTAAATTTCTTCAAGTAAACGTTCAATAAAGTTTAAAAACAAGAGTAGTGTTCTTTTGACTTTAGAATGCTTGATCTCCAAATGAAACAAACACTTGGTGTTTTGCAGAATTCGAAAGTAATACCCATAAATGAATAGGGGAAAAGAGAATGTCAAAGAAAAGGAAAGAGATGACAAATAAATTAAGAGTTCAATTTAACCAATGCATTTTACTCACAACACATAATTCAATCTTCTATAAGTAGGGTAAGTCACTCATTAAGGAAGTATTCTTAAATAAATTTGATCTTCTCACCTATAGAGTTTGACAACAGAGTTGTATCAACTTAGAAAATAAAATTTAAAAAAACAGATTTCTACTGCACTCCATTCTACTAGCAATTGCAGTAAACTTTGTTATGAAAGTTCTCTGGCTTAGTTGCTTTGACTGCCAGTCTAATAAACAGACGATCATGAGTTCAAATCTCCACAACACCGAGCTCTTTTTCTTAGTTAAATAACAGATTATTTTCATTAGATGATCCTTTGATATAATGTTAAAATGAAAAATGTGAGTAACTTACTATTGAACAGTTCATCTTAATACTAAATAAAATTCCGAGTATTTTTGAGATTACAGAAGCAAGACTGTGAATGTAAAATGAAGTGTATATCAAAGAAGAAGATAAATATAAAATAAAGTGCTAGAGTTGAAGAAGAAAAGTGATACAATCCTCTACAATAATAATTTGTGAGCCACTGAAAAATGTAGTCTACTTTTATGAATACTTTTTAACTAAATCTTAGGTACTCTTCTTAAGTGATGGGGAATTCTTTTATGTTTAACGTAATAACACAGATAAAAAAAGACTCCACAGAAGGTATTGAAAAGCAATAATGGCAACTAAGTCAGTTATTCAATCATTTTAGGAGTAAGAGGTGCTGTGGCTTAGTGGTTAATGCGCTGGTCTCGTAAACAGGAAATCCTGAGTTCAAATCTCAGCAGCACCTCAGTTCTGCTCCAAGCTTATGGAATTGAATTTTTTCAAGTAAATATTAAATACAGTTTTAAAACAAGAGTAGTGTCCTGTTCACTTTAGAATGCTTCATCTCATAATGAAAAAAGCACTTGGTATTTTGCAGAATTTCAAAGCAATGCAATGAATGAATAAGGGAAATGAGAATTATAACAAAGAGGAAAGAGAAGAAAATTCAATTTAGAGTTGAATTTTTGTAATGCATTTCACTCACAAGACATAATTCAATATTCTAAAAGAACGGTAAGCCACCTCTTAAGGAAGAATTTTTCAACACATTTAGTGTTCTCACCTATAGTGTTTAAGAAGAGAGTTGTGGGAACTTAGAAAAGAAAATGAAAAAAAAAATGATTTCTATTTCACTCCATTCAGCTAACTATTCCAGGGGTGTTTGTCAAGCAGGTGCTGTGGCTTAGCTGGTTAAAGTGCCTGTCTAGTAAACAGGACATTCTGAGTTCAAATCTCAGCAGCACCTTGATATTTTTATTCTTAAATTACAGATCTGTTTCCTTAGATACTCTCTGATACAATTAAAACATGAAAGATCTGAGTCATCTTACTAATAGACAGTTCATCTTAATATTAAATAAAATTCAGAGAATTTTCATGGTAACAGAAGCAAAACTTTGAATGTAAAATGAAGAGTAAATCAAATAGCAAGGTATATATGAACTAAAACCTTAGAGTTGAAGACAACTGATGTTTTCCTCTACAATTATTATTTGTAAACCACTCAAAAATGTAATCTACTTTTATGAGTACTTGTTAACTAAAATGTAGGTATTCTTGTTAAGTGATGGGGAATCCTTTTTTGTTCAACGTTTCACCACAGATAAAGAAGACTGCACTAAAGGCACTGAGCACAAGTCATCTCCACTAAGTCAGTTATTCAATATTTGTAAGATAAGTAGGTGCTGTTGTTTAGTGGTCAAAGCTCCTGTCTCATAACTAGAATGTCCTGTGTTTAAATTCCAGCAACAATTTAGATTTAGTCCAAACTTTTAAAATTCAATTTCTTCAAGTAAACGTTCAATAAAGTTTAAAAACAAGAGTAGTGTTCTGTTGACTTTAGAATGCTTGATCTCCAAATGAAACAAACACTTGGTGTTTTGCAGAATTCGAAAATAATACCATAAATGAATAGGGGAAAAGAGAATGTCAAAGAAAAGGAAAGAGACGACAAATAAATTAAGAGTTCAATTTAACCAATGCATTTTACTCACAACACATAATTCAATCTTCTATAAGTAGGGTAAGTCACGCATTAAGGAAGTATTCTTAAATAAATTTGATATTCTCACCTATAGAGTTTGACAACAGAGTTGAATCAACTTAGAAAAGAAAATAAAAAAAAACAGATTTCTACTGCACTCCATTCTACTAGCAATTGCAGCAAATTTTGTCATGAAAGTGCTCTGGCTTAGTTACTTTGACTGCCCGTCTAATAAACAGGAGATCCTGAGTTCAAATCTCCACAACACCGTGCTCTTTTTCATAGTTAAATAAAAGATGATTTTCATTAGATGATCCTTTGATATAATGATAAAATGAAAAATTTTAGTAACTTACTATTGAACAGTTCATCTTATTACTAAATAAAATTCCGAGTATTCTCGAGATGACAGAAGCAAGACTGTGAATGTAAAATGAAGGGTATATCAAAGAGGAAGATAAATATAAAATAAAGTGCTAGAGTTGAAGAAGAAAAGTGATACAATCCTCCTCAATAATAATTTGTGAGCCACTGAAAAATGTAGTCGACTTTTATGAATACTTTTTACCTAAATCTTAGGTACTCTTCTTAAGTGATGGGGAATTCTTTTATGTTTAACGTAATAACACAGATAAAAAAAGACTCCACAGAAGGTATTAAAAAGCAATAATGGCAACTAAGTCAGTTATTCAATCATTGTAGGAGTAAGAGGTGCTGTTGCTTAGTGGTTAAAGCGCCTGTCTCGTAAACAGAAAATCCTGAGTTCAAATCTCAGCAGCACCTCAGTTTTGCTCCAAACTTATAGAATCGAATTTTTTCAAGTAAATATTAAATACAGTTTCAAAACAAGAGTAGTGTCCTGTTCAATTTTGAATGCTTCATCTCATAATGAAAAAAGCACATGGTATTTTGCAGAATTTCAAAGCAATGCAATGAATGAATAAGGGAAATGAGAATTATAACAAATAGGAAAGAGAAGAAAATTCAATTTAGAGTGCAATTTTTGTAATGCATTTCACTCACAAGACATAATTCAATATTTAAAAAAAACGGTAAGCCACCCTCTTAAGGAAGAATTTTTAAATAAATTTAGTGTTCTCACCTATAGTGTTTAAGAAGAGAGTTGTGAAAACTTAGAAAAGAAAATGAAAAAAAAATGATTTCTATTTCACTCCATTCAGCTAACTATTCCAGTGATGTTTGTCAAGCAGGTGCTGTGGCTTAGCTGGTTAAAGCACCTGTCTAGTAAACAGGAGATCCTGAGTTCAAATCTCAGCAGCACCTTGATATTTTTATTCTTATATTACAGATCAGTTTCCTTAGATACTCTCTGATACAATTAAAAAATTAAAATCTGAGTAATCTTACTAATAGACAGTTCATCTTAATATTAAATAAAATTCAGAGAATTGTCATGGTAACAGAAGCAAAACTTTGAATGTAAAATGAAGAATAAATCAAATAGGAAGGTATATATGAACTAAAACCTTAGAGTTGAAGACAACTGATGTATTCCTCTACAATTATTATTTGTAAACCACTCAAAAATGTAATCTACTTTTATAAGTACTTGTTAACTAAAATGTAGGTATTCTTGTTAAGTGATGGGGAATCCTTTTTTGTTCAACGTTTCACCACAGATAAAGAAGACTGCACTAAAGGCACTGAGGACAAGTCCTCTCCACTAAGTCAGTTATTCAATATTTGTAAGATAAGTAGGTGCTGTTGTTTAGTGGTCAAAGCTCCTGTCTCATAACTAGGATATCCTGTGTTTAAATTCCAGCAACAATTTAGATTTAGTCCAAACTTTTAAAATTCAATTTCTTCAAGTAAACGTTCAATAAAGTTTAAAAACAAGAGTAGTGTTCTGTTGACTTTAGAATGCTTGATCTCTAAATGAAACAAACACTTGGTGTTTTGCAGAATTCGAAAGTAATAACATAAATGAATAGGGGAAAAGAGAATGTCAAAGAAAAGGAAAGAGACGACAAATAAATTAAGAGTTCAATTTAACCAATGCATTTTACTCAAAACACATAATTCAATCTTCTATAAGTAGGGTAAGTCACTCATTAAGGAAGTATTCTTAAATAAATGTGATCTTCTCACCTATAGAGTTTGACAACAGAGTTGTATCAACTTAGAAAAAAAAAAAAATTCTACTGCACTCCATTCTACTAGCAATTGCAGTAAACTTTGTCATGAAAGTTCTCTGGCTTGGTTGCTTTGACTGCCCGTCTAATAAACAGGAGGTCCTGAATTCAAATCTCCACAACACCATGCTCTTTAACATAGTTAAATAACAGATTATTTTCATTATATGATCCTTTGATATAATGTTAAAATGACAAATTTGACTAACTTACTATTGAACAGTTCATCTTAATACTAAATAAAATTCCGAGTATTTTCGAGATGACAGAAGCAAGACTGTGAATGTAAAATGAAGGGTATATCAAAGAGGAAGATAAATATAAAAGAAAGTGCTAGAGTTGAAGAAGAAAAGTGATACAATCCTCTACAATAATAATTTGTGAGCCACTGAAAAATGTAGTCTACTTTTTTGAATACTTTTTAACTAAATCTTAGGTACTCTTCTTAAGTGATGGGGAATTATTTTATGTTTAACGTAATAATACAGATAAAAAAAGACTCCACAAAAGGTATTGAAAAGCAATAATGGCAACTAAGTCAGTTATTCAATCACTTTACGAGTAAGAGGTGCTGTTGCTTAGTGGTTAAAGCACCTGTCTCGTAAACAGGAAATCTTGACTTCAAATCTCAGCAGCACCTCAGTTTTGCTCCAAACTTATAGAATTGAATTTTTTCAAGTAAATATTAAATACAGTTTCAAAACAAGAGTAGTGTCCTGTTCAACTTAGAATGCTTCATCTCATAATGAAAAAAGCACTTGGTATTTTGCAGAATTTCAAAGCAATGCAATGAATGAATAAGGGAAATGAGAACTATAACAAAGAAGAAAGAGAAGAAAATTCAATTTAGAGTTGAATTTTTGTAATGCATTTCACTCACAAGACATAATTCAATATTCTAAAAGAACGGTAAGCCACCTCTTAAGGAAGAATTTTTAAACACATTTAGTGTTCTCACCTATAGTGTTTAAGAAGAGAGTTGTGGGAACTTAGAAAAGAAAATGAAAAAAAAATGATTTCTATTTCACTCCATTCAGCTAACTATTCCAGGGATGTTTGTCAAGCAGGTGCTGTGGCTTAGCTGGTTAAAGTGCCTGTCTAGTAAACAGGAGATCCTGAGTTCAAATCTCAGCAGCACCTTGATATTTTTATTCTTAAATTACAGATCAGTTTCCTTAGATACTCTCTGATACAATTAAAAAATGAAAGATCTGAGTCATCTTACTAATAGACAGTTCATCTTAATATTAAATAAAATTCAGAGAATTTTCATGGTAACAGAAGCAAAACTTTGAATGTAAAATGAAGAGTAAATCAAATAGCAAGGTATATATGAACTAAAACCTTAGAGTTGAAGACAACTGATGTATTCCTCTACAATTATTATTTGTAAACCACTCAAAAATGTAATCTACTTTTATGAGTACTTGTTAACTAAAATGTAGGTATTCTTGTTAAGTGATGGGGAATCCTTTTTTGTTCAACGTTTCACCACAGATAAAGAAGACTGCACTAAAGGCACTGAGGACAAGTCATCTCCAGTAAGTCAGTTATTCAATATTTGTAAGATAAGTAGGTGCTGTTGTTTAGTGGTCAAAGCTCCTGTCTCATAACTAGGATGTCCTGTGTTTAAATTCCAGCAACAATTTAGATTTAGTCCAAACATTTAAAATTCAATTTCTTCAAGTAAACCTTCAATAAAGTTTAAAAACAAGAGTTGTGTTCTGTTGACTTTAGAATGCTTGATCTCCAAATGAAACAAACACTTGGTGTTTTGCAGAATTCGAAAGTAATACCATAAATGAATAGGGGAAAAGAGAATGTCAAAGAAAAGGAAAGAGACGACAAATAAATTAAGAGTTCAATTTAACCAATGCATTTTACTCACAACACATAATTCAATCTTCTATAAGTAGGGTAAGTCACGCATTAAGGAAGTATTCTTAAATAAATTTGATCTTCTCACCTATAGAGTTTGACAACAGAGTTGTATCAACTTAGAAAATATAATTAAAAAAAACAGATTTCTACTGCACTCCATTCTACTAGCAATTGCAGTAAACTTTGTCATGAAAGTTCTCTGGCTTAGTTGCTTTGACTGCCCGTCTAATAAAAAGGAGATCCTGAGTTCAAATCTCCACAACACCTGTTCTTTATCATAGTTAAATAACAGATTATTTTCATTAGATGATCCTTTGATATAATGTTAAAATGAAAAATTTGAGTAACTTACTATTGAACAGTTCATCTTAATACTAAATAAAATTCAGAGTATTTTCGAGATGACAGAAGCAAGACTGTGAATGTAAAATGAAGGGTATATCAAAGAGGAAGATAAATGTAAAATAAAGTGCTAGAGTTGAAGAAGAAAAGTGATACAATCCTCTACAATAATAATTTGTGAGCCACTAAAAAATGTAGTCTACTTTTATGAATACTTTTTAACTAAATCTTAGGTACTCTTCTTAAGTGATGGGGAATTCTTTTACGTTTAACGTAATAACACAGATAAAAAAAGACTCCACAGAAGGTATTGAAAAGCAATAATGGCAACTAAGTCAGTTATTCAATCACTTTAGGTTTAAGAGGTGCTGTTGCTTAGTGGTTAAAGCGCCTGTCTCGTAAACAGGAAATCCTGAGTTTAAATCTCAGCAGCACCTCAGTTTTGCTCCAAACTTATAGAATTGAATTATTTCAAGTAAATATTAAATACAGTTTCAAAACAAGAGTAGTGTCCTGTTCAATTTTGAATGCTTCATCTCATAATGAAAAAAGCACATGGTATTTTGCAGAATTTCAAAGCAATGCAATGAATGAATAAGGGAAATGAGAATTATAACAAATAGGAAAGAGAAGAAAATTCAATTTAGAGTGGAATTTTTGTAATGCATTTCACTCACAAGACATAATTCAATATTCTAAAAAAACGGTAAGCCACCTCTTAAGGAAGAATTTTTAAATAAATTTAGTGTTCTCACCTATAGTGTTTAAGAAGAGAGTTGTGAGAACTTAGAAAAGAAAATGAAAAAAAAAAGATTTCTATTTCACTCCATTCAGCTAACTATTCCAGTGACGTTTGTCAAGCAGGTGCTGTGGCTTAGCTGGTTAAAGCACCTGTCTAGTAAACAGGAGATCCTGAGTTCAAATCTCAGCAGCACCTTGATATTTATAATCTTATATTACAGATCAGATTCCTTAGATACTCTCTGATACAATTAAAAAATGAAAATCTGAGTCATCTTACTAATAGACAGTTCATCTTAATATTAAATAAAATTCAGAGAATTGTCATGGTAACAGAAGCAAAACTTTGAATGTAAAATGAAGAATAAATCAAATAGGAAGGTATATATGAACTAAAACCTTAGAGTTGAAGACAACTGATGTATTCCTCTACAATTATTATTTGTAAACCACTCAAAAATGTAATCTACTTTTATAAGTACTTGTTAACTAAAATGTAGGTATTCTTGTTAAGTGATGGGGAATCCTTTTTTGATCAACGTTTCACCACAGATAAAGAAGACTGCACTAAAGGCACTGAGGACAAGTCATCTCCACTAAGTCAGTTATTCAATATTTGTAAGATAAGTAGGTGCTGTTGTTTAGTGGTCAAAGCTCCTGTCTCATAACTAGGATATCCTGTGTTTAAATTCCAGCAACAATTTAGATTTAGTCCAAACTTTTAAAATTCAATTTCTTCAAGTAAACGTTCAATAAAGTTTAAAAACAAGAGTAGTGTTCTGTTGACTTTAGAATGCTTGATCTCCAAATGAAACAAACACTTGGTGTTTTGCAGAATTCAAAAGTAATAACATAAATGAATAGGGGAAAAGAGAATGTCAAAGAAAAGGAAAGAGACGACAAATAAATTAAGAGTTCAATTTAACCAATGCATTTTACTCAAAACACATAATTCAATCTTCTATAAGTAGGGTAAGTCACTCATTAAGGAAGTATTCTTAAATAAATTTGATCTTCTCACCTATAGAGTTTGACAACAGAGTTGTATCAACTTAGAAAAAAAAAAAAAAAAAGAATTCTACTGCACTCCATTCTACTAGCAATTGCAGTAAACTTTTTCATGAAAGTTCTCTGGCTTAGTTGCTTTGACTGCCCGTCTAATAAATAGGAGATCCTGAATTCAAATCTCCACAACACCATCCTCTTTTGCATAGTTAAATAACAGATTATTTTCATTAGATGATCCTTTGATATAATGTTAAAATGACAAATTTGACTAACTTACTATTGAACAGTTCATCTTAATACTAAATAAAATTCCGAGTATTTTCGAGATGACAGAAGCAAGACTGTGAATGTAAAATGAAGGGTATATCAAAGAGGAAGATAAATATAAAATAAAGTGCTAGAGTTGAAGAAGAAAAGTGATACAATCCTCTACAATAATAATTTGTGAGCCACTGAAAAATGTAGTCTACTTTTATGAATACTTTTTAACTAAATCTTAGGTACTCTTCTTAAGTGATGGGGAATTCTTTTATGTTTAACGTAATAACACAGATAAAAAAAGACTCCACAGAAGGTATTGAAAAGCAATAATAGTAACTAAGTCAGTTATTCAATCATTTTAAGAGTAAGAGGTGCTGTGGCTTAGTGGTTAAAGCGCCTGTCTTGTAAACAGGAAATCCTGAGTTCAAATATCAGCAACACCTCAGTTTTGCTCCAAACTTATAGAATTTATTTTTTCAAGTAAATATTAAATACAGTTTCAAAACAAGAGTAGTGTCCTGTTCACTTTAGAAGGCTTCATGTCATAATGAAAAAAGCACTTGGTATTTTGCAGAATTTCAAAGCAATGCAATGAATGAATAAGGGAAATGGAATTATAACAAAGAGGAAAGAGAAGAAAATTCAATTTAGAGTTGAATCTTTGTAATGCATTTCACTCACAAGACATAATTCAATATTCTAAAAGAACGGTAAGCCACCTCTTAAGGAAGAATTTTTAAATAAATTTAGTGTTCTCACCTATAGTGTTTAAGAAGAGAGTTGTGGGAACTTAGAAAAGAAAATGAAAAAAAAATTGATTTCTATTTCACTCCATTCAGCTAACTATTCCAGTGACGTTTGTCAAGCAGGTGCTGTGACTTAGCTGGTTAAAGCGCCTGTCTAGTAAACAGGAGATCCTGAGTTCAAATCTCAGCAGCACCTTAATATTTTTATTCTTAAAGTACAGATCAGTTTTCTTAGATACTCTCTGATACAATTAAAAAATGAAACGTCTGAGTCATCTTACTAATAGACAGTTCATCTTAATATTAAATAAAATTCTGAGAATTTTCATGGTAACAGAAGCAAAACTTTGAATGTAAAATGAAGAGTAAATCAAATAGCAAGGTATATATGAACTAAAACCTTAGAGTTGAAGACAAATGATGTATTCCTCTACAATTATTATTTGTAAACCACTCAAAAAAGTAATCTACTTTTATAAGTACTTGTTAACTAAAATGTAGGTATTCTTGTTAAGTGATGGGGAATCCTTTTTTGTTCAACGTTTCACCACAGATAAAGAAGACTGCACTAAAGGCACTGAGGACAAGTCATCTCCACTAAGTCAGTTATTCAATATTTGTAAGATAAGTAGGTGCTATTGTTTAGTGGTCAAAGCTCCTGTCTCATAACTAGGATGTCCTGTGTTTAAATTCCAGCTACTATTTAGATTTAGTCCAAACTTTTAAAATTCAATTTCTTCAAGTAAACGTTCAATAAAGTTTAAAAACAAGAGTAGTGTTCTTTTGACTTTAGAATGCTTGATCTCCAAATGAAACAAACACTTGGTGTTTTGCAGAATTCGAAAGTAATACCCATAAATGAATAGGGGAAAAGAGAATGTCAAAGAAAAGGAAAGAGACGACAAATAAATTAAGAGTTCAATTTAACCAATTCATTTTACTCACAACACATAATTCAATCTTCTATAAGTAGGGTAAGTCACTCATTAAGGAAGTATTCTTAAATAAATTTGATCTTCTCACCTATAGAGTTTGACAACAGAGTTGTATCAACTTAGAAAATAAAATTTAAAAAAACAGATTTCTACTGCACTCCATTCTACTAGCAATTGCAGTAAACTTTGTCATGAAAGTTCTCTGGCTTAGTTACTTTGACTGCCCGTCCAATAAACAGGCGATCCTGAGTTCAAATCTCCACAACACCGTGCTCTTTTTCTTAGTTAAATAACAGATTATTTTCATTAGATGATCCTTTGATATAATGTTAAAATGAAAAATGTGAGTAACTTACTATTGAACAGTTCATCTTAATACTAAATAAAATTCCGAGTATTTTTGAGATGACAGAAGCAAGACTGTGAATGTAAAATGAAGGGTATATCAAAGAAGAAGATAAATATAAAATAAAGTGCTAGAGTTGAAGAAGAAAATTGATACAATCCTCTGCAATAATAATTTGTGAGCCACTGAAAAATGTAGTCTACTTTTATGAATACTTTTTAACTAAATCTTAGGTACTCTTCTTAAGTGATGGGGAATTCTTTTATGTTTAACGTAATAACACAGATAAAAAAAGACTCCACAGAAGGTATTGAAAAGCAATAATGACAACTAAGTCAGGTATTCAATCATTTTAAGAGTAGGAGGTGCTGTGGCTTAGTGGTTAAAGCACCTGTCTCGTAAACAGGAAATCCTAACTTCAAATCTCAGCAGCACCCCAGTTTTGCTCCAAACTTATAGAATTGAATTTTTTCAAGTAAATATTAAATACAGTTTCAAAACAAGAGTATTGTCCTGTTCACTTTAGAATGCTTCATCTCATAATGAAAAAAACACTTGGTATTTTGCAGAATTTCAAAGCAATGCAATGAATGAATAAGGGAAATGAGAATTATAACAAAGAGGAAAGAGAAGAAAATTAAATTTAGAGTTGAATTTTTTAAATGCATTTCACTCACAAGACATAATTCAATATTCTAAAAGAACGGTAAGCCACCTCTTAAGGAAGAATTTTTAAATAAATTTAGTGTTCTCACCTACAGTGTTTAAGAAGAGAGTTGTGGGAACTTAGAAAAGAAAATGAAAAAAAAATGATTTCTATTTCACTCCATTCAGCTAACTATTCCAGTGATGTTTGTCAAGCCGGTGCTGTGGCTTAGCTGGTTAAAGCTCCTGTCTAGTAAACAGGAGATTCTGAGTTCAAATCTCAGCAGCACCTTCATATTTTTATTCTTAAATTACAGATCAGTTTCCTTAGATATTCTCTGATACAATTAAAAAGTGAAAAATCTGAGTCATCTTACTAATAGACAGTTCATCTTAATATTAAATAAAATTCTGAGAATTTTCATGGTAACAGAAGCAAAACTTTGAATGTAAAATGAAGAGTAAATCAAATAGCAAGGTATATATGAACTAAAACCTTAGAGTTGAAGACAACTGATGTATTCCTCTACAATTATTATTTGTAAACCACTCAAAAATGTAATCTACTTTTATAAGTACTTGTTAACTAAAATGTAGGTATTCTTGTTAAGTGATGGGAAATCCTTTTTTGTTCAACGATTCACCACAGATAAAGAAGACTGCACTAAAGGCACTGAGGGCAAGTCATCTCCACTAAGTCAGTTATTCAATATTTGTAAGATAAGTAGGTGCTGTTGTTTAGTGGTCAAAGCTCCTGTCTCATAACTAGGATGTCCTGTGTTTAAATTCCAGCAACAATTTAGATTTAGTCCAAACTTTTAAAATTCAATTTCTTCAAGTAAACGTTCAATAAAGTTTAAAAACAAGAGTAGTGTTCTGTTGACTTTAGAATGCTTGATCTCCAAATGAAACAAACACTTGGTGTTTTGCAGAATTCGAAAGTAATACCATAAATGAATAGGGGAAAAGAGAATGTCAAAGAAAAGGAAAGAGACGACAAATAAATTAAGAGTTCAATTTAACCAATGCATTTTACTCACAA
This sequence comes from Pleurodeles waltl, assembly GCF_031143425.1. NCBI lineage: Eukaryota > Metazoa > Chordata > Amphibia > Caudata > Salamandridae > Pleurodeles > Pleurodeles waltl. The sequence continues at coordinate 188,742,133 of NC_090447.1, forward strand.
CACATAATTCAATCTTCTATAAGTAGGGTAAGTCACGCATTAAGGAAGTATTCTTAAATAAATTTGATCTTCTCACCTATAGAGTTTGACAACAGAGTTGTATCAACTTAGAAAATAAAATAAAAAAAACAGATTTCTACTGCACTCCATTCTACTAGCAATTGCAGTAAACTTTGCCATGACAGTTCTCTGGCTTAGTTGCTTTGACTGCCCGTCTAATAAACAGGAGATCCTGAGTTCAAATCTCCACTACACCGTTTTCTTTTTCATAGTTAAATAACAGATTATTTTCATTAGATGATCCTTTGATATAATGTTAAAATGAAAAATTTGAGTAACTTACTATTGAACAGTTCATCTTAATACTAAATAAAATTCAGAGTATTTTCGAGATGACAGAAGCAAGACTGTGAATGTAAAATGAAGGGTATATCAAAGAGGAAGATTAATATAAAATAAAGTGCTAGAGTTGAAGAAGAAAAGTGATACAATCCTCTACAATAATAATTTGTGAGCCACTGAAAAATGTAGTCTACTTTTATGAATACTTTTTAACTAAATCTTAGGTACTCTTCTTAAGTGATGGGGAATTCTTTTATGTTTAACGTAATAACACAGATAAAAAAAGACTCCACAGAAGGTATTGAAAAGCAATAATGACAACTAAGTCAGGTATTCAATCATTTTAAGAGTAGGAGGTGCTGTGGCTTAGTGGTTAAAGCGCCTGTCTCGTAAACAGGAAATCCTAACTTCAAATCTCAGCAACACACCAGTTTTGCTCCAAACTTATAGAATTGAATTTTTTCAAGTAAATATTAAATACAGTTTCAAAACAAGAGTATTGTCCTGTTCACTTTAGAATGCTTCATCTCATAATGAAAAAAACACTTGGTATTTTGCAGAATTTCAAAGCAATGCAATGAATGAATAAGGGAAATGAGAATTATAACAAAGAGGAAAGAGAAGAAAATTAAATTTAGAGTTGAATTTTTTAAATGCATTTCACTCACAAGACATAATTCAATATTCTAAAAGAACGGTAAGCCACCTCTTAAGGAAGAATTTTTAAATAAATTTAGTGTTCTCACCTACAGTGTTTAAGAAGAGAGTTGTGGGAACTTAGAAAAGAAAATGAAAAAAAAATGATTTCTATTTCACTCCATTCAGCTAACTATTCCAGTGATGTTTGTCAAGCCGGTGCTGTGGCTTAGCTGGTTAAAGCTCCTGTCTAGTAAACAGGAGATTCTGAGTTCAAATCTCAGCAGCACCTTCATATTTTTATTCTTAAATTACAGATCAGTTTCCTTAGATATTCTCTGATACAATTAAAAAGTGAAAAATCTGAGTCATCTTACTAATAGACAGTTCATCTTAATATTAAATAAAATTCTGAGAATTTTCATGGTAACAGAAGCAAAACTTTGAATGTAAAATGAAGAGTAAATCAAATAGCAAGGTATATATGAACTAAAACCTTAGAGTTGAAGACAACTGATGTATTCCTCTACAATTATTATTTGTAAACCACTCAAAAATGTAATCTACTTTTATAAGTACTTGTTAACTAAAATGTAGGTATTCTTGTTAAGTGATGGGAAATCCTTTTTTGTTCAACGATTCACCACAGATAAAGAAGACTGCACTAAAGGCACTGAGGGCAAGTCATCTCCACTAAGTCAGTTATTCAATATTTGTAAGATAAGTAGGTGCTGTTGTTTAGTGGTCAAAGCTCCTGTCTCATAACTAGGATGTCCTGTGTTTAAATTCCAGCAACAATTTAGATTTAGTCCAAACTTTTAAAATTCAATTTCTTCAAGTAAACGTTCAATAAAGTTTAAAAACAAGAGTAGTGTTCTGTTGACTTTAGAATGCTTGATCTCCAAATGAAACAAACACTTGGTGTTTTGCAGAATTCGAAAGTAATACCATAAATGAATAGGGGAAAAGAGAATGTCAAAGAAAAGGAAAGAGACGACAAATAAATTAAGAGTTCAATTTAACCAATGCATTTTACTCACAACACATAATTCAATCTTCTATAAGTAGGGTAAGTCACGCATTAAGGAAGTATTCTTAAATAAATTTGATCTTCTCACCTATAGAGTTTGACAACAGAGTTGTATCAACTTAGAAAATAAAATAAAAAAAACAGATTTCTACTGCACTCCATTCTACTAGCAATTGCAGTAAACTTTGCCATGAAAGTTCTCTGGCTTAGTTGCTTTGACTGCCCGTCTAATAAACAGGAGATCCTGAGTTCAAATCTCCACTACACCGTTTTCTTTTTCATAGTTAAATAACAGATTATTTTCATTAGATGATCCTTTGATATAATGTTAAAATGAAAAATTTGAGTAACTTACTATTGAACAGTTCATCTTAATACTAAATAAAATTCAGAGTATTTTCGAGATGACAGAAGCAAGACTGTGAATGTAAAATGAAGGTTATATCAAAGAGGAAGATGAATATAAAATAAAGTGCTAGAGTTGAAGAAGAAAAGTGATACAATCCTCTACAATAATAATTTGTGAGCCACTGAAAAATGTAGTCTACTTTTATGAATACTTTTTAACTAAATCTTAGGTACTCTTCTTAAGTGATGGGGAATTCTTTTATGTTTAACGTAATAACACAGATAAAAGAAGACTCCACAGGAGGTATTGAAAAGCAATAATGGCATCTAAGTCAGTTATTCAATCATTTTGAGAATAATAGGTGCTGTGGCTTAGTGGTTAAAGCACCTGTCTCGTAAACAGGAAATCCTGAGTTCAAATCTCAGCAGCACCTCAGTTTTGCTCCAAACTTATAGAATTGAATTTTTTCAAGTAAATATTAAATACAGTTTCAAAACAAGAGTAGTGTCCTGTTCAATTTTGAATGCTTCATCTCATAATGAAAAAAGCACATGGTATTTTGCAGAATTTCAAAGCAATGCAATGAATGAATAAGGGAAATGAGAATTATAACAAAGAGGAAAGAGAAGAAAATTCAATTTAGAGTTGAATTTTTGTAATGCATTTCACTCACAAGACATAATTCAATATTCTAAAAGAACGGTAAGCCACCTCTTAAGGAAGAATTTTTAAACACATTTAGTGTTCTCACCTATAGTGTTTAAGAAGAGAGTTGTGGGAACTTAGAAAAGAAAATGAAAAAAAAAATGATTTCTATTTCACTCCATTCAGCTAACTATTCCAGGATGTTTGTCAAGCAGGTGCTGTGGCTTAGCTGGTTAAAGCGCCTGTCTAGTAAACAAGAGATCCTGCGTTCAAATCTCAGCAGCACCTTGATATTTTTATTCTTAAATTACAGATCAGTTTCCTTAGATACTCTCTGATACAATTAAAAAATGAAATATCTGAGTCATCTTACTAATAGACAGTTCATCTTAATATTAAATAAAATTCAGAGAATTTTCATGGTAACAGAAGCAAAACTTTGAATGTAAAATGAAGAGTAAATCAAATAGCAAGGTATATATGAACTAAAACCTTAGAGTTGAAGACAACTGATGTATTCCTCTACAATTATTATTTGTAAACCACTCAAAAATGTAATCTACTTTTATGAGTACTTGTTAACTAAAATGTAGGTATTCTTGTTAAGTGATGGGGAATCCTTTTTTGTTCAACGTTTCACCACAGATAAAGAAGACTGCACTAAAGGCACTGAGGACAAGTCATCTCCACTAAGTCAGTTATTCAATATTTGTAAGATAAGTAGGTGCTGTTGTTTAGTGGTCAAAGCTCCTGTCTCATAACTAGGATGTCCTGTGTTTAAATTCCAGCAACAATTTAGATTTAGTCCAAACATTTAAAATTCAATTTCTTCAAGTAAACCTTCAATAAAGTTTAAAAACAAGAGTAGTGTTCTGTTGACTTTAGAATGCTTGATCTCCAAATGAAACAAACACTTGGTGTTTTGCAGAATTCGAAAATAATACCATAAATGAATAGGGGAAAAGAGAATGTCAAAGAAAAGGAAAGAGACGACAAATAAATTAAGAGTTCAATTTAACCAATGCATTTTACTCACAACACATAATTCAATCTTCTATAAGTAGGGTAAGTCACGCATTAAGGAAGTATTCTTAAATAAATTTGATATTCTCACCTATAGAGTTTGACAACAGAGTTGTATCAACTTAGAAAATATAATTAAAAAAAACAGATTTCTACTGCACTCCATTCTACAAGCAATTGCAGTAAACTTTGTCATGAAAGTTCTCTGGCTTAGTTGCTTTGACTGCCCGTCTAATAAAAAGGAGATCCTGAGTTCAAATCTCCACAACACCGTGTTCTTTATCATAGTTAAATAACAGATTATTTTCATTAGATGATCCTTTGATATAATGTTAAAATGAAAAATTTGAGTAACTTACTATTGAACAGTTCATCTTAATAGTAAATAAAATTCAGAGTATTTTCGAGATAACAGAAGCAAGACTGTGAATGTAAAATGAAGGGTATATCAAAGAGGAAGAAAATTGTAAAATAAAGTGCTAGAGTTGAAGAAGAAAAGTGATACAATCCTCTACAATAATAATTTGTGAGCCACTAAAAAATGTAGTCTACTTTTATGAATACTTTTTAACTAAATCTTAGGTACTCTTCTTAAGTGATGGGGAATTCTTTTATGTTTAACGTAATAACACAGATAAAAAAAGACTCCACAGAAGGTATTGAAAAGCAATAATGGCAACTAAGTCAGTTATTCAATCACTTTAGGAGTAAGAGGTGCTGTTGCTTAGTGGTTAAAGTGCCTGTCTCGTAAACAGGAAATCCTGAGTTCAAATCTCAGCAGCACCTCAGTTTTGCTCCAAACTTATAGAATTGAATTATTTCAAGTAAATATTAAATACAGTTTCAAAACAAGAGTAGTGTCCTGTTCAATTTTGAATGCTTCATCTCATAATGAAAAAAGCACATGGTATTTTGCAGAATTTCAAAGCAATGCAATGAATGAATAAGGGAAATGAGAATTATAACAAAGAGGAAAGAGAAGAAAATTCAATTTAGAGTGGAATTTTTGTAATGCATTTCACTCACAAGACATAATTCAATATTCTAAAAAAACGGTAAGCCACCTCTTAAGGAAGAATTTTTAAATAAATTTAGTGTTCTCACCTATAGTGTTTAAGAAGAGAGTTGTGAGAACTTAGAAAAGAAAATGAAAAAAAAATGATTTCTATTTCACTCCATTCAGCTAACTATTCCAGTAACGTTTGTCAAGCAGGTGCTGTGGCTTAGCTGGTTAAAGCACCTGTCTAATAAACAGGAGATCCTGAGTTCAAATCTCAGCAGCACCTTGATCTTTATAATCTTATATTACAGATCAGTTTCCTTAGATACTCTCTGATACAATTAAAAAATGAAAATCTGAGTCATCTTACTAATAGAAAGTTCATCTTAATATTAAATAAAATTCAGAGAATTGTCATGGTAACAGAAGCAAAACTTTGAATGTAAAATGAAGAATAAATCAAATAGGAAGGTATATATGAACTAAAACCTTAGAGTTGAAGACAACTGATGTATTCCTCTACAATTATTATTTGTAAACCACTCAAAAATGTAATCTACTTTTATAAGTACTTGTTAACTAAAATGTAGGTATTCTTGTTAAGTGATGGGGAATCCTTTTTTGTTCAACGTTTCACCACAGATAAAGAAGACTGCACTAAAGGCACTGAGGACAAGCCATCTCCACTAAGTCAGTTATTCAATATTTGTAAGAGTAACTAGGTGCTGTTGTTTAGTGGTCAAAGCTCCTGTCTCATAACTAGGATATCCTGTGTTTAAATTCCAGCAACAATTTAGATTTAGTCCAAACTTTTAAAATTCAATTTCTTCAAGTAAACGTTCAATAAAGTTTAAAAACAAGAGTAGTGTTCTGTTGACTTTAGAATGCTTGATCTCCAAATGAAACAAACACTTGGTGTTTTGCAGAATTCAAAAGTAATAACATAAATGAATAGGGGAAAAGAGAATGTCAAAGAAAAGGAAAGAGACGACAAATAAATTAAGAGTTCAATTTAACCAATGCATTTTACTCAAAACACATAATTCAATCTTCTATAAGTAGGGTAAGTCACTCATTAAGGAAGTATTCTTAAATAAATTTGATCTTCTCACCTATAGAGTTTGACAACAGAGTTGTATCAACTTAGAAAAAAAAAAAAAAAAAGAATTCTACTGCACTCCATTCTACTAGCAATTGCAGAAAACTTTGTCATGAAAGTTCTCTGGCTTAGTTGCTTTGACTGCCCGTCTAATAAACAGGAGATCCTGATTTCAAATCTCCACAACACCATCCTCTTTTGCATAGTTAAATAACAGATTATTTTCATTAGATGATCCTTTGATATAATGTTAAAATGACAAATTTGACTAACTTACTATTGAACAGTTCATCTTAATACTAAATAAAATTCCGAGTATTTTCGAGATGACAGAAGCAAGACTGTGAATGTAAAATGAAGGGTGTATCAAAGAGGAAGATACATATAAAATAAAGTGCTAGAGTTGAAGAAGAAAAGTGATACAATCCTCTACAATAATAATTTGTGAGCCACTGAAAAATGTAGTCTACTTTTATGAATACTTTTTAACTAAATCTTAGGTACTCTTCTTAAGTGATGGGGAATTCTTTTATGTTTAACGTAATAACACAGATAAAAAAAGACTCCACAGAAGGTATTGAAAAGCAATAATGACAACTAAGTCAGTTATTCAATCATTTTAAGAGTAGGAGGTGCTGTGGCTTAGTGGTTGGCTTAGCGCCTGGCTCGTAAACAGGAAATCCTAACTTCAAATCTCAGCAGCACCCCAGTTTTGCTCCAAACTTATAGAATTGAATTTTTTCAAGTAAATATTAAATACAGTTTCAAAACAAGAGTATTGTCCTGTTCACTTTAGAATGCTTCATCTCATAATGAAAAAAACACTTGGTATTTTGCAGAATTTCAAAGCAATGCAATGAATGAATAAGGGAAATGAGAATTATAACAAAGAGCAAAGAGAAGAAAATTAAATTTAGAGTTGAATTTTTGTAATGCATTTCACTCACAAGACATAATTCAATATTCTAAAAGAACGGTAAGCCACCTCTTAAGGAAGAATTTTGAAATAAGTTTAGTGTTCTCACCTATAGTGTTTAAGAAGAGAGTTGTGGGAACTTAGAAAAGAAAATGAAAAAAAAATGATTTCTATTTCACTCCATTCAGCTAACTATTCCAGTGATGTTTGTCAAGCAGGATGCTGTTGCTTAGCTGATTAAAGCACCTGTCTAGTAAACAGGAGATCCTGAGTTCAAATCTCAGCAGCACCTTGATATTTTTATTCTTATATTACAGATCAGTTTCCTTAGATACTCTCTGATACAATTAAAAAATGAAAATCTGAGTCATCTTACTAATAGACAGTTCATCTTAATATTAAATAAAATTCAGAGAATTGTCATGGTAACAGAAGCAAAACTTTGAATGTAAAATGAAGAATAAATCAAATAGGAAGGTATATATGAACTAAAACCTTAGAGTTGAAGACAACTGATGTATTCCTCTACAATTATTATTTGTAAACCACTCAAAAATGTAATCCACTTTTATAAGTACTTGTTAACTAAAATGTAGGTATTCTTGTTAAGTGATGGGGAATCCTTTTTTGTTCAACGTTTCACCACAGATAAAGAAGACTGCACTAAAGGCACTGAGGACAAGTCATCTCCACTAAGTCAGTTATTCAATATTTGTAAGATAAGTAGGTGCTGTTGTTTAGTGGTCAAAGCTCCTGTCTCATAACTAGGATATCCTGTGTTTAAATTCCAGCAACAATTTAGATTTAGTCCAAACTTTTAAAATTCAATTTCTTCAAGTAAACGTTCAATAAAGTTTACAAACAAGAGTAGTGTTCTCTTGACTTTAGAATGCTTGATCTCCAAATGAAACAAACACTTGGTGTTTTGCAGAATTCGAAAGTAATAACATAAATGAATAGGGGAAAAGAGAATGTCAAAGAAAAGGAAAGAGACGACAAATAAATTAAGAGTTCAATTTAACCAATGCATTTTACTCAAAACACATAATTCAATCTTCTATAAGTAGGGTAAGTCACTCATTAAGGAAGTATTCTTAAATAAATTTGATCTTCTCACCTATAGAGTTTGACAACAGAGTTGTATCAACTTAGAAACAAAAAAAAAAAATTCTACTGCACTCCATTCTACTAGCAATTGCAGTAAACTTTGTCATGAAAGTTCTCTGGCTTAGTTGCTTTGACTGCCCGTCTAATAAACAGGAGATCCTGAATTCAAATCTCCACAACACCATGCTCTTTAACATAGTTAAATAACAGATTATTTTCATTAGATGATCCTTTGATATAATGTTAAAATGACAAATTTGACTAACTTACTATTGAACAGTTCATCTTAATACTAAATAAAATTCCGAGTATTTTCGAGATGACAGAAGCAAGACTGTGAATGTAAAATGAAGGGTATATCAAAGAGGAAGATAAATATAAAAGAAAGTGCTAGAGTTGAAGAAGAAAAGTGATACAATCCTCTACAATAATAATTTGTGAGCCACTGAAAAATGTAGTCTACTTTTATGAATACTTTTTAACTAAATCTTAGGTACTCTTCTTAAGTGATGGGGAATTCTTTTATGTTTAACGTAATAACACAGATAAAAATAGACTCCACAGAAGGTATTGAAAAGCAATAATGGTAACTAAGTCAGTTATTCAATCATTTTAAGAGTAAGAGGTGCTGTGGGTTAGGTGTTAAAGTGCCTGTCTTGTAAACAGGAAATCCTGAGTTCAAATCTCAGCAGCACCTTGATATTTTTATTCTTAAATTACAGATCTGTTTCCTTAGATACTCTCTGATACAATTAAAACATGAAAGATCTGAGTCATCTTACTAATAGACAGTTCATCTTAATATTAAATAAAATTCAGAGAATTTTCATGGTAACAGAAGCAAAACTTTGAATGTAAAATGAAGAGTAAATCAAATAGCAAGGTATATATGAACTAAAACCTTAGAGTTGAAGACAACTGATGTTTTCCTCTACAATTATTATTTGTAAACCACTCAAAAATGTAATCTACTTTTATGAGTACTTGTTAACTAAAATGTAGGTATTCTTGTTAAGTGATGGGGAATCCTTTTTTGTTCAACGTTTCACCACAGATAAAGAAGACTGCACTAAAGGCACTGAGCACAAGTCATCTCCACTAAGTCAGTTATTCAATATTTGTAAGATAAGTAGGTGCTGTTGTTTAGTGGTCAAAGCTCCTGTCTCATAACTAGAATGTCCTGTGTTTAAATTCCAGCAACAATTTAGATTTAGTCCAAACTTTTAAAATTCAATTTCTTCAAGTAAACGTTCAATAAAGTTTAAAAACAAGAGTAGTGTTCTGTTGACTTTAGAATGCTTGATCTCCAAATGAAACAAACACTTGGTGTTTTGCAGAATTCGAAAATAATACCATAAATGAATAGGGGAAAAGAGAATGTCAAAGAAAAGGAAAGAGACGACAAATAAATTAAGAGTTCAATTTAACCAATGCATTTTACTCACAACACATAATTCAATCTTCTATAAGTAGGGTAAGTCACGCATTAAGGAAGTATTCTTAAATAAATTTTATATTCTCACCTATAGAGTTTGACAACAGAGTTGTATCAACTTAGAAAAGAAAATAAAAAAAAACAGATTTCTACTGCACTCCATTCTACTAGCAATTGCAGCAAATTTTGTCATGAAAGTGCTCTGGCTTAGTTACTTTGACTGCCCGTCTAATAAACAGGAGATCCTGAGTTCAAATCTCCACAACACCGTGCTCTTTTTCATAGTTAAATAAAAGATGATTTTCATTAGATGATCCTTTGATATAATGATAAAATGAAAAATTTTAGTAACTTACTATTGAACAGTTCATCTTATTACTAAATAAAATTCCGAGTATTCTCGAGATGACAGAAGCAAGACTGTGAATGTAAAATGAAGGGTATATCAAAGAGGAAGATAAATATAAAATAAAGTGCTAGAGTTGAAGAAGAAAAGTGATACAATCCTCTACAATAATAATTTGTGAGCCACTGAAAAATGTAGTCGACTTTTATGAATACTTTTTACCTAAATCTTAGGTACTCTTCTTAAGTGATGGGGAATTCTTTTATGTTTAACGTAATAACACAGATAAAAAAAGACTCCACAGAAGGTATTAAAAAGCAATAATGGCAACTAAGTCAGTTATTCAATCATTGTAGGAGTAAGAGGTGCTGTTGCTTAGTGGTTAAAGCGCCTGTCTCGTAAACAGAAAATCCTGAGTTCAAATCTCAGCAGCACCTCAGTTTTGCTCCAAACTTATAGAATCGAATTTTTTCAAGTAAATATTAAATACAGTTTCAAAACAAGAGTAGTGTCCTGTTCAATTTTGAATGCTTCATCTCATAATGAAAAAAGCACATGGTATTTTGCAGAATTTCAAAGCAATGCAATGAATGAATAAGGGAAATGAGAATTATAACAAATAGGAAAGAGAAGAAAATTCAATTTAGAGTGCAATTTTTGTAATGCATTTCACTCACAAGACATAATTCAATATTTAAAAAAAACGGTAAGCCACCCTCTTAAGGAAGAATTTTTAAATAAATTTAGTGTTCTCACCTATAGTGTTTAAGAAGAGAGTTGTGAAAACTTAGAAAAGAAAATGAAAAAAAAATGATTTCTATTTCACTCCATTCAGCTAACTATTCCAGTGATGTTTGTCAAGCAGGTGCTGTGGCTTAGCTGGTTAAAGCACCTGTCTAGTAAACAGGAGATCCTGAGTTCAAATCTCAGCAGCACCTTGATATTTTTATTCTTATATTACAGATCAGTTTCCTTAGATACTCTCTGATACAATTAAAAAATTCAAATCTGAGTAATCTTACTAATAGACAGTTCATCTTAATATTAAATAAAATTCAGAGAATTGTCATGGTAACAGAAGCAAAACTTTGAATGTAAAATGAAGAATAAATCAAATAGGAAGGTATATATGAACTAAAACCTTAGAGTTGAAGACAACTGATGTATTCCTCTACAATTATTATTTGTAAACCACTCAAAAATGTAATCTACTTTTATAAGTACTTGTTAACTAAAATGTAGGTATTCTTGTTAAGTGATGGGGAATCCTTTTTTGTTCAACGTTTCACCACAGATAAAGAAGACTGCACTAAAGGCACTGAGGACAAGTCCTCTCCACTAAGTCAGTTATTCAATATTTGTAAGATAAGTAGGTGCTGTTGTTTAGTGGTCAAAGCTCCTGTCTCATAACTAGGATATCCTGTGTTTAAATTCCAGCAACAATTTAGATTTAGTCCAAACTTTTAAAATTCAATTTCTTCAAGTAAACGTTCAATAAAGTTTAAAAACAAGAGTAGTGTTCTGTTGACTTTAGAATGCTTGATCTCTAAATGAAACAAACACTTGGTGTTTTGCAGAATTCGAAAGTAATAACATAAATGAATAGGGGAAAAGAGAATGTCAAAGAAAAGGAAAGAGACGACAAATAAATTAAGAGTTCAATTTAACCAATGCATTTTACTCAAAACACATAATTCAATCTTCTATAAGTAGGGTAAGTCACTCATTAAGGAAGTATTCTTAAATAAATGTGATCTTCTCACCTATAGAGTTTGACAACAGAGTTGTATCAACTTAGAAAAAAAAAAAAATTCTACTGCACTCCATTCTACTAGCAATTGCAGTAAACTTTGTCATGAAAGTTCTCTGGCTTGGTTGCTTTGACTGCCCGTCTAATAAACAAGAGGTCCTGAATTCAAATCTCCACAACACCATGCTCTTTAACATAGTTAAATAACAGATTATTTTCATTATATGATCCTTTGATATAATGTTAAAATGACAAATTTGACTAACTTACTATTGAACAGTTCATCTTAATACTAAATAAAATTCCGAGTATTTTCGAGATGACAGAAGCAAGACTGTGAATGTAAAATGAAGGGTATATCAAAGAGGAAGATAAATATAAAAGAAAGTGCTAGAGTTGAAGAAGAAAAGTGATACAATCCTCTACAATAATAATTTGTGAGCCACTAAAAAATGTAGTCTACTTTTTTGAATACTTTTTAACTAAATCTTAGGTACTCTTCTTAAGTGATGGGGAATTATTTTATGTTTAACGTAATAATACAGATAAAAAAAGACTCCACAAAAGGTATTGAAAAGCAATAATGGCAACTAAGTCAGTTATTCAATCACTTTAGGAGTAAGAGGTGCTGTTGCTTAGTGGTTAAAGCACCTGTCTCGTAAACAGGAAATCTTGACTTCAAATCTCAGCAGCACCTCAGTTTTGCTCCAAACTTATAGAATTGAATTTTTCAAGTAAATATTAAATACAGTTTCAAAACAAGAGTAGTGTCCTGTTCAACTTAGAATGCTTCATCTCATAATGAAAAAAGCACTTGGTATTTTGCAGAATTTCAAAGCAATGCAATGAATGAATCAGGGAAATGAGAACTATAACAAAGAAGAAAGAGAAGAAAATTCAATTTAGAGTTGAATTTTTGTAATGCATTTCACTCACAAGACATAATTCAATATTCTAAAAGAACGGTAAGCCACCTCTTAAGGAAGAATTTTTAAACACATTTAGTGTTCTCACCTATAGTGTTTAAGAAGAGAGTTGTGGGAACTTAGAAAAGAAAATGAAAAAAAAATGATTTCTATTTCACTCCATTCAGCTAACTATTCCAGGGATGTTTGTCAAGCAGGTGCTGTGGCTTAGCTGGTTAAAGCGCCTGTCTAGTAAACAGGAGATCCTGAGTTCAAATCTCAGCAGCACCTTGATATTTTTATTCTTAAATTACAGATCAGTTTCCTTAGATACTCTCTGATACAATTAAAAAATGAAAGATCTGAGTCATCTTACTAATAGACAGTTCATCTTAATATTAAATAAAATTCAGAGAATTTTCATGGTAACAGAAGCAAAACTTTGAATGTAAAATGAAGAGTAAATCAAATAGCAAGGTATATATGAACTAAAACCTTAGAGTTGAAGACAACTGATGTATTCCTCTACAATTATTATTTGTAAACCACTCAAAAATGTAATCTACTTTTATGAGTACTTGTTAACTAAAATGTAGGTATTCTTGTTAAGTGATGGGGAATCCTTTTTTGTTCAACGTTTCACCACAGATAAAGAAGACTGCACTAAAGGCACTGAGGACAAGTCATCTCCAGTAAGTCAGTTATTCAATATTTGTAAGATAAGTAGGTGCTGTTGTTTAGTGGTCAAAGCTCCTGTCTCATAACTAGGATGTCCTGTGTTTAAATTCCAGCAACAATTTAGATTTAGTCCAAACATTTAAAATTCAATTTCTTCAAGTAAACCTTCAATAAAGTTTAAAAACAAGAGTAGTGTTCTGTTGACTTTAGAATGCTTGATCTCCAAATGAAACAAACACTTGGTGTTTTGCAGAATTCGAAAGTAATACCATAAATGAATAGGGGAAAAGAGAATGTCAAAGAAAAGGAAAGAGACGACAAATAAATTAAGAGTTCAATTTAACCAATGCATTTTACTCACAACACATAATTCAATCTTCTATAAGTAGGGTAAGTCACGCATTAAGGAAGTATTCTTAAATAAATTTGATCTTCTCACCTATAGAGTTTGACAACAGAGTTGAATCAACTTAGAAAATATAATTAAAAAAAACAGATTTCTACTGCACTCCATTCTACTAGCAATTGCAGTAAACTTTGTCATGAAAGTTCTCTGGCTTAGTTGCTTTGACTGCCCGTCTAATAAAAAGGAGATCCTGAGTTCAAATCTCCACAACACCGTGTTCTTTATCATAGTTAAATAACAGATTATTTTCATTAGATGATCCTTTGATATAATGTTAAAATGAAAAATTTGAGTAACTTACTATTGAACAGTTCATCTTAATACTAAATAAAATTCAGAGTATTTTCGAGATGACAGAAGCAGGACTGTGAATGTAAAATGAAGGGTATATCAAAGAGGAAGATAAATGTAAAATAAAGTGCTAGAGTTGAAGAAGAAAAGTGATACAATCCTCTACAATAATAATTTGTGAGCCACTAAAAAATGTAGTCTACTTTTATGAATACTTTTTAACTAAATCTTAGGTACTCTTCTTAAGTGATGGGGAATTCTTTTACGTTTAACGTAATAACACAGATAAAAAAAGACTCCACAGAAGGTATTGAAAAGCAATAATGGCAACTAAGTCAGTTATTCAATCACTTTAGGTTTAAGAGGTGCTGTTGCTTAGTGGTTAAAGCGCCTGTCTCGTAAACAGGAAATCCTGAGTTTAAATCTCAGCAGCACCTCAGTTTTGCTCCAAACTTATAGAATTGAATTATTTCAAGTAAATATTAAATACAGTTTCAAAACAAGAGTAGTGTCCTGTTCAATTTTGAATGCTTCATCTCATAATGAAAAAAGCACATGGTATTTTGCAGAATTTCAAAGCAATGCAATGAATGAATAAGGGAAATGAGAATTATAACAAATAGGAAAGAGAAGAAAATTCAATTTAGAGTGGAATTTTTGTAATGCATTTCACTCACAAGACATAATTCAATATTCTAAAAAAACGGTAAGCCACCTCTTAAGGAAGAATTTTTAAATAAATTTAGTGTTCTCACCTATAGTGTTTAAGAAGAGAGTTGTGAGAACTTAGAAAAGAAAATGAAAAAAAAAAGATTTCTATTTCACTCCATTCAGCTAACTATTCCAGTGACGATTGTCAAGCAGGTGCTGTGGCTTAGCTGGTTAAAGCACCTGTCTAGTAAACAGGAGATCCTGAGTTCAAATCTCAGCAGCACCTTGATATTTATAATCTTATATTACAGATCAGATTCCTTAGATACTCTCTGATACAATTAAAAAATGAAAATCTGAGTCATCTTACTAATAGACAGTTCATCTTAATATTAAATAAAATTCAGAGAATTGTCATGGTAACAGAAGCAAAACTTTGAATGTAAAATGAAGAATAAATCAAATAGGAAGGTATATATGAACTAAAACCTTAGAGTTGAAGACAACTGATGTATTCCTCTACAATTATTATTTGTAAACCACTCAAAAATGTAATCTACTTTTATAAGTACTTGTTAACTAAAATGTAGGTATTCTTGTTAAGTGATGGGGAATCCTTTTTTGTTCAACGTTTCACCACAGATAAAGAAGACTGCACTAAAGGCACTGAGGACAAGTCATCTCCACTAAGTCAGTTATTCAATATTTGTAAGATAAGTAGGTGCTGTTGTTTAGTGGTCAAAGCTCCTGTCTCATAACTAGGATATCCTGTGTTTAAATTCCAGCAACAATTTAGATTTAGTCCAAACTTTTAAAATTCAATTTCTTCAAGTAAACGTTCAATAAAGTTTAAAAACAAGAGTAGTGTTCTGTTGACTTTAGAATGCTTGATCTCCAAATGAAACAAACACTTGGTGTTTTGCAGAATTCAAAAGTAATAACATAAATGAATAGGGGAAAAGAGAATGTCAAAGAAAAGGAAAGAGACGACAAATAAATTAAGAGTTAAATTTAACCAATGCATTTTACTCAAAACACATAATTCAATCTTCTATAAGTAGGGTAAGTCACTCATTAAGGAAGTATTCTTAAATAAATTTGATCTTCTCACCTATAGAGTTTGACAACAGAGTTGTATCAACTTAGAAAAAAAAAAAAAAAAAGAATTCTACTGCACTCCATTCTACTAGCAATTGCAGTAAACTTTTTCATGAAAGTTCTCTGGCTTAGTTGCTTTGACTGCCCGTCTAATAAATAGGAGATCCTGAATTCAAATCTCCACAACACCATCCTCTTTTGCATAGTTAAATAACAGATTATTTTCATTAGATGATCCTTTGATATAATGTTAAAATGACAAATTTGACTAACTTACTATTGAACAGTTCATCTTAATACTAAATAAAATTCAGAGTATTTTCGAGATGACAGAAGCAAGACTGTGAATGTAAAATGAAGGGTATATCAAAGAGGAAGATAAATATAAAATAAAGTGCTAGAGTTGAAGAAGAAAAGTGATACAATCCTCTACAATAATAATTTGTGAGCCACTGAAAAATGTAGTCTACTTTTATGAATACTTTTTAACTAAATCTTAGGTACTCTTCTTAAGTGATGGGGAATTCTTTTATGTTTAACGTAATAACACAGATAAAAAAAGACTCCACAGAAGGTATTGAAAAGCAATAATAGTAACTAAGTCAGTTATTCAATCATTTTAAGAGTAAGAGGTGCTGTGGCTTAGTGGTTAAAGCGCCTGTCTTGTAAACAGGAAATCCTGAGTTCAAATATCAGCAACACCTCAGTTTTGCTCCAAACTTATAGAATTTATTTTTTCAAGTAAATATTAAATACAGTTTCAAAACAAGAGTAGTGTCCTGTTCACTTTAGAAGGCTTCATGTCATAATGAAAAAAGCACTTGGTATTTTGCAGAATTTCAAAGCAATGCAATGAATGAATAAGGGAAATGAGAATTATAACAAAGAGGAAAGAGAAGAAAATTCAATTTAGAGTTGAATCTTTGTAATGCATTTCACTCACAAGACATAATTCAATATTCTAAAAGAACGGTAAGCCACCTCTTAAGGAAGAATTTTTAAATAAATTTAGTGTTCTCACCTATAGTGTTTAAGAAGAGAGTTGTGGGAACTTAGAAAAGAAAATGAAAAAAAAATTGATTTCTATTTCACTCCATTCAGCTAACTATTCCAGTGACGTTTGTCAAGCAGGTGCTGTGACTTAGCTGGTTAAAGCGCCTGTCTAGTAAACAGGAGATCCTGAGTTCAAATCTCAGCAGCACCTTAATATTTTTATTCTTAAAGTACAGATCAGTTTTCTTAGATACTCTCTGATACAATTAAAAAATGAAACGTCTGAGTCATCTTACTAATAGACAGTTCATCTTAATATTAAATAAAATTCTGAGAATTTTCATGGTAACAGAAGCAAAACTTTGAATGTAAAATGAAGAGTAAATCAAATAGCAAGGTATATATGAACTAAAACCTTAGAGTTGAAGACAAATGATGTATTCCTCTACAATTATTATTTGTAAACCACTCAAAAAAGTAATCTACTTTTATAAGTACTTGTTAACTAAAATGTAGGTATTCTTGTTAAGTGATGGGGAATCCTTTTTTGTTCAACGTTTCACCACAGATAAAGAAGACTGCACTAAAGGCACTGAGGACAAGTCATCTCCACTAAGTCAGTTATTCAATATTTGTAAGATAAGTAGGTGCTATTGTTTAGTGGTCAAAGCTCCTGTCTCATAACTAGGATGTCCTGTGTTTAAATTCCAGCTACTATTTAGATTTAGTCCAAACTTTTAAAATTCAATTTCTTCAAGTAAACGTTCAATAAAGTTTAAAAACAAGAGTAGTGTTCTTTTGACTTTAGAATGCTTGATCTCCAAATGAAACAAACACTTGGTGTTTTGCAGAATTCGAAAGTAATACCCATAAATGAATAGGGGAAAAGAGAATGTCAAAGAAAAGGAAAGAGACGACAAATAAATTAAGAGTTCAATTTAACCAATTCATTTTACTCACAACACATAATTCAATCTTCTATAAGTAGGGTAAGTCACTCATTAAGGAAGTATTCTTAAATAAATTTGATCTTCTCACCTATAGAGTTTGACAACAGAGTTGTATCAACTTAGAAAATAAAATTTAAAAAAACAGATTTCTACTGCACTCCATTCTACTAGCAATTGCAGTAAACTTTGTCATGAAAGTTCTCTGGCTTAGTTACTTTGACTGCCCGTCCAATAAACAGGCGATCCTGAGTTCAAATCTCCACAACACCGTGCTCTTTTTCTTAGTTAAATAACAGATTATTTTCATTAGATGATCCTTTGATATAATGTTAAAATGAAAAATGTGAGTAACTTACTATTGAACAGTTCATCTTAATACTAAATAAAATTCCGAGTATTTTTGAGATGACAGAAGCAAGACTGTGAATGTAAAATGAAGGGTATATCAAAGAAGAAGATAAATATAAAATAAAGTGCTAGAGTTGAAGAAGAAAATTGATACAATCCTCTACAATAATAATTTGTGAGCCACTGAAAAATGTAGTCTACTTTTATGAATACTTTTTAACTAAATCTTAGGTACTCTTCTTAAGTGATGGGGAATTCTTTTTTGTTTAACGTAATAACACAGATAAAAAAAGACTCCACAGAAGGTATTGAAAAGCAATAATGACAACTAAGTCAGGTATTCAATCATTTTAAGAGTAGGAGGTGCTGTGGCTTAGTGGTTAAAGCGCCTGTCTCGTAAACAGGAAATCCTAACTTCAAATCTCAGCAGCACCCCAGTTTTGCTCCAAACTTATAGAATTGAATTTTTTCAAGTAAATATTAAATACAGTTTCAAAACAAGAGTATTGTCCTGTTCACTTTAGAATGCTTCATCTCATAATGAAAAAAACACTTGGTATTTTGCAGAATTTCAAAGCAATGCAATGAATGAATAAGGGACATGAGAATTATAACAAAGAGGAAAGAGAAGAAAATTAAATTTAGAGTTGAATTTTTTAAATGCATTTCACTCACAAGACATAATTCAATATTCTAAAAGAACGGTAAGCCACCTCTTAAGGAAGAATTTTTAAATAAATTTAGTGTTCTCACCTACAGTGTTTAAGAAGAGAGTTGTGGGAACTTAGAAAAGAAAATGAAAAAAAAATGATTTCTATTTCACTCCATTCAGCTAACTATTCCAGTGATGTTTGTCAAGCCGGTGCTGTGGCTTAGCTGGTTAAAGCTCCTGTCTAGTAAACAGGAGATTCTGAGTTCAAATCTCAGCAGCACCTTCATATTTTTATTCTTAAATTACAGATCAGTTTCCTTAGATATTCTCTGATACAATTAAAAAGTGAAAAATCTGAGTCATCTTACTAATAGACAGTTCATCTTAATATTAAATACAATTCTGAGAATTTTCATGGTAACAGAAGCAAAACTTTGAATGTAAAATGAAGAGTAAATCAAATAGCAAGGTATATATGAACTAAAACCTTAGAGTTGAAGACAACTGATGTATTCCTCTACAATTATTATTTGTAAACCACTCAAAAATGTAATCTACTTTTATAAGTACTTGTTAACTAAAATGTAGGTATTCTTGTTAAGTGATGGGAAATCCTTTTTTGTTCAACGATTCACCACAGATAAAGAAGACTGCACTAAAGGCACTGAGGGCAAGTCATCTCCACTAAGTCAGTTATTCAATATTTGTAAGATAAGTAGGTGCTGTTGTTTAGTGGTCAAAGCTCCTGTCTCATAACTAGGATGTCCTGTGTTTAAATTCCAGCAACAATTTAGATTTAGTCCAAACTTTTAAAATTCAATTTCTTCAAGTAAACGTTCAATAAAGTTTAAAAACAAGAGTAGTGTTCTGTTGACTTTAGAATGCTTGATCTCCAAATGAAACAAACACTTGGTGTTTTGCAGAATTCGAAAGTAATACCATAAATGAATAGGGGAAAAGAGAATGTCAAAGAAAAGGAAAGAGACGACAAATAAATTAAGAGTTCAATTTAACCAATGCATTTTACTCACAACACATAATTCAATCTTCTATAAGTAGGGTAAGTCACGCATTAAGGAAGTATTCTTAAATAAATTTGATCTTCTCACCTATAGAGTTTGACAACAGAGTTGTATCAACTTAGAAAATAAAATAAAAAAAACAGATTTCTACTGCACTCCATTCTACTAGCAATTGCAGTAAACTTTGCCATGAAAGTTCTCTGGCTTAGTTGCTTTGACTGCCCGTCTAATAAACAGGAGATCCTGAGTTCAAATCTCCACTACACCGTTTTCTTTTTCATAGTTAAATAACAGATTATTTTCATTAGATGATCCTTTGATATAATGTTAAAATGAAAAATTTGAGTAACTTACTATTGAACAGTTCATCTTAATACTAAATAAAATTCAGAGTATTTTCGAGATGACAGAAGCAAGACTGTGAATGTAAAATGAAGGGTATATCAAAGAGGAAGATGAATATAAAATAAAGTGCTAGAGTTGAAGAAGAAAAGTGATACAATCCTCTACAATAATAATTTGTGAGCCACTGAAAAATGTAGTCTACTTTTATGAATACTTTTTAACTAAATCTTAGGTACTCTTCTTAAGTGATGGGGAATTCTTTTATGTTTAACGTAATAACACAGATAAAAGAAGACTCGACAGGAGGTATTGAAAAGCAATAATGGCAACTAAGTCAGTTATTCAATCATTTTAAGAATAATAGGTGCTGTGGCTTAGTGGTTAAAGCACCTGTCTCGTAAACAGGAAATCCTGAGTTCAAATCTCAGCAGCACCTCAGTTTTGCTCCAAACTTATAGAATTGAATTTTTTCAAGTAAATATTAAATACAGTTTCAAAACAAGAGTAGTGTCCTGTTCAATTTTGAATGCTTCATCTCATAATGAAAAAAGCACATGGTATTTTGCAGAATTTCAAAGCAATGCAATGAATGAATAAGGGAAATGAGAATTATAACAAAGAGGAAAGAGAAGAAAATTCAATTTAGAGTTGAATTTTTGTAATGCATTTCACTCACAAGACATAATTCAATATTCTAAAAGAACGGTAAGCCACCTCTTAAGGAAGAATTTTTAAACACATTTAGTGTTCTCACCTATAGTGTTTAAGAAGAGAGTTGTGGGAACTTAGAAAAGAAAATGAAAAAAAAAATGATTTCTATTTCACTCCATTCAGCTAACTATTCCAGGATGTTTGTCAAGCAGGTGCTGTGGCTTAGCTGGTTAAAGCGCCTGTCTAGTAAACAAGAGATCCTGCGTTCAAATCTCAGCAGCACCTTGATATTTTTATTCTTAAATTACAGATCAGTTTCCTTAGATACTCTGATACAATTAAAAAATGAAATATCTGAGTCATCTTACTAATAGACAGTTCATCTTAATATTAAATAAAATTCAGAGAATTTTCATGGTAACAGAAGCAAAACTTTGAATGTAAAATGAAGAGTAAATCAAATAGCAAGGTATATATGAACTAAAACCTTAGAGTTGAAGACAACTGATGTATTCCTCTACAATTATTATTTGTAAACCACTCAAAAATGTAATCTACTTTTATGAGTACTTGTTAACTAAAATGTAGGTATTCTTGTTAAGTGATGGGGAATCCTTTTTTGTTCAACGTTTCACCACAGATAAAGAAGACTGCACTAAAGGCACTGAGGACAAGTCATCTCCACTAAGTCAGTTATTCAATATTTGTAAGATAAGTAGGTGCTGTTGTTTAGTGGTCAAAGCTCCTGCCTCATAACTAGGATGTCCTGTGTTTAAATTCCAGCAACAATTTAGATTTAGTCCAAACATTTAAAATTCAATTTCTTCAAGTAAACCTTCAATAAAGTTTAAAAACAAGAGTAGTGTTCTGTTGACTTTAGAATGCTTGATCTCCAAATGAAACAAACACTTGGTGTTTTGCAGAATTCGAAAATAATACCATAAATGAATAGGGGAAAAGAGAATGTCAAAGAAAAGGAAAGAGACGACAAATAAATTAAGAGTTCAATTTAACCAATGCATTTTACTCACAACACATAATTCAATCTTCTATAAGTAGGGTAAGTCACGCATTAAGGAAGTATTCTTAAATAAATTTGATCTTCTCACCTATAGAGTTTGACAACAGAGTTGTATCAACTTAGAAAATATAATTAAAAAAAACAGATTTCTACTGCACTCCATTCTACAAGCAATTGCAGTAAACTTTGTCATGAAAGTTCTCTGGCTTAGTTGCTTTGACTGCCCGTCTAATAAAAAGGAGATCCTGAGTTCAAATCTCCACAACACCGTGTTCTTTATCATAGTTAAATAACAGATTATTTTCATTAGATGATCCTTTGATATAATGTTAAAATGAAAAATTTGAGTAACTTACTATTGAACAGTTCATCTTAATAGTAAATAAAATTCAGAGTATTTTCGAGATAACAGAAGCAAGACTGTGAATGTAAAATGAAGGGTATATCAAAGAGGAAGAAAATTGTAAAATAAAGTGCTAGAGTTGAAGAAGAAAAGTGATACAATCCTCTACGATAATAATTTGTGAGCCACTAAAAAATGTAGTCTACTTTTATGAATACTTTTTAACTAAATCTTAGGTACTCTTCTTAAGTGATGGGGAATTCTTTTATCTTTAACGTAATAACACAGATAAAAAAAGACTCCACAGAAGGTATTGAAAAGCAATAATGGCAACTAAGTCAGTTATTCAATCACTTTAGGAGTAAGAGGTGCTGTTGCTTAGTGGTTAAAGTGCCTGTCTCGTAAACAGGAAATCCTGAGTTCAAATCTCAGCAGCACCTCAGTTTTGCTCCAAACTTATAGAATTGAATTATTTCAAGTAAATATTAAATACAGTTTCAAAACAAGAGTAGTGTCCTGTTCAATTTTGAATGCTTCATCTCATAATGAAAAAAGCACATGGTATTTTGCAGAATTTCAAAGCAATGCAATGAATGAATAAGGGAAATGAGAATTATAACAAATAGGAAAGA
Source organism: Pleurodeles waltl (assembly GCF_031143425.1). Lineage (NCBI taxonomy): Eukaryota > Metazoa > Chordata > Amphibia > Caudata > Salamandridae > Pleurodeles > Pleurodeles waltl. The sequence goes on from NC_090447.1 coordinate 188,764,797, forward strand.
GAAGAAAATTCAATTTAGAGTGGAATTTTTGTAATGCATTTCACTCACAAGACATAATTCAATATTCTAAAAAAACGGTAAGCCACCTCTTAAGGAAGAATTTTTAAATAAATTTAGTGTTCTCACCTATAGTGTTTAAGAAGAGAGTTGTGAGAACTTAGAAAAGAAAAAGAAAAAAAAATGATTTCTATTTCACTCCATTCAGCTAACTATTCCAGTAACATTTGTCAAGCAGGTGCTGTGGCTTAGCTGGTTAAAGCACCTGTCTAATAAACAGGAGATCCTGAGTTCAAATCTCAGCAGCACCTTGATCTTTATAATCTTATATTACAGATCAGTTTCCTTAGATACTCTCTGATACAATTAAAAAATGAAAATCTGAGTCATCTTACTAATAGACAGTTCATCTTAATATTAAATAAAATTCAGAGAATTGTCATGGTAACAGAAGCAAAACTTTGAATGTAAAATGAAGAATAAATCAAATAGGAAGGTATATATGAACTAAAACCTTAGAGTTGAAGACAACTGATGTATTCCTCTACAATTATTATTTGTAAACCACTCAAAAATGTAATCTACTTTTATAAGTACTTGTTAACTAAAATGTAGGTATTCTTGTTAAGTGATGGGGAATCCTTTTTTGTTCAACGTTTCACCACAGATAAAGAAGACTGCACTAAAGGCACTGAGGACAAGTCATCTCCACTAAGTCAGTTATTCAATATTTGTAAGATAAGTAGGTGCTGTTGTTTAGTGGTCAAAGCTCCTGTCTCATAACTAGGATATCCTGTGTTTAAATTCCAGCAACAATTTAGATTTAGTCCAAACTTTTAAAATTCAATTTCTTCAAGTAAACGTTCAATAAAGTTTAAAAACAAGAGTAGTGTTCTGTTGACTTTAGAATGCTTGATCTCCAAATGAAACAAACACTTGGTGTTTTGCAGAATTCAAAAGTAATAACATAAATGAATAGGGGAAAAGAGAATGTCAAAGAAAAGGAAAGAGACGACAAATAAATTAAGAGTTCAATTTAACCAATGCATTTTACTCAAAACACATAATTCAATCTTCTATAAGTAGGGTAAGTCACTCATTAAGGAAGTATTCTTAAATAAATTTGATCTTCTCACCTATAGAGTTTGACAACAGAGTTGTATCAACTTAGAAAAAAAAAAAAAAAAGAATTCTACTGCACTCCATTCTACTAGCAATTGCAGAAAACTTTGTCATGAAAGTTCTCTGGCTTAGTTGCTTTGACTGCCCGTCTAATAAACAGGAGATCCTGATTTCTAATCTCCACAACACCATCCTCTTTTGCATAGTTAAATAACAGATTATTTTCATTAGATGATCCTTTGATATAATGTTAAAATGACAAATTTGACTAACTTACTATTGAACAGTTCATCTTAATACTAAATAAAATTCCGAGTATTTTCGAGATGACAGAAGCAAGACTGTGAATGTAAAATGAAGGGTGTATCAAAGAGGAAGATAAATATAAAATAAAGTGCTAGAGTTGAAGAAGAAAAGTGATACAATCCTCTACAATAATAATTTGTGAGCCACTGAAAAATGTAGTCTACTTTTATGAATACTTTTTAACTAAATCTTAGGTACTCTTCTTAAGTGATGGGGAATTCTTTTATGTTTAACGTAATAACACAGATAAAAAAAGACTCCACAGAAGGTATTGAAAAGCAATAATGACAACTAAGTCAGTTATTCAATCATTTTAAGAGTAGGAGGTGCTGTGGCTTAGTGGTTAAAGCGCCTGTCTCGTAAACAGGAAATCCTAACTTCAAATCTCAGCAGCACCCCAGTTTTGCTCCAAACTTATAGAATTGAATTTTTTCAAGTAAATATTAAATACAGTTTCAAAACAAGAGTATTGTCCTGTTCACTTTAGAATGCTTCATCTCATAATGAAAAAAACACTTGGTATTTTGCAGAATTTCAAAGCAATGCAATGAATGAATAAGGGAAATGAGAATTATAACAAAGAGCAAAGAGAAGAAAATTAAATTTAGAGTTGAATTTTTGTAATGCATTTCACTCACAAGACATAATTCAATATTCTAAAAGAACGGTAAGCCACCTCTTAAGGAAGAATTTTGAAATAAGTTTAGTGTTCTCACCTATAGTGTTTAAGAAGAGAGTTGTGGGAACTTAGAAAAGAAAATGAAAAAAAAATGATTTCTATTTCACTCCATTCAGCTAACTATTCCAGTGATGTTTGTCAAGCAGGATGCTGTTGCTTAGCTGATTAAAGCACCTGTCTAGTAAACAGGAGATCCTGAGTTCAAATCTCAGCAGCACCTTGATATTTTTATTCTTATATTACAGATCAGTTTCCTTAGATACTCTCGGATACAATTAAAAAATGAAAATCTGAGTCATCTTACTAATAGACAGTTCATCTTAATATTAAATAAAATTCAGAGAATTGTCATGGTAACAGAAGCAAAACTTTGAATGTAAAATGAAGAATAAATCAAATAGGAAGGTATATATGAACTAAAACCTTAGAGTTGAAGACAACTGATGTATTCCTCTACAATTATTATTTGTAAACCACTCAAAAATGTAATCCACTTTTATAAGTACTTGTTAACTAAAATGTAGGTATTCTTGTTAAGTGATGGGGAATCCTTTTTTGTTCAACGTTTCACCACAGATAAAGAAGACTGCACTAAAGGCACTGAGGACAAGTCATCTCCACTAAGTCAGTTATTCAATATTTGTAAGATAAGTAGGTGCTGTTGTTTAGTGGTCAAAGCTCCTGTCTCATAACTAGGATATCCTGTGTTTAAATTCCAGCAACAATTTAGATTTAGTCCAAACTTTTAAAATTCAATTTCTTCAAGTAAACGTTCAATAAAGTTTACAAACAAGAGTAGTGTTCTGTTGACTTTAGAATGCTTGATCTCCAAATGAAACAAACACTTGGTGTTTTGCAGAATTCGAAAGTAATAACATAAATGAATAGGGGAAAAGAGAATGTCAAAGAAAAGGAAAGAGACAACAAATAAATTAAGAGTTCAATTTAACCAATGCATTTTACTCAAAACACATAATTCAATCTTCTATAAGTAGGGTAAGTCACTCATTAAGGAAGTATTCTTAAATAAATTTGATCTTCTCACCTATAGAGTTTGACAACAGAGTTGTATCAACTTAGAAACAAAAAAAAAAAATTCTACTGCACTCCATTCTACTAGCAATTGCAGTAAACTTTGTCATGAAAGTTCTCTGGCTTAGTTGCTTTGACTGCCCGTCTAATAAACAGGAGATCCTGAATTCAAATCTCCACAACACCATGCTCTTTAACATAGTTAAATAACAGATTATTTTCATTAGATGATCCTTTGATATAATGTTAAAATGACAAATTTGACTAACTTACTATTGAACAGTTCATCTTAATACTAAATAAAATTCCGAGTATTTTCGAGATGACAGAAGCAAGACTGTGAATGTAAAATGAAGGGTATATCAAAGAGGAAGATAAATATAAAAGAAAGTGCTAGAGTTGAAGAAGAAAAGTGATACAATCCTCTACAATAATAATTTGTGAGCCACTGAAAAATGTAGTCTACTTTTATGAATACTTTTTAACTAAATCTTAGGTACTCTTCTTAAGTGATGGGGAATTCTTTTATGTTTAACGTAATAACACAGATAAAAATAGACTCCACAGAAGGTATTGAAAAGCAATAATGGTAACTAAGTCAGTTATTCAATCATTTTAAGAGTAAGAGGTGCTGTGGCTTAGTGGTTAAAGTGCCTATCTTGTAAACAGGAAATCCTGAGTTCAAATCTCAGCAGCACCTTGATATTTTTATTCTTAAATTACAGATCTGTTTCCTTAGATACTCTCTGATACAATTAAAACATGAAAGATCTGAGTCATCTTACTAATAGACAGTTCATCTTAATATTAAATAAAATTCAGAGAATTTTCATGGTAACAGAAGCAAAACTTTGAATGTAAAATGAAGAGTAAATCAAATAGCAAGGTATATATGAACTAAAACCTTAGAGTTGAAGACAACTGATGTTTTCCTCTACAATTATTATGTGTAAACCACTCAAAAATGTAATCTACTTTTATGAGTACTTGTTAACTAAAATGTAGGTATTCTTGTTAAGTGATGGGGAATCCTTTTTTGTTCAACGTTTCACCACAGATAAAGAAGACTGCACTAAAGGCACTGAGCACAAGTCATCTCCACTAAGTCAGTTATTCAATATTTGTAAGATAAGTAGGTGCTGTTGTTTAGTGGTCAAAGCTCCTGTCTCATAACTAGAATGTCCTGTGTTTAAATTCCAGCAACAATTTAGATTTAGTCCAAACTTTTAAAATTCAATTTCTTCAAATAAACGTTCAATAAAGTTTAAAAACAAGAGTAGTGTTCTGTTGACTTTAGAATGCTTGATCTCCAAATGAAACAAACACTTGGTGTTTTGCAGAATTCGAAAATAATACCATAAATGAATAGGGGAAAAGAGAATGTCAAAGAAAAGGAAAGAGACGACAAATAAATTAAGAGTTCAATTTAACCAATGCATTTTACTCACAACACATAATTCAATATTCTATAAGTAGGGTAAGTCACGCATTAAGGAAGTATTCTTAAATAAATTTGATATTCTCACCTATAGAGTTTGACAACAGAGTTGTATCAACTTAGAAAAGAAAATAAAAAAAAACAGATTTCTACTGCACTCCATTCTACTAGCAATTGCAGCAAATTTTGTCATGAAAGTGCTCTGGCTTAGTTACTTTGACTGCCCGTCTAATAAACAGGAGATCCTGAGTTCAAATCTCCACAACACCGTGCTCTTTTTCATAGTTAAATAAAAGATGATTTTCATTAGATGATCCTTTGATATAATGATAAAATGAAAAATTTTAGTAACTTACTATTGAACAGTTCATCTTATTACTAAATAAAATTCCGAGTATTCTCGAGATGACAGAAGCAAGACTGTGAATGTAAAATGAAGGGTATATCAAAGAGGAAGATAAATATAAAATAAAGTGCTAGAGTTGAAGAAGAAAAGTGATACAATCCTCTACAATAATAATTTGTGAGCCACTGAAAAATGTAGTCGACTTTTATGAATACTTTTTACCTAAATCTTAGGTACTCTTCTTAAGTGATGGGGAATTCTTTTATGTTTAACGTAATAACACAGATAAAAAAAGACTCCACAGAAGGTATTAAAAAGCAATAATGGCAACTAAGTCAGTTATTCAATCATTGTAGGAGTAAGTGGTGCTGTTGCTTAGTGGTTAAAGCGCCTGTCTCGTAAACAGAAAATCCTGAGTTCAAATCTCAGCAGCACCTCAGTTTTGCTCCAAACTTATAGAATCGAATTTTTTCAAGTAAATATTAAATACAGTTTCAAAACAAGAGTAGTGTCCTGTTCAATTTTGAATGCTTCATCTCATAATGAAAAAAGCACATGGTATTTTGCAGAATTTCAAAGCAATGCAATGAATGAATAAGGGAAATGAGAATTATAACAAATAGGAAAGAGAAGAAAATTCAATTTAGAGTGCAATTTTTGTAATGCATTTCACTCACAAGACATAATTCAATATTTAAAAAAAACGGTAAGCCACCCTCTTAAGGAAGAATTTTTAAATAAATTTAGTGTTCTCACCTATAGTGTTTAAGAAGAGAGTTGTGAAAACTTAGAAAAGAAAATGAAAAAAAAATGATTTCTATTTCACTCCATTCAGCTAACTATTCCAGTGATGTTTGTCAAGCAGGTGCTGTGGCTTAGCTGGTTAAAGCACCTGTCTAGTAAACAGGAGATCCTGAGTTCAAATCTCAGCAGCACCTTGATATTTTTATTCTTATATTACAGATCAGTTTCCTTAGATACTCTCTGATACAATTAAAAAATTAAAATCTGAGTAATCTTACTAATAGACAGTTCATCTTAATATTAAATAAAATTCAGAGAATTGTCATGGTAACAGAAGCAAAACTTTGAATGTAAAATGAAGAATAAATCAAATAGGAAGGTATATATGAACTAAAACCTTAGAGTTGAAGACAACTGATGTATTCCTCTACAATTATTATTTGTAAACCACTCAAAAATGTAATCTACTTTTATAAGTACTTGTTAACTAAAATGTAGGTATTCTTGTTAAGTGATGGGGAATCCTTTTTTGTTCAACGTTTCACCACAGATAAAGAAGACTGCACTAAAGGCACTGAGGACAAGTCCTGTCCACTAAGTCAGTTATTCAATATTTGTAAGATAAGTAGGTGCTGTTGTTTAGTGGTCAAAGCTCCTGTCTCATAACTAGGATATCCTGTGTTTAAATTCCAGCAACAATTTAGATTTAGTCCAAACTTTTAAAATTCAATTTCTTCAAGTAAACGTTCAATAAAGTTTAAAAACAAGAGTAGTGTTCTGTTGACTTTAGAATGCTTGATCTCTAAATGAAACAAACACTTGGTGTTTTGCAGAATTCGAAAGTAATAACATAAATGAATAGGGGAAAAGAGAATGTCAAAGAAAAGGAAAGAGACGACAAATAAATTAAGAGTTCAATTTAACCAATGCATTTTACTCAAAACACATAATTCAATCTTCTATAAGTAGGGTAAGTCACTCATTAAGGAAGTATTCTTAAATAAATGTGATCTTCTCACCTATAGAGTTTGACAACAGAGTTGTATCAACTTAGAAAAAAAAAAAAATTCTACTGCACTCCATTCTACTAGCAATTGCAGTAAACTTTGTCATGAAAGTTCTCTGGCTTGGTTGCTTTGACTGCCCGTCTAATAAACAGGAGGTCCTGAATTCAAATCTCCACAACACCATGCTCTTTAACATAGTTAAATAACAGATTATTTTCATTATATGATCCTTTGATATAATGTTAAAATGACAAATTTGACTAACTTACTATTGAACAGTTCATCTTAATACTAAATAAAATTCCGAGTATTTTCGAGATGACAGAAGCAAGACTGTGAATGTAAAATGAAGGGTATATCAAAGAGGAAGATAAATATAAAAGAAAGTGCTAGAGTTGAAGAAGAAAAGTGATACAATCCTCTACAATAATAATTTGTGAGCCACTGAAAAATGTAGTCTACTTTTTTGAATACTTTTTAACTAAATCTTAGGTACTCTTCTTAAGTGATGGGGAATTATTTTATGTTTAACGTAATAATACAGATAAAAAAAGACTCCACAAAAGGTATTGAAAAGCAATAATGGCAACTAAGTCAGTTATTCAATCACTTTAGGAGTAAGAGGTGCTGTTGCTTAGTGGTTAAAGCACCTGTCTCGTAAACAGGAAATCTTGACTTCAAATCTCAGCAGCACCTCAGTTTTGCTCCAAACTTATAGAATTTAATTTTTTCAAGTAAATATTAAATACAGTTTCAAAACAAGAGTAGTGTCCTGTTCAACTTAGAATGCTTCATCTCATAATGAAAAAAGCACTTGGTATTTTGCAGAATTTCAAAGCAATGCAATGAATGAATAAGGGAAATGAGAACTATAACAAAGAAGAAAGAGAAGAAAATTCAATTTAGAGTTGAATTTTTGTAATGCATTTCACTCACAAGACATAATTCAATATTCTAAAAGAACGGTAAGCCACCTCTTAAGGAAGAATTTTTAAACACATTTAGTGTTCTCACCTATAGTGTTTAAGAAGAGAGTTGTGGGAACTTAGAAAAGAAAATGAAAAAAAAATGATTTCTATTTCACTCCATTCAGCTAACTATTCCAGGGATGTTTGTCAAGCAGGTTCTGTGGCTTAGCTGGTTAAAGCGCCTGTCTAGTAAACAGGAGATCCTGAGTTCAAATCTCAGCAGCACCTTGATATTTTTATTCTTAAATTACAGATCAGTTTCCTTAGATACTCTCTGATACAATTAAAAAATGAAAGATCTGAGTCATCTTACTAATAGACAGTTCATCTTAATATTAAATAAAATTCAGAGAATTTTCATGGTAACAGAAGCAAAACTTTGAATGTAAAATGAAGAGTAAATCAAATAGCAAGGTATATATGAACTAAAACCTTAGAGTTGAAGACAACTGATGTATTCCTCTACAATTATTATTTGTAAACCACTCAAAAATGTAATCTACTTTTATGAGTACTTGTTAACTAAAATGTAGGTATTCTTGTTAAGTGATGGGGAATCCTTTTTTGTTCAACGTTTCACCACAGATAAAGAAGACTGCACTAAAGGCACTGAGGACAAGTCATCTCCAGTAAGTCAGTTATTCAATATTTGTAAGATAAGTAGGTGCTGTTGTTTAGTGGTCAAAGCTCCTGTCTCATAACTAGGATGTCCTGTGTTTAAATTCCAGCAACAATTTAGATTTAGTCCAAACATTTAAAATTCAATTTCTTCAAGTAAACCTTCAATAAAGTTTAAAAACAAGAGTAGTGTTCTGTTGACTTTAGAATGCTTGATCTCCAAATGAAACAAACACTTGGTGTTTTGCAGAATTCGAAAGTAATACCATAAATGAATAGGGGAAAAGAGAATGTCAAAGAAAAGGAAAGAGACGACAAATAAATTAAGAGTTCAATTTAACCAATGCATTTTACTCACAACACATAATTCAATCTTCTATAAGTAGGGTAAGTCACGCATTAAGGAAGTATTCTTAAATAAATTTGATCTTCTCACCTATAGAGTTTGACAACAGAGTTGTATCAACTTAGAAAATATAATTTAAAAAAAACAGATTTCTACTGCACTCCATTCTACTAGCAATTGCAGTAAACTTTGTCATGAAAGTTCTCTGGCTTAGTTGCTTTGACTGCCCGTCTAATAAAAAGGAGATCCTGAGTTCAAATCTCCACAACACCGTGTTCTTTATCATAGTTAAATAACAGATTATTTTCATTAGATGATCCTTTGATATAATGTTAAAATGAAAAATTTGAGTAACTTACTATTGAACAGTTCATCTTAATACTAAATAAAATTCAGAGTATTTTCGAGATGACAGAAGCAAGACTGTGAATGTAAAATGAAGGGTATATCAAAGAGGAAGATAAATGTAAAATAAAGTGCTAGAGTTGAAGAAGAAAAGTGATACAATCCTCTACAATAATAATTTGTGAGCCACTAAAAAATGTAGTCTACTTTTATGAATACTTTTAAACTAAATCTTAGGTACTCTTCTTAAGTGATGGGGAATTCTTTTACGTTTAACGTAATAACACAGATAAAAAAAGACTCCACAGAAGGTATTGAAAAGCAATAATGGCAACTAAGTCAGTTATTCAATCACTTTAGGTTTAAGAGGTGCTGTTGCTTAGTGGTTAAAGCGCCTGTCTCGTAAACAGGAAATCCTGAGTTTAAATCTCAGCAGCACCTCAGTTTTGCTCCAAACTTATAGAATTGAATTATTTCAAGTAAATATTAAATACAGTTTCAAAACAAGAGTAGTGTCCTGTTCAATTTTGAATGCTTCATCTCATAATGAAAAAAGCACATGGTATTTTGCAGAATTTCAAAGCAATGCAATGAATGAATAAGGGAAATGAGAATTATAACAAATAGGAAAGAGAAGAAAATTCAATTTAGAGTGGAATTTTTGTAATGCATTTCACTCACAAGACATAATTCAATATTCTAAAAAAACGGTAAGCCACCTCTTAAGGAAGAATTTTTAAATAAATTTAGTGTTCTCACCTATAGTGTTTAAGAAGAGAGTTGTGAGAACTTAGAAAAGAAAATGAAAAAAAAAAGATTTCTATTTCACTCCATTCAGCTAACTATTCCAGTGACGTTTGTCAAGCAGGTGCTGTGGCTTAGCTGGTTAAAGCACCTGTCTAGTAAACAGGAGATCCTGAGTTCAAATCTCAGCAGCACCTTGATATTTATAATCTTATATTACAGATCAGATTCCTTAGATACTCTCTGATACAATTAAAAAATGAAAATCTGAGTCATCTTACTAATAGACAGTTCATCTTAATATTAAATAAAATTCAGAGAATTGTCATGGTAACAGAAGCAAAACTTTGAATGTAAAATGAAGAATAAATCAAATAGGAAGGTATATATGAACTAAAACCTTAGAGTTGAAGACAACTGATGTATTCCTCTACAATTATTATTTGTAAACCACTCAAAAATGTAATCTACTTTTATAAGTACTTGTTAACTAAAATGTAGGTATTCTTGTTAAGTGATGGGGAATCCTTTTTTGTTCAACGTTTCACCACAGATAAAGAAGACTGCACTAAAGGCACTGAGGACAAGTCATCTCCACTAAGTCAGTTATTCAATATTTGTAAGATAAGTAGGTGCTGTTGTTTAGTGGTCAAAGCTCCTGTCTCATAACTAGGATATCCTGTGTTTAAATTCCAGCAACAATTTAGATTTAGTCCAAACTTTTAAAATTCAATTTCTTCAAGTAAACGTTCAATAAAGTTTAAAAACAAGAGTAGTGTTCTGTTGACTTTAGAATGCTTGATCTCCAAATGAAACAAACACTTGGTGTTTTGCAGAATTCAAAAGTAATAACATAAATGAATAGGGGAAAAGAGAATGTCAAAGAAAAGGAAAGAGACGACAAATAAATTAAGAGTTCAATTTAACCAATGCATTTTACTCAAAACACATAATTCAATCTTCTATAAGTAGGGTAAGTCACTCATTAAGGAAGTATTCTTAAATAAATTTGATCTTCTCACCTATAGAGTTTGACAACAGAGTTGTATCAACTTAGAAAAAAAAAAAAAAAGAATTCTACTGCACTCCATTCTACTAGCAATTGCAGTAAACTTTTTCATGAAAGTTCTCTGGCTTAGTTGCTTTGACTGCCCGTCTAATAAATAGGAGATCCTGAATTCAAATCTCCACAACACCATCCTCTTTTGCATAGTTAAATAACAGATTATTTTCATTAGATGATCCTTTGATATAATGTTAAAATGACAAATTTGACTAACTTACTATTGAACAGTTCATCTTAATACTAAATAAAATTCCGAGTATTTTCGAGATGACAGAAGCAAGACTGTGAATGTAAAATGAAGGGTATATCAAAGAGGAAGATAAATATAAAATAAAGTGCTAGAGTTGAAGAAGAAAAGTGATACAATCCTCTACAATAATAATTTGTGAGCCACTGAAAAATGTAGTCTACTTTTATGAATACTTTTTAACTAAATCTTAGGTACTCTTCTTAAGTGATGGGGAATTCTTTTATGTTTAACGTAATAACACAGATAAAAAAAGACTCCACAGAAGGTATTGAAAAGCAATAATAGTAACTAAGTCAGTTATTCAATCATTTTAAGAGTAAGAGGTGCTGTGGCTTAGTGGTTAAAGCGCCTGTCTTGTAAACAGGAAATCCTGAGTTCAAATATCAGCAACACCTCAGTTTTGCTCCAAACTTATAGAATTTATTTTTTCAAGTAAATATTAAATACAGTTTCAAAACAAGAGTAGTGTCCTGTTCACTTTAGAAGGCTTCATGTCATAATGAAAAAAGCACTTGGTATTTTGCAGAATTTCAAAGCAATGCAATGAATGAATAAGGGAAATGAGAATTATAACAAAGAGGAAAGAGAAGAAAATTCAATTTAGAGTTGAATCTTTGTAATGCATTTCACTCACAAGACATAATTCAATACTCTAAAAGAACGGTAAGCCACCTCTTAAGGAAGAATTTTTAAATAAATTTAGTGTTCTCACCTATAGTGTTTAAGAAGAGAGTTGTGGGAACTTAGAAAAGAAAATGAAAAAAAAATTGATTTCTATTTCACTCCATTCAGCTAACTATTCCAGTGACGTTTGTCAAGCAGGTGCTGTGACTTAGCTGGTTAAAGCGCCTGTCTAGTAAACAGGAGATCCTGAGTTCAAATCTCAGCAGCACCTTAATATTTTTATTCTTAAAGTACAGATCAGTTTTCTTAGATACTCTCTGATACAATTAAAAAATGAAACGTCTGAGTCATCTTACTAATAGACAGTTCATCTTAATATTAAATAAAATTCTGAGAATTTTCATGGTAACAGAAGCAAAACTTTGAATGTAAAATGAAGAGTAAATCAAATAGCAAGGTATATATGAACTAAAACCTTAGAGTTGAAGACAAATGATGTATTCCTCTACAATTATTATTTGTAAACCACTCAAAAAAGTAATCTACTTTTATAAGTACTTGTTAACTAAAATGTAGGTATTCTTGTTAAGTGATGGGGAATCCTTTTTTCTTCAACGTTTCACCACAGATAAAGAAGACTGCACTAAAGGCACTGAGGACAAGTCATCTCCACTAAGTCAGTTATTCAATATTTGTAAGATAAGTAGGTGCTATTGTTTAGTGGTCAAAGCTCCTGTCTCATAACTAGGATGTCCTGTGTTTAAATTCCAGCTACTATTTAGATTTAGTCCAAACTTTTAAAATTCAATTTCTTCAAGTAAACGTTCAATAAAGTTTAAAAACAAGAGTAGTGTTCTTTTGACTTTAGAATGCTTGATCTCCAAATGAAACAAACACTTGGTGTTTTGCAGAATTCGAAAGTAATACCCATAAATGAATAGGGGAAAAGAGAATGTCAAAGAAAAGGAAAGAGACGACAAATAAATTAAGAGTTCAATTTAACCAATTCATTTTACTCACAACACATAATTCAATCTTCTATAAGTAGGGTAAGTCACTCATTAAGGAAGTATTCTTAAATAAATTTGATCTTCTCACCTATAGAGTTTGACAACAGAGTTGTATCAACTTAGAAAATAAAATTTAAAAAAACAGATTTCTACTGCACTCCATTCTACTAGCAATTGCAGTAAACTTTGTCATGAAAGTTCTCTGGCTTAGTTACTTTGACTGCCCGTCCAATAAACAGGCGATCCTGAGTTCAAATCTCCACAACACCGTGCTCTTTTTCTTAGTTAAATAACAGATTATTTTCATTAGATGATCCTTTGATATAATGTTAAAATGAAAAATGTGAGTAACTTACTATTGAACAGTTCATCTTAATACTAAATAAAATTCCGAGTATTTTTGAGATGACAGAAGCAAGACTGTGAATGTAAAATGAAGGGTATATCAAAGAAGAAGATAAATATAAAATAAAGTGCTAGAGTTGAAGAAGAAAATTGATACAATCCTCTACAATAATAATTTGTGAGCCACTGAAAAATGTAGTCTACTTTTATGAATACTTTTTAACTAAATCTTAGGTACTCTTCTTAAGTGATGGGGAATTCTTTTATGTTTAACGTAATAACACAGATAAAAAAAGACTCCACAGAAGGTATTGAAAAGCAATAATGACAACTAAGTCAGGTATTCAATCATTTTAAGAGTAGGAGGTGCTGTGGCTTATTGGTTAAAGCGCCTGTCTCGCAAAACAGGAAATCCTAACTTCAAATCTCAGCAGCACCCCAGTTTTGCTCCAAACTTATAGAATTGAATTTTTTCAAGTAAATATTAAATACAGTTTCAAAACAAGAGTATTGTCCTGTTCACTTTAGAATGCTTCATCTCATAATGAAAAAAACACTTGGTATTTTGCAGAATTTCAAAGCAATGCAATGAATGAATAAGGGAAATGAGAATTATAACAAAGAGGAAAGAGAAGAAAATTAAATTTAGAGTTGAATTTTTTAAATGCATTTCACTCACAAGACATAATTCAATATTCTAAAAGAACGGTAAGCCACCTCTTAAGGAAGAATTTTTAAATAAATTTAGTGTTCTCACCTACAGTGTTTAAGAAGAGAGTTGTGGGAACTTAGAAAAGAAAATGAAAAAAAAATGATTTCTATTTCACTCCATTCAGCTAACTATTCCAGTGATGTTTGTCAAGCTGGTGCTGTGGCTTAGCTGGTTAAAGCTCCTGTCTAGTAAACAGGAGATTCTGAGTTCAAATCTCAGCAGCACCTTCATATTTTTATTCTTAAATTACAGATCAGTTTCCTTAGATATTCTCTGATACAATTAAAAAGTGAAAAATCTGAGTCATCTTACTAATAGACAGTTCATCTTAATATTAAATAAAATTCTGAGAATTTTCATGGTAACAGAAGCAAAACTTTGAATGTAAAATGAAGAGTAAATCAAATAGCAAGGTATATATGAACTAAAACCTTAGAGTTGAAGACAACTGATGTATTCCTCTACAATTATTATTTGTAAACCACTCAAAAATGTAATCTACTTTTATAAGTACTTGTTAACTAAAATGTAGGTATTCTTGTTAAGTGATGGGAAATCCTTTTTTGTTCAACGATTCACCACAGATAAAGAAGACTGCACTAAAGGCACTGAGGGCAAGTCATCTCCACTAAGTCAGTTATTCAATATTTGTAAGATAAGTAGGTGCTGTTGTTTAGTGGTCAAAGCTCCTGTCTCATAACTAGGATGTCCTGTGTTTAAATTCCAGCAACAATTTAGATTTAGTCCAAACTTTTAAAATTCAATTTCTTCAAGTAAACGTTCAATAAAGTTTAAAAACAAGAGTAGTGTTCTGTTGACTTTAGAATGCTTGATCTCCAAATGAAACAAACACTTGGTGTTTTGCAGAATTCGAAAGTAATACCATAAATGAATAGGGGAAAAGAGAATGTCAAAGAAAAGGAAAGAGACGACAAATAAATTAAGAGTTCAATTTAACCAATGCATTTTACTCACAACACATAATTCAATCTTCTATAAGTAGGGTAAGTCACGCATTAAGGAAGTATTCTTAAATAAATTTGATCTTCTCACCTATAGAGTTTGACAACAGAGTTGTATCAACTTAGAAAATAAAATAAAAAAAACAGATTTCTACTGCACTCCATTCTACTAGCAATTGCAGTAAACTTTGCCATGAAAGTTCTCTGGCTTAGTTGCTTTGACTGCCCGTCTAATAAACAGGAGATCCTGAGTTCAAATCTCCACTACACCGTTTTCTTTTTCATAGTTAAATAACAGATTATTTTCATTAGATGATCCTTTGATATAATGTTAAAATGAAAAATTTGAGTAACTTACTATTGAACAGTTCATCTTAATACTAAATAAAATTCAGAGTATTTTCGAGATGACAGAAGCAAGACTGTGAATGTAAAATGAAGGGTATATCAAAGAGGAAGATGAATATAAAATAAAGTGCTAGAGTTGAAGAAGAAAAGTGATACAATCCTCTACAATAATAATTTGTGAGCCACTGAAAAATGTAGTCTACTTTTATGAATACTTTTTAACTAAATCTTAGGTACTCTTCTTAAGTGATGGGGAATTCTTTTATGTTTAACGTAATAACACAGATAAAAGAAGACTCCACAGGAGGTATTGAAAAGCAATAATGGCAACTAAGTCAGTTATTCAATCATTTTAAGAATAATAGGTGCTGTGGCTTAGTGGTTAAAGCACCTGTCTCGTAAACAGGAAATCCTGAGTTCAAATCTCAGCAGCACCTCAGTTTTGCTCCAAACTTATAGAATTGAATTTTTTCAAGTAAATATTAAATACAGTTTCAAAACAAGAGTAGTGTCCTGTTCAATTTTGAATGCTTCATCTCATAATGAAAAAAGCACATGGTATTTTGCAGAATTTCAAAGCAATGCAATGAATGAATAAGGGAAATGAGAATTATAACAAAGAGGAAAGAGAAGAAAATTCAATTTAGAGTTGAATTTTTGTAATGCATTTCACTCACAAGACATAATTCAATATTCTAAAAGAACGGTAAGCCACCTCTTAAGGAAGAATTTTTAAACACATTTAGTGTTCTCACCTATAGTGTTTAAGAAGAGAGTTGTGGGAACTTAGAAAAGAAAATGAAAAAAAAAATGATTTCTATTTCACTCCATTCAGCTAACTATTCCAGGATGTTTGTCAAGCAGGTGCTGTGGCTTAGCTGGTTAAAGCGCCTGTCTAGTAAACAAGAGATCCTGCGTTCAAATCTCAGCAGCACCTTGATATTTTTATTCTTAAATTACAGATCAGTTTCCTTAGATACTCTCTGATACAATTAAAAAATGAAATATCTGAGTCATCTTACTAATAGACAGTTCATCTTAATATTAAATAAAATTCAGAGAATTTTCATGGTAACAGAAGCAAAACTTTGAATGTAAAATGAAGAGTAAATCAAATAGCAAGGTATATATGAACTAAAACCTTAGAGTTGAAGACAACTGATGTATTCCTCTACAATTATTATTTGTAAACCACTCAAAAATGTAATCTACTTTTATGAGTACTTGTTAACTAAAATGTAGGTATTCTTGTTAAGTGATGGGGAATCCTTTTTTGTTCAACGTTTCACCACAGATAAAGAAGACTGCACTAAAGGCACTGAGGACAAGTCATCTCCACTAAGTCAGTTATTCAATATTTGTAAGATAAGTAGGTGCTGTTGTTTAGTGGTCAAAGCTCCTGTCTCATAACTAGGATGTCCTGTGTTTAAATTCCAGCAACAATTTAGATTTAGTCCAAACATTTAAAATTCAATTTCTTCAAGTAAACCTTCAATAAAGTTTAAAAACAAGAGTAGTGTTCTGTTGACTTTAGAATGCTTGATCTCCAAATGAAACAAACACTTGGTGTTTTGCAGAATTCGAAAATAATACCATAAATGAATAGGGGAAAAGAGAATGTCAAAGAAAAGGAAAGAGACGACAAATAAATTAAGAGTTCAATTTAACCAATGCATTTTACTCACAACACATAATTCAATCTTCTATAAGTAGGGTAAGTCACGCATTAAGGAAGTATTCTTAAATAAATTTGATCTTCTCACCTATAGAGTTTGACAACAGAGTTGTATCAACTTAGAAAATATAATTAAAAAAAACAGATTTCTACTGCACTCCATTCTACAAGCAATTGCAGTAAACTTTGTCATGAAAGTTCTCTGGCTTAGTTGCTTTGACTGCCCGTCTAATAAAAAGGAGATCCTGAGTTCAAATCTCCACAACACCGTGTTCTTTATCATAGTTAAATAACAGATTATTTTCATTAGATGATCCTTTGATATAATGTTAAAATGAAAAATTTGAGTAACTTACTATTGAAAAGTTCATCTTAATAGTAAATAAAATTCAGAGTATTTTCGAGATAACAGAAGCAAGACTGTGAATGTAAAATGAAGGGTATATCAAAGAGGAAGAAAATTGTAAAATAAAGTGCTAGAGTTGAAGAAGAAAAGTGATACAATCCTCTACAATAATAATTTGTGAGCCACTAAAAAATGTAGTCTACTTTTATGAATACTTTTTAACTAAATCTTAGGTACTCTTCTTAAGTGATGGGGAATTCTTTTATGTTTAACGTAATAACACAGATAAAAAAAGACTCCACAGAAGGTATTGAAAAGCAATAATGGCAACTAAGTCAGTTATTCAATCACTTTAGGAGTAAGAGGTGCTGTTGCTTAGTGGTTAAAGTGCCTGTCTCGTAAACAGGAAATCCTGAGTTCAAATCTCAGCAGCACCTCAGTTTTGCTCCAAACTTATAGAATTGAATTATTTCAAGTAAATATTAAATACAGTTTCAAAACAAGAGTAGTGTCCTGTTCAATTTTGAATGCTTCATCTCATAATGAAAAAAGCACATGGTATTTTGCAGAATTTCAAAGCAATGCAATGAATGAATAAGGGAAATGAGAATTATAACAAATAGGAAAGAGAAGAAAATTCAATTTAGAGTGAAATTTTTGTAATGCATTTCACTCACAAGACATAATTCAATATTCTAAAAAAACGGTAAGCCACCTCTTAAGGAAGAATTTTTAAATAAATTTAGTGTTCTCACCTATAGTGTTTAAGAAGAGAGTTGTGAGAACTTAGAAAAGAAAATGAAAAAAAAATGATTTCTATTTCACTCCATTCAGCTAACTATTCCAGTAACGTTTGTCAAGCAGGTGCTGTGGCTTAGCTGGTTAAAGCACCTGTCTAATAAACAGGAGATCCTGAGTTCAAATCTCAGCAGCACCTTGATCTTTATAATCTTATATTACAGATCAGTTTCCTTAGATACTCTCTGATACAATTAAAAAATGAAAATCTGAGTCATCTTACTAATAGACAGTTCATCTTAATATTAAATAAAATTCAGAGAATTGTCATGGTAACAGAAGCAAAACTTTGAATGTAAAATGAAGAATAAATCAAATAGGAAGGTATATATGAACTAAAACCTTAGAGTTGAAGACAACTGATGTATTCCTCTACAATTATTATTTGTAAACCACTCAAAAATGTAATCTACTTTTATAAGTACTTGTTAACTAAAATGTAGGTATTCTTGTTAAGTGATGGGGAATCCTTTTTTGTTCAACGTTTCACCACAGATAAAGAAGACTGCACTAAAGGCACTGAGGACAAGTCATCTCCACTAAGTCAGTTATTCAATATTTGTAAGATAAGTAGGTGCTGTTGTTTAGTGGTCAAAGCTCCTGTCTCATAACTAGGATATCCTGTGTTTAAATTCCAGCAACAATTTAGATTTAGTCCAAACTTTTAAAATTCAATTTCTTCAAGTAAACATTCAATAAAGTTTAAAAACAAGAGTAGTGTTCTGTTGACTTTAGAATGCTTGATCTCCAAATGAAACAAACACTTGGTGTTTTGCAGAATTCAAAAGTAATAACATAAATGAATAGGGGAAAAGAGAATGTCAAAGAAAAGGAAAGAGACGACAAATAAATTAAGAGTTCAATTTAACCAATGCATTTTACTCAAAACACATAATTCAATCTTCTATAAGTAGGGTAAGTCACTCATTAAGGAAGTATTCTTAAATAAATTTGATCTTCTCACCTATAGAGTTTGACAACAGAGTTGTATCAACTTAGAAAAAAAAAAAAAAAAAAGAATTCTACTGCACTCCATTCTACTAGCAATTGCAGAAAACTTTGTCATGAAAGTTCTCTGGCTTAGTTGCTTTGACTGCCCGTCTAATAAACAGGAGATCCTGATTTCAAATCTCCACAACACCATCCTCTTTTGCATAGTTAAATAACAGATTATTTTAATTAGATGATCCTTTGATATAATGTTAAAATGACAAATTTGACTAACTTACTATTGAACAGTTCATCTTAATACTAAATAAAATTCAGAGTATTTTCGAGATGACAGAAGCAAGACTGTGAATGTAAAATGAAGGGTGTATCAAAGAGGAAGATAAATATAAAATAAAGTGCTAGAGTTGAAGAAGAAAAGTGATACAATCCTCTACAATAATAATTTGTGAGCCACTGAAAAATGTAGTCTACTTTTATGAATACTTTTTAACTAAATCTTAGGTACTCTTCTTAAGTGATGGGGAATTCTTTTATGTTTAACGTAATAACACAGATAAAAAAAGACTCCACAGAAGGTATTGAAAAGCAATAATGACAACTAAGTCAGTTATTCAATCATTTTAAGAGTAGGAGGTGCTGTGGCTTAGTGGTTAAAGCGCCTGTCTCGTAAACAGGAAATATCTAACTTCAAATCTCAGCAGCACCCCAGTTTTGCTCCAAACTTATAGAATTGAATTTTTTCAAGTAAATATTAAATACAGTTTCAAAACAAGAGTATTGTCCTGTTCACTTTAGAATGCTTCATCTCATAATGAAAAAAACACTTGGTATTTTGCAGAATTTCAAAGCAATGCAATGAATGAATAAGGGAAATGAGAATTATAACAAAGAGCAAAGAGAAGAAAATTAAATTTAGAGTTGAATTTTTGTAATGCATTTCACTCACAAGACATAATTCAATATTCTAAAAGAACGGTAAGCCACCTCTTAAGGAAGAATTTTGAAATAAGTTTAGTGTTCTCACCTATAGTGTTTAAGAAGAGAGTTGTGGGAACTTAGAAAAGAAAATGAAAAAAAAATGATTTCTATTTCACTCCATTCAGCTAACTATTCCAGTGATGTTTGTCAAAAAGGATGCTGTTGCTTAGCTGATTAAAGCACCTGTCTAGTAAACAGGAGATCCTGAGTTCAAATCTCAGCAGCACCTTGATATTTTTATTCTTATATTACAGATCAGTTTCCTTAGATACTCTCTGATACAATTAAAAAATGAAAATCTGAGTCATCTTACTAATAGACAGTTCATCTTAATATTAAATAAAATTCAGAGAATTGTCATGGTAACAGAAGCAAAACTTTGAATGTAAAATGAAGAATAAATCAAATAGGAAGGTATATATGAACTAAAACCTTAGAGTTGAAGACAACTGATGTATTCCTCTACAATTATTATTTGTAAACCACTCAAAAATGTAATCCACTTTTATAAGTACTTGTTAACTAAAATGTAGGTATTCTTGTTAAGTGATGGGGAATCCTTTTTTGTTCAACGTTTCACCACAGATAAAGAAGACTGCACTAAAGGCACTGAGGACAAGTCATCTCCACTAAGTCAGTTATTCAATATTTGTAAGATAAGTAGGTGCTGTTGTTTAGTGGTCAAAGCTCCTGTCTCATAACTAGGATATCCTGTGTTTAAATTCCAGCAACAATTTAGATTTAGTCCAAACTTTTAAAATTCAATTTCTTCAAGTAAACGTTCAATAAAGTTTACAAACAAGAGTAGTGTTCTGTTGACTTTAGAATGCTTGATCTCCAAATGAAACAAACACTTGGTGTTTTGCAGAATTCGAAAGTAATAACATAAATGAATAGGGGAAAAGAGAATGTCAAAGAAAAGGAAAGAGACGACAAATAAATTAAGAGTTCAATTTAACCAATGCATTTTACTCAAAACACATAATTCAATCTTCTATAAGTAGGGTAAGTCACTCATTAAGGAAGTATTCTTAAATAAATTTGATCTTCTCACCTATAGAGTTTGACAACAGAGTTGTATCAACTTAGAAACAAAAAAAAAAAATTCTACTGCACTCCATTCTACTAGCAATTGCTGTAAACTTTGTCATGAAAGTTCTCTGGCTTAGTTGCTTTGACTGCCCGTCTAATAAACAGGAGATCCTGAATTCAAATCTCCACAACACCATGCTCTTTAACATAGTTAAATAACAGATTATTTTCATTAGATGATCCTTTGATATAATGTTAAAATGACAAATTTGACTAACTTACTATTGAACAGTTCATCTTAATACTAAATAAAATTCCGAGTATTTTCGAGATGACAGAAGCAAGACTGTGAATGTAAAATGAAGGGTATATCAAAGAGGAAGATAAATATAAAAGAAAGTGCTAGAGTTGAAGAAGAAAAGTGATACAATCCTCTACAATAATAATTTGTGAGCCACTGAAAAATGTAGTCTACTTTTATGAATACTTTTTAACTAAATCTTAGGTACTCTTCTTAAGTGATGGGGAATTCTTTTATGTTTAACGTAATAACACAGATAAAAATAGACTCCACAGAAGGTATTGAAAAGCAATAATGGTAACTAAGTCAGTTATTCAATCATTTTAAGAGTAAGAGGTGCTGTGGCTTAGTGGTTAAAGTGCCTGTCTTGTAAACAGGAAATCCTGAGTTCAAATATCAGCAACACCTCAGTTTTGCTCCAAACTTATAGAATTTATTTTTTTCAAGTAAATATTAAATACAGTTTCAAAACAAGAGTAGTGTCCTGTTCACTTTAGAAGGCTTCATCTCATAATGAAAAAAGCACTTGGTATTTTGCAGAATTTCAAAGCAATGCAATGAATGAATAAGTGAAATGAGAATTATAACAAAGAGGAAAGAGAAGAAAATTCATTTTAGAGTTGAATTTTTGTAATGCATTTCACTCACAAGACATAATTCAATATTCTAAAAGAACGGTAAGCCACCTCTTAAGGAAGAATTTTTAAATAAATTTAGTGTTCTCATCTATAGTGTTTAAGAAGAGAGTTGTGGGAACTTAGAAAAGAAAATGAAAAAAAAAATGATTTCTATTTCACTCCATTCAGCTAACTATTCCAGTGACGTTTGTCAAGCAGGTGCTGTGGCTTTGCTGGTTAAAGCGCCTGTCTAGTAAACAGGAGATCCTGAGTTCAAATCTCAGCAGCACCTTAATATTTTTATTCTTAAATTACAGATCAGTTTCCTTAGATACTCTCTGATACAATTAAAAAATGAAACATCTGAGTCATCTTACTAATAGACAGTTCATCTTAATATTAAATAAAATTCTGAGAATTTTCATGGTAACAGAAGCAAAACTTTGAATGTAAAATGAAGAGTAAATCAAATAGCAAGGTATATATGAACTAAAACCTTAGAGTTGAAGACAACTGATGTATTCCTCTACAATTATTATTTGTAAACCACTCAAAAATGTAATCTACTTTTATAAGTACTTGTTAACTAAAATGTAGGTATTCTTGTTAAGTGATGGGGAATCCTTTTTTGTTCAACGTTTCACCACAGATAAAGAAGACTGCACTAAAGGCACTGAGGACAAGTCATCTCCACTAAGTCAGTTATTCAATATTTGTAAGATAAGTAGGTGCTGTTGTTTAGTGGTCAAAGCTCCTGTCTCATAACTAGGATGTCCTGTGTTTAAATTCCAGCTACTATTTAGATTTAGTCCAAACTTTTAAAATTCAATTTCTTCAAGTAAACGTTCAATAAAGTTTAAAAACAAGAGTAGTGTTCTTTTGACTTTAGAATGCTTGATCTCCAAATGAAACAAACACTTGGTGTTTTGCAGAATTCGAAAGTAATACCCATAAATGAATAGGGGAAAAGAGAATGTCAAAGAAAAGGAAAGAGACGACAAATAAATTAAGAGTTCAATTTAACCAATGCATTTTACTCACAACACATAATTCAATCTTCTATAAGTAGGGTAAGTCACTCATTAAGGAAGTATTCTTAAATAAATTTGATGTTCTCACCTATAGAGTTTGACAACAGAGTTGTATCAACTTAGAAAATAAAATTAAAAAAAAAAGATTTCTACTGCACTCCATTCTACTAGCAATTGCAGTAAACTTTGTCATGAAAGTTCTATGGCTTAGTTGCTTTGACTGCCCGTCTAATAAACAGGCGATCCTGAGTTCAAATCTCCACAACACCGTGCTCTTTTTCTTAGTTAAATAACAGATTATTTTCATTAGATGATCCTTTGATATAATGTTAAAATGAAAAATTTGAGTAACTTACTATTGAACAGTTCATCTTAATACTAAATAAAATTCCGAGTATTTTTGAGATGACAGAAGCAAGACTGTGAATGTAAAATGAAGGGTATATCAAAGAAGAAGATAAATATAAAATAAAGTGCTAGAGTTGAAGAAGAAAAGTGATACAATCCTCTACAATAATAATTTGTGAGCCACTGAAAAATGTAGTATACTTTTATGAATACTTTTTAACTAAATCTTAGGTACTCTTCTTAAGTGATGGGGAATTCTTTTATGTTTAACGTAATAACACAGATAAAAAAAGACTCCACAGAAGGTATTGAAAAGCAATAATGACAACTAAGTCAGTTATTCAATCATTTTAAGAATAAGAGGTGCTGTGGCTTAGTGGTTAAAGCGCCTGTCTTGTAAACTGGAAATCCTGAGTTCAAATCTCAGTAGCACCTCAGTTTTGCTCCAAACTTATAGAATTGAATTTTTTCAAGTACATATTAAATACAGTTTCAAAACAAGAGTAGTGTCCTGTTCACTTTAGAATGCTTCATCTCATAATGAAAAAAGCACTTGGTATTTTGCAGAATTTCAAAGCAATGCAATGAATGAATAAGGGAAATGAGAATTATAACAAAGAGGAAAGAGAAGAAAATTCAATTTAGAGTTGAATTTTTGTAATGCATTTCACTCACAAGACATAATTCAATATTCTAAAAGAACGGTAACCCACCTCTTAAGGAAGAATTTTTAAATAAATTTAGTGTTCTCACCTATAGTGTTTAAGAAGAGAGTTGTGGGAACTTAGAAAAGAAAATGAAAAAAAAATGATTTCTATTTCACTCCATTCAGCTAACTATTCCAGTGACATGTGTCAAGCAGGTGCTGTGGCTTAGCTGGTTAAAGCGCCTGTCTAGTAAACAGGAGATCCTGAGTTCAAATCTCAGCAGCACCATGATATTTGTATTCTTAAATTACAGATCAGTTTCCTTAGATACTCTCTGATACAATTAAAAAATGAAAAATCTGAGTCATCTTACTAATAGACAGTTCATCTTAATATTAAATAAAATTCAGAGAATTTTAATGGTAACAGAAGCAAAACTTTGAATGTAAAATGAAGAGTAAATCAAATAGCAAGGTATATATGAACTAAAACCTTAGAGGTGAAGACAACTGATGTATTCCTCTACAATTATTATTTGTGAACCACTCAAAAATGTAATCTACTTTTATAAGTACTTGTTAACTAAAATGTAGGTATTCTTGTTAAGTGATGGGGAATCCTTTTTTGTTCAACGTTTCACCACAGATAAAGAAGACTGCACTAAAGGCACTGAGGACAAATCATCTCCACTAAGTCAGTTATTCAATATTTGTAAGATAAGTAGGTGCTGTTGTTTAGTGGTCAAAGCTCCTGTCTCATAACTAGGATGTCCTGTGTTTAAATTCCAGCAACAATTTAGATTTAGTCCAAACTTTTAAAATTAAATTTCTTCAAGTAAACGTTCAATAAAGGTTAAAAACAAGAGTAGTGTTCTGTTGACTTTAGAATGCTTGATCTCCAAATGAAACAAACACTTGGTGTTTTGCAGAATTCGAAAGTAATACCATAAATGAATAGGTGAAAAGAGAATGTCAAAGAAAAGGAAAGAGACGACAAATAAATTAAGAGTTCAATTTAACCAATGCATTTTACTCACAACACATAATTCAATCTTCTATAAGTAGGGTAAGTCACTCATTAAGGAAGTATTCTTCAATACATTTGATCTTCTCACCTATAGAGTTTGACAACAGAGTTGTATCAACTTAGAAAATAAAATTAAAAAAAAACAGATTTCTACTGCACTCCATTCTACTAGCAATTGCAGTAAACTTTGTCATGAAAGTTCTCTGGCTTAGTTTCTTTGACTGCCAGTCTAATAAACAGGAGATCCTGAGTTCAAATCTCCACAGCACCGTGCTCTTTTTCATAGTTAAATAACAGATTATTTTCATTAGATGATCCTTTGATATAATGTTAAAATGAAAAATTTGAGTAACTTACTATTGAACAGTTCATCTTAATACTAAATAAAATTCTGAGTATTTTCGAGATGACAGAAGCAAGACTGTGAATGTAAAATGAAGGGTATATCAAAGAGGAAGATAAATATAAAATAAAGTGCTAGAGTTGAAGAAGAAAAGTGATACAATCCTCTACAATAATAATTTGTGAGCCACTGAAAAATTTAGTCTACTTTTATGAATACTTTTTAACTAAATCTTAGGTACTCTTCTTAAGTGATGGGGAATTCTTTTATGTTTAACGTAATAACACAGATAAAAAAAGACTCCACAGAAGGTATTGAAAAGCAATAATGGCAACTAAGTCAGTTATTCAATCATTTTAAGAGTAAGAGGTGCTGTGGCTTAGTGGTTAAAGCGCCTGTCTCGTAAACAGGAAATCCTGAGTTCAAATCTCAGCAGCACCTCAGTTTTGCTCCAAACTTATAGAATTTAATTTTTTCAAGTAAATATTAAATACAGTTTCAAAACAAGAGTAGTGTCCTGTTCACTTTAGAATGCTTCATCTCATAATGAAAAAAGCACTTGGTATTTTGCAGAATTTCAAAGCAATGCAATGAATGAATAAGGGCTTTGAGAATTATAACAAAGAGGAAAGAGAAGAAAATTAAATTTAGAGTTGAATTTTTGCAATGCATTTCACTCACAAGAGATAATTCTATATTCTAAAAGAACGGTAACCCACCTCTTAAGGAAGAATTTTTAAATAAATTTAGTGTTCTCACCTATAGTGTTTAAGAAGAGAGTTGTGGGAACTTAGAAAAGAAAATGAAAAAAAAAAGATTTCTATTTCACTCCATTCAGCTAACTATTCCAGTAACGTTTGTCAAGCAGGTGCTGTGGCTTAGTTGGTTAAAGCACCTGTCTAGTAAACAGGAGATCCTGAGTTCAAATCTCAGCAGCACCTTGATATTTTTATTATTAAATTACAGAACAGTTTCCTTAGATTCTCTCTGATACAATTAAAAAATGAAAAATCTGAGTCATCTTACTAATAGACAGTTCATCTTAATATTAAATAAAATTCAGAGAATTTTCATGGTAGCAGAATCAACATTTTGAATGTAAAATGAAGAGTAAATCAAATAGCAAGGTATATATGAACTAAAACCTTAGAGTTGAAGACAACTGATGTATTCCTCTACAATTATTATTTGTAAACCACTGAAAAATGTAATCTACTTTTATAAGTATTTGTTAACTAAAATGTAGGTATTCTTGTTAAGTGATGGGGAATCCTTTTTTGTTCAATGTTTCACCACAGATAAAGAAGACTGCACTAAAGGCACTGAGGACAAGTCATCTCCACTGTCAGTTATTCAATATTTGTAAGATAAGTAGGTGCTGTTGTTTAGTGGTCAAAGCTCCTGTCTCATAACTAGGATGTCCTGTGTTTAAATTCCAGCAACAATTTAGATTTAGTCCAAACTTTTAAAATTCAATTTCTTCAAGTAAACGTTCAATAAAGTTTAAAAACAAGAGTAGTGTTCTGTTGACTTTAGAATGCTTGATCTCCAAATGAAACAAACACTTGGTGTTTTGCAGAATTCGAAAGTAATACCATAAATGAATAGGGGAAAAGAGAATGTCAAAGAAAAGGAAAGAGACGACAAATAAATTAAGAGTTCAATTTAACCAATGCATTTTACTCACAACACATAATTCAATCTTCTATAAGTAGGGTAAGTCACTCATTAAGGAAGTATTCTTAAATAAATGTGATCTTCTCACCTATAGAGTTTGACAACAAAGTTGTATCAACTTAGAAAATAAAAAAAATAAAAAACAGATTTCTACTGCACTCCATTCTACTAGCAATTGCAGTAAACTTTGTCATGAAAGTTCTCTGGCTTAGTTTCTTTGACTGCCAGTCTAATAAACAGGAGATCCTGAGTTCAAATCTCCACAGCACCGTGCTCTTTTGCATAGTTAAATAACAGATTATTTTCATTAGATGATCCTTTGATATAATGTTAAAATGACAAATTTGACTAACTTACTATTGAAAAGTTCATCTTAATACTAAATAAAATTCCGAGTATTTTCGAGATGACAGAAGCAAGACTGTGAATGTAAAATGAAGGGTATATCAAAGAGGAATATAAATATAAAAGAAAGTGCTAGAGTTGAAGAAGAAAAGTGATACAATCCTCTACAATAATAATTTGTAGGCCACTGAAAAATGTAGTCTACTTTTATGCATACTTTTTAACTAAATCTTAGGTACTCTTCTTAAGTGATGGGGAATTCTTTTATGTTTAACGTAATAACACAGATAAAAAAAGACTCCACAGAAGGTATTGAAAAGCAATAATGGCAACTAAGTCAGTTATTCAATCATTTTAAGAGTAAGAGGTGCTGTGGCTTAGTGGTTAAAGCGCCTGTCTCGTAAACAGGAAATCCTGAGTTAAAATCTCAGTAGCACCTCAGTTTTGCTCCTAACTTATAGAATTGAATTTTTTCAAGTAAATATTAAATACAGTTTCAAAACAAGAGTAGTGTCCTGTTCACTTTAGAATGCTTCATCTCATGATGAAAAAAGCACTTGGTATTTTGCAGAATTTCAAAGCAATGCAATGAATGAATAAGGGAAATGAGAATTATGACAAAGAGGAAAGAGAAGAAAATTCAATTTAGAGTTGAATTTTTGTAACGCATTTCACTCACAAGACATAATTCAATATTCTAAAAGAACGGTAAGCCACCTCTTATGGAAGAATTTTAAAATAAATTTAGTGTTCTCACCTATAGTGTTTAAAAAGAGAGTTGTGGGAACTTAGAAAAGAAAATGAAAAAAAAATGATTCCTATTTCACTCCATTCAGCTAACTATTCCAGTGATGTTTGTCAAGCAGGTGCTGTGGCTTAGTTGGTTAAAGCACCTGTCTAGTAAACAGGAGATCCTGAGTTCAAATCTCAGCAGCACCTTGATGTTTTTATTATTAAATTACAGAACAGTTTCCTTAGATACTCTCTGATACAATTAAAAAATGAAAAATCTGAATCATCTTACTAATAGACAGTTCATCTTAATATTAAATAAAATTCAGAGAATTTTCATGGTAACAGAAGCAAAATTTTGAATGTAAAATGAAGGGTAAATCAAATAGCAAGGTATATATGAACTAAAACCTTAGAGTTGAAGACAACTGATGTATTCCTCTACAATTATTATTTGTAAACCACTCAAAAATGTAATCTACTTTTATAAGTACTTGTTAACTAAAATGTAGGTATTCTTGTTAAGTGATGGGGAATCCTTTTTTGTTCAACGTTTCACCACAGATAAAGAAGACTGCACTAAAGGCACTGAGGACAAGTCATCTCCACTAAGTCAGTTATTCAATATTTGTAAGATAAGTAGGTGCTGTTGTTTAGTGGTCAAAGCTCCTGTCTCATAACTAGGATGTCCTGTATTTAAATTCCAGCAACAATTTAGATTTAGTCCAAACTTTTAAAATTCAATTTCTTCAAGTAAACGTTCAATAAAGCTTAAAAACAAGAGTAGTGTTCTGTTGACTTTAGAATGCTTGATCTCCAAATGAAACAAACACTTGGTGTTTTGCAGAATTCGAAAGTAATACCTTAAATGAATAGGGGAAAAGAGAATGTCAAAGAAAAGGAAAGAGACGACAAATAAATTAAGAGTTCAATTTAACCAATGCATTTTACTCACAACACATAATTCAATCTTCTATAAGTAGGGTAAGTCACTCATTAAGGAAGTATTCTTAAATACATTTGATCTTCTCACCTATAGAGTTTGACAACAGAGTTGTATCAACTTAGAAAATAAAATAAAAAAAAAACAGATTTCTACTGCACTCCATTCTACTAGCATTTGCAGTAAACTTTGTCATGAAAGTTCTCTGGCTTAGTTGCTTTGACTGCCCGTCTAATAAACAGGAGATCCTGAGTTCAAATCTCCACAACACCGTGCTCTTTTTCATAGTTAAATAACAGATTATTTTCATTAGATGATCCTTTGATATAATGTTAAAATGAAAAATTTGAGTAACTTACTATTGAACAGTTCATCTTAATACTAAATAAAATTCCGAGTATTTTCGAGATGACAGAAGCAAGACTGTGAATGTAAAAAGAAGGGTATATCAAAGAGGAAGATAAATATAAAATAAAGTGCTAGAGTTGAAGAAGAAAAGTGATACAATCCTCTACAATAATAATTTGTGAGCCACTGAAAAATGTAGTCTACTTTTATGAATACTTTTTAACTAAATCTTAGGTACTCTTCTTAAGTGATGGGGAATTCTTTTATGTTTAACGTAATAACACAGATAAAAAAAGACTCCACAGAAAGTATTGAAAAGCAATAATGACAACTAAGTCAGTTATTCAATCATTATATGAGTAAGAGGTGCTGTGGCTTAGTGGTTAAAGCCCCTGTCTCGTAAACAGGAAATCCTGAGTTCAAATCTCAGCAGCACCTCAGTTTTGCTCCAAACTTATAGAATTGAATTTTTTCAAGTAAATATTAAATACAGTTTCAAAACAAGAGTAGTGTCCTGTTCACTTTAGAATGCTTCATCTCATAATGAAAAAAGCACTTGGTATTTTGCAGAATTTCAAAGCAATGCAATGAATGAATAAGGGAATTGAGAATTATAACAAAGAGGAAAGAGAAGAAAATTCAATTTAGAGTTGAATTTTTGTAATGCATTTCACTCACAAGACATAATTCAATATTCTAAAAGAACGGTAACCCACCTCTTAAGGAAGAATTTTTAAATAAATTTTGTGTTCTCACCTATAGTGTTTAAGAAGAGAGTTGTGGGAACTTAGAAAAGAAAATGAAAAAAAAATGATTTCTATTTCACTCCATTCATCTAACTATTCCAGTGACGTTTGTCAAGCAGGTGCTGTGGCTTAGCTGGTTGAAGCGCCTGTCTAGTAAACAGGAGATCCTGAGTTCAAATCTCAGCAGCACCTTGATATTTTTATTCTTAAATTACAGATTAGTTTCCTTAGATTCTCTCTGATACAATTAAAAAATGAAAAATCTGAGTCATCTTACTAATAGACAGTTCATCTTAATATTAAATAAAATTCAGAGAATTTTAATGGTAACAGAAGCAAAACTTTGAATGTAAAATGAAGAGTAAATCAAATAGCAAGGTATATATGAACTAAAACCTTAGAGGTGAAGACAACTGATGTATTCCTCTACAATTATTATTTGTAAACCACTCAAAAATGTAATCTACTTTTATAAGTACTTGTTAACTAAAATGTAGGTATTCTTGTTAAGTGATGGGGAATCCTTTTTTGTTCAACGTTTCACCACAGATAAAGAAGACTGCACTAAAGGCACTGAGGACAAGTCATCTCCACTAAGTCAGTTATTCAATATTTGTAAGATAAGTAGGTGCTGTTGTTTAGTGGTCAAAGCTCCTGTCTCATAACTAGGATGACCTGTGTTTAAATTCCAGCAACAATTTAGATTTAGTCCAAACTTTTAAAATTCAATTTCTTCAAGTAAACGTTCAATAAAGGTTAAAAACAAGAGTAGTGTTCTGTTGACTTTAGAATGCTTGATCTCCAAATGAAACAAACACTTGGTGTTTTGCAGAATTCGAAGTAATACCATAAATGAATAGGGGAAAAGAGAATGTCAAAGAAAAGGAAAGAGACGACAAGTAAATTAAGAGTTCAATTTAACCAATGCATTTTACTCACAGCACATAATTCAATCTTCTATAAGTAGGGTAAGTCACTCATTAAGGAAGTATTCTTAAATAAATTTGATCTTCTCACCTATAGAGTTTGACAACAGAGTTGTATCAACTTAGAAAATAAAATTTAAAAAAACAGATTTCTACTGCACTCCATTCTACTAGCAATTGCAGTAAACTTTGTCATGAAAGTTCTCTGGCTTAGTTGCTTTGACTGCCCGTCTAATAAACAGGAGATCCTGAGTTCAAATCTCCACAACACCGTGCTCTTTTTCATAGTTAAATAACAGATTATTTTCATTAGATGATCCTTTGATATAATGTTAAAATGAAAAATTTTAGTAACTTACTATTGAACAGTTCATCTTAATACTAAATAAAATTCAGAGTATTTTCGAGATGACAGAAGCAAGACTGTGAATGTAAAATGAAGGGTATATCAAAGAGGAAGATAAATATAAAATAAAGTGCTAGAGTTGAAGAAGAAAAGTGATACAATCCTCTACAATAATAATTTGTGAGCCACTGAAAAATGTAGTCTACTTTTATGAATACTTTTTAACTAAATCTTAGGTACTCTTCTTAAGTGATGGGGAATTCTTTTATGTTTAACGTAATAACACAGATAAAAAAAGACTCCACAGAAGGTATTGAAAAGCAATAATGGCAACTAAGTCAGTTATTCAATCATTTTAGGAGTAATAGGTGCTGTGGATTAGTGGTTAAAGCACCTGTCTCATAAACAGGAAATCCTGAGTTCAAATCTCAGCAACACCTCAGTTTTGCTCCAAACTTATGGAATTGAATTTTTTCAAGTAAATATTAAATACAGTTTCTAAACAAGAGTAGTGTCCTGTTCACTTTAGAATGCTTCATCTCATAATGAAAAAAGCACTTGGTATTTTGCAGAATTTCAAAGCAATGCAATGAATGAATAAGGGAATTGAGAATTATAACAAAGAGGAAAGAGAAGAAAATTCACTTTAGAGTTGAATTTTTGTAATGCATTTCACTCACAAGACATAATTCAATATTCTAAAAGAACGGTAACCCACCTCTTAAGGAAGAATTTTTAAATAAATTTATTGTTCTCACCTATAGTGTTTAAGAAGAGAGTTGTGGGAACTTAGAAAAAAAAATGAAAAAAAAATGATTTCTTTTCACTCCATTCAGCTAACTATTCCAGTGACGTTTGTCAAGCAGGTACTGTGGCTTAGCTGGTTAAAGCGCCTATCTAGTAAACAGGAGATCCTGAGTTTAACCGCTTGGGTGCCTTGGACGAGATGATCTCGTCCAAGGCTACAGTTCCCCTGTGCCTTGGACAAGATCATCTCGTCCTAGGCACAGGGGAACTTGGGGGCGCGCTAGCGTGCCCCACCTGTACCCCCCTTGCCCCCCCAGGTGGGGATGGAAGGGGAAGACCTTCCCCTTCCACCCCCGCCCCCCCCCCCACGGCAATCCGATGACGTCAGCGCGCACATAGCGTGCTGATGTCATCTAGTGTTGCCGGGCGCGCTGGAAGCCATTTGCTTCCAGCGCGTCTACCGAGGAGGACACAAAAAGTAAGTCCTCTTCGTTTTTGGGGGTCGGGGGGTGGTGGAAACAGACACGGGGGGAAAGGAAAGGGTTTTTCCTTTCCCCCGGTGCCTGTTTTCATTAGATTCCTGGTCCACTAGCCACCAGGGATTTACTGTGTTCAATATTTTGGGGGCGACCCCGTTTTTTCGGCGGATCTGCCCCCAGGGGGGGGCGAAAACCACTAGACACCAGGGATAGTGTTATTTTGGCATTATTTTGGGGGCGACCCCTTGGGCAAGGGTCGCCCCCCCCGGGGGCAATTTTTTTTTGTATTTCGCCCCCTCCCCTGGGGACAGATCCGCCGATTTTTCGGCGGATCTGCCCCCAGGGGGGGGGCGAAAACCACTAGACACCAGGGAAAATTTATTATATTGATTATTTTGGGGGCGACCCCTTGGGCAAGGGTCGCCCTCCCCCGGGGGCATTTTTTTATTGTATTTCGCCCCCCCCCCCTGGGGGCAGATCTGCCGATTTTTCGGCGGATCTGCCCCCAGGGGGGGGCGAAAACCACTAGACACCAGGGATATAGTATTTTATGTTTATTTTGGGGACGACCCCCTTGGGCAAGGGTCGCCCCACCCCGGGGGCAATTTTTTTTTGTATTTCGCCCCCCCGGGGGCAGATCCGCCGAATTTTCGTCAGATCTGCCCCCGGGGGGGGGGGCGAAAACCACTAGACACCAGGGATTTTATATTTTGTGTATATTTTGGGGGCGACCCCTTGGGCCAGGGTAGCCCCCCCGGGGATTTTTTTTTTGTATTTAGCCCCCCCCGCGGGGCAGATCCGCTGATTTTTTGGCGGATCTGCCCCCGAGGGGGGTTGAAAACCACTAGACACCAGGGATTTATTTTTATTGTAAAGTTTTTTTTGGGGGGCGACCCTTTGGGCAAGGGGCGTCCCACTGGGGGACAAATTTTTTAGTATTTGCCCCCCCCTGCCCCCCCAGGGGCAGATTGCCAATTTTTGGGCTGATCTGCCGCCAAGGGGGCGGGGGGGCAAAATCCACTAGACACCAGGGATTTTGTTTTTGTTGTTTATTTTGGGGGCAACCCCTTGGGCAAGGGTCTCTCCCCTGGGGAGTTTTTTTTTTTCTGTTTCGGCCCCCCGATGGCAGACCAGTCATTTTTTGGACGATCTGGCCCCGGGGGGGTGGAAGCACACTAGGCGCCAGGGATTGTGTGGTGTGTGTGTAATTTTGTCCAAGGAGGGCAGAAACCACCAATACGGCAGGGATTTTTTTGTTTTGTGCTGGGGGTGCCCCCTTTGGGAAGGGTCGCCCCCTAAAAGGGGGCACAGAGGTGTTGCCCATTTCGGCTAATTTTTTTACGCCCATCTACCCCCGAGGGGGGGCAGGATCCACTTAGGTACCAGGGACAACTTCTAAGTTCTTGGTGGTGGGGTGTTTGTCAACTGGCAAAGTATTTGTATTTGTGATTATAACAATTTATTTCTTCTTTTTCTTCTAGTTCAACGCTTTTGCTTCCTTTGCTGTGGATCTTAGCGGTTTTGGCAGTAGTTGTCCAGTGGTTTGCATAGCTGCATGTTTTAGGTAAGTGAAAGCAATTTACTGCAAAGGAGTATTGTTGACATGCATGAATGACATGTTTGTAGGTGGTGTTCTAAATGCAGTATTGTGTGTTTGACATTGTCCTTAGATTTGAGCACAGTAATGTTTGTGTTGTCATATGTCTAATTTGCTTTTTTCTTTTTTTTTTTAGTGGGATATCATTGGTGATTGCTGTGTCTGTGCAGAGTAGTTGCTTGGTGAGTAGCTATTTCAGGCAACTGAGTGGTATAGTTTTTTGTAGTACATAACTCTTTGTGATAAAGCTACACTTTGTTTATTACTTATTTTAGTGCTAGTTGTTGTTGGCAATCCATTTGTTGTTAGGATCATGGCTAGCCGCAAAGTGACCGCTCAGCAGGTTGTTCGCATGCTCTTTGAGTCGTCTTCAGACCATGATTACGACACTGACTCTGCATCTGAGGCAGAGGAGGAAGCAGGAGATTCTGGAAGTGAGTTTTCTGTCCAAGAGTATTCTTCTGATGAGGAAGCTACTCTCAGTGCAGATGAAGGGCCTGAGTTAGAGGAGGACATTGATGTGCCAAGAGTGCAGCAGCCTGGGGCTGAAGGGTTTCCCATTAGAAGACCTGACACCTGGATTGCCCCAAACATGGAGCAGCCACAGTTACCTGCATTTACTAGTCTCCCAGGGTGTAGAGTTAATACGGAAAACTTTCTGCCTGTCCATTTCTTTCACTTGTTTATGGACGATGTATTTTTGGAAGAGATTGTGGAGCAGACAAATGTGTATGCAGAGCAATATTTGCGGGACAACGCTGCCAGACTTAAGCCTCAGTCTAGAGCTACTCATTGGGTTCCCACATATCTGGAAGAGATGAAAAGGTTTTTAGGTTTGTCTTTTTTGATGGGGTTGATCAGGAAGCCGTCACTGGCTTCTTATTGGTCTACTAGTCCCTTGATGGCAACTGCTATATTTCCTGCAACTATGACACGTAATCGGTATTTGCTTCTTCTTCGTATGCTGCATTTTGTAGACAATGCTTTAGCCTTGCCACGAGATCACCCTGATTGTGACCGCCTTTTTAAGATTAGGCCTGTCCTTGATCATTTTCTGGATCGGTTTTCAGAGGTCTATGTTCCAGGCAAAGAGATAAGTGTGGACGAGTCTTTGGTCCTTTTCAAGGGGCGTTTAGTTTTTAAGCAGTACATTCCTAGTAAGAGGGCACGGTATGGGATTAAATTGTATCTGCTGTCAGAAAGCAGTACAGGATATGTTTATAATTTCCGGGTCTACACTGGTAGGGATTCCAGTATTGACCCTCCTGGTTGTCCGGCCACTTTTGGAGTTAGCGAAAAAATTGTGTGGGAACTTGCTAGACGGCTGTTTAACAAAGGTCACCATTTGTACGTAGATAATTTCTACACTGGAGTGCAGTTGTTCAAGGAGTTGTTTAGGGTGGACACTGTTGCTTGTGGCACAATCCGTTCTAACCGCAAAGGCTATCCAAGGGAGCTTGTCTGTAAAAAACTTGAGAGGGGACAGTGCAGTGCCTTGCGGAATAATAAGCTGTTAGCTATGACATTTTCAGACAGGAGGGATGTGTACATGCTATCGACCATCCATGATGAGAGTACTTCCCCTGTGGCTGTTTGGGGTCAGGTTGCGGAAGTGCGCAAACCTGCGTGCATTTTGGACCACAATAGGCACATGGGTGGTGTTGATAGAGTAGATCAGAGGTTGGAACCTTACACTGCTCTTCGTAAGTCGTATGTGTGGTATAAAAAGTTGGCCCTACATTTATTTCATTTGGCAACTTTTAATGCCTTTATTGTATACAAGGATTGTTCACCTGAGTCAAGGATGACTTTTGTTAAATTTCAGGAGTCGGTGATAGAAAGCCTTATTGTGGTGGAACCGGCAAGAGTTCCTAGAGTAGAAGTGGTGGAGGATGTGGCTAGATTGAAAGATCGGCACTTTCCAGATCACATTCCTCCCACTCCCAAAAAAGACATGCCCACAAAGAAATGTAGAGTATGTGCCCGGAGATCAATCCGGAGGGAGAGCCGGATGTACTGCCCCGAATGCCCTTCAAAGCCTGGGCTGTGTGTGCCCTGCTGTTTTAGAAGTTACCACACAAGGAAAAACTTTTGGGAAATACTGTGAGCGTAAGCTGTCTGTTTTATATTTTCATATGTTTCACGGTTAGCATCTGTCGTGTATTTAGTTTGAGGTTTTGTGTTTGTAGTTTTGTGCCTATTTTATAATTAGTAGTTTATTTGTTGTTTATAAATAAAAAAAGTGATTGCGGTGTGCGTGGGGTGGCGCTTGGCTGGCGGTGTGCGTGGGGTGGCGCTTGGCTGGCAGTGTGCGTGGGGTGGCGCTTGGCTGGCGGTGCCAGCCAAACGGCAGTCCACACTCCCATCAGCTGGTGTGATTCTTGTATCAGGCATGTGGGCGTATGTAAGTGATGGGCCCTTGAGTGGCGCGGTCTGTCGATGTGAGTGTTGTAATGTGCTAGGCCCGTGGCTGGCGGTGTGAATGGTCTTGTGCGTGTCATGTATGAAAGGTGTGTGAATGGACTGTAAAGCGATTGGTGCCTTGTCGCGGCTTTACAGCTCACGAGCTGTGAGTCATTGGTTCACTTTTTTGCCTTTCAGTTATTAGCAGTGCATTTCAATTTTGTGAAATCTCTTGTTAATAAAATTTGATCCACTGAACCATCACTCACCCTCGTGCCAAATCCAACCAGTATGTGTTGTAAAAAATGACAAAACCTGCTCCGCTGTAATCAGGCGTCGCAGCACACCTGTGACACACTAGGTGCCTCGGGTGGGACCCCGATGATGAAGCATGCCACCAACTTGGTTGGTGGGTGAGGGGTCTTCTTCACATAACCTAAGTGTGTTTCTTTTCACAATTTTAGTGTTTGGCACATCACGGACGTATGTGCACACATCAAAATGATATATTGCAAAAATACCTATCCCTTCTATCTCTTCAGGTTTTGGGCCTTATTCTGTTGCAGGCACCTGGCCCACCCACACAAGTGAGGTATCATTTTTATTGGGAGACTTGGGGGAATGCTGGGTGGAAGGAAATTTGTGGCTCCTCTCAGATTCCAGAACTTTCTGCCACAGAAATGAGAGGAAAAAGTGTTTTTTTGGCCAAATTTTGAGGTTTGCAAAGGATTCTGGGTAACAGAACCTGGTCCGAGCCCCGCAAGTCACCCCTCCTTGGATTCCCCTAGGTCTCTAGTTTTCAGAAATGCACAGGTTTGGTAGGTTTCCCTAGGTGCCGGCTGAGCTACAGGCCAAAATCCACAGGTAGGCACTGTTTTCTTCCAAAATTTTGGTTGTGTCCACGTTGCGCTTTGGGGCGTTTCCTGTCGCGGGCGCTAGGCCTACCCACGCAAGTGAGGTATCATTTTTATCGGGAGACTTGGGGGAACGCTGGGTGGAAGGAAATTTGTGGCTCCTCTCAGATTCCAGAACTTTCTGCCACAGAAATGTGAGGAACATGTGTTTTTTTAGCCAAATTTTGAGGTTTGCAAAGGATTCTGGGTAACAGAACCTGGTCCGAGCCCCGCAAGTCACCCCTCCTTGGATTCCCTTAGGTCTCTAGTTTTCAGAAATGCACAGGTTTGGTAGGTTTCCCTAGGTGGCGGCTGAGCTAGAGGCCAAAATCTACAGGTAGTCACTTTGCTAAAAACAGCTCTGTTTCCTGTGATGTGTCCACGTTGTGTTTTGGGGCATATCCTGTCGCGGGCGCTAGGCCTACCCACACAAGTGAGGTATCATTTTTATCGGGAGACGTGAGGGAACGCTGTGTGGAAGGAAATTTGTGGCTCCTCTCAGATTCCAGAACTTTCTGCCACAGAAATGTGAGGAACATGTGTTTTTTTTAGCCAAATTTTGAGGTTTGCAAAGGATTCTGGGTAACAGAACCTGGTCCGAGCCACACAAGTCACCCCTCCTTGGATTCCCCTAGGTCTCTAGTTTTCAGAAATGCACAGGTTTGGTAGGTTTCCCTAGGTGGCGGCTGAGCTAGAGGCCAAAATCTACAGGTAGTCACTTTGCTGAAAACAGCTCTGTTTTCTGTGATATGTCCACGTTGTGTTTTGGGGCATATCCTGTCGCGGGCGCTAGGCCTACCCACACAAGTGAGGTATCATTTTTATCGGGAGACGTGGAGGAACGCTGGGTGGAAGGAAATTTGTGGCTCCTCTCAGATTCCAGAACTTTCTGCCACAGAAATGTGAGGAACATGTGTTTTTTTAGCCAAATTTTGAGGTTTGCAAAGGATTCTGGGTAACAGAACCTGGTCCGAGCCCCGCAAGTCACCCCTCCTTGGATTCCCCTAGGTCTCTAGTTTTCAGAAATGCACAGGTTTGGTAGGTTTCCCTAGGTGGCGGCTGAGCTAGAGGCCAAAATCTACAGGTAGTCACTTTGCTAAAAACAGCTCTGTTTTCTGTGATATGTCCACGTTGTGTTTTGGGGCATATCCTGTCGCGGGCGCTAGGCCTACCCACACAAGTGAGGTATCATTTTTATCGGGAGTCGTGGGGGAACGCTGGGTGGAAGGAAATTTGTGGCTCCTCTCAGATTCCAGAACTTTCTGCCACAGAAATGTGAGGAACATGTGTTTTTTTAGCCAAATTTTGAGGTTTGCAAAGGATTCTGGGTAACAGAACCTGGTCCGAGCCACACAAGTCACCCCTCCTTGGATTCCCCTAGGTCTCTAGTTTTCAGAAATGCACAGGTTTGGTAGGTTTCCCTAGGTGGCGGCTGAGCTAGAGGCCAAAATCTACAGGTAGTCACTTTGCTAAAAACAGCTCTGTTTTCTGTGATATGTCCACGTTGTGTTTTGGGGCATATCCTGTCGCGGGCGCTAGGCCTACCCACACAAGTGAGGTATCATTTTTATCGGGAGATGTGGGGGAACGCTGGGTGGAAGGAAATTTGTGGCTCCTCTCAGATTCCAGAACTTTCTGCCACAGAAATTTGAGGAACATGTGTTTTTTTAGCCAAATTTTGAGGTTTGCAAAGGATTCTGGGTAACAGAACCTGGTCCGAGCCCCGCAAGTCATCCCTCCTTGGATTCCCCTAGGTCTCTAGTTTTCAGAAATGCACAGGTTTGGTAGGTTTCCCTAGGTGGCGGCTGAGCTAGAGGCCAAAATCTACAGGTAGTCACTTTGCTAAAAACAGCTCTGTTTTCTGTGATATGTCCACGTTGTGTTTTGGGGCATATCCTGTCGCGGGCGCTAGGCCTACCCACACAAGTGAGGTATCATTTTTATCGGGAGTCGTGGGGGAACGCTGGGTGGAAGGAAATTTGTGGCTCCTCTCAGATTCCAGAACTTTCTGCCACAGAAATGTGAGGAACATGTGTTTTTTTAGCCAAATTTTGAGGTTTGCAAAGGATTCTGGGTAACAGAACCTGGTCCGAGCCCCACAAGTCACCCCTCCTTGGATTCCCCTAGGTCTCTAGTTTTCAGAAATGCACAGGTTTGGTAGGTTTCCCTAGGTGGCGGCTGAGCAAGAGGCCAAAATCTACAGGTAGTCACTTTGCTAAAAACAGCTCTGTTTTCTGTGATATGTCCACGTTGTGTTTTGGGGCATATCCTGTCGCGGGCGCTAGGCCTACCCACACAAGTGAGGTATCATTTTTATCGGGAGACTTGGGGGAACGCTGGGTGGAAGGAAATTTGTGGCTCCTCTCAGATTCCAGAACTTTCTGCCACAGAAATATGAGGAACATGTGTTTTTTTAGCCAAATTTTGAGGTTTGCAAAGGATTCTGGGTAACAGAACCTGGTCCGAGCCCCGCAAGTCACCCCTCCTTGGATTCCCCTACGTCTCTAGTTTTCAGAAATGCACAGGTTTGGTAGGTTTCCCTAGGTGGCGGCTGAGCTAGAGGCCAAAATCTACAGGTAGTCACTTTGCTAAAAACAGCTCTGTTTTCTGTGATATGTCCACGTTGTGTTTTGGGGCATATCCTGTCGCGGGCGCTAGGCCTACCCACACAAGTGAGGTATCATTTTTATCGGGAGACTTGGGGGAACATAGAATAGCAAAACAAGTGTTATTGTCCCTTGTCTTTCTCTACATTTATTCCTTCCAAATATAGGAGTTTGTGTAAAAAAGACATCTATTTGAGAAATTCACCTTATCTTGTGCCCTTTTTGGAAATGCAAAGTTTTTCTTGATAGCTATTTTTTACTCCTTATATTTCAGCAAATTAATTACTGTATACCCGGTATAGAATGAAAACGCACTGCAGGGTGCAGCTCATTTATTGGCTCTGGGTTCCTCGGGTTCTTGATGAACCTACAAACCCTATATATCCCCGCAACCAGAGGAGTCCAGCAGACGGAACGGTATATTGCTTTCGATAATCTGACATTGCAGGGAAAAGTTACAGAGTAAAAAGTAGAGAAAAATTGATGTTTTTTTCACCTCAATTTCAATATTTTTCTTTTTCAGCTGTTATTTTCTGTAGGAAACCCTTGTAGGATCTACACAAATGACCCCTTGCTGAATTCAGAATTTTGTCTACTTTTCAGAAATGTTTAGGTTTCTGGGATCCAGCATTGGTTTCATGACCATTCCTGTCACTGACTGGAAGGAGGCTGAAAGCACAAAAAATTGCACAAATGGGGTATGCCCCAGTAAAATGCCAAAAATGTGTTGAAAAATTGGGTTTTCTGATTCAAGTCTGCCTGTTCCTGAAAGCTGGGAAGCTGCTGAGTTTAGCACCGCAAACCCTTTGTTGATGCCATTTTCAGGGGAAAAACCACAAGCCTCCTTCTGCAGCCACTTTTTCCAATTTTTTTGAAAAAAACGAAATGTTCACTGTATTTTGGCCAATTTCTTGGCCTCCTTCATGGGAACCCACAAAGTCTGGGTACCTTTAGAATCCCTAGGATGTTGGAAAAAAAGGACGCAAATTTGGCTTGGTTAGCTTATGTGGACAAAAAGTTATGAGGGCCTAAGCGCGAACTGCCCCAAATAGTCAAAAAAAGGCCTGGCACAGGAGGGGGAAAAGGCCTGGCAGCGAAGGGGTTAAATCTCAGCAGAACCTTAATATTTTTATTCTTAAATTACAGATCAGTTTCCTTAGATACTCTCTGATACAATTAAAAAATGAAAAATCTGAGTCATCTTACTAATAGACAGTTCATCTTAATATTAAATAAAAATCAGAGAATTTTGATGGTAACAGAAGCAAAACTTTGAATGTAAAATGAAGAGTAAATCAAATAGCAAGGTATATATGAACTAAAACCTAAGAGTTGAAGACAACTGATGTATTCCTCTACAATTATTATTTGTAAACCACTCAAAAATGTAATCTACTTTTATAAGTACTTGTTAACTAAAATGTAGGTATTCTTGTTAAGTGATGGGGAATCCTTTTTTGTTCAACGTTTCACCACAGATAAAGAAGACTGCACTAAAGGCACTGAGGACAAGTCATCTCCACTAAGTCAGTTATTCAATATTTGTAAGATAAGTAGGTGCTGTTGTTTAGTTGTCAAAGCTCCTGTCTCATAACTAGGATGTCCTGTGTTTAAATTCCAGCAACAATTTAGATTTAGTCCAAACTTTTAAAATTCAATTTCTTCAAGTAAACGTTCAAAAAAGTTTAAAAACAAGAGTAGTGTTCTGTTGACTTTAGAATGCTTGATCTCCAAATGAAACAAACACTTGGTGTTTTGCAGAATTCGAAAGTAATACCATAAATGAATAGGGGAAAAGAGAATGTCAAAGAAAAGGAAAGAGACGACAAATAAATTAAGAGTTCAATTTAACCAATGCATTT
This sequence comes from Pleurodeles waltl, assembly GCF_031143425.1. Classification (NCBI taxonomy): domain Eukaryota; kingdom Metazoa; phylum Chordata; class Amphibia; order Caudata; family Salamandridae; genus Pleurodeles; species Pleurodeles waltl. The sequence goes on from NC_090447.1 coordinate 188,806,549, forward strand.
TACTCACAACACATAATTCAATCTTCTATAAGTAGGGTAAGTCACTCATTAAGGAAGTATTCTTAAATAAATTTGATCTTCTCACCTATAGAGTTTGACAACAGAGTTGTATCAACATAGAAAATAAAATAAAAAAAAAACAGATTTCTACTGCACTCCATTCTACTAGCAATTGCAGTAAACTTTGTCATGAAAGTTCTCTTGCTTAGTTTCTTTGACTGCCCGTCTAATAAACAGGAAATCCTGAGTTCAAATCTCCACAACACCGAGCTCTTTTTCATAGTTAAATAACAGATTATTTTCATTAGATGATCCTTTGATATAATGTTAAAATGAAAAATGTGAGTAACTTACTATTGAACAGTTCATCTTAATACTAAATAAAATTCCAAGTATTTTCGAGATGACAGAAGCAAGACTGTGAATGTAAAATGAAGGGTATATCAAAGAGGAAGATTAATATAAAATAAAGTGCTAGAGTTGAAGAAGAAAAGTGATACAATCCTCTACAATAATAATTTGTGAGCCACTGAAAAATGTAGTCTACTTTTATGAATACTTTTAAACTAAATCTTAGGTACTCTTCTTAAGTGATGGGGAATTCTTTTATGTTTAACGTAATAACACAGATAAAAAAAGACTCCACAGAAGGTATTGAAAAGCAATAATGGCAACTAAGTCAGTTATTCAATCATTTTAAGAGTAAGAGGTGCTGTGGCTTATTGGTTAAAGCGCCTGTCTCGTAAACAGGAAATGCTGAGTTCAAATCTCAGCAGCACCTCAGTTTTGCTCCAAACTTATAGAATTGAATTTTTTCAAGTAAATATTAAATACAGTTTCAAAACAAGAGTAGTGTCCTGTTCACTTTAGAATGCTTCATCTCATAATGAAAAAAGCACTTGGTATTTTGCAGAATTTCAAAGCAATGCAATGAATAAGGGAAATGAGAATTATAACAAAGAGGAAAGAGAAGAAAATTCAATTTAGAGTTGAGTTTTTGTAATGCATTTCACTCACAAGACATAATTCAATATTCTAAAAGAACGGTAAGCCACCTCTTAAGGAAGAATTTTAAAATAAATTTAGTGTTCTCACCTATAGTGTTTCAGAAGAGAGTTGTGGGAACTTAGAAAAGAAAATGAAAAAAAAAATGATTTCTATTTCACTCCATTCAGCTAACTATTCCAGTGACTTTAGTCAAGCAGGTGCTGTGGCTTAGCTGGTTAAAGCGCCTGTCTAGTAAACAGGAGATCCTGAGTTCAAATCTCAGCAGCACCTTGATATTTTTATTCTGAAATTACAGATCAGTTTCCTTAGATACTCTCTGATACAATTAAAAAATGAAAAATCTGAGTCATCTTACTAATAGACAGTTCATCTTAACATTAAATAAAATTCAGAGAATTTTCATGGTAACAGAAGCAAAACTTTGAATGTAAAATGAAGAGTAAATCAAATAGCAAGGTATATATGAACTAAAACCTTAGAGTTGAAGACAACTGATGTATTCCTCTACAATTATAATTTGTAAACCACTCAAAAATGTAATCTACTTTTATAAGAACTTGTTAACTAAAATGTAGGTATTCTTGTTAAGTGATGGGGAATCCTTTTTTGTTCAACGTTTCACCACAGATAAAGAAGACTGCACTAAAGGCACTGAGGACAAGTCATCTCCACTAAGTCAGTTATTCAATATTTGTAAGATAAGTAGGTGCTGTTGTTTAGTGGTCAACGCTCCTGTCTCATAACTAGGATGTCCTGTGTTTAAATTCCAGCAACAATATAGATTTAGTCCAAACTTTTAAAATTCAATTTCTTCAAGTAAACGTTCAATAAAGTTTAAAAACAAGAGTAGTGTTCTGTTGACTTTAGAATGCTTGATCTCCAAATGAAACAAACACTTGGTGTTTTGCAGAATTCGAAAGTAATACCATAAATGAATAGGGGAAAAGAGAATGTCAAAGAAAAGGAAAGAGTCGACAAATAAATTAAGAGTTCAATTTAACCAATGCATTTTACTCACAACACATAATTCAATCTTCTATAAGTAGGGTAAGTCACTCATTAAGGAAGTATTCTTAAATAAATTCGATCTTCTCACCTATAGAGTTTGACAACAGAATTGTATCAACTTAGAAAAGTAAATAAAAAAAACAGATTTCTACTGCTCTCCATTCTACTAGAAATTGCAGTAAACTTTGTCATGAAAGTGCTCTGGCTTAGTTACTTTGACTGCCCGTCTAATAAACAGGAGATCCTGAGTTCAAATCTCCACAACACCGTTCTCTTTTTCATAATTAAATAACAGATTATTTTCATTAGATGATCCTTTGATATAATGTTAAAATGAAAAATTTGAGTAACTTACTATTGAACAGTTCATCTTAATACTAAATAAAATTCGGACTATTTTCGAGATGACAGAAGCAAGACTGTGAATGTAAAATGAAGGGTATATCAAAGAGGAAGATAAATATAAAATAAAGCGCTAGAGTTGAAGAAGAAAAGTGATACAATCCTCTACAATAATAATTTGTGAGCCACTGAAAAATGTAGTCTACTTTTATGAATACTTTTTAACTAAATCTTAGGTACTCTTCTTAAGTGATGGGGAATTCTTTTATGTTTAACGTAATAACACAGATAAAAAAAGAGTCCACAGAAGGTATTGAAAAGCAATAATGGCAACTAAGTCAGTTATTCAATCATTTTAAGAGTAAGAGGTGCTGTGGCTTAGTGGTTAAAGCGCCTGTTTCGTAAACTGGAAATGATGACTTCAAATCTGAGCAGCACCTCAGTTTTGCTCCAAACTTATAGAATTTAATTTTTTCAAGTAAATATTAAATACAGTTTCATAACAAGAGTAATGTCCTGTTCACTTTAGAATGCTTCATCTCGTAATGAAAAAAGCACTTGGTATTTTGCAGAATTTCAAAGCAATGCAATGAATGAATAAGGGAAATGAGAATTATAACAAAGAGGAAAGAGAAGAAAATTCAATTTAGAGTTGAATTTTTGTAATGCATTTCACTCACAAGACATAATTCAATATTCTAAAAGAACGGTAAGCCACCTTTTAAGGAAGAATTTTTAAATAAATTTAGTGTTCTCACCTATAGTGTTTAAGAAGAGAGTTGTGGGAACTTAGAAAAGAAAATGAAAAAAAAATGATTTCTATTTCACTCCATTCAGCTAACTATTCCAGTGACATTTGTCAAGCAGGTGCTGTGGCTTAGCTGTTTAAAGCGCCTGTCTAGTAAACAGGATATCCTGAGTTCAAATCTCAGCAGCACCTTGATATTTTTATTCTTAAATTACAGATCAGTTTCCTTAGATACTCTCTGATACAATTAAAAAATGAAAAATCAGAGTCATCTTACTAATAGACAGTTCATCTTAATATTAAATAAAATTCAGAGAATTTTCATGGTAACAGAAGCAAATCTTTGAATGTAAAATGAAGAGTAAATCAAATAGCAAGGTATATATGAACTAAAACCTTAGAGTTGAAGACAACTGATGTATTCCTCTACAATTATTATTTGTAAACCACTCAAAAATGTAATCTACTTTTATAAGTACTTGTTAATTAAAATGTAGGTATTCTTGTTAAGTGATGGGGAATCCTTTTTTGTTCAACGTTTCACCACAGATAAAGAAGACTGCACTAAAGGCACTGAGGACAAGTCATCTCCACTAAGTCAGTTATTCAATATTTGTAAGATAAGTAGGTACTGTTGTTTAGTGGTCAAAGCTCCTGTCTCATAACTAGGATGTCCTGTGTTTAAATTCCAGCAACAATTTAGATTTAGTCCAAACTTTTAAAATTCAATTTCTTCAAGTAAACGTTCATTAAAGCTTAAAAACAAGAGTAGTGTTCTGTTGACTTTAGATTGCTTGATCTCCAAATGAAACAAACACTTGGTGTTTTGCAGAATTCGAAAGTAATACCATAAATGAATAGGGGAAAAGAGAATGTCAAAGAAAAGGAAAGAGACGACAATTAAATTAAGAGTTCAATTTAACCAATGCATTTTACTCACAACACATAATTCAATCTTCTGTAAGTAGCGTAAGTCACTCATTAAGGAAGTATTCTTAAATAAATTTGATTTTCTCACCTATAGAGTTTGACAACAGAGTTGTATCAACTTAGAAAATAAAATAAAATAAAACAGATTTCTACTGCACTCCATTCTACTAGCAATTGCAGTAAACTTTGTCATGAAAGTTCTCTGGCTTAGTTGCGTTGACTGCCCGTCTAGTAAACAGGAGATCCTGAGTTCAAATCTCCACATCACCGTGCTCTTTTTCATAGTTAAATAATAGATTATTTTCATTAGATGATCCTTTGATATAATGTTAACATGAAAAATGTGAGTAACTTACTATTGAACAGTTCATCTTAATACTAAATAAAATTCCGAGTATTTTCGAGATGACACAAGCAAGACTGTGAATGTAAAATGAAGGGTATATCAAAGAGGAAGATAAATATAAAATAAAGTGCTAGAGTTGAAGAAGAAAAGTGATACAATCCTCTACAATAATAATTTGTGAGCCACAGAAAAATGTAGTCTACTTTTATGAATACTTTTTAAATAAATCTTAGGTACTCTTCTTAAGTGATGGGGAATTCTTTTATGTTTAACGTAATAACACAGATAAAAAAAGACTCCCCAGAAGGTATTGAAAAGCAATAATGGCAACTAAGTCAGTTATTCAATCATTTTAAGAGTAAGAGGTGCTGTGGCTTAGTGGTTAAAGTGCCTGTCTCGTAAACAGAAAATCTTGAGTTCAAATCTCAGCAGCACCTCAGTTTTGCTCCAAACTTATAGAATTGAATTTTTTCAAGTTAATATTAAATACAGTTTCAAAACAAGAGTAGTGTCCTGTTCACTTTAGAATGCTTCATCTCATAATGAAAAAAGCACTTGGTATTTTGCAGAATTTCAAAGCAATGCAATGAATGAATAAGGGAAATGAGAATTATAACAAAGAGGAAAGAGAAGAAAATTCAATTTAGAGTTGAATTTTTGTAATGCATTTCACTCACAAGACATAATTCAATATTCTAAAAGAACGGTAAGCCACCTCTTAAGGAAGAATTTTTAAATAAATTTAGTGTTCTCACCTATAGTGTTTAAGAAGAGAGTTGTGGGAACTTAGAAAAGAAAATGAAAAAAAAATGATTTCTATTTCACTCCATTCAGCTAACTATTCCAGTGACGTTTGTCAAGCAGGTTCTGTGGCTTAGCTGGTTAAAGCGCCTGTCTTGTAAATGTGAGGTCCTGAGTTCAAATCTCAGCAGCACCTTGATATTTGTATGCTTAAATAACAGATCAGTTTCCTTAGATACTCTCTGATACAATTAAAATCTGAGTCATCTTACTAATAGACAGTTCATCTTAATATTAAATAAAATTCAGAGAATTTTCAAGGTAACAGAAGCAAAACTTTGAATGTAAAATGAAGAGTAAATCAAATAGCAAGGTATATATGAACTAAAACCTTAGAGTTGAAGACAACTGATGTATTCCTCTACAATTATTATTTGTAAACCACTCAAAAATGTAATGTACTTTTATAAGTACTTGTTAACTAAAATGTAGCTATTCTTGTTAAGTGATGGGGAATCCTTTTTTGTTCAACGTTTCACCACAGATAAAGAAGACTGCACTAAAGGCACTGAGGACAAGTCATCTCCACTAAGTCAGTTATTCAATATTTGTAAGATAAGTAGGTGCTGTTGTTTAATGGTCAAAGCTCCTGTCTCATAACTAGGATGTCCTGTGTTTAAATTCCAGCAACAATTTAGATTTAGTCCAAACTTTTAAAATTCAATTTCTTCAAGTAAACGTTTAATAAAGTTTAAAAACAAGAGTAGTGTTCTGTTGACTTTAGAATGCTTGATCTCCAAATGAAACAAACACTTGGTGTTTTGCAGAATTCGAAAGTAATACCATAAATGAATAGGGGAAAAGAGAATGTCAAAGAAAAGGAAAGAGACGACAAATAAATTAAGACTTCAATTTAACCAATGCATTTTACTCACAACACATAATTCAATCTTCTATAAGTAGGGTAAGTCACTCATTAAGGAAGTATTCTTAAATAAATTTGATCTTCTCACCTATAGAGTTTGACAACAGAGTTGTATCAAAATAGAAAATAAAATAAAAAAAACAGATTTCTACTGCACTCCATTCTACTAGCAATTACAGTAAACTTTGTTATGAAAGTTCTCTGGCTTAGTTGCTTTGACTGCCCGTCTAATAAACAGGAGATCCTGAGTTCAAATCTCCACAACACAGTGCTCTTTTTCATAGTTAAATAACAGATTATTTTCATTAGATGATCCTTTGATATAATGTTAAAATGAAAAATTTGAGTAACTTACTATTGAACAGTTCATCTTAATACTAAATAAAATTCTGAGTATTTTCGAGATGACAGAAGCAAGACTGTGAATGTAAAATGAAGGGTATATCAAAGAGGAAGATAAATATAAAAAAAAGTGCTAGAGTTGAAGAAGAAAAGTGATACAATCCTCTACAATAATAATTTGTGAGCCACTGAAAAATGTAGTCTACTTTTATGAATACTTTTTAAATAAATCTTAGGTACTCTTCTTAAGTGATGGGGAATTCTTTTATGTTCAACGTAATAACACAGATAAAAAAAGACTCCACAGAAGGTATTCAAAAGCAATAATGGCAACTAAGTCAGTTATTCAATCATTTTAAGAGTAAGAGGTGTTGTGGCTTAGTGGTTAAAGCGCCTGTCTTATAAACAGGAAATCCTGAGTTCAAATCTAAGCAGCACCTCAGTTTTGCTCCAAACTTATAGAATTGAATTTTTTCAAGTAAATATTAAATACAGTTTCAAAACAAGAGTAGTGTCCTGTTCACTTTAGAATGCTTCATCTCATAATGAAAAAAGCACTTGGTATTTTGCAGAATTTCAAAGCAATGCAATGAATGAATAAGGGAAATGAGAATTATAACAAAGAGGAAAGAGAAGAAAATTCAATTTAGAGTTGAATTTTTGTAATGCATTTCACTCACAAGACATAATTCAATATTCTAAAAGAACGGTAAGCCACCTCTTAAGGAAGAATTTTTAAATAAATTTAGTGTTCTCACATATAGTGTTTCAGAAGAGAGTTGTGGAAACTTAGAAAAGAAAATGAAAAAAAAAATGATTTCTATTTCACTCCATTCAGCTAACTATTCCAGTGAGGCTTGTCAAGCAGGTGCTGTGGCTTAGCTGGTTAAAGCGCTTGTCTAGTAAACAGGAGATCCTGAGTTCAAATCTCAGCAGCACCTTGATATTTTTATTCTTAAATTACAGATCAGTTTCCTTAGATACTCTCTGATACAATTAAAAAATGAAAAATCAGAGTCATCTTACTAATAGACAGTTCATCTTAATATTAAATAAAATTCAGAGAATTTTCATGGTAACAGAAGCAAAACTTTGAATGTAAAATGAAGAGTAAATCAAATAGCAAGGTATATATGAACTAAAACCTTAGAGTTGAAGACAACTGATGTATTCCTCTACAATTATTATTTGTAAACCACTCAAAAATGTAATCTACTTTTATAAGTACTTGTTAACTAAAATGTAGGTATTCTTGTTAAGTGATGGGGGATCCTTTTTTTTTCAACGTTTCAGCACAGATAAAGAAGACTGCACTAAAGGCACTGAGGACAAGTAATCTCCACTAAGTCAGTTATTCAATATTTGTAAGATAAGTAGGTGTTGTTGTTTAGTGGTCAAAGCTCCTGTCTCATAACTAGGATGCCCTGTGTTTAAATTCCAGCAACAATTTAGATTTAGACCAAACTTTTAAAATTCAATTTCTTCAAGTAAACGTTCAATAAAGCTTAAAAACAAGAGTAGTGTTCTGTTGACTTTAGAATGCTTGATCTCCAAATGAAACAAACACTTGGTGTTTTGCAGAATTCGAAAGTAATACCATAAATGAATAGGGGAAAAGAGAATGTGAAAGAAAAGGAAAGAGACGACAAATAAATTAAGAGTTCAATTTAACCAATGCATTTTACTCACAACACATAATTCAATCTTCTATAAGTAGGGTAAGTCACTCATTAAGGAAGTATTCTTAAATAAATTTGATTTTCTCACCTATAGAGTTTGACAACAGAGTTGTATCAACTTAGAAAAGAAAATAAAAAAAAACTGATTTCTACTGCACTCCATTCTACTAGCAATTGCAGTAAACTTTGTCATGAAAGTTCTCTGGCTTAGTTGCTTTGACTGCCTGTCTAATAAACAGGAGATCCTGAGTTCACATCTCCACAACACCGTGCTCTTTTTCATAGTTAAATAACAGATTATTTTCATTAGATGATCCTTTGATATAATGTTAAAATGAAAAATGTGAGTAACTTACTATTGAACAGTTCATCTTAATACTAAATAAAATTCCAAGTATTTTCGAGATGACAGAAGCAAGACTGTGAATGTAAAATGAAGGGTATATCAAAGAGGAAGATTAATATAAAATAAAGTGCTAGAGTTGAAGAAGAAAAGTGATACAATCCTCTACAATAATAATTTGTGAGCCACTGAAAAATGTAGTCTACTTTTATGAATACTTTTAAACTAAATCTTAGGTACTCTTCTTAAGTGATGGGGAATTCTTTTATGTTTAACGTAATAACACAGATAAAAAAAGACTCCACAGAAGGTATTGAAAAGCAATAATGGCAACTAAGTCAGTTATTCAATCATTTTAAGAGTAAGAGGTGCTGTGGCTTATTGGTTAAAGCGCCTGTCTCGTAAACAGGAAATGCTGAGTTCAAATCTCAGCAGCACCTCAGTTTTGCTCCAAACTTATAGAATTGAATTTTTTCAAGTAAATATTAAATACAGTTTCAAAACAAGAGTAGTGTCCTGTTCACTTTAGAATGCTTCATCTCATAATGAAAAAAGCACTTGGTATTTTGCAGAATTTCAAAGCAATGCAATGAATAAGGGAAATGAGAATTATAACAAAGAGGAAAGAGAAGAAAATTCAATTTAGAGTTGAGTTTTTGTAATGCATTTCACTCACAAGACATAATTCAATATTCTAAAAGAACGGTAAGCCACCTCTTAAGGAAGAATTTTAAAATAAATTTAGTGTTCTCACCTATAGTGTTTCAGAAGAGAGTTGTGGGAACTTAGAAAAGAAAATGAAAAAAAAAATGATTTCTATTTCACTCCATTCAGCTAACTATTCCAGTGACTTTAGTCAAGCAGGTGCTGTGGCTTAGCTGGTTAAAGCGCCTGTCTAGTAAACAGGAGATCCTGAGTTCAAATCTCAGCAGCACCTTGATATTTTTATTCTGAAATTACAGATCAGTTTCCTTAGATACTCTCTGATACAATTAAAAAATGAAAAATCTGAGTCATCTTACTAATAGACAGTTCATCTTAACATTAAATAAAATTCAGAGAATTTTCATGGTAACAGAAGCAAAACTTTGAATGTAAAATGAAGAGTAAATCAAATAGCAAGGTATATATGAACTAAAACCTTAGAGTTGAAGACAACTGATGTATTCCTCTACAATTATAATTTGTAAACCACTCAAAAATGTAATCTACTTTTATAAGTACTTGTTAACTAAAATGTAGGTATTCTTGTTAAGTGATGGGGAATCCTTTTTTGTTCAACGTTTCACCACAGATAAAGAAGACTGCACTAAAGGCACTGAGGACAAGTCATCTCCACTAAGTCAGTTATTCAATATTTGTAAGATAAGTAGGTGCTGTTGTTTAGTGGTCAACGCTCCTGTCTCATAACTAGGATGTCCTGTGTTTAAATTCCAGCAACAATATAGATTTAGTCCAAACTTTTAAAATTCAATTTCTTCAAGTAAACGTTCAATAAAGTTTAAAAACAAGAGTAGTGTTCTGTTGACTTTAGAATGCTTGATCTCCAAATGAAACAAACACTTGGTGTTTTGCAGAATTCGAAAGTAATACCATAAATGAATAGGGGAAAAGAGAATGTCAAAGAAAAGGAAAGAGTCGACAAATAAATTAAGAGTTCAATTTAACCAATGCATTTTACTCACAACACATAATTCAATCTTCTATAAGTAGGGTAAGTCACTCATTAAGGAAGTATTCTTAAATAAATTCGATCTTCTCACCTATAGAGTTTGACAACAGAATTGTATCAACTTAGAAAAGTAAATAAAAAAAACAGATTTCTACTGCTCTCCATTCTACTAGAAATTGCAGTAAACTTTGTCATGAAAGTGCTCTGGCTTAGTTACTTTGACTGCCCGTCTAATAAACAGGGGATCCTGAGTTCAAATCTCCACAACACCGTTCTCTTTTTCATAATTAAATAACAGATTATTTTCATTAGATGATCCTTTGATATAATGTTAAAATGAAAAATTTGAGTAACTTACTATTGAACAGTTCATCTTAATACTAAATAAAATTCGGACTATTTTCGAGATGACAGAAGCAAGACTGTGAATGTAAAATGAAGGGTATATCAAAGAGGAAGATAAATATAAAATAAAGCGCTAGAGTTGAAGAAGAAAAGTGATACAATCCTCTACAATAATAATTTGTGAGCCACTGAAAAATGTAGTCTACTTTTATGAATACTTTTTAACTAAATCTTAGGTACTCTTCTTAAGTGATGGGGAATTCTTTTATGTTTAACGTAATAACACAGATAAAAAAAGAGTCCACAGAAGGTATTGAAAAGCAATAATGGCAACTAAGTCAGTTATTCAAACATTTTAAAGGTAAGAGGTGCTGTGACTTAGTGGTTAAAGCACCTGTCTCGTAAACAGGAAATCCTGAGTTCAAATCTCAGCAGCACCTCAGTTTTGCTCCAAACTTATAAAATTGAATTTTTTCAAGTAAATATTAAATACAGTTTCAAAACAAGAGTAGTGTCCTGTTCACTTTAGAATGCTTCATCTCATAATGAAAAAAGCACTTGGTATTTTGCAGAATTTCAAAGCAATGCAATGAATGAATAAGGGAAATGAGAATTATAACAAAGAGGAAAGAGAAGAAAATTCAATTTAGAGTTGAATTTTTGTAATGCATTTCACTCACAAGACATAATTCAATATTCTAAAAGAACGGTAAGCCACCTTTTAAGGAAGAATTTTTAAATAAATTTAGTGTTCTCACCTATAGTGTTTAAGAAGAGAGTTGTGGGAACTTAGAAAAGAAAATGAAAAAAAAAATGATTTCTATTTCACTCCATTCAGCTAACTATTCCAGTGACATTTGTCAAGCAGGTGCTGTGGCTTAGCTGTTTAAAGCGCCTGTCTAGTAAACAGGATATCCTGAGTTCAAATCTCAGCAGCACCTTGATATTTTTATTCTTAAATTACAGATCAGTTTCCTTAGATACTCTCTGATACAATTAAAAAATGAAAAATCAGAGTCATCTTACTAATAGACAGTTCATCTTAATATTAAATAAAATTCAGAGAATTTTCATGGTAACAGAAGCAAATCTTTGAATGTAAAATGAAGAGTAAATCAAATAGCAAGGTATATATGAACTAAAACCTTAGAGTTGAAGACAACTGATGTATTCCTCTACAATTATTATTTGTAAACCACTCAAAAATGTAATCTACTTTTATAAGTACTTGTTAACTAAAATGTAGGTATTCTTGTTAAGTGATGGGGAATCCTTTTTTGTTCAACGTTTCACCACAGATAAAGAAGACTGCACTAAAGGCACTGAGGACAAGTCATCTCCACTAAGTCAGTTATTCAATATTTGTAAGATAAGTAGGTACTGTTGTTTAGTGGTCAAAGCTCCTGTCTCATAACTAGGATGTCCTGTGTTTAAATTCCAGCAACAATTTAGATTTAGTCCAAACTTTTAAAATTCAATTTCTTCAAGTAAACGTTCAATAAAGCTTAAAAACAAGAGTAGTGTTCTGTTGACTTTAGATTGCTTGATCTCCAAATGAAACAAACACTTGGTGTTTTGCAGAATTCGAAAGTAATACCATAAATGAATAGGGGAAAAGAGAATGTCAAAGAAAAGGAAAGAGACGACAATTAAATTAAGAGTTCAATTTAACCAATGCATTTTACTCACAACACATAATTCAATCTTCTGTAAGTAGCGTAAGTCACTCATTAAGGAAGTATTCTTAAATAAATTTGATTTTCTCACCTATAGAGTTTGACAACAGAGTTGTATCAACTTAGAAAATAAAATAAAATAAAACAGATTTCTACTGCACTCCATTCTACTAGCAATTGCAGTAAACTTTGTCATGAAAGTTCTCTGGCTTAGTTGCGTTGACTGCCCGTCTAGTAAACAGGAGATCCTGAGTTCAAATCTCCACATCACCGTGCTCTTTTTCATAGTTAAATAATAGATTATTTTCATTAGATGATCCTTTGATATAATGTTAACATGAAAAATGTGAGTAACTTACTATTGAACAGTTCATCTTAATACTAAATAAAATTCCGAGTATTTTCGAGATGACACAAGCAAGACTGTGAATGTAAAATGAAGGGTATATCAAAGAGGAAGATAAATATAAAATAAAGTGCTAGAGTTGAAGAAGAAAAGTGATACAATCCTCTACAATAATAATTTGTGAGCCACAGAAAAATGTAGTCTACTTTTATGAATACTTTTTAAATAAATCTTAGGTACTCTTCTTAAGTGATGGGAATTCTTTTATGTTTAACGTAATAACACAGATAAAAAAAGACTCCCCAGAAGGTATTGAAAAGCAATAATGGCAACTAAGTCAGTTATTCAATCATTTTAAGAGTAAGAGGTGCTGTGGCTTAGTGGTTAAAGTGCCTGTCTCGTAAACAGAAAATCTTGAGTTCAAATCTCAGCAGCACCTCAGTTTTGCTCCAAACTTATAGAATCGAATTTTTTCAAGTAAATATTAAATACAGTTTCAAAACAAGAGTAGTGTCCTGTTCACTTTAGAATGCTTCATCTCATAATGAAAAAAGCACTTGGTATTTTGCAGAATTTCAAAGCAATGCAATGAATGAATAAGGGAAATGAGAATTATAACAAAGAGGAAAGAGAAGAAAATTCAATTTAGAGTTGAATTTTTGTAATGCATTTCACTCACAAGACATAATTCAATATTCTAAAAGAACGGTAAGCCACCTCTTAAGGAAGAATTTTTAAATAAATTTAGTGTTCTCACCTATAGTGTTTAAGAAGAGAGTTGTGGGAACTTAGAAAAGAAAATGAAAAAAAAATGATTTCTATTTCACTCCATTCAGCTAACTATTCCAGTGACGTTTGTCAAGCAGGTGCTGTGGCTTAGCTGGTTAAAGCGCCTGTCTTGTAAATGTGAGGTCCTGAGTTCAAATCTCAGCAGCACCTTGATATTTGTATGCTTAAATAACAGATCAGTTTCCTTAGATACTCTCTGATACAATTAAAATCTGAGTCATCTTACTAATAGACAGTTCATCTTAATATTAAATAAAATTCAGAGAATTTTCAAGGTAACAGAAGCAAAACTTTGAATGTAAAATGAAGAGTAAATCAAATAGCAAGGTATATATGAACTAAAACCTTAGAGTTGAAGACAACTGATGTATTCCTCTACAATTATTATTTGTAAACCACTCAAAAATGTAATGTACTTTTATAAGTACTTGTTAACTAAAATGTAGCTATTCTTGTTAAGTGATGGGGAATCCTTTTTTGTTCAACGTTTCACCACAGATAAAGAAGACTGCACTAAAGGCACTGAGGACAAGTCATCTCCACTAAGTCAGTTATTCAATATTTGTAAGATAAGTAGGTGCTGTTGTTTAATGGTCAAAGCTCCTGTCTCATAACTAGGATGTCCTGTGTTTAAATTCCAGCAACAATTTAGATTTAGTCCAAACTTTTAAAATTCAATTTCTTCAAGTAAACGTTCAATAAAGTTTAAAAACAAGAGTAGTGTTCTGTTGACTTTAGAATGCTTGATCTCCAAATGAAACAAACACTTGGTGTTTTGCAGAATTCGAAAGTAATACCATAAATGAATAGGGGAAAAGAGAATGTCAAAGAAAAGGAAAGAGACGACAAATAAATTAAGACTTCAATTTAACCAATGCATTTTACTCACAACACATAATTCAATCTTCTATAAGTAGGGTAAGTCACTCATTAAGGAAGTATTCTTAAATAAATTTGATCTCCTCACCTATAGAGTTTGACAACAGAGTTGTATCAAAATAGAAAATAAAATAAAAAAAACAGATTTTTACTGCACTCCATTCTACTAGCAATTACAGTAAACTTTGTTATGAAAGTTCTCTGGCTTAGTTGCTTTGACTGCCCGTCTAATAAACAGGAGATCCTGAGTTCAAATCTCCACAACACTGTGCTCTTTTTCATAGTTAAATAACAGATTATTTTCATTAGATGATCCTTTGATATAATGTTAAAATGAAAAATTTGAGTAACTTACTATTGAACAGTTCATCTTAATACTAAATAAAATTCTGAGTATTTTCGAGATGACAGAAGCAAGACTGTGAATGTAAAATGAAGGGTATATCAAAGAGGAAGATAAATATAAAAAAAAGTGCTAGAGTTGAAGAAGAAAAGTGATACAATCCTCTACAATAATAATTTGTGAGCCACTGAAAAATGTAGTCTACTTTTATGAATACTTTTTAACTAAATCTTAGGTACTCTTCTTAAGTGATGGGGAATTCTTTTATGTTCAACGTAATAACACAGATAAAAAAAGACTCCACAGAAGGTATTCAAAAGCAATAATGGCAACTAAGTCAGTTATTCAATCATTTTAAGAGTAAGAGGTGTTGTGGCTTAGTGGTTAAAGCGCCTGTCTTATAAACAGGAAATCCTGAGTTCAAATCTAAGCAGCACCTCAGTTTTGCTCCAAACTTATAGAATTGAATTTTTTCAAGTAAATATTAAATACAGTTTCAAAACAAGAGTAGTGTCCTGTTCACTTTAGAATGCTTCATCTCATAATGAAAAAAGCACTTGGTATTTTGCAGAATTTCAAAGCAATGCAATGAATGAATAAGGGAAATGAGAATTATAACAAAGAGGAAAGAGAAGAAAATTCAATTTAGAGTTGAATTTTTGTAATGCATTTCACTCACAAGACATAATTCAATATTCTAAAAGAACGGTAAGCCACCTCTTAAGGAAGAATTTTTAAATAAATTTAGTGTTCTCACATATAGTGTTTCAGAAGAGAGTTGTGGGAACTTAGAAAAGAAAATGAAAAAAAAAATGATTTCTATTTCACTCCATTCAGCTAACTATTCCAGTGAGGCTTGTCAAGCAGGTGCTGTGGCTTAGCTGGTTAAAGCGCTTGTCTAGTAAACAGGAGATCCTGAGTTCAAATCTCAGCAGCACCTTGATATTTTTATTCTTAAATTACAGATCAGTTTCCTTAGATACTCTCTGATACAATTAAAAAATGAAAAATCAGAGTCATCTTACTAATAGACAGTTCATCTTAATATTAAATAAAATTCAGAGAATTTTCATGGTAACAGAAGCAAAACTTTGAATGTAAAATGAAGAGTAAATCAAATAGCAAGGTATATATGAACTAAAACCTTAGAGTTGAAGACAACTGATGTATTCCTCTACAATTATTATTTGTAAACCACTCAAAAATGTAATCTACTTTTATAAGTACTTGTTAACTAAAATGTAGGTATTCTTGTTAAGTGATGGGGGATCCTTTTTTTTTCAACGTTTCAGCACAGATAAAGAAGACTGCACTAAAGGCACTGAGGACAAGTAATCTCCACTAAGTCAGTTATTCAATATTTGTAAGATAAGTAGGTGTTGTTGTTTAGTGGTCAAAGCTCCTGTCTCATAACTAGGATGCCCTGTGTTTAAATTCCAGCAACAATTTAGATTTAGACCAAACTTTTAAAATTCAATTTCTTCAAGTAAACGTTCAATAAAGCTTAAAAACAAGAGTAGTGTTCTGTTGACTTTAGAATGCTTGATCTCCAAATGAAACAAACACTTGGTGTTTTGCAGAATTCGAAAGTAATACCATAAATGAATAGGGGAAAAGAGAATGTGAAAGAAAAGGAAAGAGACGACAAATAAATTAAGAGTTCAATTTAACCAATGCATTTTACTCACAACACATAATTCAATCTTCTATAAGTAGGGTAAGTCACTCATTAAGGAAGTATTCTTAAATAAATTTGATTTTCTCACCTATAGAGTTTGACAACAGAGTTGTATCAACTTAGAAAAGAAAATAAAAAAAAACTGATTTCTACTGCACTCCATTCTACTAGCAATTGCAGTAAACTTTGTCATGAAAGTTCTCTGGCTTAGTTGCTTTGACTGCCCGTCTAATAAACAGGAGATCCTGAGTTCACATCTCCACAACACCGTGCTCTTTTTCATAGTTAAATAACAGATTATTTTCATTAGATGATCCTTTGATATAATGTTAAAATGAAAAATGTGAGTAACTTACTATTGAACAGTTCATCTTAATACTAAATAAAATTCCGAGTATTTTCGAGATGACAGAAGCAAGACTGTGAATGTAAAATGAAGGGTATATTAAAGAGGAAGATAAATATAAAATAAAGTGCTAGAGTTGAAGAAGAAAAGTGATACAATCCTCTACAATAATAATTTGTGAGCCACTGAAAAATGTAGTCTACTTTTATGAATACTTTTTAACTAAATCTTAGGTACTCTTCTTAAGTGATGGGGAATTCTTTTATGGTTAACGTAATAACACAGATAAAAAAAGACTCCACAGAAGGTATTGAAAAGCAATAATGGCAACTAAGTCAGTTATTCAATCATTTTAAGAGTAAGAGGTGCTGTGGCTTAGTGGTTAAAGCGCCTGTCTGGTAAACCGGAAATGATGACTTCAAATCTCAGCAGCACCTCAGTTTTGCTCCAAACTTATAGAATTGAATTTTTTCAATTAAATATTAAATACAGTTTCATAACAAGAGTAGTGTCCTGTTCACTTTAGAATGCTTCATCTCGTAATGAAAAAAGCACTTGGTATTTTGCAGAATTTCAAAGCAATGCAATGAATGAATAAGGGAAATGAGAATTATAACAAAGAGGAAAGAGAAGAAAATTCAATATAGAGTTGAATTTTTGTAATGCATTTCACTCACAAGACATAATTCAATATTCTAAAAGAACGGTAACCCACCTCTTAAGGAAGAATTTTTAAATACATTTAGTGTTCTCACCTATAGTGTTTAAGAAGAGGGTTGTGGGAACTTAGAAAAGAAAATGAAAAAAAAAATGATTTCTATTTCACTCCATTCAGCTAACTATTCCAGTGACATTTGTCAAGCAGGTGCTGTGGCTTAGCTGGTTAAAGTGCCTGTCTAGTAAACAGGAGATCCTGAGTTCAAATCTCAGCAGCACCTTGATATTTTTATTCTTAAACTACAGATCAGTTTCCTTAGATACTCTCTGATACAATTAAAAAATGAAAAATCTGAGTCATCTTACTAATAGACAGTTCATCTTAATATTAAATAAAATTCAGAGAATTTTCATGGTAACAGAAGCAAAACTTTGAATGTAAAATGAAGAGTAAATCAAATAGCAAGGTATATATGAACTAAAACCTTAGAGGTGAAGACAACTGATGTATTCCTCTACAATTATTATTTGTAAACCACTCAAAAATGTAATCTACTTTTATAAGTACTTGTTAACTAAAATGTAGGTATTCTTGTTAAGTGATGGGGAATCCTTTTTTGTTCAACGTTTCCCCACAGATAAAGAAGACTCCACTAAAGGCACTGAGGACAAGTCATCTCCACTAAGTCAGTTATTCAATATTTGTAAGATAAGTAGGTGCTGTTGTTTAGTGGTCAAAGCTCCTGTCTCATAACTAGGATGTCCTGTGTTTAAATTCCAGCAACAATTTAGATTTAGTCCAAACTTTTAAAATTCAATTTCTTCAAGTAAACGTTCAATAAAGTTTAAAAACAAGAGTAGTGTTCTGTTGACTTTAGAATGCTTGATCTCCAAATGAAACAAACACTTGGTGTTTTGCAGAATTCGAAAGTAATACCATAAATGAGTAGGGGAAAAGAGAATGTCAAAGAAAAGGAAAGAGACGACAAATAAATTAAGAGTTCAATTTAACCAATGCATTTTACTCACAACACATAATTCAATCTTCTATAAGTAGGGTAAGTCACTCATTAAGGAAGTATTCTTAAATAAATTTGATTTTCTCACCTATAGAGTTTGACAACAGAGTTGTATCAACTTAGAAAATAAAATTTAAAAAAACAGATTTCTACTGCACTCCATTCTACTAGCAATTGCAGTAAACTTTGTCATGAAAGTTCTCTGGCTTAGTTGCTTTGACTGCCCGTCTAATAAACAGGAGATCCTGAGTTCAAATCTCCACAACACCGTGCTCTTTTTCATAGTTAAATAACAGATTATTTTCATTAGATGATCCTTTGATATAATGTTAAAATGAAAAATGTGAGTAACTTACTATTGAACAGTTCATCTTAATACTAAATAAAATTCCGAGTATTTTCGAGATGACAGAAGCAAGACTGTGAATGTAAAATGAAGGGAATATCAAAGAGGAAGATAAATATAAAATAAAGTGCTAGAGTTGAAGAAGAAAAGTGATACAATCCTCTACAATAATAATTTGTGAGACACTGAAAAATGTAGTCTACTTTTATGAATACTTTTTAACTAAATCTTAGGTACTCTTCTTAAGTGATGGGGAATTCTTTTATGTTTAACGTAATAACACAGATAAAAAAAGACTCCACAGAAGGTATTGAAAAGCAATAATGGCAACTAAGTCAGTTATTCAATCATTTTAAAAGTAAGAGGTGCTGTGGCTTAGTGGTTAAAGTGCCTCTCTCGTAAACCGGAAATCCTCAGTTCAAATCTCAGCAGCACCTCACTTTTGCTCCAAACTTATAGACTTGAATTTTTTCAAGAAAATATTAAATACAGTTTCAAAACAAGAGTAGTGTCCTGTTCACTTTAGAATGCTTCATCTCATAATGAAAAAAGCACTTGGTATTTTGCAGAATTTCAAAGCAATGCAATGAATGAATAAGGGAAATGAGAATTATAACAAAGAGGAAAGAGAAGAAAATTCAATTTAGAGTTGAATTTTTGTAATGCATTTCACTCACAAGACATAATTCAATATTCTAAAAGAACGGTAAGCCACCTCTTAAGGAAGAATTTTTAAATAAATTTAGTGTTCTCATCTATAGTGTTTCAGAAGAGAGTTGTGGAAACTTAGAAAAGAAAATGAAAAAAAAAACGATTTCTATTTCACTCCATTCAGCTAACTATTCCAGTGACGTTTGTCAAGCAGGTGCTGTGGCTTAGCTGGTTAAAGTGCCTGTCTAGTAAAAAGGAGATCCTGAGGTCAAATCTCAGCAGTACCTTGATATTTTTATTCTTAAATTATAGATCAGTTTCCTTAGATACTCTCTGATACAATTAAAAAATGAAAAATCTCAGTCATCTTACTAATAGACAGTTCATCTTAATATTAAATACAATTCAGAGAATTTTCATGGTAACAGAAGCAAAACTTTGAATGTAAAAT
Organism: Pleurodeles waltl; assembly: GCF_031143425.1. Lineage (NCBI taxonomy): Eukaryota > Metazoa > Chordata > Amphibia > Caudata > Salamandridae > Pleurodeles > Pleurodeles waltl. The sequence continues at coordinate 188,826,159 of NC_090447.1, forward strand.
GAAGAGTAAATCAAAAAGCAAGGTATATATGAACTAAAACCTTAGAGTTGAAGACAACTGATGTATTCCTCTACAATTATTATTTGTAAACCACTCAAAAATGTAATCTACTTTTATAAGTACTTGTTAACTAAAATGTAGGTATTCTTGTTAAGTGATGGGGAATCCTTTTTTGTTCAACGTTTCACCATAGATAAAGAAGACTCCACTAAAGGCACTGAGGACAAGTCATCTCCACTAAGTCAGTTATTCAATATTTGTAAGATAAGTAGGTGCTGTTGTTTAGTGGTCAAACTCCTGTCTCATAACTAGGATGTCCTGTGTTTAAATTCCAGCAACAATTTAGATTTAGTCCAAACTTTTAAAATTAAATTTCTTCAAGTAAACGTTCAATAAAGCTTAAAAACAAGAGTAGTGTTCTGTTGACTTTAGAATGCTTGATCTCCAAATGAAACAAACACTTGGTGTTTTGCAGAATTCAAAAGTAATACCATAAATGAATAGGGGAAAAGAGAATGTCAAAGAAAAGGAAAGAGACGACAAATAAATTAAGAGTTCAATTTAAAAAATGCATTTTACTCACAACACATAATTCAATCTTCTATAAGTAGGGTAAGTCACTCATTAAGTAAGTATTCTTAAATAAATTTGATCTTCTCACCTATAGAGTTTGACAACAGAGTTGTATCAACTTAGAAAAGAAAATAAAAAAAAACAGATTTCTACTGCACTCCATTCTACTAGCAATTGCAGAAAACTTTGTCATGAAAGTTCTCTGGCTTAGTTGCTTTGACTGCCCGCCAAGTAAACAGGAGATCCTGAGTTCAAATCTCCACAACACCGTGCTCTTTTTCATAGTTAAATAACAGATTATTTTCATTAGATGATCCTTTGATATAATGTTAAAATGAAAAATTTGAGTAACTTACTATTGAACAGTTCATCTTAATACTAAATAAAATTCCGAGTATTTTCGAGATGACAGAAGCAAGACTGTGAATGTAAAATGAAGGGTATATCAAAGAGGAAGATAAATATAAAATAAACTGCTAGAGTTGAAGAAGAAAAGTGATACAATCCTCTACAATAATAATTTGTGAGCCACTGAAAAATGTAGTCTACTTTTATGAATACTTTTTAACTAAATCTTAGGTACTCTTCTTAAGTGATGGGGAATTCTTTTATGTTTAACGTAATAACACAGATAAAAAAAGAGTCCACAGAAGGTATTGAAAAGCAATAATGGCAACTAAGTCAGTTATTCAATCATTTTAAGGGTAAGAGGTGCTGTGACTTACTGGTTAAAGCGCCTGTCTTGTAAACAGGAAATGCTGAGTTCAAATCTCAGCAGCATCTCAGTTTTGCTCCAAACTTATAGAATTGAATTTTTTCAAGTAAATATTAAATACAGTTTCAAAACAAGAGTAGTGTCCTGTTCACTTTAGAATGCTTCATCTCATAATGAAAAAAGCACTTGGTATTTTGCAGAATTTCAAAGCAATGCAATGAATAAAGGAAATGAGAATTATAACAAAGAGGAAAGAGAAGAAAATTCAATTTAGAGTTGAATTTTTGTAATGCATTTCACTCACAAGACATAATTCAATATTCTAAAAGAACGGTAAGCCACCTCTTAAGGAAGAATTTTTAAATAAATTTAGTGTTCTCACCTGTAGTGTTTAAGAAGAGAGTTGTGGGAACTTAGAAAAGAAAATGAAAAAAAAAAGATTTCTATTTCACTCCATTCAGCTAACTATTCCAGTGACATTTGTCAAGCAGGTGCTGTGGCTTAGCTGGTTAAAGCGCCTGTCTAGTAAACAGGAGATCCTGAGTTCAAATCTCAGCAGCACCTTGATATTTTTATTCTTAAATTACAGATCAGTTTCCTTAGATACTCTCTGATACAATTAAAAAATGAAAAATCTGAGTCATCTTACTAATAGACAGTTCATCTTAATATTAAATAAAATTCAGAGAATTTTCATGGTAACAGAAGCAAAACTTTGAATGTAAAATGAAGAGTAAATCAAATAGCAAGGTATAAATGAACTAAAACCTTAGAGTTGAAGACAACTGATGTATTCCTCTACAATTATTATTTGTAAACCACTCAAAAATGTAATCTACTTTTATAAGTACTTGTTAACTAAAATGTAGTTATTCTTGTTAAGTGATGGGGAATCCTTTTTTGTTCAACGTTTCACCACAGATAAAGAAGACTGCACTAAAGGCACTGAGGACAAGTCATCTCCACTAAGTCAGTTATTCAATATTTGTAAGATAAGTAGGTGCTGTTGTTTAGTGGTCAAAGCTCCTGTCTCATAACTAGGATGTCCTGTGTTTAAATTCCAGCAACAATTTAGATTTAGTCCAAACTTTTAAAATTCAATTTCTTCAAGTAAACGTTCAATAAAGCTTAAAAACAAGAGTAGTGTTCTGTTGACTTTAGAATGCTTGATCTCCAAATGAAACAAACACTTGGTGTTTTGCAGAATTCGAAAGTAATACCATAAATGAATAGGGGAAAAGAGAATGTCAAAGAAAAGGAAAGAGACGACAATTAAATTAAGAGTTCAATTTAACCAATGCATTTTCCTCACAACACATAATTCAATCTTCTATAAGTAGGGTAAGTCACTCATTAAGGAAGTATTCTTAAATAAATTTGATTTTCTCACCTATAGAATTTGACAACAGAGTTGTATCAACTTAGAAAACAAAATAAAATAAAACAGATTTCTACTGCACTCCAATCTACTAGCAATTGCAGTAAACTTTGTCATGAAAGTTCCCTGGCTTAGTTGCTTTGACTGCTCGTCTATTAAACAGGAGATCCTGAGTTCAAATCTCCACAACACCGTGCTCTTTTTCATAGTTAAATAACAGATTATTTTCTTTAGATGATCCTTTGATATAATGTTAAAATGAAAAATGTGAGTAACTTACTATTGAACAGTTCATCTTAATAGTAAATAAAATTCCGAGTATTTTCGAGATGACAGAAGCAAGACTGTGAATGTAAAATGAAGGGTATATCAAAGAGGAAGATAAATATAAAATAAAGTGCTAGAGTTGAAGAAGAAAAGTGATACAATCCTCTACAATAATAATTTGTGAGCCACTGAAAAATGTAGTCTACTTTTATGAATACTTTTTAACTAAATCTTAGGTACTCTTCTTAAGTGATGGGGAATTCTTTTATGTTTAACGTAATAACACAGATTAAAAAAGAGTCCACAGAAGGTATTGAAAAGCAATAATGGCAACTAAGTCAGTTATTCAATCATTTTAATGGTAAGAGGTGCTGTGACTTAGTGGTTAAAGCGCCTGTCTCGTAAACAGGAAATCCTGAGTTCAAATCTCAGCAGCACCTCAGTTTTGCTCCAAACTTATAGAATTGAATTTTTTCAAGTAAATATTAAATACAGTTTCAAAACAAGAGTAGTGTCCTGTTCACTTTAGAATGCTTCATCTCATAATGAAAAAAGCACTTGGTATTTTGCAAAATTTCAAAGCAATGCAATGAATAAGGGAAATGAGAATTATAACAAAGAGGAAAGAGAAGAAAATTCAATTTTGAGTTGAATTTTTGTAATGCATTTCTCTCACAAGACATAATTCAATATTCTAAAAGAACGGTAACCCACCTCTTAAGGAAGAATTTTTAAATAAATTTAGTGTTCTCACCTATAGTGTTTAAGAAGAGAGTTGTGGGAACTTAGAAAAGAAAATGAAAAAAAAAGGATTTCTATTTTACTCCATTCAGCTAATTATTCCAGTGACATTGGTCAAGCAGGTGCTGTGGCTTAGCTGGTTAAAGCGCCTGTCTAGTAAACAGGAGATCCTGAGTTCAAATCTCAGCAGCACCTTGATATTCATATTCTTAAATTACAGGTCAGTTTCCTTAGATACTCTCTGATACAATTAAAAAATGAAAAATCTGAGTCATCTTACTAATAGACAGTTCATCTTAATATTAAATAAAATTCAGAGAATTTTCATGGTAACAGAAGCAAAACTTTGAATGTAAAATGAAGAGTAAATCAAATAGCAAGGTATGTATGAACTAAAACCTTAGAGTTGAAGACAACTGATGTATTCCTCTACAATTATTATTTGTAAACCACTCAAAAATGTAATCTACTTTTATAAGTACTTGTTAACTAAAATATAGGTATTCTTGTTAAGTGATGGGGAATCCTTTTTTGTTCAACGTTTCACCACAGATAAAGATGACTGCACTAAAGGCACTGAGGACAAGTCATCATTTTAAGGGTAAGAGGTGCTGTTATTCAATATTTGTAAGATAAGTAGGTGCTGTTGTTTAGTGGTCAAAGCTCCTGTCTCATAACTAGGATGTCCTGTGTTTAAATTCCAGCAACAATTTAGATTTAGTCCAAACTTTTAAAATTCAATTTCTTCAAGTAAACGTTTAATAAAGTTTAAAAACAAGAGTAGTGTTCTGTTGACTTTAGAATGCTTGATCTCCAAATGAAACAAACACTTGGTGTTTTGCAGAATTCGAAAGTAATACCATAAATGAATAGGGGAAAAGAGAATGTCAAAGAAAAGGAAAGAGTCGACAAATAAATTAAGAGTTCAATTTAACCAATGCATTTTACTCACAACACATAATTCAATCTTCTATAAGTAGGGAAAGTCACTCATTAAGGAAGTATTCTTAAATAAATTCGATCTTCTCACCTATAGAGTTTGACAACAAAATTGTATCAATTTAGAAAAGAAAATAAAAAAAACAGATTTCTACTGCACTCCATTCTACTAGAAATTGCAGTAAACTTTGTCATGAAAGTGCTCTGGCTTAGTTACTTTGACTGCCTGTCTAATAAACAGGAGATCCTAAGCTCAAATCTCCACAACACCGTGCTCTTTTTCATAGTTAAATAACAAATTATTTTCATTAGATGATCCTTTGATATAATGTTAAAATGAAAAATTTGAGTAACTTACTATTGAACAGTTCATCTTAATACTAAATAAAATTCGGACTATTTTCGAGATGACAAAAGCAAGACTGTGAATGTAAAATGAAGGGTATATCAAAGAGGAAGATAAATATAAAATAAAGCGCTAGAGTTGAAAAAGAAAAGTGATACAATCCTCTACAATAATAATTTGTGAGCCACTGAAAAATGTTGTCTACTTTTATGAATACTTTTTAAATAGATTTTAGGTACTCTTCTTAAGTGATAGGGAATTCTTTAATGTTTAACGTAATAACACAGATACAAAAATACTCCACAGAAGGTATTGAAAAGCAATAATGGCAACTAAGTCAGTTATTCAATCATTTTCAGAGTAAGAGGTGCTGTGGCTTAGTGGTTATAGTGCCTCTCTCGTAAACAGGAAATCCTGAGTTCAAATCTCAGCAGCACCTCAGTTTTGCTCCAAACTTATAGAATTGAATTTTTTCAAGTAAATATTAAATACAGTTTCAAAACAAGAGTAGTGTCCTGTTCACTTTAGAATGCTTCATCTCATAATGAAAAAAGCACTTGGTATTTTGCAGAATTTCAAAGCAATGCAATGAATGAATAAGGGAAATGAGAATTATAACAAAGAGGAAAGAGAAGAAAATTCAATTTAGAGTTGAATTTTTGTAATGCATTTCTCTCACAAGACATAATTCAATATTCTAAAAGAACGGTAACCCACCTCTTAAGGAAGAATATTTATATAAATTTAGTGTTCTCACCTATAGTGTTTCAGAAGAGAGTTGTGGGAACTTAGAAAAGAAAATGAAAAAAAAAAATGATTTCTATTTCACTCCATTCAGCTAACTATTCCAGTGAGGTTTGTCAAGCAGGTGCTGTGGCTTAGCTGGTTAAAGCGCCTGTCTAGTAAACAGGAAATCCTGAGTTCAAATCTCAGCAGCACCTTGATATTTTTATTCTTAAATTACAGATCAGTTTCCTTAGATACTCTCTGATACAATTAAAAAATGAAAAATCTGAGTCATCTTACTAAAATACAGTTCATCTTAATATTAAATAAAATTCAGAGAATTTTCATGGTAACAGAAGCAAAACTTTGAATGTAAAATGAAGAGTAAATCAAATAGCAAGATATATAAGAACTAAAACCTTAGAGGTGAAGACAACTGATGTATTCCTCTACAATTATTATTTGTAAACCACTCAAAAATGTAATCTACTTTTATAAGTACTTGTTAACTAAAATGTAGGTATTCTTGTTAAGTGATGGGGAATCCTTTTTTGTTCAACGTTTCAGCACAGATAAAGAAGACTGCACTAAAGGCACTGAGGACAAGTCATCTCCACTAAGTCAGTTATTCAATATTTGTAAGATAAGTAGGTGCTGTTGTTTAGTGGTCAAAGCTCCTGTCTCATAACTAGGATGCCCTGTGTTTAAATTCCAGCAACAATTTAGATTTAGACCATACTTTTAAAATTCAATTTCTTCAAGTAAACGTTCAATAAAGCTTAAAAACAAGAGTAGTGTTCTGTTGACTTTAGAATGCTTGATCTCCAAATGAAACAAACACTTGGTGTTTTGCAGAATTCGAAAGTAATACCATAAATGAATAGGGGAAAAGAGAATGTCAAAGAAAAGGAAAGAGACGACAAATAAATTAAGAGTTCAATTTAACCAATGCATTTTACTCACAACACATAATTCAATCTTCTATAAGTAGGGCAAGTCACTCATTAAGGAAGTATTCTTAACTAAATTTGATTTTCTCACCTATAGAGTTTGACAACAGAGTTGTATCAACTTAGAAAAGAAAATTAAAAAAAACAGATTTCTACTGCACACCATTCTACTAGCAATTGCAGTAAACTTTGTCAAGAAAGTTCTCTGGCTTAGTTGCTTTGACTGCCCGTCTAATAAACAGGAGATCCTGAGTTCAAATCTCCACAACACTGTGCTCTTCTTCATAGTTAAATAACACATTATTTTCATTAGATGATCCTTTGATATAATGTTAAAATGAAAAATGTGAGTAACTTACTATTGAACAGTTCATCTTAATACTAAATAAAATTCCGAGTATTTTCGAGATGACAGAAGCAAGACTGTGAATGTAAAATGAAGGGTATATCAAAGAGGAAGATAAATATAAAATGAAGTGCTAGAGTTGAAGAAGAAAAGTGATACAATCCTCTACAATAATAATTTGTGAGCCACTGAAAAATGTAGTCTACTTTTATGAATACTTTTTAACTAAATCCTAGGTACTCTTCTTAAGTGATGGGGAATTCTTTTATGTTTAACGTAATAACACAGATGAAAAAAGACTCCACAGAAGGTATTGAAAAGCAATAATGGCAACTAAGTCAGTTATTCAATCATTTTAAGAGTAAGAGGTGCTGTGGCTTAGTGGTTAAAGCGCCTGTTTCGTAAACTGGAAATGATGACTTCAAATCTGAGCAGCACCTCAGTTTTGCTCCAAACTTATAGAATTTAATTTTTTCAAGTAAATATTAAATACAGTTTCATAACAAGAGTAATGTCCTGTTCACTTTAGAATGCTTCATCTCGTAATGAAAAAAGCACTTGGTATTTTGCAGAATTTCAAAGCAATGCAATGAATGAATAAGGGAAATGAGAATTATAACAAAGAGGAAAGAGAAGAAAATTCAATTTAGAGTTGAATTTTTGTAATGCATTTCACTCACAAGACATAATTCAATATTCTAAAAGAACGGTAACCCACCTCTTAAGGAAGAATTTTTAAATAAATTTAGTGTTCTCACCTATAGTGTTTAAGAAGCGGGTGTTGGGAACTTAGAAAAGAAAATGAAAAAAAAAATGATTTCTATTTCACTCCATTCAGCTAACTATTCCAGTGACATTTATCAAGCAGGTGCTGTGGCTTAGCTGGTTAAAGTGCCTGTCTAGTAAACAGGAGATCCTGAGTTCAAATCTCAGTAGCACCTTGATATTTTTATTCTTAAACTACAGATCAGTTTCCTCAGATACTCTCTGATACAATTAAAAAATGAAAAATCTGAGTCATCTTACTAATAGACAGTTCATCTTAATATTAAATAAAATTCAGAGAATTTTCATGGTAACAGAAGCAAAACTTTGAATGTAAAATGAAGAGTAAATCAAATAGCAAGGTATATATGAACTAAAACCTTAGAGGTGAAGACAACTGATGTATTCCTCTACAATTATTATTTGTAAACCACTCAAAAATGTAATCTACTTTTATTAGTACTTGTTAACTAAAATGTAGGTATTCTTGTTAAGTGATGGGGAATCCTTTTTTGTTCAACGTTTCACCACAGATAAAGAAGACTGCACTAAAGGCACTGAGGACAAGTCATCATTTTAAGGGTAAGAGGTGCTGTTATTCAATATTTGTAAGATAAGTAGGTGCTGTTGTTTAGTGGTGAAAGCTCCTGTCTCATAACTAGGATGTCCTGTGTTTAAATTCCAGCAACAATTTAGATTTAGTCCAAACTTTTAAAATTCAATTTCTTCAAGTAAACGTTCAATAAAGTTTAAAAACAAGAGTAGTGTTCTGTTGACTTTAGAATGCTTGATCTCCAAATGAAACAAACACTTGGTGTTTTGCAGAATTCGAAAGTAATACCATAAATGAATAGGGGAAAAGAGAATGTCAAAGAAAAGGAAAGAGTCGACAAATAAATTAAGAGTTCATTTTAACCAATGCATTTTACTCACAACACATAATTCAATCTTCTATAAGTAGGGAAAGTCACTCATTAAGGAAGTATTCTTAAATAAATTCGATCTTCTCACCTATAGAGTTTGACAACAAAATTGTATCAATTTAGAAAAGAAAATAAAAAAAACAGATTTCTACTGCACTCCATTCTACTAGAAATTGCAGTAAACTTTGTCATGAAAGTGCTCTGCCTTAGTTACTTTGACTGCCTGTCTAATAAACAGGAGATCCTGAGCTCAAATCTCCACAACACCGTGCTCTTCTTCATAGTTAAATAACAGATTATTTTCATTAGATGATCCTTTGATATAATGTTAAAATGAAAAATGTGAGTAACTTACTATTGAACAGTTCATCTTAATACTAAATAAAATTCCGAGTATTTTCGAGATGACAGAAGCAAGACTGTGAATGTAAAATGAAGGGTATCTCAAAGAGGAAGATAAATATAAAATGAAGTGCTAGAGTTGAAGAAGAAAAGTGATACAATTCTCTACAATAATAATTTGTGAGCCACTGAAAAATGTAGTCTACTTTTATGAATACTTTTTAACTAAATCCTAGGTACTCTTCTTAAGTGATGGGGAATTCTTTTATGTTTAACGTAATAACACAGATGAAAAAAGACTCCACAGAAGGTATTGAAAAGCAATAATGGCAACTAAGTCAGTTATTCAATCATTTTAAGAGTAAGAGGTGCTGTGGCTTAGTGGTTAAAGCGCCTGTCTCGTAAACTGGAAATGATGACTTCAAATCTGAGCAGCACCTCAGTTTTGCTCCAAACTTATAGAATTGAATTTTTTCAAGTAAATATTAAATACAGTTTCATAACAAGAGTAATGTCCTGTTCACTTTAGAATGCTTCATCTCGTAATGAAAAAAGCACTTGGTATTTTGCAGAATTTCAAAGCAATGCAATGAATGAATAAGGGAAATGAGAATTATAACAAAGAGGAAAGAGAAGAAAATTCAATTTAGAGTTGAATTTTTGTAATGCATTTCACTCACAAGACATAATTCAATATTCTAAAAGAACGGTAACCCACCTCTTAAGGAAGAATTTTTAAATAAATTTAGTGTTCTCACCTATAGTGTTTAAGAAGAGGGTGTTGGGAACATAGAAAAGAAAATGAAAAAAAAAATGATTTCTATTTCACTCCATTCAGCTAACTATTCCAGTGACATTTATCAAGCAGGTGCTGTGGCTTAGCTGGTTAAAGTGCCTGTCTAGTAAACAGGAGATCCTGAGTTCAAATCTCAGCAGCACCTTGATATTTTCATTCTTAAACTACAGATCAGTTTCCTCAGATACTCTCTGATACAATTAAAAAATGAAAAATCTGAGTCATCTTACTAATAGACAGTTCATCTTAATATTAAATAAAATTCAGAGAATTTTCATGGTAACAGAAGCAAAACTTTGAATGTAAAATGAAGAGTAAATCAAATAGCAAGGTATATATGAACTAAAACCTTAGAGGTGAAGACAACTGATGTATTCCTCTACAATTATTATTTGTAAACCACTCAAAAATGTAATCTACTTTTATTAGTACTTGTTAACTAAAATGTAGGTATTCTTGTTAAGTGATGGGGAATCCTTTTTTGTTCAACGTTTCACCACAGATAAAGAAGACTCCACTAAAGGCACTGAGGACAAGTCATCTCCACTAAGTCAGTTATTAAATATTTGTAAGATAAGTAGGTGCTGTTGTTTAGTGGTCAAAGCTCCTGTCTCATAACTAGGATGTCCTGTGTTTAAATTCCAGCAACAATTTAGATTTAGTCCAAACTTTTAAAATTCAATTTCTTCAAGTAAACGTTCAATAAAGTTTAAAAACAAGAGTAGTGTTCTGTTGACTTTAGAATGCTTGATCTCCAAATGAAACAAACACTTGGTGTTTTGCAGAATTCGAAAGTAATACCATAAATGAATAGGGGAAAAGAGAATGTCAAAGAAAAGGAAAGAGACGACAAATAAATTAAGAGTTCAATTTAACCAATGCATTTTACTCACAACACATAATTCAATCTTCTATAAGTAGGGTAAGTCACTCATTAAGGAAGTATTCTTAAATAAATTTGATCTTCTCACCTATAGAGTTTGACAACAGAGTTGTATCAACTTAGAAAATAAAATTAAAAAAAACAGATTTCTACTGCACTCCATTCTACTAGCAATTGCAGTAAACTTTGCCATGAAAGTTCTCTGGCTTAATTGCTTTGACTGCCTGTGTAATAAACAGGAGATCCTGAGTTCAAATCTCCACAACACCGTGCTCTTTTTCATAGTTAAATAACAGATTATTTTCATTAGATGATCCATTGATATAATGTTAAAATGAAAAATTTGAGCAACTTACTATTGAACAGTTCATCTTAATACTAAATACAATTCCGAGTATTTTCGAGATGACAGAAGCAAGACTGTGAATGTAAAATGAAGGGTATATCAAAGAGGAAGATAAATATAAAATAAAGTGCTAGAGTTGAAGAAGAAAAGTGATACAATCCTCTACAATAATAATTTGTGTGCCACTGAAAAATGTAGTCTACTTTTATGAATACTTTTTAACTAAATCTTAGGTACTCTTCTTAAGTGATGGGGAATTCCTTTATGTTTAACGTAATAACACAGATAAAAAAAGACTCCACAGAAGGTATTGAAAAGCAATAATGACAACTAAGTCAGTTATTCAATCATTTTAAGAGTAAGAGATGTTGTGGCTTAGTGGTTAAATCTCCTGTCTTATAAACAGGAAATCCTGAGTTCAAATCTAAGCAGCACCTCAGTTTTGCTCCAAACTTATAGAATTGAATTTTTTCAAGTAAATATTAAATACAGTTTCAAAACAAGAGTAGTGTCCTGTTCACTTTAGAATGCTTCATCTCATAATGAAAAAAGCACTTGGTATTTTGCAGAATTTCAAAGCAATGCAATGAATGAATAAGGGAAATGAGAATTATAACAAAGAGGAAAGAGAAGAAAATTCAATTTAGAGTTGAATTTTTGTAATGCATTTCACTCACAAGACATAATTCAATATTCTAAAAGAACGGTAAGCCACCTCTTAAGGAAGAATTTTTAAATAAATTTAGTGTTCTCACCTATAGTGTTTCAGAAGAGAGTTGTGGGAACTTAGAAAAGAAAATGAAAAAAAAAATGATTTCTATTTCACTCCATTCAGCTAACTATTCCAGTAAGGTTTGTCAAGCAGGTGCTGTGGCTTAGCTGGTTAAAGCACCTGTCTAGTAAACAGGAGATCCTGAGTTCAAATCTCAGCAGCACCTTGATATTTTTATTCTTAAATTACAGATCAGTTTCCTTAGATACTCTCTGATACAATTAAAAAATGAAAAATTTGAGTCATCTTACTAATAGACAGTTCATCTTAATATTAAATAAAATTCAGAGAATTTTCATGGTAACAGAAGCAAAACTTTGAATGTAAAATGAAGAGTAAATCAAATAGCAAGGTATATATGAACTAAAACCTTAGAGTTGAAGACAACTGATGTATTCCTCTATAATTATGATTTGTAAACCACTCAAAAATGTAATCTACTTTTATAAGTACTTGTTAACTAAAATGTAGGTATTCTTGTTAAGTGAGGCGGGATCCTTTTTTTTTCAACGTTTCAGCACAGATAAAGAAGACTGCACTAAAGGCACTGAGGACAAGTCATCTCCACTAAGTCAGTTATTCAATATTTGTAAGATAAGTAGGTGTTGTTGTTTAGTGGTCAAAGCTCCTGTCTCATAACTAGGATGCCCTGTGTTTAAATTCCAGCAACAATTTAGATTTAGACCAAACTTTTAAAATTCAATTTCTTCAAGTAAACGTTCAATAAAGCTTAAAAACAAGAGTAGTGTTCTGTTGACTTTAGAATGCTTGATCTCCAAATGAAACAAACACTTGGTGTTTTGCAGAATTCGAAAGTAATACCATAAATGAATAGGGGAAAAGAGAATGTGAAAGAAAAGGAAAGAGACGACAAATAAATTAAGAGTTCAATTTAACCAATGCATTTTACTCACAACACATAATTCAATCTTCTATAAGTAGGGTAAGTCACTCATTAAGGAAGTATTCTTAAATAAATTTGATTTTCTCACCTATAGAGTTTGACAACAGAGTTGTATCAACTTAGAAAAGAAAATAAAAAAAAACTGATTTCTACTGCACTCCATTCTACTAGCAATTGCAGTAAACTTTGTGATGAAAGTTCTCTGGCTTAGTTGCTTTGACTGCCCGTCTAATAAACAGGAGATCCTGAGTTCAAATCTCCACAACACCGTGCTCTTTTTCATAGTTAAATAACAGATTATTTTCATTAGATGATCCTTTGATATAATGTTAAAATGAAAAATGTGAGTAACTTACTATTGAACAGTTCATCTTAATACTAAATAAAATTCCGAGTATTTTCGAGATGACAGAAGCAAGACTGTGAATGTAAAATGAAGGGTATATCAAAGAGGAAGATAAATATAAAATAAAGTGCTAGAGTTGAAGAAGAAAGGTGATACAATCCTCTACAATAATAATTTGTGAGCCAGTGAAAAATGTAGTCTACTTTTATGAATACTTTTTAACTAAATCCTAGGTACTCTTCTTAAGTGATGGGGAATTCTGTTATGTTTAACGTAATAACACAGATGAAAAAAGACTCCACAGAAGGTATTGAAAAGCAATAATGACAACTAAGTCAGTTATTCAATCATTTTAAGAGTAAGAGGTGTTGTGGCTTAGTGGTTAAAGCTCCTGTCTTATTAACAGGAAATCCTGAGTTCAAATCTAAGCAGCACCTCAGTTTTGCTCCAAACTTATAGAATTGAATTTTTTCAAGTAAATATTAAATACAGTTTCAAAACAAGAGTAGTGTCCTGTTCACTTTACAATGCTTCATCTCATAATGAAAAAAGCACTTGGTATTTTGCAGAATTTCAAAGCAATGCAATGAATGAATAAGGGAAATGAGAATTATAACAAAGAGGAAAGAGAAGAAAATTCAATTTAGAGTTGAATTTTTGCAATGCATTTCACTCACAAGACATAATTCAATATTCTAAAAGAACGGTAAGCCACCTCTTAAGGAAGAATTTTTAAATAAATTTAGTGTTCTCACCTATAGTGTTTCAGAAGAGAGTTGTGGGAACTTAGAAAAGAAAATGAAAAAAAAAATGATTTCTATTTCACTCCATTCAGCTAACTATTCCAGTGAGGTTTGTCAAGCAGGTGCTGTGGCTTAGCTGGTTAAAGCGCCTGTCTAGTAAACGGGAGATCCTGAGTTCAAATCTCAGCAGCACCTTGATATTTTTATTCTTAAATTACAGATCAGTTTCCTTAGATACTCTCTGATACAATAAAAAAATGAAAAATCTGAGTAATCTTACTAATAGACAGTTCATCTTAATATTAAATAAAATTCAGAGAATTTTCATGGTAACAGAAGCAAAACTTTGAATGTAAAATGAAGAGTAAATCAAATAGCAAGGTATATATGAACAAAAACCTTAGAGTTGAAGACAACTGATGTATTCCTCTACAATTATGATTTGTAAACCACTCAAAAATGTAATCTAATTTTATAAGTACTTGTTAACTAAAATGTAGGTATTCTTGTTAAGTGATGGGGAATCCTTTTTTGTTCAACGTTTCAGCACAGATAAAGAAGACTGCACTAAAGGCACTGAGGACAAGTCATCTCCACTAAGTCAGTTATTCAATATTTGTAAGATAAGTAGGTGCTGTTGTTTAGTGGTCAAAGCTCCTGTCTCATAACTAGGATGCCCTGTGTTTAAATTCCAGCAACAATTTAGATTTAGACCAAACTTTTAAAATTCAATTTCTTCAAGTAAACGTTCAATAAAGCTTAAAAACAAGAGTAGTGTTCTGTTGACTTTAGAATGCTTGATCTCCAAATGAAACAAACACTTGGTGTTTTGCAGAATTCGAAAGTAATACCATAAATGAATAGGGGAAAAGAGAATGTCAAAGAAAAGGAAAGAGACGACAAATAAATTAAGAGTTCAATTTAACCAATGCATTTTACTCACAACACATAATTCAATCTTCTATAAGTAGGGTAAGTCACTCATTAAGGAAGTATTCTTAAATAAATTTGATTTTCTCACCTATAGAGTTTGACAACAGAGTTGTATCAACTTAGAAAATAAAATAAAAAAAAACTGATTTCTACTGCACTCCATTCTACTAGCAATTGCAGTAAACTTTGTCATGAAACTTCTCTGGCTTAGTTGCTTTGACTGCCCGTCTAATAAACAGGAGATCCTGAGTTCAAATCTCCACAACACCGTGCTCTTTTTCATAGTTAAATAACAGATTATTTTCATTAGATGATCCTTTGATATAATGTTAAAATGAAAAATGTGAGTAACTTACTATTGAACAGTTCATCTTAATACTAAATAAAATTCCGAGTATTTTCGAGATGACAGAAGCAAGACTGTGAATGTAAAATGAAGGGTATATCAAAGAGGAAGATAAATATAAAATAAAGTGCTAGAGTTGAAGAAGAAAAGTGATACAATCCTCTACAATAATAATTTGTGAGCCACTGAAAAATGTAGTCTACTTTTATGAATACTTTTTAACTAAATCTTAGGTACTCTTCTTAAGTGATGGGGAATTCTTTTATGTTTAACGTAATAACACAGATAAAAAAAGACTCCACAGAAGGTATTGAAAAGCAATAATGGCAACTAAGTCAGTGATTCAATCATTTTAAGAGTAAGAGGTGCTGTGGCTTAGTGGTTAAAGCGCCTGTCTCGTAAACAGGAAATCCTCAGTTCAAATCTCAGCAGCACCTCAGTTTTGCTCCAAACTTATAGAATTGAATTTTTTCAAGTAAATATTAAATAGAGTTTCAAAACAAGAGTAGTGTCCTGTTCACTTTAGAATGCTTCATCTCATAATGAAAAAAGCACTTGGTATTTTGCAGAATTTCAAAGCAATGCAATGAATGAATAAGGGAAATGAGAATTATAACAAAGAGGAAAGAGAAGAAAATTCAATTTAGAGTTGAATTTTTGTAATGCATTTCACTCACAAGACATAATTCAATATTCTAAAAGAACGGTAAGCCACCTCTTAAGGAAGAATTTTTAAATAAATTTAGTGTTCTCACCTGTAGTGTTTCAGAAGAGAGTTGTGGGAACTTAGAAAAGAAAATGAAAAAAAAAATGATTTCTATTTCACTCCATTCAGCTAACTATTCCAGTGAGGTTTGTCAAGCAGGTGCTGTGGCTTAGATGGTTAAAGCACCTGTCTAGTAAACAGGAGATCCTGAGTTCAAATCTCAGCAGCACCTTGATATTTTTATTCTTAAATTACAGATCAGTTTCCTTAGATACTCTCTGATACAATTAAAAAATGAAAAATCTGAGTCATCTTACTAATAGACAGTTCATCTTAATATTGAATAAAATTCAGAGAATTTTCATGGTAACAGAAGCAAAACTTTGAATGTAAAATGAAGAGTAAATCAAATAGCAAGGTATATATGAACTAAAACCTTAGAGTTGAAGACAACTGATGTATTGTTCTACAATTATGATTTGTAAACCACTCAAAAATCTAAGCTACTTTTATAAGTACTTGTTAACTAAAATGTAGGTATTCTTGTTAAGTGATGGGGAATCCTTTTTTGTTCAACGTTTCAGCACAGATAAAGAAGTCTGCACTAAAGGCACTGAGGACAAGTCATCTCCACTAAGTCAGTTATTCAATATTTGTAAGATAAGTAGGTGCTGTTGTTTAGTGGTCAAAGCTCCTGTCTCATAACTAGGATGTCCTATGTTTAAATTCCAGCAACAATTTAGATTTAGACCAAACTTTTAAAATTCAATTTCTTCAAGTAAACGTTCAATAAAGCTTAAAAACAAGAGTAGTGTTCTGTTGACTTTTGAATGCTTGATCTCCAAATGAAACAAACACTTGGTGTTTTGCAAAATTCGAAAGTAATACCATAAATGAATAGGGGAAAAGAGAATGTCAAAGAAAAGGAAAGAGACGACAAATAAATTAAGAGTTCAATTTAACCAATGTATTTTACTCACAACACATAATTCAATCTTCTATAAGTAGGGTAAGTCACTCATTAAGGAAGTATTCTTAAATAAATTTGATTTTCTCACCTATAGAGTTTGACAACAGAGTTGTATCAACTTAGAAAAGAAAATTAAAAAAAACAGATTTCTACTGCACTCCATTCTACTAGCAATTGCAGCAAACTTTGTCATGAAAGTTCTCTGGCTTAGTTGCTTTGACTGCCCGCCTAATAAACAGGAGATCCTGAGTTCAAATCTCCACAACACTGTGCTCTTTTGAAAAGTTATATAACAGATTATTTTCATTAGATGATCCTTTGATATAATGTTAAAATGAAAAATTTGAGTAACTTACTATTGAACAGTTCATCTTAATACTGAATAACATTCCGAGTATTTTCGAGATGACAGAAGCAAGACTGTGAATGTAAAATGAAGGGTATATCAAAGAGGAAGATAAATATAAAATAAAGTGCTGGAGTTGAAGAAGAAAAGTGATACAATCCTCTACAATAATATTTTGTGAGCCACTGAAAAATGTAGTCTACTTTTATGAATACTTTTTAACTAAATCTTAGGTACTCTTCTTAAGTGATGGGGAATTCTTTTATGTTTAACGTAATAACACAGATAAAAAAAGACTCCACAGAAGGTATTGAAAAGCAATAATGATAACTAAGTCAGTTATTCAATCATTTTAAGAGTAAGAGGTGCTGTGGCTTAGTGGTTAAAGTGCCTGTCTCGTAAACAGGAAATCCTGAGTTTAAATCTCAGCAGCACTTCAGTTTTGCTCCAAACTTATAGAATTGAATTTTTTCAAGTAAATATTAAATAGAGTTTCAAAACAAGAGTAGTGTCCTGTTCACTTTAGAATGCTTCATCTCATAATGAAAAAAGCACTTGGTATTTTGCAGAATTTCAAAG
This sequence comes from Pleurodeles waltl, assembly GCF_031143425.1. Classification (NCBI taxonomy): domain Eukaryota; kingdom Metazoa; phylum Chordata; class Amphibia; order Caudata; family Salamandridae; genus Pleurodeles; species Pleurodeles waltl. The sequence goes on from NC_090447.1 coordinate 188,843,840, forward strand.
CAATGCAATGAATGAATAAGGGAAATGAGAATTATAACAAAGAGGAAAGAGAAGAAAATTCAATTTAGAGTTGAATTTTTGTAATGCATTTCACTCACAAGACATAATTCAATATTCTAAAAGAACGGTAAGCCACCTCTTAAGGAAGAATTTTTAAATAAATTTAGTGTTCTCACCTATAGTGTTTCAGAAGAGAGTTGTGGGAACTTAGAAAAGAAAATGAAAAAAAAAATGATTTATTTTTCACTCCATTCAGCTAACTATTCCAGTGAGGTTTGTCACGTACGTGTTGTGGCTTAGCTGGTTAAAGCGCCTGTCTAGTAAACAGGAGATCCTGAGTTCAAATCTCAGCAACACCTTGATATTTTTATTCTTAAATTACAGATCAGTTTCCTTAGATTCTCTCTGATACAATTAAAAAATGAAAAATCTGAGTCATCTTACTAATAGACAGTTCATCTTAATATTAAATAAAATTCAGAGAATTGTCATGGTAACAGAAGCAAAACTTTGAATGTAAAATGAAGAGTAAATCAAATAGCAAGGTATATATGAACTAAAACCTTAGAGGTGAAGACAACTGATGTATTCCTCTACAATTATTATTTGTAAACCACTCAAAAATGTAATCTACTTTTATAAGTACTTGTTAACTAAAATGTAGGTATTCTTGTTAAGTGATGGGGAATCCTTTTTTGTTCAACGTTTCAGCACAGATAAAGAAGACTGCACTAAAGGCACTGAGGACAAGTCATCTCCACTAAGTCAGTTATTCAATATTTGTAAGATAAGTAGGTGCTGTTGTTTAGTGGTCAAAGCTCCTGTCTCATAACTAGGATGCCCTGTGTTTAAATTCCAGCAACAATTTAGATTTAGACCAAACTTTTAAAATTCAATTTCTTCAAGTAAACGTTCAATAAAGCTTAAAAACAAGAGTAGTATTCTGTTGACTTTAGAATGCTTGATCTCCAAATGAAACAAACACTTGGTGTTTTGCAGAATTCGAAAGTAATACCATAAATGAATAGGGGAAAAGAGAATGTGAAAGAAAAGGAAAGAGACGACAAATAAATTAAGAGTTCAATTTAACCAATGCATTTTACTCACAACACATAATTCAATCTTCTATAAGTAGGGTAAGTCACTCATTAAGGAAGTATTCTTAAATAAATTAGATTTTCTCACCTATAGAGTTTGACAACAGAGTTGTATCAACTTAGAAAAGAAAATTAAAAAAAACTGATTTCTACTGCACTCCATTCTACTAGCAATTGCAGTAAACTTTGTCATGAAAGTTCTCTGGCTTAGTTGCTTTGAATGCCCGTCTAATAAACAGGAGATCCTGAGTTCAAATCTCCACAACACCGTGCTCTTTTTCATAGTTAAATAACAGATTATTTTCATTAGATGATCCTTTGATATAATGTTAAAATGAAAAATGTGAGTAACTTACTATTGAACAGTTCATATTAATACTAAATAAAATTCCAAGTATTTTCGAGATGACAGAAGCAAGACTGTGAATGTAAAATGAAGGGTATATCAAAGAGGAAGATAAATATAAAATAAAGTGCTAGAGTTGAAGAAGAAAAGTGATACAATCCTCTACAATAATAATTTGTGAGCCACTGAAAAATGTAGTCTACTTTTATGAATACTTTTTAACTAAATCTTAGGTACTCTTCTTAAGTGATGGGGAATTCTTTTATGTTTAACGTAATAACACAGATAAAAAAAGACTCCACAGAAGGTATTGAAAAGCAATAATGGCAACTAAGTCAGTTATTCAATCATTTTAAGAGTAAGTGGTGCTGTGGCGTAGTGGTTAAAGCGCCTGTCTCGTAAAATGGAAATCCTCAGTTCAAATCTCAGCAGCACCTCAGTTTTGCTCCAAACTTATAGAATTGAATTTTTTCAAGTAAATATTAAATACAGTTTCAAAACAAGAGTAGTGTCCTGTTCACTTTAGAATGCTTCATCTCATAATGAAAAAAGCACTTGGTATTTTGCAGAATTTCAAAGCAATGCAATGAATGAATAAGGGAAATGAGAATTATAACAAAGAGGAAATAGAAGAAAATTCAATTTAGAGTTGAATTTTTGTAATGCATTTCACTCACAAGACATAATTCAATATTCTAAAAGAACGGTAAGCCACCTCTTAAGGAAGAATTTTTAAATAAATTTAGTGTTCTCACCTATGGTGTTTCAGAAGAGAGTTGTGGGAACTTAGAAAAGAAAATGAAAAAAAAAATGATTTCTATTTCACTCCATTCAGCTAACTATTCCAGTAAAGTTTGTCAAGCAGGTGCTGTGGCTTAGCTGGTTAAAGCACCTGTCTAGTAAACAGGAGATCCTGAGTTCAAATCTCAGCAGCACCTTGATATTTTTATTCTTAAATTACAGATCAGTTTCCTTAGATACTCTCTGATACAATTAAAAAATGAAAAATCTGAGTAATCTTACTAATAGACAGTTCATCTTAATATTAAATAAAATTCAGAGAATTTTCACGGTAACAGAAGCAAAACTTTGAATGTAAAATGAAGAGTAAATCAAATAGCAAGGTATATATGAACTAAAACCTTAGAGGTGAAGACAACTGATGTATTCCTCTACAATTATGATTTGTAAACCACTCAAAAATGTAATCTACTTTTATAAGTACTTGTTAACTAAAATGTAGGTATTCTTGTTAAGTGATGGGGAATCCTTTTTTGTTCAACGTTTCAGCACAGATAAAGAAGACTGCACTAAAGGCACTGAGGACAAGTCATCTCCACTAAGTCAGTTATTCAATATTTGTAAGATAAGTAGGTGCTGTTGTTTAGTGGTCAAAGCTCCTGTCTCATAACTAGGATGCCCTGTGTTTAAATTCCAGCAACAATTTAGATTTAGACCAAACTTTTAAAATTCAATTTCTTCAAGTAAACGTTCAATAAAGCTTAAAAACAAGAGCAGTGTTCTGCTGACTTTAGAATGCTTGATCTCCAAATGAAACAAACACTTGGTGTTTTGCAGAATTCGAAAGTAATACCATAAATGAATAGGGGAAAAGGGAATGTGAAAGAAAAGGAAAGAGACGACAAATAAATTAAGAGTTCAATTTAACCAATGCATTTTACTCACAACACATAATTCAATCTTCTATAAGTAGGGTAAGTCACTCATTAAGGAAGTATTCTTAAATAAATGTGATTTTCTCACCTATAGAGTTTGACAACAGAGTTGTATCAACTTAGAAAAGAAAATTTAAAAAAACAGATTTCTACTGCACTCCATTCTACTAGCAATTGCAGTAAACTTTGTCAAGAAAGTTCTCTGGCTTAGTTGCTTTGACTGCCCGTCTAATAAACAGGACATCCTGAGTTCAAATCTCCACAAGACTGTGCACTTTTTCATAGTTAAATAACAGATTATTTTCATTAGATGATCCTTTGATATAATGTTAAAATGAAAAATGTGAGTAACTTACTATTGAACAGTTCATCTTAATTCTAAATAAAATTCCGAGTATTTTCGAGATGACAGAAGCAAGACTGTGAATGTAAAATGAAGGGTATATCAAAGAGGAAGATCAATATAAAATAAAGTGCTAGAGTTGAAGAAGAAAAGTGATACAATCCTCTACAATAATAATTTGTGAGCCACTGAAAAATGTAGTCTACTTTTATGAATACTTTTTAACTAAATCTTAGGTACTCTTCTTAAGTGATGGGGAATTCTTTTATGTTTAACGTAATAACACAGAAAAAAAAGGCTCCACAGAAGGTATTGAAAAGCAATAATGGCAACTAAGTCAGTTATTCAATCATTTTAAGAGTAAGAGGTGCTGTGGCTTAGTGGTTATAGTGCCTGTCTCGTAAACCGAAAATCCTGAGTTCAAATCTCAGCAGCACCTCAGTTTTGCTCCAAACTTATAAAATTGAATTTTTTCAAGTAAATATTAAATACAGTTTCAAAACAAGAGTAGTGTCCTGTTCACTTTAGAATGCTTCATCTCATAATGAAAAAAGCACTTGGTATTTTGCAGAATTTCAAAGCAATGCAATGAATGAGTAAGGGAAATGAGAATTATAACAAAGAGGAAAGAGAAGAAAATTCAATTTAGAGTTGAATTTTTGTAATGCATTTCACTCACAAGACATAATTCAATATTCTAAAAGAACGGTAACCCACCTCTTAAGGAATAATTTTTAAATACATTTAGTGTTCTCACCTATAGTGTTTAAGAAGAGGGTTGTGGGAACTTAGAAAAGAAAATGAAAAAAAAATGATTTCTATTTCACTCCATTCAGCTAACTGTTCCAGTAACATTTGTCAAGCAGGTGCTGTGGCTTAGCTGGTTAAAGTACCTGTCTAGTAAACAGGAAATCCTGAGTTCAAATCTCAGCAGCACCTTGATATTTTTATTCTTAAATTACAGATCAGTTTCCTTAGATACTCTCTGATACAATTAAAAAATGAAAAATCTGAGTCATCTTACTAATATACAGTTCATCTTAATATTAAATAAAATTCAGAGAATTTTCATGGTAACAGAAGCAAAACTTTGAATGTAAAATGAAGAGTAAATCAAATAGCAAGGTATATATGAACTAAAACCTTAGAGGTGAAGGCAACTGATGTATTCCTCTACAATTATTATTTGTAAACCACTCAAAAATGTAATCTACTTTTATAAGTACTTGTTAACTAAAATGTAGGTATTCTTGTTAAGTGATGGGGAATCCTTTTTTGTTCAACGTTTCACCACAGATAAAGAAGACTCCACTAAAGGCACTGAGGACAAGTCATCTCCACTAAGTCAGTTATTCAATATTTGTAAGATAAGTAGCTGCTGTTGTTTAGTGGTCAAAGCTCCTGTCTCATAACTAGGATGTCCCGTGTTTAAATTCCAGCAACAATTTAGATTTAGTCCAAACTTTTAAAATTCAATTTCTTCTAGTAAACGTTCAATAAAGTTTAAAAACAAGAGTAGTGTTCTGTTGACTTTAGAATGCTTGATCTCAAAATGAAACAAACACTTGGTGTTTTGCAGAATTCGAAAGTAATACCATAAATGAATAGGGGAAAAGAGAATGTCAAAGGAAAGAGACGACAAATAAATTAAGAGTTCAATTTAACCAATGCATTTTACTCACAACACATAATTCAATCTTCTATAAGTAGGGTAAGTCACTCATTAAGGAAGTATTCTTAAATAAATTTGATCTTCTCACCTATAGAGTTTGACAACAGAGTTGTATCAACTTAGAAAAGAAAATAAAAAAAAACAGATTTCTACTGCACTCCATTCTACTAGCAATTGCAGTAAACTTTGTCATGAAAGTTCTCTGGCTTAGTTGCTTTTACTGCCCGTCTAATAAACAGGAGATCCTGAGTTCAAATCTCCACAACACCGTGCTCTTTTTCATAGTTAAATAAAAGATTATTTTCATTAGATGATCCTTTGATATAATGTTAAAATGAAACATTTGAGTAACTTACTATTGAACAGTTCATCTTAATACTAAATAAAATTCCGAGTATTTTCGAGATGACAGAAGCAAGACTGTGAATGTAAAATGAAGGGTATATCAAAGAGGAAGATAAATATAAAATAAAGTGCTAGAGTTGAAGAAGAAAAGTGATACAATCCTCTACAATAATAATTTGTGAGCCACTGAAAAATGTAGTCTACTTTTATGAATACTTTTTAACTAAATCTTAGGTACTCTTCTTAAGTGATGGGGAATTATTTTATGTTTAACGTAATAACACAGATAAAAAAAGACTCCACCGAAGGTATTGAAAAGCAATAATGGCAACTAAGTCAGTTATTCAATCATTTTAAGAGTAAGAGGTGCTGTGGCTTAGTGGTTAAAGCGCCTGTCTCTTAAACAGGAAATCCTGAGTTCAAATCTCAGCAGCATCTCACTTTTGCTCCAAACCTATAGAATTGAATTTTTTCAAGTAAATATTAAATACAGTTTCAGAACAAGAGTAGTGTCCTGTTCACTTTAGAATGCTTCATCTCATAATGAAAAAAGCACTTGGTATTTTGCAGAATTTCAAAGCAATGCAATGAATGAATAAGGGAAATGAGAATTATAACAAAGAGGAAAGAGAAGAAAATTCAATTTAGAGTTGAATTTTTGTAATGCATTTCACTCACAAGACATCATTCGATATTCTAAAAGAATGGTAAGCCACCTCTTAAGGAAGAATTTTTAAATAAATTTAGTGTTCTCACCTATAGTGTTTCAGAAGAGAGTTGTGGGAACTTAGAAAAGAAAATGAAAAAAAAAACGATTTCTATTTCACTCCATTCAGCTAACTATTCCAGTGACATTGGTCAAGCAGGTGATGTGGCTTAGCTGGTTAAAGCGCCTGTCTAGTAAACTGGAGATCCTGAGTTCAAATCTCAGCAGCACCTTGATATTTTTATTCTTAAATTACAGATCAGTTTCCTTAGATACTCTCTGATACAATAAAAAAATGAAAAATCTGAGTCATCTTTCTAATAGACAGTTCATCTTAATATTAAATAAAATTCTGAGAATTTTCATGGTAACAGAAGCAAAACTTTGAATGTAAAATGAAGAGTAAATCAAATAGCAAGGTATATATGAACTAAAACCTTAGAGGTGAAGGCAACTGATGTATTCCTCTACAATTATTATTTGTAAACCACTCAAAAATGTAATCTACTTTTATAAGTACTTGTTAACTAAAATGTAGGTATTCTTCTTAAGTGATGGGGAATCCTTTTTTGTTCAACGTTTCACCACAGATAAAGAAGACTGCACTAAACGCGCTGAGGACAAGTCATCTCCACTAAGTCAGTTATTCAATATTTGTAAGATAAGTAGGTGCTGTTGTTTAGTGGTCAAAGCTCCTGTCTCATAACTAGGATGTCCTGTGTTTAAATTCCAGCAACAATTTAGATTTAGTCCAAACTTTTAAAATTCAATTTCTTCAAGTAAACGTTCAATAAAGCTTAAAAACAAGAGTAGTGTTCTGTTGACTTTAGAATGCTTGATCTCCAAATGAAACAAACACTTGGTGTTTTGCAGAATTCGAAAGTAATACCATAAATGAATAGGGGAAAAGAGAATGTCAAAGAAAAGGAAAGAGACGACAAATAAATTAAGAGTTCAATTTAACCAATGCATTTTACTTATAACACATAATTCAATCTTCTATAAGTAGGGTAAGTCACTCATTAAGGAAGTATTCTTAAATAAATTTGATCTTCTCACCTATAGAGTTTGACAACAGAGTTGTATCAACTTAGAAAATAAAATTAAAAAAAAACAGATTTCTACTGCACTCCATTCTACTAGCAATTGCAGTAATCTTTGTCATGAAAGTTCTCTGGCTTAGTTGCTTTGACTTCCCGTCTAAAAAACAGGAGATCCTGAGTTCAAATCTCCACAACACCGTGCTCTTTTTCATAGTTAAATAACAGATTATTTTCATTAGATGATCCTTTGATATAATGTTAAAATGAAAAATTTGAGTAACTTACTATTGAACAGTTCATCTTAATACTAAATAAAATTCTGAGTATTTTCGAGATGACAGAAGCAAGACTATGAATGTAAAATGAAGGGTATATCAAAGAGGAAGATAAATATAAAATAAAGTGCTAGAGTTGAAGAAGAAAAGTGATACAATCCTCTACAATAATAATTTGTGAGCCACTGAAAAATGTAATCTACTTTTATGAATACTTTTTAACTAAATCTTAGGTACTCTTCTTAAGTGATGGGGAATTCTTTTATGTTTAACGTAATAACACAGATAAAAAAAGACTCCACAGAAGGTATTGAAAAGCAATAATGGCAACTAAGTCAGTTATTCAATCATTTTAAGAGTAAGAGGTGCTGTGGCTTAGTGGTTAAAGCGCCTGTCTCTTAAACAGGAAATCCTGAGTTCAAATCTCAGCAACACCTCAGTTTTGCTCCAAACTTATAGAATTGAATTTTTTCAAGTAAATTTTAAATACAGTTTCAAAACAAGAGTAGTGTCCTGTTCACTTTAGAATGCTTCATCTCATAATGAAAAAAGCACTTGGTATTTTGCAGAATTTCAAAGCAATGCAATGAATGAATAAGGGAAATGAGAATTATAACAAAGAGGAAAGAGAAGAAAATTCAATTTAGAGTTGAATTTTTGTAATGCATTTCACTCACAGGACATAATTTAATATTCTAAAAGAACGGTAAGCCACCTCTTAAGGAAGAATTTTTAAATAAATTTAGTGTTCTCACCTATAGTGTTTAAGAAGAGAGTTGTGGGAACTTAGAAAAGAAAATGAAAAAAAAATGATTTCTATTTCACTTCATTCAGCTAACTATTCCAGTGAAATTTGTCAAGCAGGTGCTGTGGCTTAGCTGGTTAAAGCACCTGTCTAGTAAACAGGCGATCCTGAGTTCAAATCTCAGCAGCACCTTGATATTTTGATTCTTAAATTACAGATCAGTTTCCTTAGATACTCTCTGATACAATTAAAAAATGAAAAATCTGATTAATCTTACTAATAGACAGTTCATCTTAATATTAAATAAAATTCAGAGAATGTTCATGGTAACAGAAGCAAAACTTTGAATGTAAAATGAAGAGTAAATCAAATAGCAAGGTATATATGAACTAAAACCTTAGAGGTGAAGAAAACTGATGTATTCCTCTACAATTATTATTTGTAAACCACTCAAAAATGTAATATACTTTTATAAGTACTTGTTAACTAATATGTAGGTATTCTTGTTAAATTATGGGGAATCCTTTTTTGTTCAACGTTTCACCACAGATAAAGAAGACTCCACTAAAGGCACTGAGGACAAGTCATCTCCACTAAGTCAGTTATTCAATATTTGTAAGATAAGTAGGTGCTGTTGTTTAGTGGTCAAAGCTCCTGTCTCATAACTAGGATGTCCTGTGTTTAAATTCCAGCAACAATTTAGATTTAGTCCAAACTTTGAAAATTCAATTTCTTCAAGTAAACGTTCAATAAAGTTTAAAAACAAGAGTAGTGTTCTGTTGACTTTAGAATGCTTGATCTCCAAATGAAACAAACACTTGGTGTTTTGCAGAATTCGAAAGTAATACCATAAATGAATAGGGGAAAAGAGAATGTCAAAGAAAAGGAAAGAGACGACAAATAAATTAAGAGTTCAATTTAACCAATGCATTTTACTCACAACACATAATTCAATCTTCTATAAGTAGGGTAAGTCACTCATTAAGGAAGTATTCTTAAATAAATTTGATCTTCTCACCTATAGAGTTCGACAACAGAGTTGTATCAACTTAGAAAAGAAAATAAAAAAAACAGATTTCTACTGCACTCCATTCTACTAGCAATTGCAGTAAACTTTGTCATGAAAGTTCTCTGGCTTAGTTGCTTTGACTGCCCGTCTTATAAACAGGAGATCCTGAGTTCAAATCTCCACAACACTGTGCTTTTTTTCATAGTTAAATAACAGATTATTTTAATTAGATGATCCTTTGATATAATGTTAAAATGAAAAATTTGAGTAACTTACTATTGAACAGTTCATCTTAATACTAAATAAAATTCCGAGTATTTTCGAGATGACAGAAGCAAGACTGTGAATGTAAAATGAAGGGTATATCAAAGAGGAAGATAAATATAAAATAAAGTGCTAGAGTTGAAGAAGAAAAGTGATACAATCCTCTACAATAATAATTTGTGAGCCACTGAAAAATGTAGTCTACTTTTATGAATACTTTTTAACTAAATCTTAGGTACTCTTCTTAAGTGATGGGGAATTCTTTTATGTTTAACAAAATAACACAGATAAAAAAAGACTCCACAGAAGGTATTGAAAAGCAATAATGGCAACTAAGTCAGTTATTCAATCATTTTAAGAGTAAGAGGTGCTGTGGCTTAGTGGTTAAAGCGCTTGTCTCGTAAACAGGAAATGCTGAGTTAAAATCTCAGCAGCCCCTAATTTTTGCTCCAAACTTATAGAATTGAATTTTTTCAAGTAAATATTAAATACAGTTTCAAAACAAGAGTAGTGTCCTGTTCACTTTAGAATGCTTCATCTCATAATGAAAAAAGCACTTGGTATTTTGCAGAATTGCAAATCAATGCAATGAATGAATAAGGGAAATGAGAATTATAACAAAGAGGAGAGAGAAGAAAATTTCAATTTAGAGTTGAATTTTTGTAATGCATTTCACTCACAAGACATAATTCAATATTCTAAAAGAACGGTAACCCACCTCTTAAGGAATAATTTTTAAATACATTTAGTGTTCTCACCTATAGTGTTTAAGAAGAGGGTTGTGGGAACTTAGAAAAGAAAATGAAAAAAAAATGATTTCTATTTCACTCCATTCAGCTAACTATTCCAGTGAGATTTGTCAAGCAGGTGCTGTGGCTTAGCTGGTTAAAGTACCTGTCTAGTAAACAGGAGATCCTGAGTTCCAATCTCAGCAGCACCTTGATGTTTTTATTCTTAAATTACAGATCAGTTTCCTTAGATACTCTCTGATACAATTAAAAAATGAAAAATCTGATTCATCTTACTAATAGACAGTTCATCTTAATATTAAATAAAATTCAGAGAATTTTCATGGTAACAGAAGTAAAGCTTTGAATGTAAAATGAAGAGTAAATCAAATAGCAAGGTATATATGAACTAAAACCTTAGAGGTGAAGGCAACTGATGTATTCCTCTACAATTATTATTTGTAAACCACTCAAAAATGTAATCTACTTTTATAAGTACTTGTTAACTAAAATGTAGGTATTCTTGTTAAGTGATGGGGAATCCTTTTTTGTTCAACGTTTCACCACAGATAAAGATGACTCCACTAAAGGCACTGAGGACAAGTCATCTCCACTAAGTCAGTTATTCAATATTTGTAAGATAAGTAGCTGCTGTTGTTTAGTGGTCAAAGCTCCTGTCTCATAACTAGGATGTCCTGTGTTTAAATTCCAGCAACAATTTAGATTTAGTCCAAACTTTTAAAATTCAATTTCTTCAAGTAAACGTTCAATAAAGTTTAAAAACAAGAGTAGTGTTCTGTTGACTTTAGAATGCTTGATCTCAAAATGAAACAAACACTTGGTGTTTTGCAGAATTCGAAAGTAATACCATAAATGAATAGGGGAAAAGAGAATGTCAAAGAAAAGGAAAGAGACGACAATTAAATTAAGAGTTCAATTTAACCAATACATTTTACTCACAACACATATTTCAATCTTCTATAAGTAGGGTAAGTCACTCATTAAGGAAGTATTCTTAAATAAATTTGATCTTCTCACCTATAGAGTTTGACAACAGAGTTGTATCAACTTAGAAAAGAAAATAAAAAAAAACAGATTTCTACTGCACTCCATTCTACTAGCAATTGCAGTAAACTTTGTCATGAAAGTTCTCTGGCTTAGTTGCTTTTACTGCCCGTCTAATAAACAGGAGATCCTGAGTTCAAACCTCCACAACACTGTGCTCTTTTTCAAAGTTAAATAACAGATTATTTTCATTAGATGATCCTTTGATATAATGTTAAAATGAAACATTTGAGTAACTTACTATTGAACAGTTCATCTTAATACTAAATAAAATTCCGAGTATTTTCGAGATGACAGAAGCAAGACTGTGAATGTAAAATGAAGGGTATATCAAAGAGGAAGATAAATATAAAATAAAGTGCTAGAGTTGAAGAAGAAAAGTGATACAATCCTCTACAATAATAATTTGTGAGCCACTGAAAAATGTAATCTACTTTTATGAATACTTTTTAACTAAATCTTAGGTACTCTTCTTAAGTGATGGGGAATTATTTTATGTTTAAAGTAATAACACAGATAAAAAAAGACTCCACAGAAGGTATTGAAAAGCAATAATGGCAACTAAGTCAGTTATTCAATCATTTTAAGAGTAAGAGGTGCTGTGGCTTAGTGGTTAAAGCGCCTGTCTCGTAAACAGGAAATCCTGAGTTCAAATCTCAGCAGCACCTCAGTTTTGCTCCAAACTTATAGAATTGAATTTTTTCAAGTAAATATTAAATACAGTTTCAAAACAAGAGTAGTGTCCTGTTCACTTTAGAATTCTTCATCTCATAATGAAAAAAGCACTTGGTATTTTGCAGAATTTCAAAGCAATGCAATGAATGAATAAGGGAAATGAGAATTATAACAAAGAGGAAAGAGAAGAAAATTCAATTTAGAGTTGAATTTTTGTAATGCATTTCACTCACAAGACATAATTCAATATTCTAAAAGAACGGTAACCCACCTCTTAAGGAATAATTTTTAATTACATTTAGTGTTCTCACCTATAGTGTTTAAGAAGAGGGTTGTGGGAACTTCGAAAAGAAAATGAAAAAAAAGTGATTTCTATTTCACTCCATTCAGCTAACTATTCCAGTGACATTTGTCAAGCAGGTGCTGTGGCTTAGCTGGTTAAAGTACCTGTCTAGTAAACAGGAGATCCTGAGTTCAAATCTCAGCAGCACCTTGATATTTTTATTCTTAAATTACAGATCAGTTTCCTTAGATACTCTCTGATACAATTAAAAAATGAAAAATCTGAGTCATCTTACTAATATACAGTTCATCTTAATGTTAAATAAAATTCAGAGAATTTTCATGGTAACAGAAGCAAAACTTTGAATGTAAAATGAAGAGTAAATCAAATAGCAAGGTATATATGAACTAAAACCTTAGAGGTGAAGGCAACTGATGTATTCCTCTACAATTATTATTTGTAAACCACTCAAAAATGTAATCTACTTTTATAAGTACTTGTTAACTAAAATGTAGGTATTCTTGTTAAGTGATGGGGAATCCTTTTTTGTTCAACGTTTCACCACAGATAAAGAAGACTCCACTAAAGGCACTGAGGACAAGTCATCTCCACTAACTCAGTTATTCAATATTTGTAAGATAAGTAGCTGCTGTTGTTTAGTGGTCAAAGCTCCTGTCTCATAACTAGGATGTCCTGTGTTTAAATTCCAGCAACGATTTAGATTTAGTACAAACTTTTAAAATTCAATTTCTTCAAGTAAACGTTCAATAAAGTTTAAAAACAAGAGTAGTGTTCTGTTGACTTTAGAATGCTTGATCTCCAAATGAAACAAACACTTGGTGTTTTGCAGAATTCGAAAGTAATACCATAAATGAATAGGGGAAAATAGAATGTCAAAGAAAAGGAAAGAGACGACAAATAAATTAAGAGTTCAATTTAACCAATGCATTTTACTCACAACACATAATTCAATCTTCTATAAGTAGGGTAAGTCACTCATTAAGGAAGTATTCTTAAATAAATTTGATCTTCTCACCTATAGAGTTTGACAACAGAGTTGTATCAACTTAGAAAAGAAAATAAAAAAAAACAGATTTCTACTGCACTCCATTCTACTAGCAATTGCAGTAAACTTTGTCATGAAAGTTCTCTGGCTTAGTTGCTTTTACTGCCCGTCTAATAAACAGGAGATCCTGAGTTCAAATCTCCACAACACCGTGCTCTTTTTCATAGTTAAATAACAGATTATTTTCATTAGATGATCCTTTGATATAATGTTAAAATGAAACATTTGAGTAACTTACTATTGAACAGTTCATCTTAATACTAAATAAAATTCCGAGTATTTTCGAGATGACAGAAGCAAGACTGTGAATGTAAAATGAAGGGTATATCAAAGAGGAAGATAAATATAAAATAAAGTGCTAGAGTTGAAGAAGAAAAGTGATACAATCCTCTACAATAATAATTTGTGAGCCACTGAAAAATGTAGTCTACTTTTATGAATACTTTTTAACTAAATCTTAGGTACTCTTCTTAAGTGATGGGGAATTCTTTTATGTTTAACGTAATAACACAGATAAAAAAAGACTCCACAGAAGGTATTGAAAAGCAATAATGGCAACTAAGTCAGTGATTCAATCATTTTAAGAGTAAGAGGTGCTGTGGCTTAGTGGTTAAAGCGCCTGTCTCGTAAACAGGAAATCCTCAGTTCAAATCTCAGCAGCACCTCAGTTTTGCTCCAAACTTATAGAATTGAATTTTTTCAAGTAAATATTAAATAGAGTTTCAAAACAAGAGTAGTGTCCTGTTCACTTTAGAATGCTTCATCTCATAATGAAAAAAGCACTTGGTATTTTGCAGAATTTCAAAGCAATGCAATGAATGAATAAGGGAAATGAGAATTATAACAAAGAGGAAAGAGAAGAAAATTCAATTTAGAGTTGAATTTTTGTAATGCATTTCACTCACAAGACATAATTCAATATTCTAAAAGAACGGTAAGCCACCTCTTAAGGAAGAATTTTTAAATAAATTTAGTGTTCTCACCTGTAGTGTTTCAGAAGAGAGTTGTGGGAACTTAGAAAAGAAAATGAAAAAAAAAATGATTTCTATTTCACTCCATTCAGCTAACTATTCCAGTGAGGTTTGTCAAGCAGGTGCTGTGGCTTAGATGGTTAAAGCACCTGTCTAGTAAACAGGAGATCCTGAGTTCAAATCTCAGCAGCACCTTGATATTTTTATTCTTAAATTACAGATCAGTTTCCTTAGATACTCTCTGATACAATTAAAAAATGAAAAATCTGAGTCATCTTACTAATAGACAGTTCATCTTAATATTGAATAAAATTCAGAGAATTTTCATGGTAACAGAAGCAAAACTTTGAATGTAAAATGAAGAGTAAATCAAATAGCAAGGTATATATGAACTAAAACCTTAGAGTTGAAGACAACTGATGTATTGTTCTACAATTATGATTTGTAAACCACTCAAAAATCTAAGCTACTTTTATAAGTACTTGTTAACTAAAATGTAGGTATTCTTGTTAAGTGATGGGGAATCCTTTTTTGTTCAACGTTTCAGCACAGATAAAGAAGTCTGCACTAAAGGCACTGAGGACAAGTCATCTCCACTAAGTCAGTTATTCAATATTTGTAAGATAAGTAGGTGCTGTTGTTTAGTGGTCAAAGCTCCTGTCTCATAACTAGGATGTCCTATGTTTAAATTCCAGCAACAATTTAGATTTAGACCAAACTTTTAAAATTCAATTTCTTCAAGTAAACGTTCAATAAAGCTTAAAAACAAGAGTAGTGTTCTGTTGACTTTTGAATGCTTGATCTCCAAATGAAACAAACACTTGGTGTTTTGCAAAATTCGAAAGTAATACCATAAATGAATAGGGGAAAAGAGAATGTCAAAGAAAAGGAAAGAGACGACAAATAAATTAAGAGTTCAATTTAACCAATGTATTTTACTCACAACACATAATTCAATCTTCTATAAGTAGGGTAAGTCACTCATTAAGGAAGTATTCTTAAATAAATTTGATTTTCTCACCTATAGAGTTTGACAACAGAGTTGTATCAACTTAGAAAAGAAAATTAAAAAAAACAGATTTCTACTGCACTCCATTCTACTAGCAATTGCAGCAAACTTTGTCATGAAAGTTCTCTGGCTTAGTTGCTTTGACTGCCCGCCTAATAAACAGGAGATCCTGAGTTCAAATCTCCACAACACTGTGCTCTTTTGAAAAGTTATATAACAGATTATTTTCATTAGATGATCCTTTGATATAATGTTAAAATGAAAAATTTGAGTAACTTACTATTGAACAGTTCATCTTAATACTGAATAACATTCCGAGTATTTTCGAGATGACAGAAGCAAGACTGTGAATGTAAAATGAAGGGTATATCAAAGAGGAAGATAAATATAAAATAAAGTGCTGGAGTTGAAGAAGAAAAGTGATACAATCCTCTACAATAATATTTTGTGAGCCACTGAAAAATGTAGTCTACTTTTATGAATACTTTTTAACTAAATCTTAGGTACTCTTCTTAAGTGATGGGGAATTCTTTTATGTTTAACGTAATAACACAGATAAAAAAAGACTCCACAGAAGGTATTGAAAAGCAATAATGATAACTAAGTCAGTTATTCAATCATTTTAAGAGTAAGAGGTGCTGTGGCTTAGTGGTTAAAGTGCCTGTCTCGTAAACAGGAAATCCTGAGTTTAAATCTCAGCAGCACTTCAGTTTTGCTCCAAACTTATAGAATTGAATTTTTTCAAGTAAATATTAAATAGAGTTTCAAAACAAGAGTAGTGTCCTGTTCACTTTAGAATGCTTCATCTCATAATGAAAAAAGCACTTGGTATTTTGCAGAATTTCAAAGCAATGCAATGAATGAATAAGGGAAATGAGAATTATAACAAAGAGGAAAGAGAAGAAAATTCAATTTAGAGTTGAATTTTTGTAATGCATTTCACTCACAAGACATAATTCAATATTCTAAAAGAACGGTAAGCCACCTCTTAAGGAAGAATTTTTAAATAAATTTAGTGTTCTCACCTATAGTGTTTCAGAAGAGAGTTGTGGGAACTTAGAAAAGAAAATGAAAAAAAAAATGATTTATTTTTCACTCCATTCAGCTAACTATTCCAGTGAGGTTTGTCACGTACGTGTTGTGGCTTAGCTGGTTAAAGCGCCTGTCTAGTAAACAGGAGATCCTGAGTTCAAATCTCAGCAACACCTTGATATTTTTATTCTTAAATTACAGATCAGTTTCCTTAGATTCTCTCTGATACAATTAAAAAATGAAAAATCTGAGTCATCTTACTAATAGACAGTTCATCTTAATATTAAATAAAATTCAGAGAATTGTCATGGTAACAGAAGCAAAACTTTGAATGTAAAATGAAGAGTAAATCAAATAGCAAGGTATATATGAACTAAAACCTTAGAGGTGAAGACAACTGATGTATTCCTCTACAATTATTATTTGTAAACCACTCAAAAATGTAATCTACTTTTATAAGTACTTGTTAACTAAAATGTAGGTATTCTTGTTAAGTGATGGGGAATCCTTTTTTGTTCAACGTTTCAGCACAGATAAAGAAGACTGCACTAAAGGCACTGAGGACAAGTCATCTCCACTAAGTCAGTTATTCAATATTTGTAAGATAAGTAGGTGCTGTTGTTTAGTGGTCAAAGCTCCTGTCTCATAACTAGGATGCCCTGTGTTTAAATTCCAGCAACAATTTAGATTTAGACCAAACTTTTAAAATTCAATTTCTTCAAGTAAACGTTCAATAAAGCTTAAAAACAAGAGTAGTATTCTGTTGACTTTAGAATGCTTGATCTCCAAATGAAACAAACACTTGGTGTTTTGCAGAATTCGAAAGTAATACCATAAATGAATAGGGGAAAAGAGAATGTGAAAGAAAAGGAAAGAGACGACAAATAAATTAAGAGTTCAATTTAACCAATGCATTTTACTCACAACACATAATTCAATCTTCTATAAGTAGGGTAAGTCACTCATTAAGGAAGTATTCTTAAATAAATTAGATTTTCTCACCTATAGAGTTTGACAACAGAGTTGTATCAACTTAGAAAAGAAAATTAAAAAAAACTGATTTCTACTGCACTCCATTCTACTAGCAATTGCAGTAAACTTTGTCATGAAAGTTCTCTGGCTTAGTTGCTTTGAATTCCCGTCTAATAAACAGGAGATCCTGAGTTCAAATCTCCACAACACCGTGCTCTTTTTCATAGTTAAATAACAGATTATTTTCATTAGATGATCCTTTGATATAATGTTAAAATGAAAAATGTGAGTAACTTACTATTGAACAGTTCATATTAATACTAAATAAAATTCCAAGTATTTTCGAGATGACAGAAGCAAGACTGTGAATGTAAAATGAAGGGTATATCAAAGAGGAAGATAAATATAAAATAAAGTGCTAGAGTTGAAGAAGAAAAGTGATACAATCCTCTACAATAATAATTTGTGAGCCACTGAAAAATGTAGTCTACTTTTATGAATACTTTTTAACTAAATCTTAGGTACTCTTCTTAAGTGATGGGGAATTCTTTTATGTTTAACGTAATAACACAGATAAAAAAAGACTCCACAGAAGGTATTGAAAAGCAATAATGGCAACTAAGTCAGTTATTCAATCATTTTAAGAGTAAGTGGTGCTGTGGCGTAGTGGTTAAAGCGCCTGTCTCGTAAAATGGAAATCCTCAGTTCAAATCTCAGCAGCACCTCAGTTTTGCTCCAAACTTATAGAATTGAATTTTTTCAAGTAAATATTAAATACAGTTTCAAAACAAGAGTAGTGTCCTGTTCACTTTAGAATGCTTCATCTCATAATGAAAAAAGCACTTGGTATTTTGCAGAATTTCAAAGCAATGCAATGAATGAATAAGGGAAATGAGAATTATAACAAAGAGGAAATAGAAGAAAATTCAATTTAGAGTTGAATTTTTGTAATGCATTTCACTCACAAGACATAATTCAATATTCTAAAAGAACGGTAAGCCACCTCTTAAGGAAGAATTTTTAAATAAATTTAGTGTTCTCACCTATGGTGTTTCAGAAGAGAGTTGTGGGAACTTAGAAAAGAAAATGAAAAAAAAAATGATTTCTATTTCACTCCATTCAGCTAACTATTCCAGTAAAGTTTGTCAAGCAGGTGCTGTGGCTTAGCTGGTTAAAGCACCTGTCTAGTAAACAGGAGATCCTGAGTTCAAATCTCAGCAGCACCTTGATATTTTTATTCTTAAATTACAGATCAGTTTCCTTAGATACTCTCTGATACAATTAAAAAATGAAAAATCTGAGTAATCTTACTAATAGACAGTTCATCTTAATATTAAATAAAATTCAGAGAATTTTCACGGTAACAGAAGCAAAACTTTGAATGTAAAATGAAGAGTAAATCAAATAGCAAGGTATATATGAACTAAAACCTTAGAGGTGAAGACAACTGATGTATTCCTCTACAATTATGATTTGTAAACCACTCAAAAATGTAATCTACTTTTATAAGTACTTGTTAACTAAAATGTAGGTATTCTTGTTAAGTGATGGGGAATCCTTTTTTGTTCAACGTTTCAGCACAGATAAAGAAGACTGCACTAAAGGCACTGAGGACAAGTCATCTCCACTAAGTCAGTTATTCAATATTTGTAAGATAAGTAGGTGCTGTTGTTTAGTGGTC
The DNA here is from genome assembly GCF_031143425.1 of Pleurodeles waltl. Classification (NCBI taxonomy): domain Eukaryota; kingdom Metazoa; phylum Chordata; class Amphibia; order Caudata; family Salamandridae; genus Pleurodeles; species Pleurodeles waltl. The sequence goes on from NC_090447.1 coordinate 188,862,843, forward strand.
AAAGCTCCTGTCTCATAACTAGGATGCCCTGTGTTTAAATTCCAGCAACAATTTAGATTTAGACCAAACTTTTAAAATTCAATTTCTTCAAGTAAACGTTCAATAAAGCTTAAAAACAAGAGCAGTGTTCTGCTGACTTTAGAATGCTTGATCTCCAAATGAAACAAACACTTGGTGTTTTGCAGAATTCGAAAGTAATACCATAAATGAATAGGGGAAAAGGGAATGTGAAAGAAAAGGAAAGAGACGACAAATAAATTAAGAGTTCAATTTAACCAATGCATTTTACTCACAACACATAATTCAATCTTCTATAAGTAGGGTAAGTCACTCATTAAGGAAGTATTCTTAAATAAATGTGATTTTCTCACCTATAGAGTTTGACAACAGAGTTGTATCAACTTAGAAAAGAAAATTTAAAAAAACAGATTTCTACTGCACTCCATTCTACTAGCAATTGCAGTAAACTTTGTCAAGAAAGTTCTCTGGCTTAGTTGCTTTGACTGCCCGTCTAATAAACAGGACATCCTGAGTTCAAATCTCCACAAGACTGTGCACTTTTTCATAGTTAAATAACAGATTATTTTCATTAGATGATCCTTTGATATAATGTTAAAATGAAAAATGTGAGTAACTTACTATTGAACAGTTCATCTTAATTCTAAATAAAATTCCGAGTATTTTCGAGATGACAGAAGCAAGACTGTGAATGTAAAATGAAGGGTATATCAAAGAGGAAGATCAATATAAAATAAAGTGCTAGAGTTGAAGAAGAAAAGTGATACAATCCTCTACAATAATAATTTGTGAGCCACTGAAAAATGTAGTCTACTTTTATGAATACTTTTTAACTAAATCTTAGGTACTCTTCTTAAGTGATGGGGAATTCTTTTATGTTTAACGTAATAACACAGAAAAAAAAGGCTCCACAGAAGGTATTGAAAAGCAATAATGGCAACTAAGTCAGTTATTCAATCATTTTAAGAGTAAGAGGTGCTGTGGCTTAGTGGTTATAGTGCCTGTCTCGTAAACCGAAAATCCTGAGTTCAAATCTCAGCAGCACCTCAGTTTTGCTCCAAACTTATAAAATTGAATTTTTTCAAGTAAATATTAAATACAGTTTCAAAACAAGAGTAGTGTCCTGTTCACTTTAGAATGCTTCATCTCATAATGAAAAAAGCACTTGGTATTTTGCAGAATTTCAAAGCAATGCAATGAATGAGTAAGGGAAATGAGAATTATAACAAAGAGGAAAGAGAAGAAAATTCAATTTAGAGTTGAATTTTTGTAATGCATTTCACTCACAAGACATAATTCAATATTCTAAAAGAACGGTAAGCCACCTCTTAAGGAAGAATTTTTAAATAAATTTAGTGTTCTCACCTATAGTGTTTCAGAAGAGAGTTGTGGGAACTTAGAAAAGAAAATGAAAAAAAAAATGATTTCTATTTCACTCCATTCAGCTAACTATTCCAGTGAGGTTTGTCAAGCAGGTGCTGTGGCTTAGCTGGTTAAAGCGCTTGTCTAGTAAACAGGAGATCCTGTGTTCAAATCTCAGCAGCACCTTGATATTTTTATTCTTAAATTACAGATCAGTTTCCTTAGATACTCTCTGATACAATTAAAAAATGAAAAATCTGAGTCATCTTACTAATAGACAGTTCATCTTAATATTAAATAAAATTCAGAGAATTTTCATGGTAACAGAAGCAAAACTTTGAATGTAAAATGAAGAGTAAATCAAATAGCAAGGTATATATGAACTAAAAGCTTAGAGTTGAAGACAACTGATGTATTCCTCTACAATTATTATTTGTAAACCACTCAAAAATGTAATCTACTTTTATAAGTACTTGTTAACTAAAATGTAGGTATTCTTGTTAAGTGATGGGGAATCCTTTTTTGTTCAACGTTTCACCACAGATAAAGAAGACTGCACTAAAGGCACTGAGGACAAGTCATCTCCACTAAGTCAGTTATTCAATATTTGTAAGATAAGTAGGTGCTGTTGTTTAGTGGTCAAAGCTCCTGTCTCATAACTAGGATGCCCTGTGTTTAAATTCCAGCAACAATTTAGATTTAGACCAAACTTTTAAAATTCAATTTCTTCAAGTAAACGTTCAATAAAGCTTAAAAACAAGAGTAGTGTTCTGTTGACTTTTGAATGCTTGATCTCCAAATGAAACAAACACTTGGTGTTTTGCAGAATTCGAAAGTAATACCATAAATGAATAGGGGAAAAGAGAATGTGAAAGAAAAGGAAAGAGACGACAAATAAATTAAGAGTTCAATTTAACCAATGCATTTTACTCACAACACATAATTCAATCTTCTATAAGTAGGGTAAGTCACTCATTAAGGAAGTATTCTTAAATAAATTAGATTTTCTCACCTATAGAGTTTGACAACAGAGTTGTATCAACTTAGAAAAGAAAATTTAAAAAAACTGATTTCTACTGCACTCCATTCTACTAGCAATTGCAGTAAACTTTGTCATGAAAGTTCTCTGGCTTAGTTGCTTTGACTGCCCGTCTAATAAACAGGAGATCCTGAGTTCAAATCTCCACAACACCGTGCTCTTTTTCATAGTTAAATAACAGATTATTTTCATTAGATGATCCTTTGATATAATGTTAAAATGAAAAATGTGAGTAACTTACTATTGAACAGTTCATCTTAATACTAAATAAAATTCCAAGTATTTTCGAGATGACAGAAGCAAGACTGTGAATGTAAAATGAAGGGTATATCAAAGAGGAAGATAAATATAAAATAAAGTGCTAGAGTTGAAGAAGAAAAGTGATAGAATCCTCTACAATAATAATTTGTGAGCCACTGAAAAATGTAGTCTACTTTTATGAATACTTTTTAACTAAATCTTAGGTACTCTTCTTAAGTGATGGGGAATTCTTTTATGTTTAACGTAATAACACAGATAAAAAAAGACTCCACAGAAGGTATTGAAAAGCAATAATGGCAACTAAGTCAGTTATTCAATCATTTTAAGAGTAAGAGGTGCTGTGGCTTAGTGGTTAAAGCGCCTGTCTCGTAAACTGGAAATCCTCAGTTCAAATCTCAGCAGCACCTCAGTTTTGCTCCAAACTTATAGAATTGAATTTTTTCAAGTAAATATTAAATACAGTTTCAAAACAAGAGTAGTGTCCTGTTCACTTTAGAATGCTTCATCTCATAATGAAAAAAGCACTTGGTATTTTGCAGAATTTCAAAGCAATGCAATGAATGAATAAGGGAAAAGAGAATTATAACAAAGAGGAAATAGAAGAAAATTCAATTTAGAGTTGAATTTTTGTAATGCATTTCACTCACAAGACATAATTCAATATTCTAAAAGAACGGTAAGCCACCTCTTAAGGAAGAATTTTTAAATAAATTTAGTGTTCTCACCTATGGTGTTTCAGAAGAGAGTTGTGGGAACTTAGAAAAGAAAATGAAAAAAAAAATGATTTCAATTTCACTCCATTCAGCTAACTATTCCAGTAAGGTTTGTCAAGCAGGTTCTGTGGCTTAGCTGGTTAAAGCGCCTGTCTAGTAAAAAGGAGATCCTGAGTTCAAATCTCAGCAGCACCTTGATACTTTTATTCTTAAATTACAGATCAGTTTCCTTAGATACTCTCTGATACAATTAAAAAATGAAAAATCTGAGTAATCTTACTAATAGACAGTTCATCTTAATATTAAATAAAATTCAGAGAATTTTCATGGTAACAGAAGCAAAACTTTGAATGTAAAATGAAGAGTAAATCAAATAGCAAGGTATATATGAACTAAAACCTTAGAGGTGAAGACAACTGATGTATTCCTCTACAATTATGATTTGTAAACCACTCAAAAATGTAATCTACTTTTATAAGTACTTGTTAACTAAAATGTAGGTATTCTTGTTAAGTGATGGGGAATCCTTTTTTGTTCAACGTTTCACCACAGATAAAGAAGACTCCACAAAAGGCACTGAGGACAAGTCATCTCCACTAAGTCAGTTATTCAATATTTGTAAGATAAGTAGGTGCTGTTGTTTAGTGGTTAAAGCTCCTGTCTCATAACTAGGATGTCCTGTGTTTAAATTCCAGCAACAATTTAGATTTAGTCCAAACTTTTAAAATTCAATTTCTTCAAGTAAACGTTCAATAAAGCTTAAAAACAAGAGTAGTGTTCTGTTGACTTTAGAATGCTTGATCTCCAAATGAAACAAACACTTGGTGTTTTGCAGAATTCGAAAGTAATACCATAAATGAATAGGGGAAAAGAGAATGTCAAAGAAAAGGAAAGAGACGACAAATAAATTAAGAGTTCAATTTAACCAATGCATTTTACTTATAACACATAATTCAATCTTCTATAAGTAGGGTAAGTCACTCATTAAGGAAGTATTCTTAAATAAATTTGATCTTCTCACCTATAGAGTTTGACAACAGAGTTGTATCAACTTAGAAAATAAAATAAAAAAAAAACAGATTTCTACTGCACTCCATTCTACTAGCAATTGCAGTAATCTTTGTCATGAAAGTTCTCTGGCTTAGTTGCTTTGACTTCCCGTCTAAAAAACAGGAGATCCTGAGTTCAAATCTCCACAACACCGTGCTCTTTTTCATAGTTAAATAACAGATTATTTTCATTAGATGATCCTTTGATATAATGTTAAAATGAAAAATTTGAGTAACTTACTATTGAACAGTTCATCTTAATACTAAATAAAATTCTGAGTATTTTCGAGATGACAGAAGCAAGACTATGAATGTAAAATGAAGGGTATATCAAAGAGGAAGATAAATATAAAATAAAGTGCTAGAGTTGAAGAAGAAAAGTGATACAATCCTCTACAATAATAATTTGTGAGCCACTGAAAAATGTAATCTACTTTTATGAATACTTTTTAACTAAATCTTAGGTACTCTTCTTAAGTGATGGGGAATTCTTTTATGTTTAACGTAATAACACAGATAAAAAAAGACTCCACAGAAGGTATTGAAAAGCAATAATGGCAACTAAGTCAGTTATTCAATCATTTTAAGAGTAAGAGGTGCTGTGGCTTAGTGGTTAAAGCGCCTGTCTCTTAAACAGGAAATCCTGAGTTCAAATCTCAGCAACTCCTCAGTTTTGCTCCAAACTTATAGAATTGAATTTTTTCAAGTAAATTTTAAATACAGTTTCAAAACAAGAGTAGTGTCCTGTTCACTTTAGAATGCTTCATCTCATAATGAAAAAAGCACTTGGTATTTTGCAGAATTTCAAAGCAATGCAATGAATGAATAAGGGAAATGAGAATTATAACAAAGAGGAAAGAGAAGAAAATTCAATTTAGAGTTGAATTTTTGTAATGCATTTCACTCACAGGACATAATTTAATATTCTAAAAGAACGGTAAGCCACCTCTTAAGGAAGAATTTTTAAATAAATTTAGTGTTCTCACCTATAGTGTTTAAGAAGAGAGTTGTGGGAACTTAGAAAAGAAAATGAAAAAAAAATGATTTCTATTTCACTTCATTCAGCTAACTATTCCAGTGAAATTTGTCAAGCAGGTGCTGTGGCTTAGCTGGTTAAAGCACCTGTCTAGTAAACAGGCGATCCTGAGTTCAAATCTCAGCAGCACCTTGATATTTTGATTCTTAAATTACAGATCAGTTTCCTTAGATACTCTCTGATACAATTAAAAAATGAAAAATCTGATTAATCTTACTAATAGACAGTTCATCTTAATATTAAATAAAATTCAGAGAATGTTCATGGTAACAGAAGCAAAACTTTGAATGTAAAATGAAGAGTAAATCAAATAGCAAGGTATATATGAACTAAAACCTTAGAGGTGAAGAAAACTGATGTATTCCTCTACAATTATTATTTGTAAACCACTCAAAAATGTAATATACTTTTATAAGTACTTGTTAACTAATATGTAGGTATTCTTGTTAAATTATGGGGAATCCTTTTTTGTTCAACGTTTCACCACAGATAAAGAAGACTCCACTAAAGGCACTGAGGACAAGTCATCTCCACTAAGTCAGTTATTCAATATTTGTAAGATAAGTAGGTGCTGTTGTTTAGTGGTCAAAGCTCCTGTCTCATAACTAGGATGTCCTGTGTTTAAATTCCAGCAACAATTTAGATTTAGTCCAAACTTTGAAAATTCAATTTCTTCAAGTAAACGTTCAATAAAGTTTAAAAACAAGAGTAGTGTTCTGTTGACTTTAGAATGCTTGATCTCCAAATGAAACAAACACTTGGTGTTTTGCAGAATTCGAAAGTAATACCATAAATGAATAGGGGAAAAGAGAATGTCAAAGAAAAGGAAAGAGACGACAAATAAATTAAGAGTTCAATTTAACCAATGCATTTTACTCACAACACATAATTCAATCTTCTATAAGTAGGGTAAGTCACTCATTAAGGAAGTATTCTTAAATAAATTTGATCTTCTCACCTATAGAGTTCGACAACAGAGTTGTATCAACTTAGAAAAGAAAATAAAAAAAACAGATTTCTACTGCACTCCATTCTACTAGCAATTGCAGTAAACTTTGTCATGAAAGTTCTCTGGCTTAGTTGCTTTGACTGCCCGTCTTATAAACAGGAGATCCTGAGTTCAAATCTCCACAACACTGTGCTTTTTTTCATAGTTAAATAACAGATTATTTTAATTAGATGATCCTTTGATATAATGTTAAAATGAAAAATTTGAGTAACTTACTATTGAACAGTTCATCTTAATACTAAATAAAATTCCGAGTATTTTCGAGATGACAGAAGCAAGACTGTGAATGTAAAATGAAGGGTATATCAAAGAGGAAGATAAATATAAAATAAAGTGCTAGAGTTGAAGAAGAAAAGTGATACAATCCTCTACAATAATAATTTGTGAGCCACTGAAAAATGTAGTCTACTTTTATGAATACTTTTTAACTAAATCTTAGGTACTCTTCTTAAGTGATGGGGAATTCTTTTATGTTTAACAAAATAACACAGATAAAAAAAGACTCCACAGAAGGTATTGAAAAGCAATAATGGCAACTAAGTCAGTTATTCAATCATTTTAAGAGTAAGAGGTGCTGTGGCTTAGTGGTTAAAGCGCTTGTCTCGTAAACAGGAAATGCTGAGTTAAAATCTCAGCAGCCCCTAATTTTTGCTCCAAACTTATAGAATTGAATTTTTTCAAGTAAATATTAAATACAGTTTCAAAACAAGAGTAGTGTCCTGTTCACTTTAGAATGCTTCATCTCATAATGAAAAAAGCACTTGGTATTTTGCAGAATTGCAAATCAATGCAATGAATGAATAAGGGAAATGAGAATTATAACAAAGAGGAGAGAGAAGAAAATTTCAATTTAGAGTTGAATTTTTGTAATGCATTTCACTCACAAGACATAATTCAATACTCTAAAAGAACGGTAACCCACCTCTTAAGGAATAATTTTTAAATACATTTAGTGTTCTCACCTATAGTGTTTAAGAAGAGGGTTGTGGGAACTTAGAAAAGAAAATGAAAAAAAAATGATTTCTATTTCACTCCATTCAGCTAACTATTCCAGTGAGATTTGTCAAGCAGGTGCTGTGGCTTAGCTGGTTAAAGTACCTGTCTAGTAAACAGGAGATCCTGAGTTCCAATCTCAGCAGCACCTTGATGTTTTTATTCTTAAATTACAGATCAGTTTCCTTAGATACTCTCTGATACAATTAAAAAATGAAAAATCTGATTCATCTTACTAATAGACAGTTCATCTTAATATTAAATAAAATTCAGAGAATTTTCATGGTAACAGAAGTAAAGCTTTGAATGTAAAATGAAGAGTAAATCAAATAGCAAGGTATATATGAACTAAAACCTTAGAGGTGAAGGCAACTGATGTATTCCTCTACAATTATTATTTGTAAACCACTCAAAAATGTAATCTACTTTTATAAGTACTTGTTAACTAAAATGTAGGTATTCTTGTTAAGTGATGGGGAATCCTTTTTTGTTCAACGTTTCACCACAGATAAAGATGACTCCACTAAAGGCACTGAGGACAAGTCATCTCCACTAAGTCAGTTATTCAATATTTGTAAGATAAGTAGCTGCTGTTGTTTAGTGGTCAAAGCTCCTGTCTCATAACTAGGATGTCCTGTGTTTAAATTCCAGCAACAATTTAGATTTAGTCCAAACTTTTAAAATTCAATTTCTTCAAGTAAACGTTCAATAAAGTTTAAAAACAAGAGTAGTGTTCTGTTGACTTTAGAATGCTTGATCTCAAAATGAAACAAACACTTGGTGTTTTGCAGAATTCGAAAGTAATACCATAAATGAATAGGGGAAAAGAGAATGTCAAAGAAAAGGAAAGAGACGACAATTAAATTAAGAGTTCAATTTAACCAATACATTTTACTCACAACACATATTTCAATCTTCTATAAGTAGGGTAAGTCACTCATTAAGGAAGTATTCTTAAATAAATTTGATCTTCTCACCTATAGAGTTTGACAACAGAGTTGTATCAACTTAGAAAAGAAAATAAAAAAAAACAGATTTCTACTGCACTCCATTCTACTAGCAATTGCAGTAAACTTTGTCATGAAAGTTCTCTGGCTTAGTTGCTTTTACTGCCCGTCTAATAAACAGGAGATCCTGAGTTCAAACCTCCACAACACTGTGCTCTTTTTCAAAGTTAAATAACAGATTATTTTCATTAGATGATCCTTTGATATAATGTTAAAATGAAACATTTGAGTAACTTACTATTGAACAGTTCATCTTAATACTATATAAAATTCCGAGTATTTTCGAGATGACAGAAGCAAGACTGTGAATGTAAAATGAAGGGTATATCAAAGAGGAAGATAAATATAAAATAAAGTGCTAGAGTTGAAGAAGAAAAGTGATACAATCCTCTACAATAATAATTTGTGAGCCACTGAAAAATGTAATCTACTTTTATGAATACTTTTTAACTAAATCTTAGGTACTCTTCTTAAGTGATGGGGAATTATTTTATGTTTAAAGTAATAACACAGATAAAAAAAGACTCCACAGAAGGTATTGAAAAGCAATAATGGCAACTAAGTCAGTTATTCAATCATTTTAAGAGTAAGAGGTGCTGTGGCTTAGTGGTTAAAGCGCCTGTCTCGTAAACAGGAAATCCTGAGTTCAAATCTCAGCAGCACCTCAGTTTTGCTCCAAACTTATAGAATTGAATTTTTTCAAGTAAATATTAAATACAGTTTCAAAACAAGAGTAGTGTCCTGTTCACTTTAGAATTCTTCATCTCATAATGAAAAAAGCACTTGGTATTTTGCAGAATTTCAAAGCAATGCAATGAATGAATAAGGGAAATGAGAATTATAACAAAGAGGAAAGAGAAGAAAATTCAATTTAGAGTTGAATTTTTGTAATGCATTTCACTCACAAGACATAATTCAATATTCTAAAAGAACGGTAACCCACCTCTTAAGGAATAATTTTTAATTACATTTAGTGTTCTCACCTATAGTGTTTAAGAAGAGGGTTGTGGGAACTTCGAAAAGAAAATGAAAAAAAAGTGATTTCTATTTCACTCCATTCAGCTAACTATTCCAGTGACATTTGTCAAGCAGGTGCTGTGGCTTAGCTGGTTAAAGTACCTGTCTAGTAAACAGGAGATCCTGAGTTCAAATCTCAGCAGCACCTTGATATTTTTATTCTTAAATTACAGATCAGTTTCCTTAGATACTCTCTGATACAATTAAAAAATGAAAAATCTGAGTCATCTTACTAATATACAGTTCATCTTAATGTTAAATAAAATTCAGAGAATTTTCATGGTAACAGAAGCAAAACTTTGAATGTAAAATGAAGAGTAAATCAAATAGCAAGGTATATATGAACTAAAACCTTAGAGGTGAAGGCAACTGATGTATTCCTCTACAATTATTATTTGTAAACCACTCAAAAATGTAATCTACTTTTATAAGTACTTGTTAACTAAAATGTAGGTATTCTTGTTAAGTGATGGGGAATCCTTTTTTGTTCAACGTTTCACCACAGATAAAGAAGACTCCACTAAAGGCACTGAGGACAAGTCATCTCCACTAAGTCAGTTATTCAATATTTGTAAGATAAGTAGCTGCTGTTGTTTAGTGGTCAAAGCTCCTGTCTCATAACTAGGATGTCCTGTGTTTAAATTCCAGCAACGATTTAGATTTAGTACAAACTTTTAAAATTCAATTTCTTCAAGTAAACGTTCAATAAAGTTTAAAAACAAGAGTAGTGTTCTGTTGACTTTAGAATGCTTGATCTCCAAATGAAACAAACACTTGGTGTTTTGCAGAATTCGAAAGTAATACCATAAATGAATAGGGGAAAATAGAATGTCAAAGAAAAGGAAAGAGACGACAAATAAATTAAGAGTTCAATTTAACCAATGCATTTTACTCACAACACATAATTCAATCTTCTATAAGTAGGGTAAGTCACTCATTAAGGAAGTATTCTTAAATAAATTTGATCTTCTCACCTATAGAGTTTGACAACAGAGTTGTATCAACTTAGAAAAGAAAATAAAAAAAAACAGATTTCTACTGCACTCCATTCTACTAGCAATTGCAGTAAACTTTGTCATGAAAGTTCTCTGGCTTAGTTGCTTTTACTGCCCGTCTAATAAACAGGAGATCCTGAGTTCAAATCTCCACAACACCGTGCTCTTTTTCATAGTTAAATAACAGATTATTTTCATTAGATGATCCTTTGATATAATGTTAAAATGAAACATTTGAGTAACTTACTATTGAACAGTTCATCTTAATACTAAATAAAATTCCGAGTATTTTCGAGATGACAGAAGCAAGACTGTGAATGTAAAATGAAGGGTATATCAAAGAGGAAGATAAATATAAAATAAAGTGCTAGAGTTGAAGAAGAAAAGTGATACAATCCTCTACAATAATAATTTGTGAGCCACTGAAAAATGTAGTCTACTTTTATGAATACTTTTTAACTAAATCTTAGGTACTCTTCTTAAGTGATGGGGAATTATTTTATGTTTAACGTAATAACACAGATAAAAAAAGACTCCACCGAAGGTATTGAAAAGCAATAATGGCAACTAAGTCAGTTATTCAATCATTTTAAGAGTAAGAGGTGCTGTGGCTTAGTGGTTAAAGCGCCTGTCTCTTAAACAGGAAATCCTGAGTTCAAATCTCAGCAGCATCTCACTTTTGCTCCAAACTTATAGAATTGAATTTTTTCAAGTAAATATTAAATACAGTTTCAAAACAAGAGTAGTGTCCTGTTCACTTTAGAATGCTTCATCTCATAATGAAAAAAGCACTTGGTATTTTGCAGAATTTCAAAGCAATGCAATGAATGAATAAGGGAAATGAGAATTATAACAAAGAGGAAAGAGAAGAAAATTCAATTTAGAGTTGAATTTTTGTAATGCATTTCACTCACAAGACATCATTCGATATTCTAAAAGAATGGTAAGCCACCTCTTAAGGAAGAATTTTTAAATAAATTTAGTGTTCTCACCTATAGTGTTTCAGAAGAGAGTTGTGGGAACTTAGAAAAGAAAATGAAAAAAAAAACGATTTCTATTTCACTCCATTCAGCTAACTATTCCAGTGACATTGGTCAAGCAGGTGATGTGGCTTAGCTGGTTAAAGCGCCTGTCTAGTAAACTGGAGATCCTGAGTTCAAATCTCAGCAGCACCTTGATATTTTTATTCTTAAATTACAGATCAGTTTCCTTAGATACTCTCTGATACAATAAAAAAATGAAAAATCTGAGTCATCTTTCTAATAGACAGTTCATCTTAATATTAAATAAAATTCAGAGAATTTTCATGGTAACAGAAGCAAAACTTTGAATGTAAAATGAAGAGTAAATCAAATAGCAAGGTATATATGAACTAAAACCTTAGAGGTGAAGGCAACTGATGTATTCCTCTACAATTATTATTTGTAAACCACTCAAAAATGTAATCTACTTTTATAAGTACTTGTTAACTAAAATGTAGGTATTCTTCTTAAGTGATGGGGAATCCTTTTTGGTTTAACGTTTCACCACAGATAAAGAAGACTGCACTAAACGCGCTGAGGACAAGTCATCTCCACTAAGTCAGTTATTCAATATTTGTAAGATAAGTAGGTGCTGTTGTTTAGTGGTCAAAGCTCCTGTCTCATAACTAGGATGTCCTGTGTTTAAATTCCAGCAACAATTTAGATTTAGTCCAAACTTTTAAAATTCAATTTCTTCAAGTAAACGTTCAATAAAGCTTAAAAATAAGAGTAGTGTTCTGTTGACTTTAGAATGCTTGATCTCCAAATGAAACAAACACTTGGTGTTTTGCAGAATTCGAAAGTAATACCATAAATGAATAGGGGAAAAGAGAATGTCAAAGAAAAGGAAAGAGACGACAAATAAATTAAGAGTTCAATTTAACCAATGCATTTTACTTACAACACATAATTCAATCTTCTATAAGTAGGGTAAGTCACTCATTAAGGAAGTATTCTTAAATAAATTTGATCTTCTCACCTATAGAGTTTGACAACAGAGTTGTATCAACTTAGAAAATAAAATTAAAAAAAAACAGATTTCTACTGCACTCCATTCTACTAGCAATTGCAGAAATCTTTGTCATGAAAGTTCTCTGGCTTAGTTGCTTTGACTTCCCGTCTAAAAAACAGGAGATCCTGAGTTCAAATCTCCACAACACCGTGCTCTTTTTCATAGTTAAATAACAGATTATTTTCATTAGATGATCCTTTGATATAATGTTAAAATGAAAAATTTGAGTAACTTACTATTGAACAGTTCATCTTAATACTAAATAAAATTCTGAGTATTTTCGAGATGACAGAAGCAAGACTATGAATGTAAAATGAAGGGTATATCAAAGAGGAAGATAAATATAAAATAAAGTGCTAGAGTTGAAGAAGAAAAGTGATACAATCCTCTACAATAATAATTTGTGAGCCACTGAAAAATGTAATCTACTTTTATGAATACTTTTTAACTAAATCTTAGGTACTCTTCTTAAGTGATGGGGAATTCTTTTATGTTTAACGTAATAACACAGATAAAAAAAGACTCCACAGAAGGTATTGAAAAGCAATAATGGCAACTAAGTCAGTTATTCAATCATTTTAAGAGTAAGAGGTGCTGTGGCTTAGTGGTTAAAGAGCCTGTCTCTTAAACAGGAAATCCTGAGTTCAAATCTCAGCAACACCTCAGTTTTGCTCCAAACTTATAGAATTGAATTTTTTCAAGTAAATATTAAATACAGTTTCAAAACAAGAGTAGTGTCCTGTTCACTTTAGAATGCTTCATCTCATAATGAAAAAAGCACTTGGTATTTTGCAGAATTTCAAAGCAATGCAATGAATGAATAAGGGAAATGAGAATTATAACAAAGAGGAAAGAGAAGAAAATTCAATTTAGAGTTGAATTTTTGTAATGCATTTCACTCACAGGACATAATTTAATATTCTAAAAGAACGGTAAGCCACCTCTTAAGGAAGAATTTTTAAATAAATTTAGTGTTCTCACCTATAGTGTTTAAGAAGAGAGTTGTGGGAACTTAGAAAAGAAAATGAAAAAAAAATGATTTCTATTTCACTTCATTCAGCTAACTATTCCAGTGAAATTTGTCAAGCAGGTGCTGTGGCTTAGCTGGTTAAAGCGCCTGTCTAGTAAACAGGCGATCCTGAGTTCAAATCTCAGCAGCACCTTGATATTTTGATTCTTAAATTACAGATCAGTTTCCTTAGATACTCTCTGATACAATTAAAAAATGAAAAATCTGATTAATCTTACTAATAGACAGTTCATCTTAATATTAAATAAAATTCAGAGAATGTTCATGGTAACAGAAGCAAAACTTTGAATGTAAAATGAAGAGTAAATCAAATAGCAAGGTATATATGAACTAAAACCTTAGAGGTGAAGAAAACTGATGTATTCCTCTACAATTATTATTTGTAAACCACTCAAAAATGTAATATACTTTTATAAGTACTTGTTAACTAATATGTAGGTATTCTTGTTAAATGATGGGGAATCCTTTTTTGTTCAACGTTTCACCACAGATAAAGAAGACTCCACTAAAGGCACTGAGGACAAGTCATCTCCACTAAGTCAGTTATTCAATATTTGTAAGATAAGTAGGTGCTGTTGTTTAGTGGTCAAAGCTCCTGTCTCATAACTAGGATGTCCTGTGTTTAAATTCCAGCAACAATTTAGATTTAGTCCAAACTTTGAAAATTCAATTTCTTCAAGTAAACGTTCAATAAAGTTTAAAAACAAGAGTAGTGTTCTGTTGACTTTAGAATGCTTGATCTCCAAATGAAACAAACACTTGGTGTTTTGCAGAATTCGAAAGTAATACCATAAATGAATAGGGGAAAAGAGAATGTCAAAGAAAAGGAAAGAGACGACAAATAAATTAAGAGTTCAATTTAACCAATGCATTTTACTCACAACACATAATTCAATCTTCTATAAGTAGGGTAAGTCACTCATTAAGGAAGTATTCTTAAATAAATTTGATCTTCTCACCTATAGAGTTCGACAACAGAGTTGTATCAACTTAGAAAAGAAAATAAAAAAAACAGATTTCTACTGCACTCCATTCTACTAGCAATTGCAGTAAACTTTGTCATGAAAGTTCTCTGGCTTAGTTGCTTTGACTGCCCGTCTTATAAACAGGAGATCCTGAGTTCAAATCTCCACAACACCGTGCTTTTTTTCATAGTTAAATAACAGATTATTTTAATTAGATGATCCTTTGATATAATGTTAAAATGAAAAATTTGAGTAACTTACTATTGAACAGTTCATCTTAATACTAAATAAAATTCCGAGTATTTTCGAGATGACAGAAGCAAGACTGTGAATGTAAAATGAAGGGTATATCAAAGAGGAAGATAAATATAAAATAAAGTGCTAGAGTTGAAGAAGAAAAGTGATACAATCCTCTACAATAATAATTTGTGAGCCACTGAAAAATGTAGTCTACTTTTATGAATACTTTTTAACTAAATCTTAGGTACTCTTCTTAAGTGATGGGGAATTATTTTATGTTTAACGTAATAACACAGATAAAAAAAGACTCCACCGAAGGTATTGAAAAGCAATAATGGCAACTAAGTCAGTTATTCAATCATTTTAAGAGTAAGAGGTGCTGTGGCTTAGTGGTTAAAGCGCCTGTCTCTTAAACAGGAAATCCTGAGTTCAAATCTCAGCAGCATCTCACTTTTGCTCCAAACCTATAGAATTGAATTTTTTCAAGTAAATATTAAATACAGTTTCAGAACAAGAGTAGTGTCCTGTTCACTTTAGAATGCTTCATCTCATAATGAAAAAAGCACTTGGTATTTTGCAGAATTTCAAAGCAATGCAATGAATGAATAAGGGAAATGAGAATTATAACAAAGAGGAAAGAGAAGAAAATTCAATTTAGAGTTGAATTTTTGTAATGCATTTCACTCACAAGACATCATTCGATATTCTAAAAGAATGGTAAGCCACCTCTTAAGGAAGAATTTTTAAATAAATTTAGTGTTCTCACCTATAGTGTTTCAGAAGAGAGTTGTGGGAACTTAGAAAAGAAAATGAAAAAAAAAACGATTTCTATTTCACTCCATTCAGCTAACTATTCCAGTGACATTGGTCAAGCAGGTGATGTGGCTTAGCTGGTTAAAGCGCCTGTCTAGTAAACTGGAGATCCTGAGTTCAAATCTCAGCAGCACCTTGATATTTTTATTCTTAAATTACAGATCAGTTTCCTTAGATACTCTCTGATACAATTAAAAAATGAAAAATCTGAGTCATCTTTCTAATAGACAGTTCATCTTAATATTAAATAAAATTCTGAGAATTTTCATGGTAACAGAAGCAAAACTTTGAATGTAAAATGAAGAGTAAATCAAATAGCAAGGTATATATGAACTAAAACCTTAGAGGTGAAGGCAACTGATGTATTCCTCTACAATTATTATTTGTAAACCACTCAAAAATGTAATCTACTTTTATAAGTACTTGTTAACTAAAATGTAGGTATTCTTCTTAAGTGATGGGGAATCCTTTTTTGTTCAACGTTTCACCACAGATAAAGAAGACTGCACTAAACGCGCTGAGGACAAGTCATCTCCACTAAGTCAGTTATTCAATATTTGTAAGATAAGTAGGTGCTGTTGTTTAGTGGTCAAAGCTCCTGTCTCATAACTAGGATGTCCTGTGTTTAAATTCCAGCAACAATTTAGATTTAGTCCAAACTTTTAAAATTCAATTTCTTCAAGTAAACGTTCAATAAAGCTTAAAAACAAGAGTAGTGTTCTGTTGACTTTAGAATGCTTGATCTCCAAATGAAACAAACACTTGGTGTTTTGCAGAATTCGAAAGTAATACCATAAATGAATAGGGGAAAAGAGAATGTCAAAGAAAAGGAAAGAGACGACAAATAAATTAAGAGTTCAATTTAACCAATGCATTTTACTTATAACACATAATTCAATCTTCTATAAGTAGGGTAAGTCACTCATTAAGGAAGTATTCTTAAATAAATTTGATCTTCTCACCTATAGAGTTTGACAACAGAGTTGTATCAACTTAGAAAATAAAATAAAAAAAAAACAGATTTCTACTGCACTCCATTCTACTAGCAATTGCAGTAATCTTTGTCATGAAAGTTCTCTGGCTTAGTTGCTTTGACTTCCCGTCTAAAAAACAGGAGATCCTGAGTTCAAATCTCCACAACACCGTGCTCTTTTTCATAGTTAAATAACAGATTATTTTCATTAGATGATCCTTTGATATAATGTTAAAATGAAAAATTTGAGTAACTTACTATTGAACAGTTCATCTTAATACTAAATAAAATTCTGAGTATTTTCGAGATGACAGAAGCAAGACTATGAATGTAAAATGAAGGGTATATCAAAGAGGAAGATAAATATAAAATAAAGTGCTAGAGTTGAAGAAGAAAAGTGATACAATCCTCTACAATAATAATTTGTGAGCCACTGAAAAATGTAATCTACTTTTATGAATACTTTTTAACTAAATCTTAGGTACTCTTCTTAAGTGATGGGGAATTCTTTTATGTTTAACGTAATAACACAGATAAAAAAAGACTCCACAGAAGGTATTGAAAAGCAATAATGGCAACTAAGTCAGTTATTCAATCATTTTAAGAGTAAGAGGTGCTGTGGCTTAGTGGTTAAAGCGCCTGTCTCTTAAACAGGAAATCCTGAGTTCAAATCTCAGCAACACCTCAGTTTTGCTCCAAACTTATAGAATTGAATTTTTTCAAGTAAATTTTAAATACAGTTTCAAAACAAGAGTAGTGTCCTGTTCACTTTAGAATGCTTCATCTCATAATGAAAAAAGCACTTGGTATTTTGCAGAATTTCAAAGCAATGCAATGAATGAATAAGGGAAATGAGAATTATAACAAAGAGGAAAGAGAAGAAAATTCAATTTAGAGTTGAATTTTTGTAATGCATTTCACTCACAGGACATAATTTAATATTCTAAAAGAACGGTAAGCCACCTCTTAAGGAAGAATTTTTAAATAAATTTAGTGTTCTCACCTATAGTGTTTAAGAAGAGAGTTGTGGGAACTTAGAAAAGAAAATGAAAAAAAAATGATTTCTATTTCACTTCATTCAGCTAACTATTCCAGTGAAATTTGTCAAGCAGGTGCTGTGGCTTAGCTGGTTGAAGCGCCTGTCTAGTAAACAGGCGATCCTGAGTTCAAATCTCAGCAGCACCTTGATATTTTGATTCTTAAATTACAGATCAGTTTCCTTAGATACTCTCTGATACAATTAAAAAATGAAAAATCTGATTAATCTTACTAATAGACAGTTCATCTTAATATTAAATAAAATTCAGAGAATGTTCATGGTAACAGAAGCAAAACTTTGAATGTAAAATGAAGAGTAAATCAAATAGCAAGGTATATATGAACTAAAACCTTAGAGGTGAAGAAAACTGATGTATTCCTCTACAATTATTATTTGTAAACCACTCAAAAATGTAATATACTTTTATAAGTACTTGTTAACTAATATGTAGGTATTCTTGTTAAATTATGGGGAATCCTTTTTTGTTCAACGTTTCACCACAGATAAAGAAGACTCCACTAAAGGCACTGAGGACAAGTCATCTCCACTAAGTCAGTTATTCAATATTTGTAAGATAAGTAGGTGCTGTTGTTTAGTGGTCAAAGCTCCTGTCTCATAACTAGGATGTCCTGTGTTTAAATTCCAGCAACAATTTAGATTTAGTCCAAACTTTGAAAATTCAATTTCTTCAAGTAAACGTTCAATAAAGTTTAAAAACAAGAGTAGTGTTCTGTTGACTTTAGAATGCTTGATCTCCAAATGAAACAAACACTTGGTGTTTTGCAGAATTCGAAAGTAATACCATAAATGAATAGGGGAAAAGAGAATGTCAAAGAAAAGGAAAGAGACGACAAATAAATTAAGAGTTCAATTTAACCAATGCATTTTACTCACAACACATAATTCAATCTTCTATAAGTAGGGTAAGTCACTCATTAAGGAAGTATTCTTAAATAAATTTGATCTTCTCACCTATAGAGTTCGACAACAGAGTTGTATCAACTTAGAAAAGAAAAGAAAAAAAACAGATTTCTACTGCACTCCATTCTACTAGCAATTGCAGTAAACTTTGTCATGAAAGTTCTCTGGCTTAGTTGCTTTGACTGCCCGTCTTATAAACAGGAGATCCTGAGTTCAAATCTCCACAACACTGTGCTTTTTTTCATAGTTAAATAACAGATTATTTTAATTAGATGATCCTTTGATATAATGTTAAAATGAAAAATTTGAGTAACTTACTATTGAACAGTTCATCTTAATACTAAATAAAATTCCGAGTATTTTCGAGATGACAGAAGCAAGACTGTGAATGTAAAATGAAGGGTATATCAAAGAGGAAGATAAATATAAAATAAAGTGCTAGAGTTGAAGAAGAAAAGTGATACAATCCTCTACAATAATAATTTGTGAGCCACTGAAAAATGTAGTCTACTTTTATGAATACTTTTTAACTAAATCTTAGGTACTCTTCTTAAGTGATGGGGAATTCTTTTATGTTTAACAAAATAACACAGATAAAAAAAGACTCCACAGAAGGTATTGAAAAGCAATAATGGCAACTAAGTCAGTTATTCAATCATTTTAAGAGTAAGAGGTGCTGTGGCTTAGTGGTTAAAGCGCTTGTCTCGTAAACAGGAAATGCTGAGTTAAAATCTCAGCAGCCCCTAATTTTTGCTCCAAACTTATAGAATTGAATTTTTTCAAGTAAATATTAAATACAGTTTCAAAACAAGAGTAGTGTCCTGTTCACTTTAGAATGCTTCATCTCATAATGAAAAAAGCACTTGGTATTTTGCAGAATTGCAAATCAATGCAATGAATGAATAAGGGAAATGAGAATTATAACAAAGAGGAGAGAGAAGAAAATTTCAATTTAGAGTTGAATTTTTGTAATGCATTTCACTCACAAGACATAATTCAATATTCTAAAAGAACGGTAACCCACCTCTTAAGGAATAATTTTTAAATACATTTAGTGTTCTCACCTATAGTGTTTAAGAAGAGGGTTGTGGGAACTTAGAAAAGAAAATGAAAAAAAAATGATTTCTATTTCACTCCATTCAGCTAACTGTTCCAGTAACATTTGTCAAGCAGGTGCTGTGGCTTAGCTGGTTAAAGTACCTGTCTAGTAAACAGGAAATCCTGAGTTCAAATCTCAGCAGCACCTTGATATTTTTATTCTTAAATTACAGATCAGTTTCCTTAGATACTCTCTGATACAATTAAAAAATGAAAAATCTGAGTCATCTTACTAATATACAGTTCATCTTAATATTAAATAAAATTCAGAGAATTTTCATGGTAACAGAAGCAAAACTTTGAATGTAAAATGAAGAGTAAATCAAATAGCAAGGTATATATGAACTAAAACCTTAGAGGTGAAGGCAACTGATGTATTCCTCTACAATTATTATTTGTAAACCACTCAAAAATGTAATCTACTTTTATAAGTACTTGTTAACTAAAATGTAGGTATTCTTGTTAAGTGATGGGGAATCCTTTTTTGTTCAACGTTTCACCACAGATAAAGAAGACTCCACCAAAGGCACTGAGGACAAGTCATCTCCACTAAGTCAGTTATTCAATATTTGTAAGATAAGTAGCTGCTGTTGTTTAGTGGTCAAAGCTCCTGTCTCATAACTAGGATGTCCCGTGTTTAAATTCCAGCAACAATTTAGATTTAGTCCAAACTTTTAAAATTCAATTTCTTCTAGTAAACGTTCAATAAAGTTTAAAAACAAGAGTAGTGTTCTGTTGACTTTAGAATGCTTGATCTCAAAATGAAACAAACACTTGGTGTTTTGCAGAATTCGAAAGTAATACCATAAATGAATAGGGGAAAAGAGAATGTCAAAGGAAAGAGACGACAAATAAATTAAGAGTTCAATTTAACCAATGCATTTTACTCACAACACATAATTCAATCTTCTATAAGTAGGGTAAGTCACTCATTAAGGAAGTATTCTTAAATAAATTTGATCTTCTCACCTATAGAGTTTGACAACAGAGTTGTATCAACTTAGAAAAGAAAATAAAAAAAAACAGATTTCTACTGCACTCCATTCTACTAGCAATTGCAGTAAACTTTGTCATGAAAGTTCTCTGGCTTAGTTGCTTTGACTGCCCGTCTTATAAACAGGAGATCCTGAGTTCAAATCTCCACAACACCGTGCTTTTTTTCATAGTTAAATAACAGATTATTTTAATTAGATGATCCTTTGATATAATGTTAAAATGAAAAATTTGAGTAACTTACTATTGAACAGTTCATCTTAATACTAAATAAAATTCCGAGTATTTTCGAGATGACAGAAGCAAGACTGTGAATGTAAAATGAAGGGTATATCAAAGAGGAAGATAAATATAAAATAAAGTGCTAGAGTTGAAGAAGAAAAGTGATACAATCCTCTACAATAATAATTTGTGAGCCACTGAAAAATGTAGTCTACTTTTATGAATACTTTTTAACTAAATCTTAGGTACTCTTCTTAAGTGATGGGGAATTATTTTATGTTTAACGTAATAACACAGATAAAAAAAGACTCCACCGAAGGTATTGAAAAGCAATAATGGCAACTAAGTCAGTTATTCAATCATTTTAAGAGTAAGAGGTGCTGTGGCTTAGTGGTTAAAGCGCCTGTCTCTTAAACAGGAAATCCTGAGTTCAAATCTCAGCAGCATCTCACTTTTGCTCCAAACCTATAGAATTGAATTTTTTCAAGTAAATATTAAATACAGTTTCAGAACAAGAGTAGTGTCCTGTTCACTTTAGAATGCTTCATCTCATAATGAAAAAAGCACTTGGTATTTTGCAGAATTTCAAAGCAATGCAATGAATGAATAAGGGAAATGAGAATTATAACAAAGAGGAAAGAGAAGAAAATTCAATTTAGAGTTGAATTTTTGTAATGCATTTCACTCACAAGACATCATTCGATATTCTAAAAGAATGGTAAGCCACCTCTTAAGGAAGAATTTTTAAATAAATTTAGTGTTCTCACCTATAGTGTTTCAGAAGAGAGTTGTGGGAACTTAGAAAAGAAAATGAAAAAAAAAACGATTTCTATTTCACTCCATTCAGCTAACTATTCCAGTGACATTGGTCAAGCAGGTGATGTGGCTTAGCTGGTTAAAGCGCCTGTCTAGTAAACTGGAGATCCTGAGTTCAAATCTCAGCAGCACCTTGATATTTTTATTCTTAAATTACAGATCAGTTTCCTTAGATACTCTCTGATACAATAAAAAAATGAAAAATCTGAGTCATCTTTCTAATAGACAGTTCATCTTAATATTAAATAAAATTCTGAGAATTTTCATGGTAACAGAAGCAAAACTTTGAATGTAAAATGAAGAGTAAATCAAATAGCAAGGTATATATGAACTAAAACCTTAGAGGTGAAGGCAACTGATGTATTCCTCTACAATTATTATTTGTAAACCACTCAAAAATGTAATCTACTTTTATAAGTACTTGTTAACTAAAATGTAGGTATTCTTCTTAAGTGATGGGGAATCCTTTTTTGTTCAACGTTTCACCACAGATAAAGAAGACTGCACTAAACGCGCTGAGGACAAGTCATCTCCACTAAGTCAGTTATTCAATATTTGTAAGATAAGTAGGTGCTGTTGTTTAGTGGTCAAAGCTCCTGTCTCATAACTAGGATGTCCTGTGTTTAAATTCCAGCAACAATTTAGATTTAGTCCAAACTTTTAAAATTCAATTTCTTCAAGTAAACGTTCAATAAAGCTTAAAAACAAGAGTAGTGTTCTGTTGACTTTAGAATGCTTGATCTCCAAATGAAACAAACACTTGGTGTTTTGCAGAATTCGAAAGTAATACCATAAATGAATAGGGGAAAAGAGAATGTCAAAGAAAAGGAAAGAGACGACAAATAAATTAAGAGTTCAATTTAACCAATGCATTTTACTTATAACACATAATTCAATCTTCTATAAGTAGGGTAAGTCACTCATTAAGGAAGTATTCTTAAATAAATTTGATCTTCTCACCTATAGAGTTTGACAACAGAGTTGTATCAACTTAGAAAATAAAATAAAAAAAAAACAGATTTCTACTGCACTCCATTCTACTAGCAATTGCAGTAATCTTTGTCATGAAAGTTCTCTGGCTTAGTTGCTTTGACTTCCCGTCTAAAAAACAGGAGATCCTGAGTTCAAATCTCCACAACACCGTGCTCTTTTTCATAGTTAAATAACAGATTATTTTCATTAGATGATCCTTTGATATAATGTTAAAATGAAAAATTTGAGTAACTTACTATTGAACAGTTCATCTTAATACTAAATAAAATTCTGAGTATTTTCGAGATGACAGAAGCAAGACTATGAATGTAAAATGAAGGGTATATCAAAGAGGAAGATAAATATAAAATAAAGTGCTAGAGTTGAAGAAGAAAAGTGATACAATCCTCTACAATAATAATTTGTGAGCCACTGAAAAATGTAATCTACTTTTATGAATACTTTTTAACTAAATCTTAGGTACTCTTCTTAAGTGATGGGGAATTCTTTTATGTTTAACGTAATAACACAGATAAAAAAAGACTCCACAGAAGGTATTGAAAAGCAATAATGGCAACTAAGTCAGTTATTCAATCATTTTAAGAGTAAGAGGTGCTGTGGCTTAGTGGTTAAAGCGCCTGTCTCTTAAACAGGAAATCCTGAGTTCAAATCTCAGCAACACCTCAGTTTTGCTCCAAACTTATAGAATTGAATTTTTTCAAGTAAATTTTAAATACAGTTTCAAAACAAGAGTAGTGTCCTGTTCACTTTAGAATGCTTCATCTCATAATGAAAAAAGCACTTGGTATTTTGCAGAATTTCAAAGCAATGCAATGAATGAATAAGGGAAATGAGAATTATAACAAAGAGGAAAGAGAAGAAAATTCAATTTAGAGTTGAATTTTTGTAATGCATTTCACTCACAGGACATAATTTAATATTCTAAAAGAACGGTAAGCCACCTCTTAAGGAAGAATTTTTAAATAAATTTAGTGTTCTCACCTATAGTGTTTAAGAAGAGAGTTGTGGGAACTTAGAAAAGAAAATGAAAAAAAAATGATTTCTATTTCACTTCATTCAGCTAACTATTCCAGTGAAATTTGTCAAGCAGGTGCTGTGGCTTAGCTGGTTAAAGCGCCTGTCTAGTAAACAGGCGATCCTGAGTTCAAATATCAGCAGCACCTTGATATTTTGATTCTTAAATTACAGATCAGTTTCCTTAGATACTCTCTGATACAATTAAAAAATGAAAAATCTGATTAATCTTACTAATAGACAGTTCATCTTAATATTAAATAAAATTCAGAGAATGTTCATGGTAACAGAAGCAAAACTTTGAATGTAAAATGAAGAGTAAATCAAATAGCAAGGTATATATGAACTAAAACCTTAGAGGTGAAGAAAACTGATGTATTCCTCTACAATTATTATTTGTAAACCACTCAAAAATGTAATATACTTTTATAAGTACTTGTTAACTAATATGTAGGTATTCTTGTTAAATTATGGGGAATCCTTTTTTGTTCAACGTTTCACCACAGATAAAGAAGACTCCACTAAAGGCACTGAGGACAAGTCATCTCCACTAAGTCAGTTATTCAATATTTGTAAGATAAGTAGGTGCTGTTGTTTAGTGGTCAAAGCTCCTGTCTCATAACTAGGATGTCCTGTGTTTAAATTCCAGCAACAATTTAGATTTAGTCCAAACTTTGAAAATTCAATTTCTTCAAGTAAACGTTCAATAAAGTTTAAAAACAAGAGTAGTGTTCTGTTGACTTTAGAATGCTTGATCTCCAAATGAAACAAACACTTGGTGTTTTGCAGAATTCGAAAGTAATACCATAAATGAATAGGGGAAAAGAGAATGTCAAAGAAAAGGAAAGAGACGACAAATAAATTAAGAGTTCAATTTAACCAATGCATTTTACTCACAACACATAATTCAATCTTCTATAAGTAGGGTAAGTCACTCATTAAGGAAGTATTCTTAAATAAATTTGATCTTCTCACCTATAGAGTTCGACAACAGAGTTGTATCAACTTAGAAAAGAAAATAAAAAAAACAGATTTCTACTGCACTCCATTCTACTAGCAATTGCAGTAAACTTTGTCATGAAAGTTCTCTGGCTTAGTTGCTTTGACTGCCCGTCTTATAAACAGGAGATCCTGAGTTCAAATCTCCACAACACTGTGCTTTTTTTCATAGTTAAATAACAGATTATTTTAATTAGATGATCCTTTGATATAATGTTAAAATGAAAAATTTGAGTAACTTACTATTGAACAGTTCATCTTAATACTAAATAAAATTCCGAGTATTTTCGAGATGACAGAAGCAAGACTGTGAATGTAAAATGAAGGGTATATCAAAGAGGAAGATAAATATAAAATAAAGTGCTAGAGTTGAAGAAGAAAAGTGATACAATCCTCTACAATAATAATTTGTGAGCCACTGAAAAATGTAGTCTACTTTTATGAATACTTTTTAACTAAATCTTAGGTACTCTTCTTAAGTGATGGGGAATTCTTTTATGTTTAACAAAATAACACAGATAAAAAAAGACTCCACAGAAGGTATTGAAAAGCAATAATGGCAACTAAGTCAGTTATTCAATCATTTTAAGAGTAAGAGGTGCTGTGGCTTAGTGGTTAAAGCGCTTGTCTCGTAAACAGGAAATGCTGAGTTAAAATCTCAGCAGCCCCTAATTTTTGCTCCAAACTTATAGAATTGAATTTTTTCAAGTAAATATTAAATACAGTTTCAAAACAAGAGTAGTGTCCTGTTCACTTTAGAATGCTTCATCTCATAATGAAAAAAGCACTTGGTATTTTGCAGAATTGCAAATCAATGCAATGAATGAATAAGGGAAATGAGAATTATAACAAAGAGGAGAGAGAAGAAAATTTCAATTTAGAGTTGAATTTTTGTAATGCATTTCACTCACAAGACATAATTCAATATTCTAAAAGAACGGTAACCCACCTCTTAAGGAATAATTTTTAAATACATTTAGTGTTCTCACCTATAGTGTTTAAGAAGAGGGTTGTGGGAACTTAGAAAAGAAAATGAAAAAAAAAATGATTTCTATTTCACTCCATTCAGCTAACTGTTCCAGTAACATTTGTCAAGCAGGTGCTGTGGCTTAGCTGGT
The DNA here is from genome assembly GCF_031143425.1 of Pleurodeles waltl. NCBI lineage: Eukaryota > Metazoa > Chordata > Amphibia > Caudata > Salamandridae > Pleurodeles > Pleurodeles waltl. Next base: position 188,888,610 of record NC_090447.1, read on the forward strand.
TAAAGTACCTGTCTAGTAAACAGGAAATCCTGAGTTCAAATCTCAGCAGCACCTTGATATTTTTATTCTTAAATTACAGATCAGTTTCCTTAGATACTCTCTGATACAATTAAAAAATGAAAAATCTGAGTCATCTTACTAATATACAGTTCATCTTAATATTAAATAAAATTCAGAGAATTTTCATGGTAACAGAAGCAAAACTTTGAATGTAAAATGAAGAGTAAATCAAATAGCAAGGTATATATGAACTAAAACCTTAGAGGTGAAGGCAACTGATGTATTCCTCTACAATTATTATTTGTAAACCACTCAAAAATGTAATCTACTTTTATAAGTACTTGTTAACTAAAATGTAGGTATTCTTGTTAAGTGATGGGGAATCCTTTTTTGTTCAACGTTTCACCACAGATAAAGAAGACTCCACTAAAGGCACTGAGGACAAGTCATCTCCACTAAGTCAGTTATTCAATATTTGTAAGATAAGTAGCTGCTGTTGTTTAGTGGTCAAAGCTCCTGTCTCATAACTAGGATGTCCCGTGTTTAAATTCCAGCAACAATTTAGATTTAGTCCAAACTTTTAAAATTCAATTTCTTCTAGTAAACGTTCAATAAAGTTTAAAAACAAGAGTAGTGTTCTGTTGACTTTAGAATGCTTGATCTCAAAATGAAACAAACACTTGGTGTTTTGCAGAATTCGAAAGTAATACCATAAATGAATAGGGGAAAAGAGAATGTCAAAGGAAAGAGACGACAAATAAATTAAGAGTTCAATTTAACCAATGCATTTTACTCACAACACATAATTCAATCTTCTATAAGTAGGGTAAGTCACTCATTAAGGAAGTATTCTTAAATAAATTTGATCTTCTCACCTATAGAGTTTGACAACAGAGTTGTATCAACTTAGAAAAGAAAATAAAAAAAAACAGATTTCTACTGCACTCCATTCTACTAGCAATTGCAGTAAACTTTGTCATGAAAGTTCTCTGGCTTAGTTGCTTTTACTGCCCGTCTAATAAACAGGAGATCCTGAGTTCAAATCTCCACAACACCGTGCTCTTTTTCATAGTTAAATAAAAGATTATTTTCATTAGATGATCCTTTGATATAATGTTAAAATGAAACATTTGAGTAACTTACTATTGAACAGTTCATCTTAATACTAAATAAAATTCGGAGTATTTTCGAGATGACAGAAGCAAGACTGTGAATGTAAAATGAAGGGTATATCAAAGAGGAAGATAAATATAAAATAAAGTGCTAGAGTTGAAGAAGAAAAGTGATACAATCCTCTACAATAATAATTTGTGAGCCACTGAAAAATGTAGTCTACTTTTATGAATACTTTTTAACTAAATCTTAGGTACTCTTCTTAAGTGATGGGGAATTATTTTATGTTTAACGTAATAACACAGATAAAAAAAGACTCCACCGAAGGTATTGAAAAGCAATAATGGCAACTAAGTCAGTTATTCAATCATTTTAAGAGTAAGAGGTGCTGTGGCTTAGTGGTTAAAGCGCCTGTCTCTTAAACAGGAAATCCTGAGTTCAAATCTCAGCAGCATCTCACTTTTGCTCCAAACCTATAGAATTGAATTTTTTCAAGTAAATATTAAATACAGTTTCAGAACAAGAGTAGTGTCCTGTTCACTTTAGAATGCTTCATCTCATAATGAAAAAAGCACTTGGTATTTTGCAGAATTTCAAAGCAATGCAATGAATGAATAAGGGAAATGAGAATTATAACAAAGAGGAAAGAGAAGAAAATTCAATTTAGAGTTGAATTTTTGTAATGCATTTCACTCACAAGACATCATTCGATATTCTAAAAGAATGGTAAGCCACCTCTTAAGGAAGAATTTTTAAATAAATTTAGTGTTCTCACCTATAGTGTTTCAGAAGAGAGTTGTGGGAACTTAGAAAAGAAAATGAAAAAAAAAACGATTTCTATTTCACTCCATTCAGCTAACTATTCCAGTGATTTTGGTCAAGCAGGTGATGTGGCTTAGCTGGTTAAAGCGCCTGTCTAGTAAACTGGAGATCCTGAGTTCAAATCTCAGCAGCACCTTGATATTTTTATTCTTAAATTACAGATCAGTTTCCTTAGATACTCTCTGATACAATAAAAAAATGAAAAATCTGAGTCATCTTTCTAATAGACAGTTCATCTTAATATTAAATAAAATTCTGAGAATTTTCATGGTAACAGAAGCAAAACTTTGAATGTAAAATGAAGAGTAAATCAAATAGCAAGGTATATATGAACTAAAACCTTAGAGGTGAAGGCAACTGATGTATTCCTCTACAATTATTATTTGTAAACCACTCAAAAATGTAATCTACTTTTATAAGTACTTGTTAACTAAAATGTAGGTATTCTTCTTAAGTGATGGGGAATCCTTTTTTGTTCAACGTTTCACCACAGATAAAGAAGACTGCACTAAACGCGCTGAGGACAAGTCATCTCCACTAAGTCAGTTATTCAATATTTGTAAGATAAGTAGGTGCTGTTGTTTAGTGGTCAAAGCTCCTGTCTCATAACTAGGATGTCCTGTGTTTAAATTCCAGCAACAATTTAGATTTAGTCCAAACTTTTAAAATTCAATTTCTTCAAGTAAACGTTCAATAAAGCTTAAAAACAAGAGTAGTGTTCTGTTGACTTTAGAATGCTTGATCTCCAAATGAAACAAACACTTGGTGTTTTGCAGAATTCGAAAGTAATACCATAAATGAATAGGGGAAAAGAGAATGTCAAAGAAAAGGAAAGAGACGACAAATAAATTAAGAGTTCAATTTAACCAATGCATTTTACTTATAACACATAATTCAATCTTCTATAAGTAGGGTAAGTCACTCATTAAGGAAGTATTCTTAAATAAATTTGATCTTCTCACCTATAGAGTTTGACAACAGAGTTGTATCAACTTAGAAAATAAAATAAAAAAAAAACAGATTTCTACTGCACTCCATTCTACTAGCAATTGCAGTAATCTTTGTCATGAAAGTTCTCTGGCTTAGTTGCTTTGACTTCCCGTCTAAAAAACAGGAGATCCTGAGTTCAAATCTCCACAACACCGTGCTCTTTTTCATAGTTAAATAACAGATTATTTTCATTAGATGATCCTTTGATATAATGTTAAAATGAAAAATTTGAGTAACTTACTATTGAACAGTTCATCTTAATACTAAATAAAATTCTGAGTATTTTCGAGATGACAGAAGCAAGACTATGAATGTAAAATGAAGGGTATATCAAAGAGGAAGATAAATATAAAATAAAGTGCTAGAGTTGAAGAAGAAAAGTGATACAATCCTCTACAATAATAATTTGTGAGCCACTGAAAAATGTAATCTACTTTTATGAATACTTTTTAACTAAATCTTAGGTACTCTTCTTAAGTGATGGGGAATTCTTTTATGTTTAACGTAATAACACAGATAAAAAAAGACTCCACAGAAGGTATTGAAAAGCAATAATGGCAACTAAGTCAGTTATTCAATCATTTTAAGAGTAAGAGGTGCTGTGGCTTAGTGGTTAAAGCGCCTGTCTCTTAAACAGGAAATCCTGAGTTCAAATCTCAGCAACACCTCAGTTTTGCTCCAAACTTATAGAATTGAATTTTTTCAAGTAAATTTTAAATACAGTTTCAAAACAAGAGTAGTGTCCTGTTCACTTTAGAATGCTTCATCTCATAATGAAAAAAGCACTTGGTATTTTGCAGAATTTCAAAGCAATGCAATGAATGAATAAGGGAAATGAGAATTATAACAAAGAGGAAAGAGAAGAAAATTCAATTTAGAGTTGAATTTTTGTAATGCATTTCACTCACAGGACATAATTTAATATTCTAAAAGAACGGTAAGCCACCTCTTAAGGAAGAATTTTTAAATAAATTTAGTGTTCTCACCTATAGTGTTTAAGAAGAGAGTTGTGGGAACTTAGAAAAGAAAATGAAAAAAAAATGATTTCTATTTCACTTCATTCAGCTAACTATTCCAGTGAAATTTGTCAAGCAGGTGCTGTGGCTTAGCTGGTTAAAGCACCTGTCTAGTAAACAGGCGATCCTGAGTTCAAATCTCAGCAGCACCTTGATATTTTGATTCTTAAATTACAGATCAGTTTCCTTAGATACTCTCTGATACAATTAAAAAATGAAAAATCTGATTAATCTTACTAATAGACAGTTCATCTTAATATTAAATAAAATTCAGAGAATGTTCATGGTAACAGAAGCAAAACTTTGAATGTAAAATGAAGAGTAAATCAAATAGCAAGGTATATATGAACTAAAACATTAGAGGTGAAGAAAACTGATGTATTCCTCTACAATTATTATTTGTAAACCACTCAAAAATGTAATATACTTTTATAAGTACTTGTTAACTAATATGTAGGTATTCTTGTTAAATTATGGGGAATCCTTTTTTGTTCAACGTTTCACCACAGATAAAGAAGACTCCACTAAAGGCACTGAGGACAAGTCATCTCCACTAAGTCAGTTATTCAATATTTGTAAGATAAGTAGGTGCTGTTGTTTAGTGGTCAAAGCTCCTGTCTCATAACTAGGATGTCCTGTGTTTAAATTCCAGCAACAATTTAGATTTAGTCCAAACTTTGAAAATTCAATTTCTTCAAGTAAACGTTCAATAAAGTTTAAAAACAAGAGTAGTGTTCTGTTGACTTTAGAATGCTTGATCTCCAAATGAAACAAACACTTGGTGTTTTGCAGAATTCGAAAGTAATACCATAAATGAATAGGGGAAAAGAGAATGTCAAAGAAAAGGAAAGAGACGACAAATAAATTAAGAGTTCAATTTAACCAATGCATTTTACTCACAACACATAATTCAATCTTCTATAAGTAGGGTAAGTCACTCATTAAGGAAGTATTCTTAAATAAATTTGATCTTCTCACCTATAGAGTTCGACAACAGAGTTGTATCAACTTAGAAAAGAAAATAAAAAAAACAGATTTCTACTGCACTCCATTCTACTAGCAATTGCAGTAAACTTTGTCATGAAAGTTCTCTGGCTTAGTTGCTTTGACTGCCCGTCTTATAAACAGGAGATCCTGAGTTCAAATCTCCACAACACTGTGCTTTTTTTCATAGTTAAATAACAGATTATTTTAATTAGATGATCCTTTGATATAATGTTAAAATGAAAAATTTGAGTAACTTACTATTGAACAGTTCATCTTAATACTAAATAAAATTCCGAGTATTTTCGAGATGACAGAAGCAAGACTGTGAATGTAAAATGAAGGGTATATCAAAGAGGAAGATAAATATAAAATAAAGTGCTAGAGTTGAAGAAGAAAAGTGATACAATCCTCTACAATAATAATTTGTGAGCCACTGAAAAATGTAGTCTACTTTTATGAATACTTTTTAACTAAATCTTAGGTACTCTTCTTAAGTGATGGGGAATTCTTTTATGTTTAACAAAATAACACAGATAAAAAAAGACTCCACAGAAGGTATTGAAAAGCAATAATGGCAACTAAGTCAGTTATTCAATCATTTTAAGAGTAAGAGGTGCTGTGGCTTAGTGGTTAAAGCGCTTGTCTCGTAAACAGGAAATGCTGAGTTAAAATCTCAGCAGCCCCTAATTTTTGCTCCAAACTTATAGAATTGAATTTTTTCAAGTAAATATTAAATACAGTTTCAAAACAAGAGTAGTGTCCTGTTCACTTTAGAATGCTTCATCTCATAATGAAAAAAGCACTTGGTATTTTGCAGAATTGCAAATCAATGCAATGAATGAATAAGGGAAATGAGAATTATAACAAAGAGGAGAGAGAAGAAAATTTCAATTTAGAGTTGAATTTTTGTAATGCATTTCACTCACAAGACATAATTCAATATTCTAAAAGAACGGTAACCCACCTCTTAAGGAATAATTTTTAAATACATTTAGTGTTCTCACCTATAGTGTTTAAGAAGAGGGTTGTGGGAACTTAGAAAAGAAAATGAAAAAAAAATGATTTCTATTTCACTCCATTCAGCTAACTATTCCAGTGAGATTTGTCAAGCAGGTGCTGTGGCTTAGCTGGTTAAAGTACCTGTCTAGTAAACAGGAGATCCTGAGTTCCAATCTCAGCAGCACCTTGATGTTTTTATTCTTAAATTACAGATCAGTTTCCTTAGATACTCTCTGATACAATTAAAAAATGAAAAATCTGATTCATCTTACTAATAGACAGTTCATCTTAATATTAAATAAAATTCAGAGAATTTTCATGGTAACAGAAGCAAAGCTTTGAATGTAAAATGAAGAGTAAATCAAATAGCAAGGTATATATGAACTAAAACCTTAGAGGTGAAGGCAACTGATGTATTCCTCTACAATTATTATTTGTAAACCACTCAAAAATGTAATCTACTTTTATAAGTACTTGTTAACTAAAATGTAGGTATTCTTGTTAAGTGATGGGGAATCCTTTTTTGTTCAACGTTTCACCACAGATAAAGATGACTCCACTAAAGGCACTGAGGACAAGTCATCTCCACTAAGTCAGTTATTCAATATTTGTAAGATAAGTAGCTGCTGTTGTTTAGTGGTCAAAGCTCCTGTCTCATAACTAGGATGTCCTGTGTTTAAATTCCAGCAACAATTTAGATTTAGTCCAAACTTTTAAAATTCAATTTCTTCAAGTAAACGTTCAATAAAGTTTAAAAACAAGAGTAGTGTTCTGTTGACTTTAGAATGCTTGATCTCAAAATGAAACAAACACTTGGTGTTTTGCAGAATTCGAAAGTAATACCATAAATGAATAGGGGAAAAGAGAATGTCAAAGAAAAGGAAAGAGACGACAATTAAATTAAGAGTTCAATTTAACCAATACATTTTACTCACAACACATATTTCAATCTTCTATAAGTAGGGTAAGTCACTCATTAAGGAAGTATTCTTAAATAAATTTGATCTTCTCACCTATAGAGTTTGACAACAGAGTTGTATCAACTTAGAAAAGAAAATAAAAAAAAACAGATTTCTACTGCACTCCATTCTACTAGCAATTGCAGTAAACTTTGTCATGAAAGTTCTCTGGCTTAGTTGCTTTTACTGCCCGTCTAATAAACAGGAGATCCTGAGTTCAAACCTCCACAACACTGTGCTCTTTTTCAAAGTTAAATAACAGATTATTTTCATTAGATGATCCTTTGATATAATGTTAAAATGAAACATTTGAGTAACTTACTATTGAACAGTTCATCTTAATACTAAATAAAATTCCGAGTATTTTCGAGATGACAGAAGCAAGACTGTGAATGTAAAATGAAGGGTATATCAAAGAGGAAGATAAATATAAAATAAAGTGCTAGAGTTGAAGAAGAAAAGTGATACAATCCTCTACAATAATAATTTGTGAGCCACTGAAAAATGTAATCTACTTTTATGAATACTTTTTAACTAAATCTTAGGTACTCTTCTTAAGTGATGGGGAATTATTTTATGTTTAAAGTAATAACACAGATAAAAAAAGACTCCACAGAAGGTATTGAAAAGCAATAATGGCAACTAAGTCAGTTATTCAATCATTTTAAGAGTAAGAGGTGCTGTGGCTTAGTGGTTAAAGCGCCTGTCTCGTAAACAGGAAATCCTGAGTTCAAATCTCAGCAGCACCTCAGTTTTGCTCCAAACTTATAGAATTGAATTTTTTCAAGTAAATATTAAATACAGTTTCAAAACAAGAGTAGTGTCCTGTTCACTTTAGAATTCTTCATCTCATAATGAAAAAAGCACTTGGTATTTTGCAGAATTTCAAAGCAATGCAATGAATGAATAAGGGAAATGAGAATTATAACAAAGAGGAAAGAGAAGAAAATTCAATTTAGAGTTGAATTTTTGTAATGCATTTCACTCACAAGACATAATTCAATATTCTAAAAGAACGGTAACCCACCTCTTAAGGAATAATTTTTAATTACATTTAGTGTTCTCACCTATAGTGTTTAAGAAGAGGGTTGTGGGAACTTCGAAAAGAAAATGAAAAAAAAGTGATTTCTATTTCACTCCATTCAGCTAACTATTCCAGTGACATTTGTCAAGCAGGTGCTGTGGCTTAGCTGGTTAAAGTACCTGTCTAGTAAACAGGAGATCCTGAGTTCAAATCTCAGCAGCACCTTGATATTTTTATTCTTAAATTACAGATCAGTTTCCTTAGATACTCTCTGATACAATTAAAAAATGAAAAATCTGAGTCATCTTACTAATATACAGTTCATCTTAATGTTAAATAAAATTCAGAGAATTTTCATGGTAACAGAAGCAAAACTTTGAATGTAAAATGAAGAGTAAATCAAATAGCAAGGTATATATGAACTAAAACCTTAGAGGTGAAGGCAACTGATGTATTCCTCTACAATTATTATTTGTAAACCACTCAAAAATGTAATCTACTTTTATAAGTACTTGTTAACTAAAATGTAGGTATTCTTGTTAAGTGATGGGGAATCCTTTTTTGTTCAACGTTTCACCACAGATAAAGAAGACTCCACTAAAGGCACTGAGGACAAGTCATCTCCACTAAGTCAGTTATTCAATATTTGTAAGATAAGTAGCTGCTGTTGTTTAGTGGTCAAAGCTCCTGTCTCATAACTAGGATGTCCTGTGTTTAAATTCCAGCAACGATTTAGATTTAGTACAAACTTTTAAAATTCAATTTCTTCAAGTAAACGTTCAATAAAGTTTAAAAACAAGAGTAGTGTTCTGTTGACTTTAGAATGCTTGATCTCCAAATGAAACAAACACTTGGTGTTTTGCAGAATTCGAAAGTAATACCATAAATGAATAGGGGAAAATAGAATGTCAAAGAAAAGGAAAGAGACGACAAATAAATTAAGAGTTCAATTTAACCAATGCATTTTACTCACAACACATAATTCAATCTTCTATAAGTAGGGTAAGTCACTCATTAAGGAAGTATTCTTAAATAAATTTGATCTTCTCACCTATAGAGTTTGACAACAGAGTTGTATCAACTTAGAAAAGAAAATAAAAAAAAACAGATTTCTACTGCACTCCATTCTACTAGCAATTGCAGTAAACTTTGTCATGAAAGTTCTCTGGCTTAGTTGCTTTTACTGCCCGTCTAATAAACAGGAGATCCTGAGTTCAAATCTCCACAACACCGTGCTCTTTTTCATAGTTAAATAACAGATTATTTTCATTAGATGATCCTTTGATATAATGTTAAAATGAAACATTTGAGTAACTTACTATTGAACAGTTCATCTTAATACTAAATAAAATTCCGAGTATTTTCGAGATGACAGAAGCAAGACTGTGAATGTAAAATGAAGGGTATATCAAAGAGGAAGATAAATATAAAATAAAGTGCTAGAGTTGAAGAAGAAAAGTGATACAATCCTCTACAATAATAATTTGTGAGCCACTGAAAAATGTAGTCTACTTTTATGAATACTTTTTAACTAAATCTTAGGTACTCTTCTTAAGTGATGGGGAATTATTTTATGTTTAACGTAATAACACAGATAAAAAAAGACTCCACCGAAGGTATTGAAAAGCAATAATGGCAACTAAGTCAGTTATTCAATCATTTTAAGAGTAAGAGGTGCTGTGGCTTAGTGGTTAAAGCGCCTGTCTCTTAAACAGGAAATCCTAAGTTCAAATCTCAGCAGCATCTCACTTTTGCTCCAAACTTATAGAATTGAATTTTTTCAAGTAAATATTAAATACAGTTTCAAAACAAGAGTAGTGTCCTGTTCACTTTAGAATGCTTCATCTCATAATGAAAAAAGCACTTGGTATTTTGCAGAATTTCAAAGCAATGCAATGAATGAATAAGGGAAATGAGAATTATAACAAAGAGGAAAGAGAAGAAAATTCAATTTAGAGTTGAATTTTTGTAATGCATTTCACTCACAAGACATCATTCGATATTCTAAAAGAATGGTAAGCCACCTCTTAAGGAAGAATTTTTAAATAAATTTAGTGTTCTCACCTATAGTGTTTCAGAAGAGAGTTGTGGGAACTTAGAAAAGAAAATGAAAAAAAAAACGATTTCTATTTCACTCCATTCAGCTAACTATTCCAGTGACATTGGTCAAGCAGGTGATGTGGCTTAGCTGGTTAAAGCGCCTGTCTAGTAAACTGGAGATCCTGAGTTCAAATCTCAGCAGCACCTTGATATTTTTATTCTTAAATTACAGATCAGTTTCCTTAGATACTCTCTGATACAATAAAAAAATGAAAAATCTGAGTCATCTTTCTAATAGACAGTTCATCTTAATATTAAATAAAATTCAGAGAATTTTCATGGTAACAGAAGCAAAACTTTGAATGTAAAATGAAGAGTAAATCAAATAGCAAGGTATATATGAACTAAAACCTTAGAGGTGAAGGCAACTGATGTATTCCTCTACAATTATTATTTGTAAACCACTCAAAAATGTAATCTACTTTTATAAGTACTTGTTAACTAAAATGTAGGTATTCTTCTTAAGTGATGGGGAATCCTTTTTGGTTTAACGTTTCACCACAGATAAAGAAGACTGCACTAAACGCGCTGAGGACAAGTCATCTCCACTAAGTCAGTTATTCAATATTTGTAAGATAAGTAGGTGCTGTTGTTTAGTGGTCAAAGCTCCTGTCTCATAACTAGGATGTCCTGTGTTTAAATTCCAGCAACAATTTAGATTTAGTCCAAACTTTTAAAATTCAATTTCTTCAAATAAACGTTCAATAAAGCTTAAAAACAAGAGTAGTGTTCTGTTGACTTTAGAATGCTTGATCTCCAAATGAAACAAACACTTGGTGTTTTGCAGAATTCGAAAGTAATACCATAAATGAATAGGGGAAAAGAGAATGTCAAAGAAAAGGAAAGAGACGACAAATAAATTAAGAGTTCAATTTAACCAATGCATTTTACTTACAACACATAATTCAATCTTCTATAAGTAGGGTAAGTCACTCATTAAGGAAGTATTCTTAAATAAATTTGATCTTCTCACCTATAGAGTTTGACAACAGAGTTGTATCAACTTAGAAAATAAAATTTAAAAAAAACAGATTTCTACTGCACTCCATTCTACTAGCAATTGCAGAAATCTTTGTCATGAAAGTTCTCTGGCTTAGTTGCTTTGACTTCCCGTCTAAAAAACAGGAGATCCTGAGTTCAAATCTCCACAACACCGTGCTCTTTTTCATAGTTAAATAACAGATTATTTTCATTAGATGATCCTTTGATATAATGTTAAAATGAAAAATTTGAGTAACTTACTATTGAACAGTTAATCTTAATACTAAATAAAATTCTGAGTATTTTCGAGATGACAGAAGCAAGACTATGAATGTAAAATGAAGGGTATATCAAAGAGGAAGATAAATATAAAATAAAGTGCTAGAGTTGAAGAAGAAAAGTGATACAATCCTCTACAATAATAATTTGTGAGCCACTGAAAAATGTAATCTACTTTTATGAATACTTTTTAACTAAATCTTAGGTACTCTTCTTAAGTGATGGGGAATTCTTTTATGTTTAACGTAATAACACAGATAAAAAAAGACTCCACAGAAGGTATTGAAAAGCAATAATGGCAACTAAGTCAGTTATTCAATCATTTTAAGAGTAAGAGGTGCTGTGGCTTAGTGGTTAAAGAGCCTGTCTCTTAAACAGGAAATCCTGAGTTCAAATCTCAGCAACACCTCAGTTTTGCTCCAAACTTATAGAATTGAATTTTTTCAAGTAAATATTAAATACAGTTTCAAAACAAGAGTAGTGTCCTGTTCACTTTAGAATGCTTCATCTCATAATGAAAAAAGCACTTGGTATTTTGCAGAATTTCAAAGCAATGCAATGAATGAATAAGGGAAATGAGAATTATAACAAAGAGGAAAGAGAAGAAAATTCAATTTAGAGTTGAATTTTTGTAATGCATTTCACTCACAGGACATAATTTAATATTCTAAAAGAACGGTAAGCCACCTCTTAAGGAAGAATTTTTAAATAAATTTAGTGTTCTCACCTATAGTGTTTAAGAAGAGAGTTGTGGGAACTTAGAAAAGAAAATGAAAAAAAAATGATTTCTATTTCACTTCATTCAGCTAACTATTCCAGTGAAATTTGTCAAGCAGGTGCTGTGGCTTAGCTGGTTAAAGCGCCTGTCTAGTAAACAGGCGATCCTGAGTTCAAATCTCAGCAGCACCTTGATATTTTGATTCTTAAATTACAGATCAGTTTCCTTAGATACTCTCTGATACAATTAAAAAATGAAAAATCTGATTAATCTTACTAATAGACAGTTCATCTTAATATTAAATAAAATTCAGAGAATGTTCATGGTAACAGAAGCAAAACTTTGAATGTAAAATGAAGAGTAAATCAAATAGCAAGGTATATATGAACTAAAACCTTAGAGGTGAAGAAAACTGATGTATTCCTCTACAATTATTATTTGTAAACCACTCAAAAATGTAATATACTTTTATAAGTACTTGTTAACTAATATGTAGGTATTCTTGTTAAATGATGGGGAATCCTTTTTTGTTCAACGTTTCACCACAGATAAAGAAGACTCCACTAAAGGCACTGAGGACAAGTCATCTCCACTAAGTCAGTTATTCAATATTTGTAAGATAAGTAGGTGCTGTTGTTTAGTGGTCAAAGCTCCTGTCTCATAACTAGGATGTCCTGTGTTTAAATTCCAGCAACAATTTAGATTTAGTCCAAACTTTGAAAATTCAATTTCTTCAAGTAAACGTTCAATAAAGTTTAAAAACAAGAGTAGTGTTCTGTTGACTTTAGAATGCTTGATCTCCAAATGAAACAAACACTTGGTGTTTTGCAGAATTCGAAAGTAATACCATAAATGAATAGGGGAAAAGAGAATGTCAAAGAAAAGGAAAGAGACGACAAATAAATTAAGAGTTCAATTTAACCAATGCATTTTACTCACAACACATAATTCAATCTTCTATAAGTAGGGTAAGTCACTCATTAAGGAAGTATTCTTAAATAAATTTGATCTTCTCACCTATAGAGTTCGACAACAGAGTTGTATCAACTTAGAAAAGAAAATAAAAAAAACAGATTTCTACTGCACTCCATTCTACTAGCAATTGCAGTAAACTTTGTCATGAAAGTTCTCTGGCTTAGTTGCTTTGACTGCCCGTCTTATAAACAGAAGATCCTGAGTTCAAATCTCCACAACACCGTGCTTTTTTTCATAGTTAAATAACAGATTATTTTAATTAGATGATCCTTTGATATAATGTTAAAATGAAAAATTTGAGTAACTTACTATTGAACAGTTCATCTTAATACTAAATAAAATTCCGAGTATTTTCGAGATGACAGAAGCAAGACTGTGAATGTAAAATGAAGGGTATATCAAAGAGGAAGATAAATATAAAATAAAGTGCTAGAGTTGAAGAAGAAAAGTGATACAATCCTCTACAATAATAATTTGTGAGCCACTGAAAAATGTAGTCTACTTTTATGAATACTTTTTAACTAAATCTTAGGTACTCTTCTTAAGTGATGGGGAATTATTTTATGTTTAACGTAATAACACAGATAAAAAAAGACTCCACCGAAGGTATTGAAAAGCAATAATGGCAACTAAGTCAGTTATTCAATCATTTTAAGAGTAAGAGGTGCTGTGGCTTAGTGGTTAAAGCGCCTGTCTCTTAAACAGGAAATCCTGAGTTCAAATCTCAGCAGCATCTCACTTTTGCTCCAAACCTATAGAATTGAATTTTTTCAAGTAAATATTAAATACAGTTTCAGAACAAGAGTAGTGTCCTGTTCACTTTAGAATGCTTCATCTCATAATGAAAAAAGCACTTGGTATTTTGCAGAATTTCAAAGCAATGCAATGAATGAATAAGGGAAATGAGAATTATAACAAAGAGGAAAGAGAAGAAAATTCAATTTAGAGTTGAATTTTTGTAATGCATTTCACTCACAAGACATCATTCGATATTCTAAAAGAATGGTAAGCCACCTCTTAAGGAAGAATTTTTAAATAAATTTAGTGTTCTCACCTATAGTGTTTCAGAAGAGAGTTGTGGGAACTTAGAAAAGAAAATGAAAAAAAAAACGATTTCTATTTCACTCCATTCAGCTAACTATTCCAGTGACATTGGTCAAGCAGGTGATGTGGCTTAGCTGGTTAAAGCGCCTGTCTAGTAAACTGGAGATCCTGAGTTCAAATCTCAGCAGCACCTTGATATTTTTATTCTTAAATTACAGATCAGTTTCCTTAGATACTCTCTGATACAATAAAAAAATGAAAAATCTGAGTCATCTTTCTAATAGACAGTTCATCTTAATATTAAATAAAATTCTGAGAATTTTCATGGTAACAGAAGCAAAACTTTGAATGTAAAATGAAGAGTAAATCAAATAGCAAGGTATATATGAACTAAAACCTTAGAGGTGAAGGCAACTGATGTATTCCTCTACAATTATTATTTGTAAACCACTCAAAAATGTAATCTACTTTTATAAGTACTTGTTAACTAAAATGTAGGTATTCTTCTTAAGTGATGGGGAATCCTTTTTTGTTCAACGTTTCACCACAGATAAAGAAGACTGCACTAAACGCGCTGAGGACAAGTCATCTCCACTAAGTCAGTTATTCAATATTTGTAAGATAAGTAGGTGCTGTTGTTTAGTGGTCAAAGCTCCTGTCTCATAACTAGGATGTCCTGTGTTTAAATTCCAGCAACAATTTAGATTTAGTCCAAACTTTTAAAATTCAATTTCTTCAAGTAAACGTTCAATAAAGCTTAAAAACAAGAGTAGTGTTCTGTTGACTTTAGAATGCTTGATCTCCAAATGAAACAAACACTTGGTGTTTTGCAGAATTCGAAAGTAATACCATAAATGAATAGGGGAAAAGAGAATGTCAAAGAAAAGGAAAGAGACGACAAATAAATTAAGAGTTCAATTTAACCAATGCATTTTACTTATAACACATAATTCAATCTTCTATAAGTAGGGTAAGTCACTCATTAAGGAAGTATTCTTAAATAAATTTGATCTTCTCACCTATAGAGTTTGACAACAGAGTTGTATCAACTTAGAAAATAAAATAAAAAAAAAACAGATTTCTACTGCACTCCATTCTACTAGCAATTGCAGTAATCTTTGTCATGAAAGATCTCTGGCTTAGTTGCTTTGACTTCCCGTCTAAAAAACAGGAGATCCTGAGTTCAAATCTCCACAACACCGTGCTCTTTTTCATAGTTAAATAACAGATTATTTTCATTAGATGATCCTTTGATATAATGTTAAAATGAAACATTTGAGTAACTTACTATTGAACAGTTCATCTTAATACTAAATAAAATTCTGAGTATTTTCGAGATGACAGAAGCAAGACTATGAATGTAAAATGAAGGGTATATCAAAGAGGAAGATAAATATAAAATAAAGTGCTAGAGTTGAAGAAGAAAAGTGATACAATCCTCTACAATAATAATTTGTGAGCCACTGAAAAATGTAATCTACTTTTATGAATACTTTTTAACTAAATCTTAGGTACTCTTCTTAAGTGATGGGGAATTCTTTTATGTTTAACGTAATAAAACAGATAAAAAAAGACTCCACAGAAGGTATTGAAAAGCAATAATGGCAACTAAGTCAGTTATTCAATCATTTTAAGAGTAAGAGGTGCTGTGGCTTAGTGGTTAAAGCGCCTGTCTCTTAAACAGGAAATCCTGAGTTCAAATCTCAGCAACACCTCAGTTTTGCTCCAAACTTATAGAATTGAATTTTTTCAAGTAAATTTTAAATACAGTTTCAAAACAAGAGTAGTGTCCTGTTCACTTTAGAATGCTTCATCTCATAATGAAAAAAGCACTTGGTATTTTGCAGAATTTCAAAGCAATGCAATGAATGAATAAGGGAAATGAGAATTATAACAAAGAGGAAAGAGAAGAAAATTCAATTTAGAGTTGAATTTTTGTAATGCATTTCACTCACAGGACATAATTTAATATTCTAAAAGAACGGTAAGCCACCTCTTAAGGAAAAATTTTTAAATAAATTTAGTGTTCTCACCTATAGTGTTTAAGAAGAGAGTTGTGGGAACTTAGAAAAGAAAATGAAAAAAAAATGATTTCTATTTCACTTCATTCAGCTAACTATTCCAGTGAAATTTGTCAAGCAGGTGCTGTGGCTTATCTGGTTAAAGCGCCTGTCTAGTAAACAGGCGATCCTGAGTTCAAATCTCAGCAGCACCTTGATATTTTGATTCTTAAATTACAGATCAGTTTCCTTAGATACTCTCTGATACAATTAAAAAATGAAAAATCTGATTAATCTTACTAATAGACAGTTCATCTTAATATTAAATAAAATTCAGAGAATGTTCATGGTAACAGAAGCAAAACTTTGAATGTAAAATGAAGAGTAAATCAAATAGCAAGGTATATATGAACTAAAACCTTAGAGGTGAAGAAAACTGATGTATTCCTCTACAATTATTATTTGTAAACCACTCAAAAATGTAATATACTTTTATAAGTACTTGTTAACTAATATGTAGGTATTCTTGTTAAATTATGGGGAATCCTTTTTTGTTCAACGTTTCACCACAGATAAAGAAGACTCCACTAAAGGCACTGAGGACAAGTCATCTCCACTAAGTCAGTTATTCAATATTTGTAAGATAAGTAGGTGCTGTTGTTTAGTGGTCAAAGCTCCTGTCTCATAACTAGGATGTCCTGTGTTTAAATTCCAGCAACAATTTAGATTTAGTCCAAACTTTGAAAATTCAATTTCTTCAAGTAAACGTTCAATAAAGTTTAAAAACAAGAGTAGTGTTCTGTTGACTTTAGAATGCTTGATCTCCAAATGAAACAAACACTTGGTGTTTTGCAGAATTCGAAAGTAATACCATAAATGAATAGGGGAAAAGAGAATGTCAAAGAAAAGGAAAGAGACGACAAATAAATTAAGAGTTCAATTTAACCAATGCATTTTACTCACAACACATAATTCAATCTTCTATAAGTAGGGTAAGTCACTCATTAAGGAAGTATTCTTAAATAAATTTGATCTTCTCACCTATAGAGTTCGACAACAGAGTTGTATCAACTTAGAAAAGAAAATAAAAAAAACAGATTTCTACTGCACTCCATTCTACTAGCAATTGCAGTAAACTTTGTCATGAAAGTTCTCTGGCTTAGTTGCTTTGACTGCCCGTCTTATAAACAGGAGATCCTGAGTTCAAATCTCCACAACACTGTGCTTTTTTTCATAGTTAAATAACAGATTATTTTAATTAGATGATCCTTTGATATAATGTTAAAATGAAAAATTTGAGTAACTTACTATTGAACAGTTCATCTTAATACTAAATAAAATTCCGAGTATTTTCGAGATGACAGAAGCAAGACTGTGAATGTAAAATGAAGGGTATATCAAAGAGGAAGATAAATATAAAATAAAGTGCTAGAGTTGAAGAAGAAAAGTGATACAATCCTCTACAATAATAATTTGTGAGCCACTGAAAAATGTAGTCTACTTTTATGAATACTTTTTAACTAAATCTTAGGTACTCTTCTTAAGTGATGGGGAATTCTTTTATGTTTAACAAAATAACACAGATAAAAAAAGACTCCACAGAAGGTATTGAAAAGCAATAATGGCAACTAAGTCAGTTATTCAATCATTTTAAGAGTAAGAGGTGCTGTGGCTTAGTGGTTAAAGCGCTTGTCTCGTAAACAGGAAATGCTGAGTTAAAATCTCAGCAGCCCCTAATTTTTGCTCCAAACTTATAGAATTGAATTTTTTCAAGTAAATATTAAATACAGTTTCAAAACAAGAGTAGTGTCCTGTTCACTTTAGAATGCTTCATCTCATAATGAAAAAAGCACTTGGTATTTTGCAGAATTGCAAATCAATGCAATGAATGAATAAGGGAAATGAGAATTATAACAAAGAGGAGAGAGAAGAAAATTTCAATTTAGAGTTGAATTTTTGTAATGCATTTCACTCACAAGACATAATTCAATATTCTAAAAGAACGGTAACCCACCTCTTAAGGAATAATTTTTAAATACATTTAGTGTTCTCACCTATAGTGTTTAAGAAGAGGGTTGTGGGAACTTAGAAAAGAAAATGAAAAAAAAATGATTTCTATTTCACTCCATTCAGCTAACTATTCCAGTGAGATTTGTCAAGCAGGTGCTGTGGCTTAGCTGGTTAAAGTACCTGTCTAGTAAACAGGAGATCCTGAGTTCCAATCTCAGCAGCACCTTGATGTTTTTATTCTTAAATTACAGATCAGTTTCCTTAGATACTCTCTGATACAATTAAAAAATGAAAAATCTGATTCATCTTACTAATAGACAGTTCATCTTAATATTAAATAAAATTCAGAGAATTTTCATGGTAACAGAAGCAAAGCTTTGAATGTAAAATGAAGAGTAAATCAAATAGCAAGGTATATATGAACTAAAACCTTAGAGGTGAAGGCAACTGATGTATTCCTCTACAATTATTATTTGTAAACCACTCAAAAATGTAATCTACTTTTATAAGTACTTGTTAACTAAAATGTAGGTATTCTTGTTAAGTGATGGGGAATCCTTTTTTGTTCAACGTTTCACCACAGATAAAGATGACTCCACTAAAGGCACTGAGGACAAGTCATCTCCACTAAGTCAGTTATTCAATATTTGTAAGATAAGTAGCTGCTGTTGTTTAGTGGTCAAAGCTCCTGTCTCATAACTAGGATGTCCTGTGTTTAAATTCCAGCAACAATTTAGATTTAGTCCAAACTTTTAAAATTCAATTTCTTCAAGTAAACGTTCAATAAAGTTTAAAAACAAGAGTAGTGTTCTGTTGACTTTAGAATGCTTGATCTCAAAATGAAACAAACACTTGGTGTTTTGCAGAATTCGAAAGTAATACCATAAATGAATAGGGGAAAAGAGAATGTCAAAGAAAAGGAAAGAGACGACAATTAAATTAAGAGTTCAATTTAACCAATACATTTTACTCACAACACATATTTCAATCTTCTATAAGTAGGGTAAGTCACTCATTAAGGAAGTATTCTTAAATAAATTTGATCTTCTCACCTATAGAGTTTGACAACAGAGTTGTATCAACTTAGAAAAGAAAATAAAAAAAAACAGATTTCTACTGCACTCCATTCTACTAGCAATTGCAGTAAACTTTGTCATGAAAGTTCTCTGGCTTAGTTGCTTTTACTGCCCGTCTAATAAACAGGAGATCCTGAGTTCAAACCTCCACAACACTGTGCTCTTTTTCAAAGTTAAATAACAGATTATTTTCATTAGATGATCCTTTGATATAATGTTAAAATGAAACATTTGAGTAACTTACTATTGAACAGTTCATCTTAATACTAAATAAAATTCCGAGTATTTTCGAGATGACAGAAGCAAGACTGTGAATGTAAAATGAAGGGTATATCAAAGAGGAAGATAAATATAAAATAAAGTGCTAGAGTTGAAGAAGAAAAGTGATACAATCCTCTACAATAATAATTTGTGAGCCACTGAAAAATGTAATCTACTTTTATGAATACTTTTTAACTAAATCTTAGGTACTCTTCTTAAGTGATGGGGAATTATTTTATGTTTAAAGTAATAACACAGATAAAAAAAGACTCCACAGAAGGTATTGAAAAGCAATAATGGCAACTAAGTCAGTTATTCAATCATTTTAAGAGTAAGAGGTGCTGTGGCTTAGTGGTTAAAGCGCCTGTCTCGTAAACAGGAAATCCTGAGTTCAAATCTCAGCAGCACCTCAGTTTTGCTCCAAACTTATAGAATTGAATTTTTTCAAGTAAATATTAAATACAGTTTCAAAACAAGAGTAGTGTCCTGTTCACTTTAGAATTCTTCATCTCATAATGAAAAAAGCACTTGGTATTTTGCAGAATTTCAAAGCAATGCAATGAATGAATAAGGGAAATGAGAATTATAACAAAGAGGAAAGAGAAGAAAATTCAATTTAGAGTTGAATTTTTGTAATGCATTTCACTCACAAGACATAATTCAATATTCTAAAAGAACGGTAACCCACCTCTTAAGGAATAATTTTTAATTACATTTAGTGTTCTCACCTATAGTGTTTAAGAAGAGGGTTGTGGGAACTTCGAAAAGAAAATGAAAAAAAAGTGATTTCTATTTCACTCCATTCAGCTAACTATTCCAGTGACATTTGTCAAGCAGGTGCTGTGGCTTAGCTGGTTAAAGTACCTGTCTAGTAAACAGGAGATCCTGAGTTCAAATCTCAGCAGCACCCTGATATTTTTATTCTTAAATTACAGATCAGTTTCCTTAGATACTCTCTGATACAATTAAAAAATGAAAAATCTGAGTCATCTTACTAATATACAGTTCATCTTAATGTTAAATAAAATTCAGAGAATTTTCATGGTAACAGAAGCAAAACTTTGAATGTAAAATGAAGAGTAAATCAAATAGCAAGGTATATATGAACTAAAACCTTAGAGGTGAAGGCAACTGATGTATTCCTCTACAATTATTATTTGTAAACCACTCAAAAATGTAATCTACTTTTATAAGTACTTGTTAACTAAAATGTAGGTATTCTTGTTAAGTGATGGGGAATCCTTTTTTGTTCAACGTTTCACCACAGATAAAGAAGACTCCACTAAAGGCACTGAGGACAAGTCATCTCCACTAAGTCAGTTATTCAATATTTGTAAGATAAGTAGCTGCTGTTGTTTAGTGGTCAAAGCTCCTGTCTCATAACTAGGATGTCCTGTGTTTAAATTCCAGCAACGATTTAGATTTAGTACAAACTTTTAAAATTCAATTTCTTCAAGTAAACGTTCAATAAAGTTTAAAAACAAGAGTAGTGTTCTGTTGACTTTAGAATGCTTGATCTCCAAATGAAACAAACACTTGGTGTTTTGCAGAATTCGAAAGTAATACCATAAATGAATAGGGGAAAATAGAATGTCAAAGAAAAGGAAAGAGACGACAAATAAATTAAGAGTTCAATTTAACCAATGCATTTTACTCACAACACATAATTCAATCTTCTATAAGTAGGGTAAGTCACTCATTAAGGAAGTATTCTTAAATAAATTTGATCTTCTCACCTATAGAGTTTGACAACAGAGTTGTATCAACTTAGAAAAGAAAATAAAAAAAAACAGATTTCTACTGCACTCCATTCTACTAGCAATTGCAGTAAACTTTGTCATGAAAGTTCTCTGGCTTAGTTGCTTTTACTGCCCGTCTAATAAACAGGAGATCCTGAGTTCAAATCTCCACAACACCGTGCTCTTTTTCATAGTTAAATAACAGATTATTTTCATTAGATGATCCTTTGATATAATGTTAAAATGAAACATTTGAGTAACTTACTATTGAACAGTTCATCTTAATACTAAATAAAATTCCGAGTATTTTCGAGATGACAGAAGCAAGACTGTGAATGTAAAATGAAGGGTATATCAAAGAGGAAGATAAATATAAAATAAAGTGCTAGAGTTGAAGAAGAAAAGTGATACAATCCTCTACAATAATAATTTGTGAGCCACTGAAAAATGTAGTCTACTTTTATGAATACTTTTTAACTAAATCTTAGGTACTCTTCTTAAGTGATGGGGAATTATTTTATGTTTAACGTAATAACACAGATAAAAAAAGACTCCACCGAAGGTATTGAAAAGCAATAATGGCAACTAAGTCAGTTATTCAATCATTTTAAGAGTAAGAGGTGCTGTGGCTTAGTGGTTAAAGCGCCTGTCTCTTAAACAGGAAATCCTGAGTTCAAATCTCAGCAGCATCTCACTTTTGCTCCAAACTTATAGAATTGAATTTTTTCAAGTAAATATTAAATACAGTTTCAAAACAAGAGTAGTGTCCTGTTCACTTTAGAATGCTTCATCTCATAATGAAAAAAGCACTTGGTATTTTGCAGAATTTCAAAGCAATGCAATGAATGAATAAGGGAAATGAGAATTATAACAAAGAGGAAAGAGAAGAAAATTCAATTTAGAGTTGAATTTTTGTAATGCATTTCACTCACAAGACATCATTCGATATTCTAAAAGAATGGTAAGCCACCTCTTAAGGAAGAATTTTTAAATAAATTTAGTGTTCTCACCTATAGTGTTTCAGAAGAGAGTTGTGGGAACTTAGAAAAGAAAATGAAAAAAAAAACGATTTCTATTTCACTCCATTCAGCTAACTATTCCAGTGACATTGGTCAAGCAGGTGATGTGGCTTAGCTGGTTAAAGCGCCTGTCTAGTAAACTGGAGATCCTGAGTTCAAATCTCAGCAGCACCTTGATATTTTTATTCTTAAATTACAGATCAGTTTCCTTAGATACTCTCTGATACAATAAAAAAATGAAAAATCTGAGTCATCTTTCTAATAGACAGTTCATCTTAATATTAAATAAAATTCAGAGAATTTTCATGGTAACAGAAGCAAAACTTTGAATGTAAAATGAAGAGTAAATCAAATAGCAAGGTATATATGAACTAAAACCTTAGAGGTGAAGGCAACTGATGTATTCCTCTACAATTATTATTTGTAAACCACTCAAAAATGTAATCTACTTTTATAAGTACTTGTTAACTAAAATGTAGGTATTCTTCTTAAGTGATGGGGAATCCTTTTTGGTTTAACGTTTCACCACAGATAAAGAAGACTGCACTAAACGCGCTGAGGACAAGTCATCTCCACTAAGTCAGTTATTCAATATTTGTAAGATAAGTAGGTGCTGTTGTTTAGTGGTCAAAGCTCCTGTCTCATAACTAGGATGTCCTGTGTTTAAATTCCAGCAACAATTTAGATTTAGTCCAAACTTTTAAAATTCAATTTCTTCAAGTAAACGTTCAATAAAGCTTAAAAACAAGAGTAGTGTTCTGTTGACTTTAGAATGCTTGATCTCCAAATGAAACAAACACTTGGTGTTTTGCAGAATTCGAAAGTAATACCATAAATGAATAGGGGAAAAGAGAATGTCAAAGAAAAGGAAAGAGACGACAAATAAATTAAGAGTTCAATTTAACCAATGCATTTTACTTACAACACATAATTCAATCTTCTATAAGTAGGGTAAGTCACTCATTAAGGAAGTATTCTTAAATAAATTTGATCTTCTCACCTATAGAGTTTGACAACAGAGTTGTATCAACTTAGAAAATAAAATTTAAAAAAAACAGATTTCTACTGCACTCCATTCTACTAGCAATTGCAGAAATCTTTGTCATGAAAGTTCTCTGGCTTAGTTGCTTTGACTTCCCGTCTAAAAAACAGGAGATCCTGAGTTCAAATCTCCACAACACCGTGCTCTTTTTCATAGTTAAATAACAGATTATTTTCATTAGATGATCCTTTGATATAATGTTAAAATGAAAAATTTGAGTAACTTACTATTGAACAGTTCATCTTAATACTAAATAAAATTCTGAGTATTTTCGAGATGACAGAAGCAAGACTATGAATGTAAAATGAAGGGTATATCAAAGAGGAAGATAAATATAAAATAAAGTGCTAGAGTTGAAGAAGAAAAGTGATACAATCCTCTACAATAATAATTTGTGAGCCACTGAAAAATGTAATCTACTTTTATGAATACTTTTTAACTAAATCTTAGGTACTCTTCTTAAGTGATGGGGAATTCTTTTATGTTTAACGTAATAACACAGATAAAAAAAGACTCCACAGAAGGTATTGAAAAGCAATAATGGCAACTAAGTCAGTTATTCAATCATTTTAAGAGTAAGAGGTGCTGTGGCTTAGTGGTTAAAGAGCCTGTCTCTTAAACAGGAAATCCTGAGTTCAAATCTCAGCAACACCTCAGTTTTGCTCCAAACTTATAGAATTTAATTTTTTCAAGTAAATATTAAATACAGTTTCAAAACAAGAGTAGTGTCCTGTTCACTTTAGAATGCTTCATCTCATAATGAAAAAAGCACTTGGTATTTTGCAGAATTTCAAAGCAATGCAATGAATGAATAAGGGAAATGAGAATTATAACAAAGAGGAAAGAGAAGAAAATTCAATTTAGAGTTGAATTTTTGTAATGCATTTCACTCACAGGACATAATTTAATATTCTAAAAGAACGGTAAGCCACCTCTTAAGGAAGAATTTTTAAATAAATTTAGTGTTCTCACCTATAGTGTTTAAGAAGAGAGTTGTGGGAACTTAGAAAAGAAAATGAAAAAAAAATGATTTCTATTTCACTTCATTCAGCTAACTATTCCAGTGAAATTTGTCAAGCAGGTGCTGTGGCTTAGCTGGTTAAAGCGCCTGTCTAGTAAACAGGCGATCCTGAGTTCAAATCTCAGCAGCACCTTGATATTTTGATTCTTAAATTACAGATCAGTTTCCTTAGATACTCTCTGATACAATTAAAAAATGAAAAATCTGATTAATCTTACTAATAGACAGTTCATCTTAATATTAAATAAAATTCAGAGAATGTTCATGGTAACAGAAGCAAAACTTTGAATGTAAAATGAAGAGTAAATCAAATAGCAAGGTATATATGAACTAAAACCTTAGAGGTGAAGAAAACTGATGTATTCCTCTACAATTATTATTTGTAAACCACTCAAAAATGTAATATACTTTTATAAGTACTTGTTAACTAATATGTAGGTATTCTTGTTAAATGATGGGGAATCCTTTTTTGTTCAACGTTTCACCACAGATAAAGAAGACTCCACTAAAGGCACTGAGGACAAGTCATCTCCACTAAGTCAGTTATTCAATATTTGTAAGATAAGTAGGTGCTGTTGTTTAGTGGTCAAAGCTCCTGTCTCATAACTAGGATGTCCTGTGTTTAAATTCCAGCAACAATTTAGATTTAGTCCAAACTTTGAAAATTCAATTTCTTCAAGTAAACGTTCAATAAAGTTTAAAAACAAGAGTAGTGTTCTGTTGACTTTAGAATGCTTGATCTCCAAATGAAACAAACACTTGGTGTTTTGCAGAATTCGAAAGTAATACCATAAATGAATAGGGGAAAAGAGAATGTCAAAGAAAAGGAAAGAGACGACAAATAAATTAAGAGTTCAATTTAACCAATGCATTTTACTCACAACACATAATTCAATCTTCTATAAGTAGGGTAAGTCACTCATTAAGGAAGTATTCTTAAATAAATTTGATCTTCTCACCTATAGAGTTCGACAACAGAGTTGTATCAACTTAGAAAAGAAAATAAAAAAAACAGATTTCTACTGCACTCCATTCTACTAGCAATTGCAGTAAACTTTGTCATGAAAGTTCTCTGGCTTAGTTGCTTTGACTGCCCGTCTTATAAACAGGAGATCCTGAGTTCAAATCTCCACAACACCGTGCTTTTTTTCATAGTTAAATAACAGATTATTTTAATTAGATGATCCTTTGATATAATGTTAAAATGAAAAATTTGAGTAACTTACTATTGAACAGTTCATCTTAATACTAAATAAAATTCCGAGTATTTTCGAGATGACAGAAGCAAGACTGTGAATGTAAAATGAAGGGTATATCAAAGAGGAAGATAAATATAAAATAAAGTGCTAGAGTTGAAGAAGAAAAGTGATACAATCCTCTACAATAATAATTTGTGAGCCACTGAAAAATGTAGTCTACTTTTATGAATACTTTTTAACTAAATCTTAGGTACTCTTCTTAAGTGATGGGGAATTATTTTATGTTTAACGTAATAACACAGATAAAAAAAGACTCCACAGAAGGTATTGAAAAGCAATAATGGCAACTAAGTCAGTTATTCAATCATTTTAAGAGTAAGAGGTGCTGTGGCTTAGTGGTTAAAGCGCCTGTCTCTTAAACAGGAAATCCTGAGTTCAAATCTCAGCAGCATCTCACTTTTGCTCCAAACCTATAGAATTGAATTTTTTCAAGTAAATATTAAATACAGTTTCAGAACAAGAGTAGTGTCCTGTTCACTTTAGAATGCTTCATCTCATAATGAAAAAAGCACTTGGTATTTTGCAGAATTTCAAAGCAATGCAATGAATGAATAAGGGAAATGAGAATTATAACAAAGAGGAAAGAGAAGAAAATTCAATTTAGAGTTGAATTTTTGTAATGCATTTCACTCACAAGACATCATTCGATATTCTAAAAGAATGGTAAGCCACCTCTTAAGGAAGAATTTTTAAATAAATTTAGTGTTCTCACCTATAGTGTTTCAGAAGAGAGTTGTGGGAACTTAGAAAAGAAAATGAAAAAAAAAACGATTTCTATTTCACTCCATTCAGCTAACTATTCCAGTGACATTGGTCAAGCAGGTGATGTGGCTTAGCTGGTTAAAGCGCCTGTCTAGTAAACTGGAGATCCTGAGTTCAAATCTCAGCAGCACCTTGATATTTTTATTCTTAAATTACAGATCAGTTTCCTTAGATACTCTCTGATACAATAAAAAAATGAAAAATCTGAGTCATCTTTCTAATAGACAGTTCATCTTAATATTAAATAAAATTCTGAGAATTTTCATGGTAACAGAAGCAAAACTTTGAATGTAAAATGAAGAGTAAATCAAATAGCAAGGTATATATGAACTAAAACCTTAGAGGTGAAGGCAACTGATGTATTCCTCTACAATTATTATTTGTAAACCACTCAAAAATGTAATCTACTTTTATAAGTACTTGTTAACTAAAATGTAGGTATTCTTCTTAAGTGATGGGGAATCCTTTTTTGTTCAACGTTTCACCACAGATAAAGAAGACTGCACTAAACGCGCTGAGGACAAGTCATCTCCACTAAGTCAGTTATTCAATATTTGTAAGATAAGTAGGTGCTGTTGTTTAGTGGTCAAAGCTCCTGTCTCATAACTAGGATGTCCTGTGTTTAAATTCCAGCAACAATTTAGATTTAGTCCAAACTTTTAAAATTCAATTTCTTCAAGTAAACGTTCAATAAAGCTTAAAAACAAGAGTAGTGTTCTGTTGACTTTAGAATGCTTGATCTCCAAATGAAACAAACACTTGGTGTTTTGCAGAATTCGAAAGTAATACCATAAATGAATAGGGGAAAAGAGAATGTCAAAGAAAAGGAAAGAGACGACAAATAAATTAAGAGTTCAATTTAACCAATGCATTTTACTTATAACACATAATTCAATCTTCTATAAGTAGGGTAAGTCACTCATTAAGGAAGTATTCTTAAATAAATTTGATCTTCTCACCTATAGAGTTTGACAACAGAGTTGTATCAACTTAGAAAATAAAATAAAAAAAAAACAGATTTCTACTGCACTCCATTCTACTAGCAATTGCAGTAATCTTTGTCATGAAAGTTCTCTGGCTTAGTTGCTTTGACTTCCCGTCTAAAAAACAGGAGATCCTGTGTTCAAATCTCCACAACACCGTGCTCTTTTTCATAGTTAAATAACAGATTATTTTCATTAGATGATCCTTTGATATAATGTTAAAATGAAAAATTTGAGTAACTTACTATTGAACAGTTCATCTTAATACTAAATAAAATTCTGAGTATTTTCGAGATGACAGAAGCAAGACTATGAATGTAAAATGAAGGGTATATCAAAGAGGAAGATAAATATAAAATAAAGTGCTAGAGTTGAAGAAGAAAAGTGATACAATCCTCTACAATAATAATTTGTGAGCCACTGAAAAATGTAATCTACTTTTATGAATACTTTTTAACTAAATCTTAGGTACTCTTCTTAAGTGATGGGGAATTCTTTTATGTTTAACGTAATAACACAGATAAAAAAAGACTCCACAGAAGGTATTGAAAAGCAATAATGGCAACTAAGTCAGTTATTCAATAATTTTAAGAGTAAGAGGTGCTGTGGCTTAGTGGTTAAAGCGCCTGTCTCTTAAACAGGAAATCCTGAGTTCAAATCTCAGCAACACCTCAGTTTTGCTCCAAACTTATAGAATTGAATTTTTTCAAGTAAATTTTAAATACAGTTTCAAAACAAGAGTAGTGTCCTGTTCACTTTAGAATGCTTCATCTCATAATGAAAAAAGCACTTGGTATTTTGCAGAATTTCAAAGCAATGCAATGAATGAATAAGGGAAATGAGAATTATAACAAAGAGGAAAGAGAAGAAAATTCAATTTAGAGTTGAATTTTTGTAATGCATTTCACTCACAGGACATAATTTAATATTCTAAAAGAACGGTAAGCCACCTCTTAAGGAAGAATTTTTAAATAAATTTAGTGTTCTCACCTATAGTGTTTAAGAAGAGAGTTGTGGGAACTTAGAAAAGAAAATGAAAAAAAAATGATTTCTATTTCACTTCATTCAGCTAACTATTCCAGTGAAATTTGTCAAGCAGGTGCTGTGGCTTAGCTGGTTAAAGCGCCTGTCTAGTAAACAGGCGATCCTGAGTTCAAATCTCAGCAGCACCTTGATATTTTGATTCTTAAATTACAGATCAGTTTCCTTAGATACTCTCTGATACAATTAAAAAATGAAAAATCTGATTAATCTTACTAATAGACAGTTCATCTTAATATTAAATAAAATTCAGAGAATGTTCATGGTAACAGAAGCAAAACTTTGAATGTAAAATGAAGAGTAAATCAAATAGCAAGGTATATATGAACTAAAACCTTAGAGGTGAAGAAAACTGATGTATTCCTCTACAATTATTATTTGTAAACCACTCAAAAATGTAATATACTTTTATAAGTACTTGTTAACTAATATGTAGGTATTCTTGTTAAATGATGGGGAATCCTTTTTTGTTCAACGTTTCACCACAGATAAAGAAGACTCCACTAAAGGCACTGAGGACAAGTCATCTCCACTAAGTCAGTTATTCAATATTTGTAAGATAAGTAGGTGCTGTTGTTTAGTGGTCAAAGCTCCTGTCTCATAACTAGGATGTCCTGTGTTTAAATTCCAGCAACAATTTAGATTTAGTCCAAACTTTGAAAATTCAATTTCTTCAAGTAAACGTTCAATAAAGTTTAAAAACAAGAGTAGTGTTCTGTTGACTTTAGAATGCTTGATCTCCAAATGAAACAAACACTTGGTGTTTTGCAGAATTCGAAAGTAATACCATAAATGAATAGGGGAAAAGAGAATGTCAAAGAAAAGGAAAGAGACGACAAATAAATTAAGAGTTCAATTTAACCAATGCATTTTACTCACAACACATAATTCAATCTTCTATAAGTAGGGTAAGTCACTCATTAAGGAAGTATTCTTAAATAAATTTGATCTTCTCACCTATAGAGTTCGACAACAGAGTTGTATCAACTTAGAAAAGAAAATAAAAAAAAACAGATTTCTACTGCACTCCATTCTACTAGCAATTGCAGTAAACTTTGTCATGAAAGTTCTCTGGCTTAGTTGCTTTGACTGCCCGTCTTATAAACAGGAGATCCTGAGTTCAAATCTCCACAACACCGTGCTTTTTTTCATAGTTAAATAACAGATTATTTTAATTAGATGATCCTTTGATATAATGTTAAAATGAAAAATTTGAGTAACTTACTATTGAACAGTTCATCTTAATACTAAATAAAATTCCGAGTATTTTCGAGATGACAGAAGCAAGACTGTGAATGTAAAATGAAGGGTATATCAAAGAGGAAGATAAATATAAAATAAAGTGCTAGAGTTGAAGAAGAAAAGTGATACAATCCTCTACAATAATAATTTGTGAGCCACTGAAAAATGTAGTCTACTTTTATGAATACTTTTTAACTAAATCTTAGGTACTCTTCTTAAGTGATGGGGAATTATTTTATGTTTAACGTAATAACACAGATAAAAAAAGACTCCACAGAAGGTATTGAAAAGCAATAATGGCAACTAAGTCAGTTATTCAATCATTTTAAGAGTAAGAGGTGCTGTGGCTTAGTGGTTAAAGCGCCTGTCTCTTAAACAGGAAATCCTGAGTTCAAATCTCAGCAGCATCTCACTTTTGCTCCAAACCTATAGAATTGAATTTTTTCAAGTAAATATTAAATACAGTTTCAGAACAAGAGTAGTGTCCTGTTCACTTTAGAATGCTTCATCTCATAATGAAAAAAGCACTTGGTATTTTGCAGAATTTCAAAGCAATGCAATGAATGAATAAGGGAAATGAGAATTATAACAAAGAGGAAAGAGAAGAAAATTCAATTTAGAGTTGAATTTTTGTAATGCATTTCACTCACAAGACATCATTCGATATTCTAAAAGAATGGTAAGCCACCTCTTAAGGAAGAATTTTTAAATAAATTTAGTGTTCTCACCTATAGTGTTTCAGAAGAGAGTTGTGGGAACTTAGAAAAGAAAATGAAAAAAAAAACGATTTCTATTTCACTCCATTCAGCTAACTATTCCAGTGACATTGGTCAAGCAGGTGATGTGGCTTAGCTGGTTAAAGCGCCTGTCTAGTAAACTGGAGATCCTGAGTTCAAATCTCAGCAGCACCTTGATATTTTTATTCTTAAATTACAGATCAGTTTCCTTAGATACTCTCTGATACAATAAAAAAATGAAAAATCTGAGTCATCTTTCTAATAGACAGTTCATCTTAATATTAAATAAAATTCTGAGAATTTTCATGGTAACAGAAGCAAAACTTTGAATGTAAAATGAAGAGTAAATCAAATAGCAAGGTATATATGAACTAAAACCTTAGAGGTGAAGGCAACTGATGTATTCCTCTACAATTATTATTTGTAAACCACTCAAAAATGTAATCTACTTTTATAAGTACTTGTTAACTAAAATGTAGGTATTCTTCTTAAGTGATGGGGAATCCTTTTTTGTTCAACGTTTCACCACAGATAAAGAAGACTGCACTAAACGCGCTGAGGACAAGTCATCTCCACTAAGTCAGTTATTCAATATTTGTAAGATAAGTAGGTGCTGTTGTTTAGTGGTCAAAGCTCCTGTCTCATAACTAGGATGTCCTGTGTTTAAATTCCAGCAACAATTTAGATTTAGTCCAAACTTTTAAAATTCAATTTCTTCAAGTAAACGTTCAATAAAGCTTAAAAACAAGAGTAGTGTTCTGTTGACTTTAGAATGCTTGATCTCCAAATGAAACAAACACTTGGTGTTTTGCAGAATTCGAAAGTAATACCATAAATGAATAGGGGAAAAGAGAATGTCAAAGAAAAGGAAAGAGACGACAAATAAATTAAGAGTTCAATTTAACCAATGCATTTTACTTATAACACATAATTCAATCTTCTATAAGTAGGGTAAGTCACTCATTAAGGAAGTATTCTTAAATAAATTTGATCTTCTCACCTATAGAGTTTGACAACAGAGTTGTATCAACTTAGAAAATAAAATAAAAAAAAAACAGATTTCTACTGCACTCCATTCTACTAGCAATTGCAGTAATCTTTGTCATGAAAGTTCTCTGGCTTAGTTGCTTTGACTTCCCGTCTAAAAAACAGGAGATCCTGAGTTCAAATCTCCACAACACCGTGCTCTTTTTCATAGTTAAATAACAGATTATTTTCATTAGATGATCCTTTGATATAATGTTAAAATGAAAAATTTGAGTAACTTACTATTGAACAGTTCATCTTAATACTAAATAAAATTCTGAGTATTTTCGAGATGACAGAAGCAAGACTATGAATGTAAAATGAAGGGTATATCAAAGAGGAAGATAAATATAAAATAAAGTGCTAGAGTTGAAGAAGAAAAGTGATACAATCCTCTACAATAATAATTTGTGAGCCACTGAAAAATGTAATCTACTTTTATGAATACTTTTTAACTAAATCTTAGGTACTCTTCTTAAGTGATGGGGAATTCTTTTATGTTTAACATAATAACACAGATAAAAAAAGACTCCACAGAAGGTATTGAAAAGCAATAATGGCAACTAAGTCAGTTATTCAATCATTTTAAGAGTAAGAGGTGCTGTGGCTTAGTGGTTAAAGCGCCTGTCTCTTAAACAGGAAATCCTGAGTTCAAATCTCAGCAACACCTCAGTTTTGCTCCAAACTTATAGAATTGAATTTTTTCAAGTAAATTTTAAATACAGTTTCAAAACAAGAGTAGTGTCCTGTTCACTTTAGAATGCTTCATCTCATAATGAAAAAAGCACTTGGTATTTTGCAGAATTTCAAAGCAATGCAATGAATGAATAAGGGAAATGAGAATTATAACAAAGAGGAAAGAGAAGAAAATTCAATTTAGAGTTGAATTTTTGTAATGCATTTCACTCACAGGACATAATTTAATATTCTAAAAGAACGGTAAGCCACCTCTTAAGGAAGAATTTTTAAATAAATTTAGTGTTCTCACCTATAGTGTTTAAGAAGAGAGTTGTGGGAACTTAGAAAAGAAAATGAAAAAAAAATGATTTCTATTTCACTTCATTCAGCTAACTATTCCAGTGAAATTTGTCAAGCAGGTGCTGTGGCTTAGCTGGTTAAAGCGCCTGTCTAGTAAACAGGCGATCCTGAGTTCAAATCTCAGCAGCACCTTGATATTTTGATTCTTAAATTACAGATCAGTTTCCTTAGATACTCTCTGATACAATTAAAAAATGAAAAATCTGATTAATCTTACTAATAGACAGTTCATCTTAATATTAAATAAAATTCAGAGAATGTTCATGGTAACAGAAGCAAAACTTTGAATGTAAAATGAAGAGTAAATCAAATAGCAAGGTATATATGAACTAAAACCTTAGAGGTGAAGAAAACTGATGTATTCCTCTACAATTATTATTTGTAAACCACTCAAAAATGTAATATACTTTTATAAGTACTTGTTAACTAATATGTAGGTATTCTTGTTAAATTATGGGGAATCCTTTTTTGTTCAACGTTTCACCACAGATAAAGAAGACTCCACTAAAGGCACTGAGGACAAGTCATCTCCACTAAGTCAGTTATTCAATATTTGTAAGATAAGTAGGTGCTGTTGTTTAGTGGTCAAAGCTCCTGTCTCATAACTAGGATGTCCTGTGTTTAAATTCCAGCAACAATTTAGATTTAGTCCAAACTTTGAAAATTCAATTTCTTCAAGTAAACGTTCAATAAAGTTTAAAAACAAGAGTAGTGTTCTGTTGACTTTAGAATGCTTGATCTCCAAATGAAACAAACACTTGGTGTTTTGCAGAATTCGAAAGTAATACCATAAATGAATAGGGGAAAAGAGAATGTCAAAGAAAAGGAAAGAGACGACAAATAAATTAAGAGTTCAATTTAACCAATGCATTTTACTCACAACACATAATTCAATCTTCTATAAGTAGGGTAAGTCACTCATTAAGGAAGTATTCTTAAATAAATTTGATCTTCTCACCTATAGAGTTCGACAACAGAGTTGTATCAACTTAGAAAAGAAAATAAAAAAAACAGATTTCTACTGCACTCCATTCTACTAGCAATTGCAGTAAACTTTGTCATGAAAGTTCTCTGGCTTAGTTGCTTTGACTGCCCGTCTTATAAACAGGAGATCCTGAGTTCAAATCTCCACAACACTGTGCTTTTTTTCATAGTTAAATAACAGATTATTTTAATTAGATGATCCTTTGATATAATGTTAAAATGAAAAATTTGAGTAACTTACTATTGAACAGTTCATCTTAATACTAAATAAAATTCCGAGTATTTTCGAGATGACAGAAGCAAGACTGTGAATGTAAAATGAAGGGTATATCAAAGAGGAAGATAAATATAAAATAAAGTGCTAGAGTTGAAGAAGAAAAGTGATACAATCCTCTACAATAATAATTTGTGAGCCACTGAAAAATGTAGTCTACTTTTATGAATACTTTTTAACTAAATCTTAGGTACTCTTCTTAAGTGATGGGGAATTCTTTTATGTTTAACAAAATAACACAGATAAAAAAAGACTCCACAGAAGGTATTGAAAAGCAATAATGGCAACTAAGTCAGTTATTCAATCATTTTAAGAGTAAGAGGTGCTGTGGCTTAGTGGTTAAAGCGCTTGTCTCGTAAACAGGAAATGCTGAGTTAAAATCTCAGCAGCCCCTAATTTTTGCTCCAAACTTATAGAATTGAATTTTTTCAAGTAAATATTAAATACAGTTTCAAAACAAGAGTAGTGTCCTGTTCACTTTAGAATGCTTCATCTCAATGAAAAAAGCACTTGGTATTTTGCAGAATTGCAAATCAATGCAATGAATGAATAAGGGAAATGAGAATTATAACAAAGAGGAGAGAGAAGAAAATTTCAATTTAGAGTTGAATTTTTGTAATGCATTTCACTCACAAGACATAATTCAATATTCTAAAAGAACGGTAACCCACCTCTTAAGGAATAATTTTTAAATACATTTAGTGTTCTCACCTATAGTGTTTAAGAAGAGGGTTGTGGGAACTTAGAAAAGAAAATGAAAAAAAAATGATTTCTATTTCACTCCATTCAGCTAACTATTCCAGTGAGATTTGTCAAGCAGGTGCTGTGGCTTAGCTGGTTAAAGTACCTGTCTAGTAAACAGGAGATCCTGAGTTCCAATCTCAGCAGCACCTTGATGTTTTTATTCTTAAATTACAGATCAGTTTCCTTAGATACTCTCTGATACAATTAAAAAATGAAAAATCTGATTCATCTTACTAATAGACAGTTCATCTTAATATTAAATAAAATTCAGAGAATTTTCATGGTAACAGAAGCAAAGCTTTGAATGTAAAATGAAGAGTAAATCAAATAGCAAGGTATATATGAACTAAAACCTTAGAGGTGAAGGCAACTGATGTATTCCTCTACAATTATTATTTGTAAACCACTCAAAAATGTAATCTACTTTTATAAGTACTTGTTAACTAAAATGTAGGTATTCTTGTTAAGTGATGGGGAATCCTTTTTTGTTCAACGTTTCACCACAGATAAAGATGACTCCACTAAAGGCACTGAGGACAAGTCATCTCCACTAAGTCAGTTATTCAATATTTGTAAGATAAGTAGCTGCTGTTGTTTAGTGGTCAAAGCTCCTGTCTCATAACTAGGATGTCCCGTGTTTAAATTCCAGCAACAATTTAGATTTAGTCCAAACTTTTAAAATTCAATTTCTTCTAGTAAACGTTCAATAAAGTTTAAAAACAAGAGTAGTGTTCTGTTGACTTTAGAATGCTTGATCTCAAAATGAAACAAACACTTGGTGTTTTGCAGAATTCGAAAGTAATACCATAAATGAATAGGGGAAAAGAGAATGTCAAAGGAAAGAGACGACAAATAAATTAAGAGTTCAATTTAACCAATGCATTTTACTCACAACACATAATTCAATCTTCTATAAGTAGGGTAAGTCACTCATTAAGGAAGTATTCTTAAATAAATTTGATCTTCTCACCTATAGAGTTTGACAACAGAGTTGTATCAACTTAGAAAAGAAAATAAAAAAAAACAGATTTCTACTGCACTCCATTCTACTAGCAATTGCAGTAAACTTTGTCATGAAAGTTCTCTGGCTTAGTTGCTTTTACTGCCCGTCTAATAAACAGGAGATCCTGAGTTCAAACCTCCACAACACTGTGCTCTTTTTCAAAGTTAAATAACAGATTATTTTCATTAGATGATCCTTTGATATAATGTTAAAATGAAACATTTGAGTAACTTACTATTGAACAGTTCATCTTAATACTAAATAAAATTCCGAGTATTTTCGAGATGACAGAAGCAAGACTGTGAATGTAAAATGAAGGGTATATCAAAGAGGAAGATAAATATAAAATAAAGTGCTAGAGTTGAAGAAGAAAAGTGATACAATCCTCTACAATAATAATTTGTGAGCCACTGAAAAATGTAATCTACTTTTATGAATACTTTTTAACTAAATCTTAGGTACTCTTCTTAAGTGATGGGGAATTATTTTATGTTTAAAGTAATAACACAGATAAAAAAAGACTCCACAGAAGGTATTGAAAAGCAATAATGGCAACTAAGTCAGTTATTCAATCATTTTAAGAGTAAGAGGTGCTGTGGCTTAGTGGTTAAAGCGCCTGTCTCGTAAACAGGAAATCCTGAGTTCAAATCTCAGCAGCACCTCAGTTTTGCTCCAAACTTATAGAATTGAATTTTTTCAAGTAAATATTAAATACAGTTTCAAAACAAGAGTAGTGTCCTGTTCACTTTAGAATTCTTCATCTCATAATGAAAAAAGCACTTGGTATTTTGCAGAATTTCAAAGCAATGCAATGAATGAATAAGGGAAATGAGAATTATAACAAAGAGGAAAGAGAAGAAAATTCAATTTAGAGTTGAATTTTTGTAATGCATTTCACTCACAAGACATAATTCAATATTCTAAAAGAACGGTAACCCACCTCTTAAGGAATAATTTTTAATTACATTTAGTGTTCTCACCTATAGTGTTTAAGAAGAGGGTTGTGGGAACTTCGAAAAGAAAATGAAAAAAAAGTGATTTCTATTTCACTCCATTCAGCTAACTATTCCAGTGACATTTGTCAAGCAGGTGCTGTGGCTTAGCTGGTTAAAGTACCTGTCTAGTAAACAGGAGATCCTGAGTTCAAATCTCAGCAGCACCTTGATATTTTTATTCTTAAATTACAGATCAGTTTCCTTAGATACTCTCTGATACAATTAAAAAATGAAAAATCTGAGTCATCTTACTAATATACAGTTCATCTTAATGTTAAATAAAATTCAGAGAATTTTCATGGTAACAGAAGCAAAACTTTGAATGTAAAATGAAGAGTAAATCAAATAGCAAGGTATATATGAACTAAAACCTTAGAGGTGAAGGCAACTGATGTATTCCTCTACAATTATTATTTGTAAACCACTCAAAAATGTAATCTACTTTTATAAGTACTTGTTAACTAAAATGTAGGTATTCTTGTTAAGTGATGGGGAATCCTTTTTTGTTCAACGTTTCACCACAGATAAAGAAGACTCCACTAAAGGCACTGAGGACAAGTCATCTCCACTAAGTCAGTTATTCAATATTTGTAAGATAAGTAGCTGCTGTTGTTTAGTGGTCAAAGCTCCTGTCTCATAACTAGGATGTCCTGTGTTTAAATTCCAGCAACGATTTAGATTTAGTACAAACTTTTAAAATTCAATTTCTTCAAGTAAACGTTCAATAAAGTTTAAAAACAAGAGTAGTGTTCTGTTGACTTTAGAATGCTTGATCTCCAAATGAAACAAACACTTGGTGTTTTGCAGAATTCGAAAGTAATACCATAAATGAATAGGGGAAAATAGAATGTCAAAGAAAAGGAAAGAGACGACAAATAAATTAAGAGTTCAATTTAACCAATGAATTTTACTCACAACACATAATTCAATCTTCTATAAGTAGGGTAAGTCACTCATTAAGGAAGTATTCTTAAATAAATTTGATCTTCTCACCTATAGAGTTTGACAACAGAGTTGTATCAACTTAGAAAAGAAAATAAAAAAAAACAGATTTCTACTGCACTCCATTCTACTAGCAATTGCAGTAAACTTTGTCATGAAAGTTCTCTGGCTTAGTTGCTTTTACTGCCCGTCTAATAAACAGGAGATCCTGAGTTCAAATCTCCACAACACCGTGCTCTTTTTCATAGTTAAATAACAGATTATTTTCATTAGATGATCCTTTGATATAATGTTAAAATGAAACATTTGAGTAACTTACTATTGAACAGTTCATCTTAATACTAAATAAAATTCCGAGTATTTTCGAGATGACAGAAGCAAGACTGTGAATGTAAAATGAAGGGTATATCAAAGAGGAAGATAAATATAAAATAAAGTGCTAGAGTTGAAGAAGAAAAGTGATACAATCCTCTACAATAATAATTTGTGAGCCACTGAAAAATGTAGTCTACTTTTATGAATACTTTTTAACTAAATCTTAGGTACTCTTCTTAAGTGATGGGGAATTATTTTATGTTTAACGTAATAACACAGATAAAAAAAGACTCCACCGAAGGTATTGAAAAGCAATAATGGCAACTAAGTCAGTTATTCAATCATTTTAAGAGTAAGAGGTGCTGTGGCTTAGTGGTTAAAGCGCCTGTCTCTTAAACAGGAAATCCTGAGTTCAAATCTCAGCAGCATCTCACTTTTGCTCCAAACTTATAGAATTGAATTTTTTCAAGTAAATATTAAATACAGTTTCAAAACAAGAGTAGTGTCCTGTTCACTTTAGAATGCTTCATCTCATAATGAAAAAAGCACTTGGTATTTTGCAGAATTTCAAAGCAATGCAATGAATGAATAAGGGAAATGAGAATTATAACAAAGAGGAAAGAGAAGAAAATTCAATTTAGAGTTGAATTTTTGTAATGCATTTCACTCACAAGACATCATTCGATATTCTAAAAGAATGGTAAGCCACCTCTTAAGGAAGAATTTTTAAATAAATTTAGTGTTCTCACCTATAGTGTTTCAGAAGAGAGTTGTGGGAACTTAGAAAAGAAAATGAAAAAAAAAACGATTTCTATTTCACTCCATTCAGCTAACTATTCCAGTGACATTGGTCAAGCAGGTGATGTGGCTTAGCTGGTTAAAGCGCCTGTCTAGTAAACTGGAGATCCTGAGTTCAAATCTCAGCAGCACCTTGATATTTTTATTCTTAAATTACAGATCAGTTTCCTTAGATACTCTCTGATACAATAAAAAAATGAAAAATCTGAGTCATCTTTCTAATAGACAGTTCATCTTAATATTAAATAAAATTCAGAGAATTTTCATGGTAACAGAAGCAAAACTTTGAATGTAAAATGAAGAGTAAATCAAATAGCAAGGTATATATGAACTAAAACCTTAGAGGTGAAGGCAACTGATGTATTCCTCTACAATTATTATTTGTAAACCACTCAAAAATGTAATCTACTTTTATAAGTACTTGTTAACTAAAATGTAGGTATTCTTCTTAAGTGATGGGGAATCCTTTTTGGTTTAACGTTTCACCACAGATAAAGAAGACTGCACTAAACGCGCTGAGGACAAGTCATCTCCACTAAGTCAGTTATTCAATATTTGTAAGATAAGTAGGTGCTGTTGTTTAGTGGTCAAAGCTCCTGTCTCATAACTAGGATGTCCTGTGTTTAAATTCCAGCAACAATTTAGATTTAGTCCAAACTTTTAAAATTCAATTTCTTCAAGTAAACGTTCAATAAAGCTTAAAAACAAGAGTAGTGTTCTGTTGACTTTAGAATGCTTGATCTCCAAATGAAACAAACACTTGGTGTTTTGCAGAATTCGAAAGTAATACCATAAATGAATAGGGGAAAAGAGAATGTCAAAGAAAAGGAAAGAGACGACAAATAAATTAAGAGTTCAATTTAACCAATGCATTTTACTTACAACACATAATTCAATCTTCTATAAGTAGGGTAAGTCACTCATTAAGGAAGTATTCTTAAATAAATTTGATCTTCTCACCTATGGAGTTTGACAACAGAGTTGTATCAAATTAGAAAATAAAATTTAAAAAAAACAGATTTCTACTGCACTCCATTCTACTAGCAATTGCAGAAATCTTTGTCATGAAAGTTCTCTGGCTTAGTTGCTTTGACTTCCCGTCTAAAAAACAGGAGATCCTGAGTTCAAATCTCCACAACACCGTGCTCTTTTTCATAGTTAAATAACAGATTATTTTCATTAGATGATCCTTTGATATAATGTTAAAATGAAAAATTTGAGTAACTTACTATTGAACAGTTCATCTTAATACTAAATAAAATTCTGAGTATTTTCGAGATGACAGAAGCAAGACTATGAATGTAAAATGAAGGGTATATCAAAGAGGAAGATAAATATAAAATAAAGTGCTAGAGTTGAAGAAGAAAAGTGATACAATCCTCTACAATAATAATTTGTGAGCCACTGAAAAATGTAATCTACTTTTATGAATACTTTTTAACTAAATCTTAGGTACTCTTCTTAAGTGATGGGGAATTCTTTTATGTTTAACGTAATAACACAGATAAAAAAAGACTCCACAGAAGGTATTGAAAAGCAATAATGGCAACTAAGTCAGTTATTCAATCATTTTAAGAGTAAGAGGTGCTGTGGCTTAGTGGTTAAAGAGCCTGTCTCTTAAACAGGAAATCCTGAGTTCAAATCTCAGCAACACCTCAGTTTTGCTCCAAACTTATAGAATTGAATTTTTTCAAGTAAATATTAAATACAGTTTCAAAACAAGAGTAGTGTCCTGTTCACTTTAGAATGCTTCATCTCATAATGAAAAAAGCACTTGGTATTTTGCAGAATTTCAAAGCAATGCAATGAATGAATAAGGGAAATAAGAATTATAACAAAGAGGAAAGAGAAGAAAATTCAATTTAGAGTTGAATTTTTGTAATGCATTTCACTCACAGGACATAATTTAATATTCTAAAAGAACGGTAAGCCACCTCTTAAGGAAGAATTTTTAAATAAATTTAGTGTTCTCACCTATAGTGTTTAAGAAGAGAGTTGTGGGAACTTAGAAAAGAAAATGAAAAAAAAATGATTTCTATTTCACTTCATTCAGCTAACTATTCCAGTGAAATTTGTCAAGCAGGTGCTGTGGCTTAGCTGGTTAAAGCGCCTGTCTAGTAAACAGGCGATCCTGAGTTCAAATCTCAGCAGCACCTTGATATTTTGATTCTTAAATTACAGATCAGTTTCCTTAGATACTCTCTGATACAATTAAAAAATGAAAAATCTGATTAATCTTACTAATAGACAGTTCATCTTAATATTAAATAAAATTCAGAGAATGTTCATGGTAACAGAAGCAAAACTTTGAATGTAAAATGAAGAGTAAATCAAATAGCAAGGTATATATGAACTAAAACCTTAGAGGTGAAGAAAACTGATGTATTCCTCTACAATTATTATTTGTAAACCACTCAAAAATGTAATATACTTTTATAAGTACTTGTTAACTAATATGTAGGTATTCTTGTTAAATGATGGGGAATCCTTTTTTGTTCAACGTTTCACCACAGATAAAGAAGACTCCACTAAAGGCACTGAGGACAAGTCATCTCCACTAAGTCAGTTATTCAATATTTGTAAGATAAGTAGGTGCTGTTGTTTAGTGGTCAAAGCTCCTGTCTCATAACTAGGATGTCCTGTGTTTAAATTCCAGCAACAATTTAGATTTAGTCCAAACTTTGAAAATTCAATTTCTTCAAGTAAACGTTCAATAAAGTTTAAAAACAAGAGTAGTGTTCTGTTGACTTTAGAATGCTTGATCTCCAAATGAAACAAACACTTGGTGTTTTGCAGAATTCGAAAGTAATACCATAAATGAATAGGGGAAAAGAGAATGTCAAAGAAAAGGAAAGAGACGACAAATAAATTAAGAGTTCAATTTAACCAATGCATTTTACTCACAACACATAATTCAATCTTCTATAAGTAGGGTAAGTCACTCATTAAGGAAGT
This sequence comes from Pleurodeles waltl, assembly GCF_031143425.1. Taxonomy (NCBI): domain Eukaryota; kingdom Metazoa; phylum Chordata; class Amphibia; order Caudata; family Salamandridae; genus Pleurodeles; species Pleurodeles waltl. Next base: position 188,929,883 of record NC_090447.1, read on the forward strand.
ATTCTTAAATAAATTTGATCTTCTCACCTATAGAGTTCGACAACAGAGTTGTATCAACTTAGAAAAGAAAATAAAAAAAACAGATTTCTACTGCACTCCATTCTACTAGCAATTGCAGTAAACTTTGTCATGAAAGTTCTCTGGCTTAGTTGCTTTGACTGCCCGTCTTATAAACAGGAGATCCTGAGTTCAAATCTCCACAACACCGTGCTTTTTTTCATAGTTAAATAACAGATTATTTTAATTAGATGATCCTTTGATATAATGTTAAAATGAAAAATTTGAGTAACTTACTATTGAACAGTTCATCTTAATACTAAATAAAATTCCGAGTATTTTCGAGATGACAGAAGCAAGACTGTGAATGTAAAATGAAGGGTATATCAAAGAGGAAGATAAATATAAAATAAAGTGCTAGAGTTGAAGAAGAAAAGTGATACAATCCTCTACAATAATAATTTGTGAGCCACTGAAAAATGTAGTCTACTTTTATGAATACTTTTTAACTAAATCTTAGGTACTCTTCTTAAGTGATGGGGAATTATTTTATGTTTAACGTAATAACACAGATAAAAAAAGACTCCACAGAAGGTATTGAAAAGCAATAATGGCAACTAAGTCAGTTATTCAATCATTTTAAGAGTAAGAGGTGCTGTGGCTTAGTGGTTAAAGCGCCTGTCTCTTAAACAGGAAATCCTGAGTTCAAATCTCAGCAGCATCTCACTTTTGCTCCAAACCTATAGAATTGAATTTTTTCAAGTAAATATTAAATACAGTTTCAGAACAAGAGTAGTGTCCTGTTCACTTTAGAATGCTTCATCTCATAATGAAAAAAGCACTTGGTATTTTGCAGAATTTCAAAGCAATGCAATGAATGAATAAGGGAAATGAGAATTATAACAAAGAGGAAAGAGAAGAAAATTCAATTTAGAGTTGAATTTTTGTAATGCATTTCACTCACAAGACATCATTCGATATTCTAAAAGAATGGTAAGCCACCTCTTAAGGAAGAATTTTTAAATAAATTTAGTGTTCTCACCTATAGTGTTTCAGAAGAGAGTTGTGGGAACTTAGAAAAGAAAATGAAAAAAAAAACGATTTCTATTTCACTCCATTCAGCTAACTATTCCAGTGACATTGGTCAAGCAGGTGATGTGGCTTAGCTGGTTAAAGCGCCTGTCTAGTAAACTGGAGATCCTGAGTTCAAATCTCAGCAGCACCTTGATATTTTTATTCTTAAATTACAGATCAGTTTCCTTAGATACTCTCTGATACAATAAAAAAATGAAAAATCTGAGTCATCTTTCTAATAGACAGTTCATCTTAATATTAAATAAAATTCTGAGAATTTTCATGGTAACAGAAGCAAAACTTTGAATGTAAAATGAAGAGTAAATCAAATAGCAAGGTATATATGAACTAAAACCTTAGAGGTGAAGGCAACTGATGTATTCCTCTACAATTATTATTTGTAAACCACTCAAAAATGTAATCTACTTTTATAAGTACTTGTTAACTAAAATGTAGGTATTCTTCTTAAGTGATGGGGAATCCTTTTTTGTTCAACGTTTCACCACAGATAAAGAAGACTGCACTAAACGCGCTGAGGACAAGTCATCTCCACTAAGTCAGTTATTCAATATTTGTAAGATAAGTAGGTGCTGTTGTTTAGTGGTCAAAGCTCCTGTCTCATAACTAGGATGTCCTGTGTTTAAATTCCAGCAACAATTTAGATTTAGTCCAAACTTTTAAAATTCAATTTCTTCAAGTAAACGTTCAATAAAGCTTAAAAACAAGAGTAGTGTTCTGTTGACTTTAGAATGCTTGATCTCCAAATGAAACAAACACTTGGTGTTTTGCAGAATTCGAAAGTAATACCATAAATGAATAGGGGAAAAGAGAATGTCAAAGAAAAGGAAAGAGACGACAAATAAATTAAGAGTTCAATTTAACCAATGCATTTTACTTATAACACATAATTCAATCTTCTATAAGTAGGGTAAGTCACTCATTAAGGAAGTATTCTTAAATAAATTTGATCTTCTCACCTATAGAGTTTGACAACAGAGTTGTATCAACTTAGAAAATAAAATAAAAAAAAAACAGATTTCTACTGCACTCCATTCTACTAGCAATTGCAGTAATCTTTGTCATGAAAGTTCTCTGGCTTAGTTGCTTTGACTTCCCGTCTAAAAAACAGGAGATCCTGAGTTCAAATCTCCACAACACCGTGCTCTTTTTCATAGTTAAATAACAGATTATTTTCATTAGATGATCCTTTGATATAATGTTAAAATGAAAAATTTGAGTAACTTACTATTGAACAGTTCATCTTAATACTAAATAAAATTCTGAGTATTTTCGAGATGACAGAAGCAAGACTATGAATGTAAAATGAAGGGTATATCAAAGAGGAAGATAAATATAAAATAAAGTGCTAGAGTTGAAGAAGAAAAGTGATACAATCCTCTACAATAATAATTTGTGAGCCACTGAAAAATGTAATCTACTTTTATGAATACTTTTTAACTAAATCTTAGGTACTCTTCTTAAGTGATGGGGAATTCTTTTATGTTTAACGTAATAACACAGATAAAAAAAGACTCCACAGAAGGTATTGAAAAGCAATAATGGCAACTAAGTCAGTTATTCAATCATTTTAAGAGTAAGAGGTGCTGTGGCTTAGTGGTTAAAGCGCCTGTCTCTTAAACAGGAAATCCTGAGTTCAAATCTCAGCAACACCTCAGTTTTGCTCCAAACTTATAGAATTGAATTTTTTCAAGTAAATTTTAAATACAGTTTCAAAACAAGAGTAGTGTCCTGTTCACTTTAGAATGCTTCATCTCATAATGAAAAAAGCACTTGGTATTTTGCAGAATTTCAAAGCAATGCAATGAATGAATAAGGGAAATGAGAATTATAACAAAGAGGAAAGAGAAGAAAATTCAATTTAGAGTTGAATTTTTGTAATGCATTTCACTCACAGGACATAATTTAATATTCTAAAAGAACGGTAAGCCACCTCTTAAGGAAGAATTTTTAAATAAATTTAGTGTTCTCACCTATAGTGTTTAAGAAGAGAGTTGTGGGAACTTAGAAAAGAAAATGAAAAAAAAATGATTTCTATTTCACTTCATTCAGCTAACTATTCCAGTGAAATTTGTCAAGCAGGTGCTGTGGCTTAGCTGGTTAAAGCGCCTGTCTAGTAAACAGGCGATCCTGAGTTCAAATCTCAGCAGCACCTTGATATTTTGATTCTTAAATTACAGATCAGTTTCCTTAGATACTCTCTGATACAATTAAAAAATGAAAAATCTGATTAATCTTACTAATAGACAGTTTATCTTAATATTAAATAAAATTCAGAGAATGTTCATGGTAACAGAAGCAAAACTTTGAATGTAAAATGAAGAGTAAATCAAATAGCAAGGTATATATGAACTAAAACCTTAGAGGTGAAGAAAACTGATGTATTCCTCTACAATTATTATTTGTAAACCACTCAAAAATGTAATATACTTTTATAAGTACTTGTTAACTAATATGTAGGTATTCTTGTTAAATTATGGGGAATCCTTTTTTGTTCAACGTTTCACCACAGATAAAGAAGACTCCACTAAAGGCACTGAGGACAAGTCATCTCCACTAAGTCAGTTATTCAATATTTGTAAGATAAGTAGGTGCTGTTGTTTAGTGGTCAAAGCTCCTGTCTCATAACTAGGATGTCCTGTGTTTAAATTCCAGCAACAATTTAGATTTAGTCCAAACTTTGAAAATTCAATTTCTTCAAGTAAACGTTCAATAAAGTTTAAAAACAAGAGTAGTGTTCTGTTGACTTTAGAATGCTTGATCTCCAAATGAAACAAACACTTGGTGTTTTGCAGAATTCGAAAGTAATACCATAAATGAATAGGGGAAAAGAGAATGTCAAAGAAAAGGAAAGAGACGACAAATAAATTAAGAGTTCAATTTAACCAATGCATTTTACTCACAACACATAATTCAATCTTCTATAAGTAGGGTAAGTCACTCATTAAGGAAGTATTCTTAAATAAATTTGATCTTCTCACCTATAGAGTTCGACAACAGAGTTGTATCAACTTAGAAAAGAAAATAAAAAAAACAGATTTCTACTGCACTCCATTCTACTAGCAATTGCAGTAAACTTTGTCATGAAAGTTCTCTGGCTTAGTTGCTTTGACTGCCCGTCTTATAAACAGGAGATCCTGAGTTCAAATCTCCACAACACTGTGCTTTTTTTCATAGTTAAATAACAGATTATTTTAATTAGATGATCCTTTGATATAATGTTAAAATGAAAAATTTGAGTAACTTACTATTGAACAGTTCATCTTAATACTAAATAAAATTCCGAGTATTTTCGAGATGACAGAAGCAAGACTGTGAATGTAAAATGAAGGGTATATCAAAGAGGAAGATAAATATAAAATAAAGTGCTAGAGTTGAAGAAGAAAAGTGATACAATCCTCTACAATAATAATTTGTGAGCCACTGAAAAATGTAGTCTACTTTTATGAATACTTTTTAACTAAATCTTAGGTACTCTTCTTAAGTGATGGGGAATTCTTTTATGTTTAACAAAATAACACAGATAAAAAAAGACTCCACAGAAGGTATTGAAAAGCAATAATGGCAACTAAGTCAGTTATTCAATCATTTTAAGAGTAAGAGGTGCTGTGGCTTAGTGGTTAAAGCGCTTGTCTCGTAAACAGGAAATGCTGAGTTAAAATCTCAGCAGCCCCTAATTTTTGCTCCAAACTTATAGAATTGAATTTTTTCAAGTAAATATTAAATACAGTTTCAAAACAAGAGTAGTGTCCTGTTCACTTTAGAATGCTTCATCTCATAATGAAAAAAGCACTTGGTATTTTGCAGAATTGCAAATCAATGCAATGAATGAATAAGGGAAATGAGAATTATAACAAAGAGGAGAGAGAAGAAAATTTCAATTTAGAGTTGAATTTTTGTAATGCATTTCACTCACAAGACATAATTCAATATTCTAAAAGAACGGTAACCCACCTCTTAAGGAATAATTTTTAAATACATTTAGTGTTCTCACCTATAGTGTTTAAGAAGAGGGTTGTGGGAACTTAGAAAAGAAAATGAAAAAAAAATGATTTCTATTTCACTCCATTCAGCTAACTATTCCAGTGAGATTTGTCAAGCAGGTGCTGTGGCTTAGCTGGTTAAAGTACCTGTCTAGTAAACAGGAGATCCTGAGTTCCAATCTCAGCAGCACCTTGATGTTTTTATTCTTAAATTACAGATCAGTTTCCTTAGATACTCTCTGATACAATTAAAAAATGAAAAATCTGATTCATCTTACTAATAGACAGTTCATCTTAATATTAAATAAAATTCAGAGAATTTTCATGGTAACAGAAGCAAAGCTTTGAATGTAAAATGAAGAGTAAATCAAATAGCAAGGTATATATGAACTAAAACCTTAGAGGTGAAGGCAACTGATGTATTCCTCTACAATTATTATTTGTAAACCACTCAAAAATGTAATCTACTTTTATAAGTACTTGTTAACTAAAATGTAGGTATTCTTGTTAAGTGATGGGGAATCCTTTTTTGTTCAACGTTTCACCACAGATAAAGATGACTCCACTAAAGGCACTGAGGACAAGTCATCTCCACTAAGTCAGTTATTCAATATTTGTAAGATAAGTAGCTGCTGTTGTTTAGTGGTCAAAGCTCCTGTCTCATAACTAGGATGTCCTGTGTTTAAATTCCAGCAACAATTTAGATTTAGTCCAAACTTTTAAAATTCAATTTCTTCAAGTAAACGTTCAATAAAGTTTAAAAACAAGAGTAGTGTTCTGTTGACTTTAGAATGCTTGATCTCAAAATGAAACAAACACTTGGTGTTTTGCAGAATTCGAAAGTAATACCATAAATGAATAGGGGAAAAGAGAATGTCAAAGAAAAGGAAAGAGACGACAATTAAATTAAGAGTTCAATTTAACCAATACATTTTACTCACAACACATATTTCAATCTTCTATAAGTAGGGTAAGTCACTCATTAAGGAAGTATTCTTAAATAAATTTGATCTTCTCACCTATAGAGTTTGACAACAGAGTTGTATCAACTTAGAAAAGAAAATAAAAAAAAACAGATTTCTACTGCACTCCATTCTACTAGCAATTGCAGTAAACTTTGTCATGAAAGTTCTCTGGCTTAGTTGCTTTTACTGCCCGTCTAATAAACAGGAGATCCTGAGTTCAAACCTCCACAACACTGTGCTCTTTTTCAAAGTTAAATAACAGATTATTTTCATTAGATGATCCTTTGATATAATGTTAAAATGAAACATTTGAGTAACTTACTATTGAACAGTTCATCTTAATACTAAATAAAATTCCGAGTATTTTCGAGATGACAGAAGCAAGACTGTGAATGTAAAATGAAGGGTATATCAAAGAGGAAGATAAATATAAAATAAAGTGCTAGAGTTGAAGAAGAAAAGTGATACAATCCTCTACAATAATAATTTGTGAGCCACTGAAAAATGTAATCTACTTTTATGAATACTTTTTAACTAAATCTTAGGTACTCTTCTTAAGTGATGGGGAATTATTTTATGTTTAAAGTAATAACACAGATAAAAAAAGACTCCACAGAAGGTATTGAAAAGCAATAATTGCAACTAAGTCAGTTATTCAATCATTTTAAGAGTAAGAGGTGCTGTGGCTTAGTGGTTAAAGCGCCTGTCTCGTAAACAGGAAATCCTGAGTTCAAATCTCAGCAGCACCTCAGTTTTGCTCCAAACTTATAGAATTGAATTTTTTCAAGTAAATATTAAATACAGTTTCAAAACAAGAGTAGTGTCCTGTTCACTTTAGAATTCTTCATCTCATAATGAAAAAAGCACTTGGTATTTTGCAGAATTTCAAAGCAATGCAATGAATGAATAAGGGAAATGAGAATTATAACAAAGAGGAAAGAGAAGAAAATTCAATTTAGAGTTGAATTTTTGTAATGCATTTCACTCACAAGACATAATTCAATATTCTAAAAGAACGGTAACCCACCTCTTAAGGAATAATTTTTAATTACATTTAGTGTTCTCACCTATAGTGTTTAAGAAGAGGGTTGTGGGAACTTCGAAAAGAAAATGAAAAAAAAGTGATTTCTATTTCACTCCATTCAGCTAACTATTCCAGTGACATTTGTCAAGCAGGTGCTGTGGCTTAGCTGGTTAAAGTACCTGTCTAGTAAACAGGAGATCCTGAGTTCAAATCTCAGCAGCACCTTGATATTTTTATTCTTAAATTACAGATCAGTTTCCTTAGATACTCTCTGATACAATTAAAAAATGAAAAATCTGAGTCATCTTACTAATATACAGTTCATCTTAATGTTAAATAAAATTCAGAGAATTTTCATGGTAACAGAAGCAAAACTTTGAATGTAAAATGAAGAGTAAATCAAATAGCAAGGTATATATGAACTAAAACCTTAGAGGTGAAGGCAACTGATGTATTCCTCTACAATTATTATTTGTAAACCACTCAAAAATGTAATCTACTTTTATAAGTACTTGTTAACTAAAATGTAGGTATTCTTGTTAAGTGATGGGGAATCCTTTTTTGTTCAACGTTTCACCACAGATAAAGAAGACTCCACTAAAGGCACTGAGGACAAGTCATCTCCACTAAGTCAGTTATTCAATATTTGTAAGATAAGTAGCTGCTGTTGTTTAGTGGTCAAAGCTCCTGTCTCATAACTAGGATGTCCTGTGTTTAAATTCCAGCAACGATTTAGATTTAGTACAAACTTTTAAAATTCAATTTCTTCAAGTAAACGTTCAATAAAGTTTAAAAACAAGAGTAGTGTTCTGTTGACTTTAGAATGCTTGATCTCCAAATGAAACAAACACTTGGTGTTTTGCAGAATTCGAAAGTAATACCATAAATGAATAGGGGAAAATAGAATGTCAAAGAAAAGGAAAGAGACGACAAATAAATTAAGAGTTCAATTTAACCAATGCATTTTACTCACAACACATAATTCAATCTTCTATAAGTAGGGTAAGTCACTCATTAAGGAAGTATTCTTAAATAAATTTGATCTTCTCACCTATAGAGTTTGACAACAGAGTTGTATCAACTTAGAAAAGAAAATTAAAAAAAACAGATTTCTACTGCACTCCATTCTACTAGCAATTGCAGTAAACTTTGTCATGAAAGTTCTCTGGCTTAGTTGCTTTTACTGCCCGTCTAATAAACAGGAGATCCTGAGTTCAAATCTCCACAACACCGTGCTCTTTTTCATAGTTAAATAACAGATTATTTTCATTAGATGATCCTTTGATATAATGTTAAAATGAAACATTTGAGTAACTTACTATTGAACAGTTCATCTTAATACTAAATAAAATTCCGAGTATTTTCGAGATGACAGAAGCAAGACTGTGAATGTAAAATGAAGGGTATATCAAAGAGGAAGATAAATATAAAATAAAGTGCTAGAGTTGAAGAAGAAAAGTGATACAATCCTCTACAATAATAATTTGTGAGCCACTGAAAAATGTAGTCTACTTTTATGAATACTTTTTAACTAAATCTTAGGTACTCTTCTTAAGTGATGGGGAATTATTTTATGTTTAACGTAATAACACAGATAAAAAAAGACTCCACCGAAGGTATTGAAAAGCAATAATGGCAACTAAGTCAGTTATTCAATCATTTTAAGAGTAAGAGGTGCTGTGGCTTAGTGGTTAAAGCGCCTGTCTCTTAAACAGGAAATCCTGAGTTCAAATCTCAGCAGCATCTCACTTTTGCTCCAAACTTATAGAATTGAATTTTTTCAAGTAAATATTAAATACAGTTTCAAAACAAGAGTAGTGTCCTGTTCACTTTAGAATGCTTCATCTCATAATGAAAAAAGCACTTGGTATTTTGCAGAATTTCAAAGCAATGCAATGAATGAATAAGGGAAATGAGAATTATAACAAAGAGGAAAGAGAAGAAAATTCAATTTAGAGTTGAATTTTTGTAATGCATTTCACTCACAAGACATCATTCGATATTCTAAAAGAATGGTAAGCCACCTCTTAAGGAAGAATTTTTAAATAAATTTAGTGTTCTCACCTATAGTGTTTCAGAAGAGAGTTGTGGGAACTTAGAAAAGAAAATGAAAAAAAAAACGATTTCTATTTCACTCCATTCAGCTAACTATTCCAGTGACATTGGTCAAGCAGGTGATGTGGCTTAGCTGGTTAAAGCGCCTGTCTAGTAAACTGGAGATCCTGAGTTCAAATCTCAGCAGCACCTTGATATTTTTATTCTTAAATTACAGATCAGTTTCCTTAGATACTCTCTGATACAATAAAAAAATGAAAAATCTGAGTCATCTTTCTAATAGACAGTTCATCTTAATATTAAATAAAATTCAGAGAATTTTCATGGTAACAGAAGCAAAACTTTGAATGTAAAATGAAGAGTAAATCAAATAGCAAGGTATATATGAACTAAAACCTTAGAGGTGAAGGCAACTGATGTATTCCTCTACAATTATTATTTGTAAACCACTCAAAAATGTAATCTACTTTTATAAGTACTTGTTAACTAAAATGTAGGTATTCTTCTTAAGTGATGGGGAATCCTTTTTGGTTTAACGTTTCACCACAGATAAAGAAGACTGCACTAAACGCGCTGAGGACAAGTCATCTCCACTAAGTCAGTTATTCAATATTTGTAAGATAAGTAGGTGCTGTTGTTTAGTGGTCAAAGCTCCTGTCTCATAACTAGGATGTCCTGTGTTTAAATTCCAGCAACAATTTAGATTTAGTCCAAACTTTTAAAATTCAATTTCTTCAAGTAAACCTTCAATAAAGCTTAAAAACAAGAGTAGTGTTCTGTTGACTTTAGAATGCTTGATCTCCAAATGAAACAAACACTTGGTGTTTTGCAGAATTCGAAAGTAATACCATAAATGAATAGGGGAAAAGAGAATGTCAAAGAAAAGGAAAGAGACGACAAATAAATTAAGAGTTCAATTTAACCAATGCATTTTACTTACAACACATAATTCAATCTTCTATAAGTAGGGTAAGTCACTCATTAAGGAAGTATTCTTAAATAAATTTGATCTTCTCACCTATAGAGTTTGACAACAGAGTTGTATCAACTTAGAAAATAAAATTTAAAAAAAACAGATTTCTACTGCACTCCATTCTACTAGCAATTGCAGAAATCTTTGTCATGAAAGTTCTCTGGCTTAGTTGCTTTGACTTCCCGTCTAAAAAACAGGAGATCCTGAGTTCAAATCTCCACAACACCGTGCTCTTTTTCATAGTTAAATAACAGATTATTTTCATTAGATGATCCTTTGATATAATGTTAAAATGAAAAATTTGAGTAACTTACTATTGAACAGTTCATCTTAATACTAAATAAAATTCTGAGTATTTTCGAGATGACAGAAGCAAGACTATGAATGTAAAATGAAGGGTATATCAAAGAGGAAGATAAATATAAAATAAAGTGCTAGAGTTGAAGAAGAAAAGTGATACAATCCTCTACAATAATAATTTGTGAGCCACTGAAAAATGTAATCTACTTTTATGAATACTTTTTAACTAAATCTTAGGTACTCTTCTTAAGTGATGGGGAATTCTTTTATGTTTAACGTAATAACACAGATAAAAAAAGACTCCACAGAAGGTATTGAAAAGCAATAATGGCAACTAAGTCAGTTATTCAATCATTTTAAGAGTAAGAGGTGCTGTGGCTTAGTGGTTAAAGAGCCTGTCTCTTAAACAGGAAATCCTGAGTTCAAATCTCAGCAACACCTCAGTTTTGCTCCAAACTTATAGAATTGAATTTTTTCAAGTAAATATTAAATACAGTTTCAAAACAAGAGTAGTGTCCTGTTCACTTTAGAATGCTTCATCTCATAATGAAAAAAGCACTTGGTATTTTGCAGAATTTCAAAGCAATGCAATGAATGAATAAGGGAAATGAGAATTATAACAAAGAGGAAAGAGAAGAAAATTCAATTTAGAGTTGAATTTTTGTAATGCATTTCACTCACAGGACATAATTTAATATTCTAAAAGAACGGTAAGCCACCTCTTAAGGAAGAATTTTTAAATAAATTTAGTGTTCTCACCTATAGTGTTTAAGAAGAGAGTTGTGGGAACTTAGAAAAGAAAATGAAAAAAAAATGATTTCTATTTCACTTCATTCAGCTAACTATTCCAGTGAAATTTGTCAAGCAGGTGCTGTGGCTTAGCTGGTTAAAGCGCCTGTCTAGTAAACAGGCGATCCTGAGTTCAAATCTCAGCAGCACCTTGATATTTTGATTCTTAAATTACAGATCAGTTTCCTTAGATACTCTCTGATACAATTAAAAAATGAAAAATCTGATTAATCTTACTAATAGACAGTTCATCTTAATATTAAATAAAATTCAGAGAATGTTCATGGTAACAGAAGCAAAACTTTGAATGTAAAATGAAGAGTAAATCAAATAGCAAGGTATATATGAACTAAAACCTTAGAGGTGAAGAAAACTGATGTATTCCTCTACAATTATTATTTGTAAACCACTCAAAAATGTAATATACTTTTATAAGTACTTGTTAACTAATATGTAGGTATTCTTGTTAAATGATGGGGAATCCTTTTTTGTTCAACGTTTCACCACAGATAAAGAAGACTCCACTAAAGGCACTGAGGACAAGTCATCTCCACTAAGTCAGTTATTCAATATTTGTAAGATAAGTAGGTGCTGTTGTTTAGTGGTCAAAGCTCCTGTCTCATAACTAGGATGTCCTGTGTTTAAATTCCAGCAACAATTTAGATTTAGTCCAAACTTTGAAAATTCAATTTCTTCAAGTAAACGTTCAATAAAGTTTAAAAACAAGAGTAGTGTTCTGTTGACTTTAGAATGCTTGATCTCCAAATGAAACAAACACTTGGTGTTTTGCAGAATTCGAAAGTAATACCATAAATGAATAGGGGAAAAGAGAATGTCAAAGAAAAGGAAAGAGACGACAAATAAATTAAGAGTTCAATTTAACCAATGCATTTTACTCACAACACATAATTCAATCTTCTATAAGTAGGGTAAGTCACTCATTAAGGAAGTATTCTTAAATAAATTTGATCTTCTCACCTATAGAGTTCGACAACAGAGTTGTATCAACTTAGAAAAGAAAATAAAAAAAACAGATTTCTACTGCACTCCATTCTACTAGCAATTGCAGTAAACTTTGTCATGAAAGTTCTCTGGCTTAGTTGCTTTGACTGCCCGTCTTATAAACAGGAGATCCTGAGTTCAAATCTCCACAACACCGTGCTTTTTTTCATAGTTAAATAACAGATTATTTTAATTAGATGATCCTTTGATATAATGTTAAAATGAAAAATTTGAGTAACTTACTATTGAACAGTTCATCTTAATACTAAATAAAATTCCGAGTATTTTCGAGATGACAGAAGCAAGACTGTGAATGTAAAATGAAGGGTATATCAAAGAGGAAGATAAATATAAAATAAAGTGCTAGAGTTGAAGAAGAAAAGTGATACAATCCTCTACAATAATAATTTGTGAGCCACTGAAAAATGTAGTCTACTTTTATGAATACTTTTTAACTAAATCTTAGGTACTCTTCTTAAGTGATGGGGAATTATTTTATGTTTAACGTAATAACACAGATAAAAAAAGACTCCACCGAAGGTATTGAAAAGCAATAATGGCAACTAAGTCAGTTATTCAATCATTTTAAGAGTAAGAGGTGCTGTGGCTTAGTGGTTAAAGCGCCTGTCTCTTAAACAGGAAATCCTGAGTTCAAATCTCAGCAGCATCTCACTTTTGCTCCAAACTTATAGAATTGAATTTTTTCAAGTAAATATTAAATACAGTTTCAAAACAAGAGTAGTGTCCTGTTCACTTTAGAATGCTTCATCTCATAATGAAAAAAGCACTTGGTATTTTGCAGAATTTCAAAGCAATGCAATGAATGAATAAGGGAAATGAGAATTATAACAAAGAGGAAAGAGAAGAAAATTCAATTTAGAGTTGAATTTTTGTAATGCATTTCACTCACAAGACATCATTCGATATTCTAAAAGAATGGTAAGCCACCTCTTAAGGAAGAATTTTTAAATAAATTTAGTGTTCTCACCTATAGTGTTTCAGAAGAGAGTTGTGGGAACTTAGAAAAGAAAATGAAAAAAAAAACGATTTCTATTTCACTCCATTCAGCTAACTATTCCAGTGACATTGGTCAAGCAGGTGATGTGGCTTAGCTGGTTAAAGCGCCTGTCTAGTAAACTGGAGATCCTGAGTTCAAATCTCAGCAGCACCTTGATATTTTTATTCTTAAATTACAGATCAGTTTCCTTAGATACTCTCTGATACAATAAAAAAATGAAAAATCTGAGTCATCTTTCTAATAGACAGTTCATCTTAATATTAAATAAAATTCAGAGAATTTTCATGGTAACAGAAGCAAAACTTTGAATGTAAAATGAAGAGTAAATCAAATAGCAAGGTATATATGAACTAAAACCTTAGAGGTGAAGGCAACTGATGTATTCCTCTACAATTATTATTTGTAAACCACTCAAAAATGTAATCTACTTTTATAAGTACTTGTTAACTAAAATGTAGGTATTCTTCTTAAGTGATGGGGAATCCTTTTTGGTTTAACGTTTCACCACAGATAAAGAAGACTGCACTAAACGCGCTGAGGACAAGTCATCTCCACTAAGTCAGTTATTCAATATTTGTAAGATAAGTAGGTGCTGTTGTTTAGTGGTCAAAGCTCCTGTCTCATAACTAGGATGTCCTGTGTTTAAATTCCAGCAACAATTTAGATTTAGTCCAAACTTTTAAAATTCAATTTCTTCAAGTAAACCTTCAATAAAGCTTAAAAACAAGAGTAGTGTTCTGTTGACTTTAGAATGCTTGATCTCCAAATGAAACAAACACTTGGTGTTTTGCAGAATTCGAAAGTAATACCATAAATGAATAGGGGAAAAGAGAATGTCAAAGAAAAGGAAAGAGACGACAAATAAATTAAGAGTTCAATTTAACCAATGCATTTTACTTACAACACATAATTCAATCTTCTATAAGTAGGGTAAGTCACTCATTAAGGAAGTATTCTTAAATAAATTTGATCTTCTCACCTATAGAGTTTGACAACAGAGTTGTATCAACTTAGAAAATAAAATTTTAAAAAAACAGATTTCTACTGCACTCCATTCTACTAGCAATTGCAGAAATCTTTGTCATGAAAGTTCTCTGGCTTAGTTGCTTTGACTTCCCGTCTAAAAAACAGGAGATCCTGAGTTCAAATCTCCACAACACCGTGCTCTTTTTCATAGTTAAATAACAGATTATTTTCATTAGATGATCCTTTGATATAATGTTAAAATGAAAAATTTGAGTAACTTACTATTGAACAGTTCATCTTAATACTAAATAAAATTCTGAGTATTTTCGAGATGACAGAAGCAAGACTATGAATGTAAAATGAAGGGTATATCAAAGAGGAAGATAAATATAAAATAAAGTGCTAGAGTTGAAGAAGAAAAGTGATACAATCCTCTACAATAATAATTTGTGAGCCACTGAAAAATGTAATCTACTTTTATGAATACTTTTTAACTAAATCTTAGGTACTCTTCTTAAGTGATGGGGAATTCTTTTATGTTTAACGTAATAACACAGATAAAAAAAGACTCCACAGAAGGTATTGAAAAGCAATAATGGCAACTAAGTCAGTTATTCAATCATTTTAAGAGTAAGAGGTGCTGTGGCTTAGTGGTTAAAGAGCCTGTCTCTTAAACAGGAAATCCTGAGTTCAAATCTCAGCAACACCTCAGTTTTGCTCCAAACTTATAGAATTGAATTTTTTCAAGTAAATATTAAATACAGTTTCAAAACAAGAGTAGTGTCCTGTTCACTTTAGAATGCTTCATCTCATAATGAAAAAAGCACTTGGTATTTTGCAGAATTTCAAAGCAATGCAATGAATGAATAAGGGAAATGAGAATTATAACAAAGAGGAAAGAGAAGAAAATTCAATTTAGAGTTGAATTTTTGTAATGCATTTCACTCACAGGACATAATTTAATATTCTAAAAGAACGGTAAGCCACCTCTTAAGGAAGAATTTTTAAATAAATTTAGTGTTCTCACCTATAGTGTTTAAGAAGAGAGTTGTGGGAACTTAGAAAAGAAAATGAAAAAAAAATGATTTCTATTTCACTTCATTCAGCTAACTATTCCAGTGAAATTTGTCAAGCAGGTGCTGTGGCTTAGCTGGTTAAAGCGCCTGTCTAGTAAACAGGCGATCCTGAGTTCAAATCTCAGCAGCACCTTGATATTTTGATTCTTAAATTACAGATCAGTTTCCTTAGATACTCTCTGATACAATTAAAAAATGAAAAATCTGATTAATCTTACTAATAGACAGTTCATCTTAATATTAAATAAAATTCAGAGAATGTTCATGGTAACAGAAGCAAAACTTTGAATGTAAAATGAAGAGTAAATCAAATAGCAAGGTATATATGAACTAAAACCTTAGAGGTGAAGAAAACTGATGTATTCCTCTACAATTATTATTTGTAAACCACTCAAAAATGTAATATACTTTTATAAGTACTTGTTAACTAATATGTAGGTATTCTTGTTAAATGATGGGGAATCCTTTTTTGTTCAACGTTTCACCACAGATAAAGAAGACTCCACTAAAGGCACTGAGGACAAGTCATCTCCACTAAGTCAGTTATTCAATATTTGTAAGATAAGTAGGTGCTGTTGTTTAGTGGTCAAAGCTCCTGTCTCATAACTAGGATGTCCTGTGTTTAAATTCCAGCAACAATTTAGATTTAGTCCAAACTTTGAAAATTCAATTTCTTCAAGTAAACGTTCAATAAAGTTTAAAAACAAGAGTAGTGTTCTGTTGACTTTAGAATGCTTGATCTCCAAATGAAACAAACACTTGGTGTTTTGCAGAATTCGAAAGTAATACCATAAATGAATAGGGGAAAAGAGAATGTCAAAGAAAAGGAAAGAGACGACAAATAAATTAAGAGTTCAATTTAACCAATGCATTTTACTCACAACACATAATTCAATCTTCTATAAGTAGGGTAAGTCACTCATTAAGGAAGTATTCTTAAATAAATTTGATCTTCTCACCTATAGAGTTCGACAACAGAGTTGTATCAACTTAGAAAAGAAAATAAAAAAAACAGATTTCTACTGCACTCCATTCTACTAGCAATTGCAGTAAACTTTGTCATGAAAGTTCTCTGGCTTAGTTGCTTTGACTGCCCGTCTTATAAACAGGAGATCCTGAGTTCAAATCTCCACAACACCGTGCTTTTTTTCATAGTTAAATAACAGATTATTTTAATTAGATGATCCTTTGATATAATGTTAAAATGAAAAATTTGAGTAACTTACTATTGAACAGTTCATCTTAATACTAAATAAAATTCCGAGTATTTTCGAGATGACAGAAGCAAGACTGTGAATGTAAAATGAAGGGTATATCAAAGAGGAAGATAAATATAAAATAAAGTGCTAGAGTTGAAGAAGAAAAGTGATACAATCCTCTACAATAATAATTTGTGAGCCACTGAAAAATGTAGTCTACTTTTATGAATACTTTTTAACTAAATCTTAGGTACTCTTCTTAAGTGATGGGGAATTCTTTTATGTTTAACGTAATAACACAGATAAAAAAAGACTCCACAGAAGGTATTGAAAAGCAATAATGGCAACTAAGTCAGTTATTCAATCATTTTAAGAGTAAGAGGTGCTGTGGCTTAGTGGTTAAAGCGCCTGTCTCGTAAACAGGAAATGCTGAGTTAAAATCTCAGCAGCCCCTAATTTTTGCTCCAAACTTATAGAATTGAATTTTTTCAAGTAAATATTAAATACAGTTTCAAAACAAGAGTAGTGTCCTGTTCACTTTAGAATGCTTCATCTCATAATGAAAAAAGCACTTGGTATTTTGCAGAATTGCAAATCAATGCAATGAATGAATAAGGGAAATGAGAATTATAACAAAGAGGAGAGAGAAGAAAATTTCAATTTAGAGTTGAATTTTTGTAATGCATTTCACTCACAAGACATAATTCAATATTCTAAAAGAACGGTAACCCACCTCTTAAGGAATAATTTTTAAATACATTTAGTGTTCTCACCTATAGTGTTTAAGAAGAGGGTTGTGGGAACTTAGAAAAGAAAATGAAAAAAAAATGATTTCTATTTCACTCCATTCAGCTAACTATTCCAGTGACATCTGTCAAGCAGGTGCTGTGGCTTAGCTGGTTAATGTACCTGTCTAGTAAACAGGAGATCCTGAGTTCCAATCTCAGCAGCACCTTGATGTTTTTATTCTTAAATTACAGATCAGTTTCCTTAGATACTCTCTGATACAATTAAAAAATGAAAAATCTGATTCATCTTACTAATAGACAGTTCATCTTAATATTAAATAAAATTCAGAGAATTTTCATGGTAACAGAAGCAAAGCTTTGAATGTAAAATGAAGAGTAAATCAAATAGCAAGGTATATATGAACTAAAACCTTAGAGGTGAAGGCAACTGATGTATTCCTCTACAATTATTATTTGTAAACCACTCAAAAATGTAATCTACTTTTATAAGTACTTGTTAACTAAAATGTAGGTATTCTTGTTAAGTGATGGGGAATCCTTTTTTGTTCAACGTTTCACCACAGATAAAGAAGACTCCACTAAAGGCACTGAGGACAAGTCATCTCCACTAAGTCAGTTATTCAATATTTGTAAGATAAGTAGCTGCTGTTGTTTAGTGGTCAAAGCTCCTGTCTCATAACTAGGATGTCCTGTGTTTAAATTCCAGCAACAATTTAGATTTAGTCCAAACTTTTAAAATTCAATTTCTTCAAGTAAACGTTCAATAAAGTTTAAAAACAAGAGTAGTGTTCTGTTGACTTTAGAATGCTTGATCTCAAAATGAAACAAACACTTGGTGTTTTGCAGAATTCGAAAGTAATACCATAAATGAATAGGGGAAAAGAGAATGTCAAAGAAAAGGAAAGAGACGACAATTAAATTAAGAGTTCAATTTAACCAATACATTTTACTCACAACACATATTTCAATCTTCTATAAGTAGGGTAAGTCACTCATTAAGGAAGTATTCTTAAATAAATTTGATCTTCTCACCTATAGAGTTTGACAACAGAGTTGTATCAACTTAGAAAAGAAAATAAAAAAAAACAGATTTCTACTGCACTCCATTCTACTAGCAATTGCAGTAAACTTTGTCATGAAAGTTCTCTGGCTTAGTTGCTTTTACTGCCCGTCTAATAAACAGGAGATCCTGAGTTCAAACCTCCACAACACTGTGCTCTTTTTCAAAGTTAAATAACAGATTATTTTCATTAGATGATCCTTTGATATAATGTTAAAATGAAACATTTGAGTAACATACTATTGAACAGTTCATCTTAATACTAAATAAAATTCCGAGTATTTTCGAGATGACAGAAGCAAGACTGTGAATGTAAAATGAAGGGTATATCAAAGAGGAAGATAAATATAAAATAAAGTGCTAGAGTTGAAGAAGAAAAGTGATACAATCCTCTACAATAATAATTTGTGAGCCACTGAAAAATGTAATCTACTTTTATGAATACTTTTTAACTAAATCTTAGGTACTCTTCTTAAGTGATGGGGAATTATTTTATGTTTAAAGTAATAACACAGATAAAAAAAGACTCCACAGAAGGTATTGAAAAGCAATAATGGCAACTAAGTCAGTTATTCAATCATTTTAAGAGTAAGAGGTGCTGTGGCTTAGTGGTTAAAGCGCCTGTCTCGTAAACAGGAAATCCTGAGTTCAAATCTCAGCAGCACCTCAGTTTTGCTCCAAACTTATAGAATTTAATTTTTTCAAGTAAATATTAAATACAGTTTCAAAACAAGAGTAGTGTCCTGTTCACTTTAGAATTCTTCATCTCATAATGAAAAAAGCACTTGGTATTTTGCAGAATTTCAAAGCAATGCAATGAATGAATAAGGGAAATGAGAATTATAACAAAGAGGAAAGAGAAGAAAATTCAATTTAGAGTTGAATTTTTGTAATGCATTTCACTCACAAGACATAATTCAATATTCTAAAAGAACGGTAACCCACCTCTTAAGGAATAATTTTTAATTACATTTAGTGTTCTCACCTATAGTGTTTAAGAAGAGGGTTGTGGGAACTTCGAAAAGAAAATGAAAAAAAAGTGATTTCTATTTCACTCCATTCAGCTAACTATTCCAGTGACATTTGTCAAGCAGGTGCTGTGGATTAGCTGGTTAAAGTACCTGTCTAGTAAACAGGAGATCCTGAGTTCAAATCTCAGCAGCACCTTGATATTTTTATTCTTAAATTACAGATCAGTTTCCTTAGATACTCTCTGATACAATTAAAAAATGAAAAATCTGAGTCATCTTACTAATATACAGTTCATCTTAATATTAAATAAAATTCAGAGAATTTTCATGGTAACAGAAGCAAAACTTTGAATGTAAAATGAAGAGTAAATCAAATAGCAAGGTATATATGAACTAAAACCTTAGAGGTGAAGGCAACTGATGTATTCCTCTACAATTATTATTTGTAAACCACTCAAAAATGTAATCTACTTTTATAAGTACTTGTTAACTAAAATGTAGGTATTCTTGTTAAGTGATGGGGAATCCTTTTTTGTTCAACGTTTCACCACAGATAAAGAAGACTCCACTAAAGGCACTGAGGACAAGTCATCTCCACTAAGTCAGTTATTCAATATTTGTAAGATAAGTAGCTGCTGTTGTTTAGTGGTCAAAGCTCCAGTCTCATAACTAGGATGTCCTGTGTTTAAATTCCAGCAACAATTTAGATTTAGTCCAAACTTTTAAAATTCAATTTCTTCAAGTAAACGTTCAATAAAGTTTAAAAACAAGAGTAGTGTTCTGTTGACTTTAGAATGCTTGATCTCAAAATGAAACAAACACTTGGTGTTTTGCAGAATTCGAAAGTAATACCATAAATGAATAGGGGAAAAGAGAATGTCAAAGAAAAGGAAAGAGACGACAAATAAATTAAGAGTTCAATTTAACCAATGCATTTTACTCACAACACATAATTCAATCTTCTATAAGTAGGGTAAGTCACTCATTAAGGAAGTATTCTTGAATAAATTTGATCTTCTCACCTATAGAGTTTGACAACAGAGTTGTATCAACTTAGAAAATAAAATTAAAAAAAACAGATTTCTACTGCACTCCATTCTACTAGCAATTGCAGTAAACTTTGTCATGAAAGTTCTCTGGCTTAGTTGCTTTTACTGCCCGTCTAATAAACAGGAGATCCTGAGTTCAAATCTCCACAACACCGTGCTCTTTTTCATAGTTAAATAACAGATTATTTTCATTAGATGATCCTTTGATATAATGTTAAAATGAAACATTTGAGTAACTTACTATTGAACAGTTCATCTTAATACTAAATAAAATTCCGAGTATTTTCGAGATGACAGAAGCAAGACTGTGAATGTAAAATGAAGGGTATATCAAAGAGGAAGATAAATATAAAAGAAAGTGCTAGAGTTGAAGAAGAAAAGTGATACAATCCTCTACAATAATAATTTGTGAGCCACTGAAAAATGTAGTCTACTTTTATGAATACTTTTTAACTAAATCTTAGGTACTCTTCTTAAGTGATGGGGAATTCTTTTATGTTTAACGTAATAACACAGATAAAAAAAGACTCCACCGAAGGTATTGAAAAGCAATAACGGCAACTAAGTCAGTTATTCAATCATTTTAAGAGTAAGAGGTGCTGTGGCTTAGTGGTTAAAGCGCCTGTCTCTTAAACTGGAAATCCTGAGTTCAAATCTCAGCAGCATCTCACTTTTGCTCCAAACTTATAGAATTGATTTTTTTCAAGTAAATATTAAATACAGTTTCAAAACAAGAGTAGTGTCCTGTTCACTTTAGAATGCTTCATCTCATAATGAAAAAAGCACTTGGTATTTTGCAGAATTGCAAAGCGATGCAATGAATGAATAAGGGAAATGAGAATTATAACAAAGAGGAAAGAGAAGAAAATTCAATTTAGAGTTGAATTTTTGTAATGCATTTCACTCACAAGACATAATTCAATATTCTAAAAGAACGGTAACCCACCTCTTAAGGAATAATTTTTCATTACATTTAGTGTTCTCACCTATAGTGTTTAAGAAGAGGGTTGTGGGAACTTAGAAAAGAAAATGAAAAAAAAGTGATTTCTATTTCACTCCATTCAGCTAACTATTCCAGTGACATTTGTCAAGCAGGTGCTGTGGCTTAGCTGGTTAAAGTACCTGTCTAGTAAACAGGAGATCCTGAGTTCAAATCTCAGCAGCACCTTGATATTTTTATTCTTAAATTACAGATCAGTTTCCTTAGATACTCTCTGATACAATTAAAAAATGAAAAATCTGAGTCATCTTACTAATATACAGTTCATCTTAATATTAAATAAAATTCAGAGAATTTTCATGGTAACAGAAGCAAAACTTTGAATGTAAAATGAGGAGTAAATCAAATAGCAAGGTATATATGAACTAAAACCTTAGAGGTGAAGGCAACTGATGTATTCCTCTACAATTATTATTTGTAAACCACTCAAAAATGTAATCTACTTTTATAAGTACTTGTTAACTAAAATGTAGGTATTCTTGTTAAGTGATGGGGAATCCTTTTTTGTTCAACGTTTCACCACAGATAAAGAAGACTCCACTAAAGGCACTGAGGACAAGTCATCTCCACTAAGTCAGTTATTCAATATTTGTAAGATAAGTAGCTGCTGTTGTTTAGTGGTCAAAGCTCCAGTCTCATAACTAGGATGTCCTGTGTTTAAATTCCAGCAACAATTTAGATTTAGTCCAAACTTTTAAAATTCAATTTCTTCAAGTAAACGTTCAATAAAGTTTAAAAACAAGAGTAGTGTTCTGTTGACTTTAGAATGCTTGATCTCAAAATGAAACAAACACTTGGTGTTTTGCAGAATTCAAAAGTAATACCATAAATGAATAGGGGAAAAGAGAATGTCAAAGAAAAGGAAAGAGACGACAAATAAATTAAGAGTTCAATTTAACCAATGCATTTTACTCACAACACATAATTCAATCTTCTATAAGTAGGGTAAGTCACTCATTAAGGAAGTATTCTTAAATAAATTTGATCTTCTCACCTATAGAGTTTGACAACAGAGTTGTATCAACTTAGAAAATAAAATTAAAAAAAACAGATTTCTACTGCACTCCATTCTACTAGCAATTGCAGTAAACTTTGTCATGAAAGTTCTCTGGCTTAGTTGCTTTTACTGCCCGTCTAATAAACAGGAGATCCTGAGTTCAAATCTCCACAGCACCGTGCTCTTTTTCATAGTTAAATAACAGATTATTTTCATTAGATGATCCTTTGATATAATGTTAAAATGAAACATTTGAGTAACTTACTATTGAACAGTTCATCTTAATACTAAATAAAATTCCGAGTATTTTCGAGATGACAGAAGCAAGACTGTGAATGTAAAATGAAGGGTATATCAAAGAGGAAGATAAATATAAAATAAAGTGCTAGAGTTGAAGAAGAAAAGTGATACAATCCTCTACAATAATAATTTGTGAGCCACTGAAAAATGTAGTCTACTTTTATGAATACTTTTTAACTAAATCTTAGGTACTCTTCTTAAGTGATGAGGAATTCTTTTATGTTTAACGTAATAACACAGATAAAAAAAGACTCCACAGAAGGTATTGAAAAGCAATAATGGCAACTAAGTCAGTTATTCAATCATTTTAAGAGTAAGAGGTGCTGTGGCTTAGTGGTTAAAGCGCCAGTCTCGTAAACAGGAAATCCTGAGTTCAAATCTCAGTAACACCTCAGTTTTGCTCCAAACTTATAGAATTGAATTTTTTCAAGTAAATATTAAATACAGTTTCAAAACAAGAGTAGTGTCCTGTTCACTTTAGAATGCTTCATCTCATAATGAAAAAAGAACTTGGTATTTTGCAGAATTTCAAAGCAATGCAATGAATGAATAAGGGAAATGAGAATTATAACAAAGAGGAAAGAGAAGAAAATTCAATTTAGAGTTGAATTTTTGTAATGCATTTCACTCACAAGACATAATTCAATATTCTAAAAGAACGGTAAGCCACCTCTTAAGGAAGAATTTTTAAATAAATTTAGTGTTCTCACCTATAGTGTTTAAGAAGAGAGTTGTGGGAACTTAGAAAAGAAAATGAAAAAAAAAATGATTTCTATTTCACTCAATTCAGCTAACTATTCCAGTGACGTTTGTCAAGCAGGTGCTGTGGCTTAGCTGGTTAAAGCACCTATCTAATAAACAGGATATCCTGAATTCAAATCTCAGCAGCACCTTGATATTTTTATTCTTAAATTACAGATCAGTTTCCTTAGATACTCTCTGATACAATTCAAAAATGAAAAATCTAATTCATCTTACTAATAGATACTTCACCTTAATATTAAATAAAATTCAGAGAATTTTCATGGTAACAGAAGCAAAACTTTGAATGTAAAATGAAGAGTAAATCAAATAGCAAGGTATATATGAACTAAAACCTTAGAATTGAAGACAACTGATGTATTCCTCTACAATTATTATTTGTAAACCACTCAAAAATGTAATCTACTTTTATAAGTACTTGTTAACTAAAATGTAGGTATTCTTGTTAAGTGATGGGGAATCCTTTTTTGTTCAACGTTTCACCACAGATAAAGAAGACTGCACTAAAGGCACTGAGGACAAGTCATCTCCACTAAGTCAGTTATTCAATATTTGTAAGATAAGTAGGTGCTGTTGTTTAGTGGTCAACGCTCCTGTCTCATAACTAGGATGTCCTGTGTTTAAATTCCAGCAACAATTTAGATTTAGTCCAAACTTTAAAAATTCAATTTCTTCAAGTAAACGTTAAATAAAGTTTAAAAACAAGAGTAGTGTTCTGTTGACTTTAGAATGCTTGACCTCCAAATGAAACAAACACTTGGTGTTTTGCAGAATTCGAAAGTAATACCGTAAATGAATAGGGGAAAAGAGAATGTCAAAGAAAAGGAAAGAGACAACAAATAAATTAAGAGTTCAATTTAACCAATGCATTTTACTCACAACACATAATTCAATCTTCTATAAGTAGGGTAAGTCACTCATTAAGGAAGTATTCTTAAATAAATTTGATCTTCTCACCTATAGAGTTTGACAACAGAGTTGTATCAACTTAGAAAAGAAAATTTAAAAAAACAGATATCTACTGCACTCCATTCTACTAGCAATTGCAGTAAACTTTGTCATGAAAGTTCTCTGGCTTAGTTGCTTTGACTTCCCGTCTAAAAAACAGGAGATCCTGAGTTCAAATCTCCACAACACCGTGCTCTTTTTCACAGTTAAATAACGGATTATTTTCATTAGATGATCCATTGATATAATGTTAAAATGAAAAATTTGAGTAACTTACTATTGAACAGTTCATCTTAATACTAAATAAAATTCAGAGTATTTTCGAGATGACAGAAGCTAGACTGTGAATGTAAAATGAAGGGTATATCAAAGAGGAAGATAAATATAAAATAAAGTGCTAGAGTTGAAGAAGAAAAGTGATACAATCCTCTACAATAATAATTTGTGAGCCACTGAAAAATGTAGTCTACTTTTATGAATACTTTTTAACTAAATCTTAGGTACTCTTCTTAAGTGATGGGGAATTCTTTTATGTTTAACGTAATAACACAGATAAAAAAAGACTAAACAGAAGGTATTGAAAAGCAATAATGGCAATTAAGTCAATTATTCAATCATTTTAAGAGTAAGGGGTGCTGTGGCTTAGTGGTTAATGCGCCTGTCTTGTAAACAGGAGATCCTGAGTTCAAATCTCAGCAAAACCTCAGTTTTGCTCCAAACTTATAGAATTGAATTTTTTCAAGTAAATATTAAATACAGTTTCAAAACAAGAGTAGTGTCCTGTTCACTTTAGAATGCTTCATCTCATAATGAAAAAAGCACTTGGTATTTTGCAGAATTTCAAAGCAATGCAATGAATGAATAAGGGAAATGAGAATTATAACACAGATGAAAGAGAAGAAAATTCAATTTAGAGTTGAATTTTTGTAATGCATTTCACTCACAAGACATAATTCAATATACTAAAAGAACGGTAAGCCACCTCTTAAGGAAGAATTTTTAAATAAATTTAGTGTTCTCACCTATAGTGTTTAAGAAGAGAGTTGTGGGAACTTAGAAAAGAAAATGAAAAAAAAATGATTTCTATTTCACTCCATTCAGCTAACTATTCCAATGAAGTTTGTCAAGCAGGTGCTGTGGCTTAGCTGGTTAAAGTGCCTGTCTAGTAAACAAGAGATCCTGAGTTCAAATCTCAGCAGCACCTTGATATTTTTATTCTTAAATTACAGATCAGTTTCCTTAGATACTCTCTGATACAATTAAAAAATGAAAAATCTGAGTCATCTTACTAATAGACAGTTCATCTTAATATTAAATAAAATTCAGAGAATTTTCATGGTAACAGAAGCAAAACTTTGAATGTAAAATGAAGAGTAAATCAAATAGCAAGGTATATATGAACTAAAACCTTAGAGTTGAAGACAACTGATGTATTCCTCTACAATTATTGTTTGTAAACCACTCAAAAATGTAATCTACTTTTATAAGTACTTGTTAACTAAAATGTAGGTATTCTTGTTAAGTGATGGGGAATCCTTTTTTGTTCAACGTTTCAGCACAGATAAAGAAGACTGCACTAAAGGCACTGAGAACAAGTCATCTCCACTGTTGGACTTTTGGCCATACGCATGGTCATCCCTAGTCTTTTTGCCTCCTTCCTCCTGGTTTTTCTGACCTTTCGCTGTTGGCTCTAGGACTCTGAGCACTTTATCACTGCTGACCAGTGTTAAAGTGCAGGTGCTCTCCCATCTAAAGTTGGTATGATTGGCTTATACCTGATTGGCATATTTAATTTACCTATAAGTCCCTTGTACAGTGGTATCTCTATACCCAGGGCCTGTAAATTAAATACTACTAGTGGGCCTGCAGCGCTGCTTGCGCCACCCACTGAAGTAGACTTTCAAACCTGTCTCAGGCCTGCTAGCGCAGGGCCTGTGTGCGCAGTTTTCTGCCACAGGGACCTGGCATCTAAAATTACTTGCCAGGCCCAGGACTCCCCTTTTACTACATGTAAGTCACCCCTAAAGTACGCCCTGTGGGCAGGGTGCCATGTATGTAGAAAGGCAGGACATGTGCCATATTGCATGGCCTGTCCTGGTAGTGACAAACAGCCTAACTTGGTGTCTCACTGCTGTGAGTGCTGCCTTCTCATAGGATTGCATTAGAAATGCCCTGCCTTATGTGTAGGGGTATTGTCTGATTTATGAGGGCTAGCGTAGGCGTGTTTGGTATGGTTGTGATGGTGATAATAAATACTGCTTACTGGTGTGGGTGTATTTTTTATTACTATCACAGAAATGCCACTTCTAGAAAGTGCGCATTTATCTGTGCTTATGATTCTGGTGTTTTGCAGCTTGACTCCAATCCACGTCTGGGCAGAGTGACAGTTGGGGCTTTGTGCATACTTTTCAGACAGCCTGTACACAGGGAGGGTGGAGGTGTCACTGAGGTGCATCTACATACTGAATAGTCTTCCTGGGCTGAGAGAAGGGAGAGGCGGGGCACACCTACATTTGTAAAGGCTGTGCCCTGGCCTCACACAATAGGGTCGTTAACCCCCCACTGATGTTTGGAGCCTGTGCTGAAAGGAGAGAGGGGGCACTCCCAGAACCAGTTGTAACTGGCTGGAACCTCCTCTCCCTACCACTGTAAAACACTGTAAGAACTGACTATAAGTACAGGGGAATTTTCCCCACAATTTGAACATTCTTGGAACTTGAAACTGGACACAGAACGCTGATGAATGGACTCACCAGGAAACCGCCTTGGACTGCTGCTGCTGTGCTGACCTGTGACCTGCCTGGTCACTAGGAGGAACTGCCACCAACTGCACCCCTTGTGCTGGCCTGTAGCTGGGCCCACCAGCCCTGTGCTCCTTCTTGTTGAGTTGTTCCCAGGGGCAGGGTGCTGTGGCCCCTGACCCCTGTAACGATCCTTTAGACCTTTGCACAGAATGCGTCCACCAGGAACAAGGCATTCTTTTAAATTGCTGAGGCTGCTGATGTGCCCTCGCGCTTTGAAAGCGCTTTTCTTTGACTAAAAAGGAAATCACCGCCGCAGCCCGGGCTTTTAATTGTGCCCTCGCGCTTCCTGGAGCGCGTTTCTACTAAAGGAGATCACCGCCGCAACCCGGGCGCATAAATGTGCCCTCGCGCTCTCTACAGCGCCTTTTCTTTGCTGGAATCACCGCCGCAGCCCGGGCAGAGCATTTGCATTCCAGCGCGAGGTCCGCGCTGTCTCTAGTGCCCCCGGGGCACTTTCAGAAGTCAAGGAAGGAGCTAGCACGCTCCTAGCGTGCTCCTGGGGGACGCGCGCTTTTCAGAGCGCCCCCGGGGCACCAGCAGGCCCCACCTTGGGCCGCGACGTCATCTGGAAGTAGAGGAAGAGGAGGACGCCTCTCCCTCGCGTGCAGGAGTCCCGGAGGACTCTCCTGCTATCCCAGGCCGGGCGGCAGCCTCACCGGAGGCTCGCCCTGGCCCCCAGCTCTCTTGTTGGCCCCCTCGCGGGCCAGGAGTATGTCATTTCGGGGTCTCCCATAGTGGCAGGGCCCCCAGAGGCCCAGGGAGTTAGCGGGTCCCCGGAGGGGCCCGTGTTTCAATTAGGAGGGGGTGCGAGGCACCCCCCTCCCCCTTTAAAGGTTTCCCAGACCTGGGCCCCCCCTCGAGAGGGCCGGTGGAGGCCTGGGAGGGCCCCCAGTGTTCACGGTCCCCAGAGGGGCCCATTTTTGTCACAGAGGAGGTGCGTGCCGCCCTCCCCTAACCCCAGGAGTCTAGGGAGGCCCCCGTTTTGCGCAGAAGAGCGCCGGGGGCCCCATTATTCGTTTTGGGCACTGGAGGTGCCTTTTCATCATTTTTCAGGTACTTTAAAACGGACTAATGTAACGTTGATTTAAAGTTCTTTTTACAGACTTTGTAATTATGTTATATTGCCTGCCTGTCCTATGATGTGTTTACATATGTGTGCACATGTTCCTTTTATGGGCATGACTTGCTAATATGTTTGCTTAACTTGCCATAGGTTTTCTAATGTTCCTACTATGGGCGTTTTATGATATGCTTATGACAAGTGTTCCAATGTGATAACGTGTTTCCTGACTACTGCTTATGTTGCAGAATACTGAGTAACCTGTGTGTTATGTGTGACTACTGCTAGTTTGCAGAGTAATTAATGTGTAACGTGTTCTGACAACTGCTAAGGTAGCAGGATAGTACTGTTATGTGATGTTGGTCTAATAATTACGTTGTGTACAATACAGTGTATTTTCATATAATCTGGTGTTGTGTTTCCTTTGTGGTGGGGATATTGCGTCACATGTATGTGTGTGTTGTGCAAACGCTTTACGCATTGCCTCCGGGTTAAGCCTGACTGCTCGTGCCAAGCTACCAAGGGGGTGAGCAGGGGTTATCTTGGACGTGTAACTCCCTTGCCCTGACTAGAGTGGGTAAGTTCTGCCTGGCTGAGGTGCATACCCTAGCCAACCAGAAACCCCATTTCTAACATTGGAAGTCAGCGGTGAGGATAGGACTTGCGCTTGCACAATACCATTGTGACTCATTATTTCACTACAAGGATTGCGTTTAGACCATCACATGTTTGGCTTCTCTTAACTTTCTCTCTTTGGTCATTTTTCCTGTTTTCAGTTCTCACGCTTGGGTATTGTGGTTGTCACAGTTGAGTTATTTGTACCTTTTCAAGATGGGGCTTACCTTTGATTTAGAGGACCTGCCGTTTTACACGCAGGGGGAATTAGAGGGGTTCTGTAAAGAGAGAGGGCTGCCTGTAGAAGGGGACCTCAGGAGATCTCTGAATTTCTTTGAAAGGTTTGTGACATTTACCCAGGGAGGGAGTGTGCGTAGGGGGTACCCAGAGGATCCTGAGTGTAGCGAGGGTTCCCAATGGGAGGGCTCCCAGACCTCATCCCTAGAGAGTGGTAGAGAGACTGATCAGGAGGGTGAGAATGACCGGTTGGGGACGCCAGTTGACAGGGAAGGCCCCAGTGATAGGGAGTCCCTTGCTGGGTCCAGTGTAAGAAGCAGGGCTACCTCTCATTCCTTGACGCCTGATGAGCTAAGAGATAGGCGGGAAGAGAGGGACCTGAAGTTGCAGTTAGCGCGCCTAGCTGTTGAGGAGAGAAGGGCTGAGGTAGAGAAGGCCTTAGTACAGGAGAGAATGGCAGAGGCAGAGAGGGCCTTTGCCAGAGAAAGACTCGCTCTAGAGCGCAGTCTGAAGGTTCTGGACTCACCAGCGCTGCAGGTGGAGTCCAGTGGTGGCAGCAATGTACAGTGCTGTAGCAAAGATGTTCCTCACATACCCATAGATCTGGTACCTAGGTTCCAAGAGGGGGGTGACATACGTCAGTGGTTAAAGGAATATGAGAGGGCTCTGGTAGAGCGCAGGATCCCTGAGAAGGATTGGGGAACTGGCCTAGGGAGTTTTATTCCTGAGGAGGGGAGGGATGCCCTACTGACTCTAGAAGAGAGTGACAGGGAGGGGTACTCCGCTGTGAAGAACGCACTGATTGTGAAGTATGGTTTTTCCCCTGAGGAATACAGAAAAAGGTTTAGGGGTGGTAAGAAACTGTCCCACCAGTCTTGGGAGGAGTTTGTGGAGGATTGCTGCATTGCACTAGATGGATGGGTGAAGGGTAGCACAGTAAACAATTTTGAAGGGCTGTTTAATCTGAT
The DNA here is from genome assembly GCF_031143425.1 of Pleurodeles waltl. Taxonomy (NCBI): domain Eukaryota; kingdom Metazoa; phylum Chordata; class Amphibia; order Caudata; family Salamandridae; genus Pleurodeles; species Pleurodeles waltl. The sequence continues at coordinate 188,959,842 of NC_090447.1, forward strand.
TCTCAGAGAGCACCTGTTTCGTTGTTGTTTTTCAGAGTTACGCCAACACTTGTCAGTGTGTGAGCTCTCTGACTCCAGGGAGCTTGCAAAGGAGGCAGACTTCTGGTTGCGTACCAGAGGGTCTGGTGTGACATTAGGGGGTGTTCCTAATGAGAGTGGTCTAGGTGTTTCCCAACAAGGTGTGGTGGGAAAGGAATGGAGTGTCCCAGGTAGGTCCCAGTGGACTGGGATGGGTGAGGGACCCCATGTCCCGTCTCTGAGGAGAGGGAATGGGGCTGGGCTGAGGCCCAAGGTGCCCAAGATACCGTCCCAGGCCCCTGAAGGTTCCATGAGTGAACGCCAGGAGGTGAGCCTAACCTGTGCCGTAGGGCCAGCTGTTCAGAAGGATCCCATTTTGTCATTAGGATTTAGGCGGGTGGCTGGTGATAGCGTTCCGCCGGTCCTGGTGTCTGGTAGTCTCGCTCTACAGCGGAGGAGGCGGAAATCCAGACATAGGGTTGAGAGGGGGCTGCGGGCCCCAGTGGAGAACCTGGAGGGTCAGGGGTCAGCTCTGAGTGCAGAGCCCCCCGGGAATGACCTTGGTGAGACCATTTCTGGGCTGGGGGGAATCCAGACTCTGTCCGATGGGCAGAGGTCAGGAGACCTGCGCCAGCCAGACTCTTGTGTGGCCCTTGGGGAAAGTGTTTCCCTGATGGGGGGTAGGTGTGCCCCCCAGGAAGTCCTGGTGCGCCAGGCAATGATTCAACCGCAGGGTGGTGACTCTGGGTTGGATGATCAGGTTCAGGGGGTAAACTCTGACCTGATGGGGAGTACGTGTGCTCCCCAGGAAGTCCTGGTGCGCCAGGCAGTGGTTCAACCGCAGGGTAGTGACTCTGGGTTGGATTGCCAGATTCAGGGGGTAAGCTCTGATCTGGTAGGGGGTAGGTGTGCTCCCAAGGAAGTCCTGGTTCGCTGGGCAATGGTCCAGTCTAAGGGTGTCGTCCCTGGACTAGATAGACAGGTTCAGGGGGTAAACTCTGACCTGGTTGGGGGGGCGGTTAGTGTGCTCACCCCCCTGTGTGAAACTTCTGGTGGCTTCTCCCGAGGTGGGGAGATGCAGGACTCTGGAAGTGGGGGTCAGGGAGGGGGAAGCCCGCCCCGGACCCCGGTGCAACCCAAGGGTGTCGTCCCTGGGTTGGGTGGTCAGTCGCCAGGTAGTGATCCTGGGCTGGCGAGAAAGTTGTGCAGGGCTGCTGTACCCAGCACCCTGGCAAGTGTGGATTCTGGTGATACCCCTCCTAGGAGAGGAGGGCGGGATCCTAGAAGGAGGGGTAGAGGGAGGAGAGCCTCGCCTCTAGCCCCTGTAGAACCTATGGGTGCGGACCCTAGGTTGGTGGATCAGTGGCAGGGTAGAGCCCCTGAACTGATCAGAAATGGAGTGGAGACAGGTTGCTTTGCACCTGGGGCTACCGCCCCCCACTCATTATGGTTTCAGAGACCAGAGGCTCCTAGATGGCCTGGGGCCTGGTTCTGGCCATTGGCAGCTAGAGAATCCCCGTGGGTTGGTCTAGGCTGCCTGGGACGCATTGACAGAGAGATCCCAGTGGAGTCAGGAAGGCGTAGAACTGGAACATGCCCCTGCTGTTGTGGGCCTGGGTCCTTGTTCTATCGCCCCAATCAGGAAAGTACATCAAGGTATTGATTGTTCTCCCCTGGATTTTGGCTGGTAGGGGGTTGTGTTGGACTTTTGGCCATACGCATGGTCATCCCTAGTCTTTTTGCCTCCTTCCTCCTGGTTTTTCTGACCTTTCGCTGTTGGCTCTAGGACTTTGAGCACTTTATCACTGCTGACCAGTGTTAAAGTGCAGGTGCTCTCCCATCTAAAGTTGGTATGATTGGCTTATACCTGATTGGCATATTTAATTTACCTATAAGTCCCTTGTACAGTGGTATCTCTATACCCAGGGCCTGTAAATTAAATACTACTAGTGGGCCTTCAGCGCTGCTTGCGCCACCCACTGAAGTAGACTTTCAAACCTGTCTCAGGCCTGCTAGCGCAGGGCCTGTGTGCGCAGTTTTCTGCCACAGGGACCTGGCATCTAAAATTACTTGCCAGGCCCAGGACTCCCCTTTTACTACATGTAAGTCACCCCTAAAGTACGCCCTGTGGGCAGGGTGCCATGTATGTAGAAAGGCAGGACATGTGCCATATTGCATGGCCTGTCCTGGTAGTGACAAACAGCCTAACTTGGTGTCTCACTGCTGTGAGTGCTGCCTTCTCATAGGATTGCATTAGAAATGCCCTGCCTTATGTGTAGGGGTATTGTCTGATTTATGAGGGCTAGCGTAGGCGTGTTTGGTATGGTTGTGATAATAAATACTGCTTACTGGTGTGGGTGTATTTTTTATTACTATCACAGAAATGCCACTTCTAGAAAGTGCGCATTTATCTGTGCTTATGATTCTGGTGTTTTGCAGCTTGACTCCAATCCACGTCTGGGCAGAGTGACAGTTGGGGCTTTGTGCATACTTTTCAGACAGCCTGTACACAGGGAGGGTGGAGGTGTCACTGAGGTGCATCTACATACTGAATAGTCTTCCTGGGCTGAGAGAAGGGAGAGGCGGGGCACACCTACATTTGTAAAGGCTGTGCCCTGGCCTCACACAATAGGGTCGTTAACCCCCCACTGATGTTTGGAGCCTGTGCTGAAAGGAGAGAGGGGGCACTCCCAGAACCATTTGTAACTGGCTGGAACCTCCTCTCCCTACCACTGTAAAACACTGTAAGAACTGACTATAAGTACAGGGGAATTTTCCCCACAATTTGAACATTCTTGGAACTTGAAACTGGACACAGAACGCTGATGAATGGACTCACCAGGAAACCGCCTTGGACTGCTGCTGCTGTGCTGACCTGTGACCTGCCTGGTCACTAGGAGGAACTGCCACCAACTGCACCCCTTGTGCTGGCCTGTAGCTGGGCCCACCAGCCCTGTGCTCCTTCTTGTTGAGTTGTTCCCAGGGGCAGGGTGCTGTGGCCCCTGACCCCTGTAACGATCCTTTAGACCTTTGCACAGAATGCGTCCACCAGGAACAAGGCATTCTTTTAAATTGCTGAGGCTGCTGATGTGCCCTCGCGCTTTGAAAGCGCTTTTCTTTGACTAAAAAGGAAATCACCGCCGCAGCCCGGGCTTTTAATTGTGCCCTCGCGCTTCCTGGAGCGCGTTTCTACTAAAGGAGATCACCGCCGCAACCCGGGCGCATAAATGTGCCCTCGCGCTCTCTACAGCGCCTTTTCTTTGCTGGAATCACCGCCGCAGCCCGGGCAGAGCATTTGCATTCCAGCGCGAGGTCCGCGCTGTCTCTAGTGCCCCCGGGGCACTTTCAGAAGTCAAGGAAGGAGCTAGCACGCTCCTAGCGTGCTCCTGGGGGACGCGCGCTTTTCAGAGCGCCCCCGGGGCACCAGCAGGCCCCACCTTGGGCCGCGACGTCATCTGGAAGTAGAGGAAGAGGAGGACGCCTCTCCCTCGCGTGCAGGAGTCCCGGAGGACTCTCCTGCTATCCCAGGCCGGGCGGCAGCCTCACCGGAGGCTCGCCCTGGCCCCCAGCTCTCTTGTTGGCCCCCTCGCGGGCCAGGAGTATGTCATTTCGGGGTCTCCCATAGTGGCAGGGCCCCCAGAGGCCCAGGGAGTTAGCGGGTCCCCGGAGGGGCCCGTGTTTCAATTAGGAGGGGGTGCGAGGCACCCCCCTCCCCCTTTAAAGGTTTCCCAGACCTGGGCCCCCCCTCGAGAGGGCCGGTGGAGGCCTGGGAGGGCCCCCAGTGTTCACGGTCCCCAGAGGGGCCCATTTTTGTCACAGAGGAGGTGCGTGCCGCCCTCCCCTAACCCCAGGAGTCTAGGGAGGCCCCCGTTTTGCGCAGAAGAGCGCCGGGGGCCCCATTATTCGTTTTGGGCACTGGAGGTGCCTTTTCATCATTTTTCAGGTACTTTAAAACGGACTAATGTAACGTTGATTTAAAGTTCTTTTTACAGACTTTGTAATTATGTTATATTGCCTGCCTGTCCTATGATGTGTTTACATATGTGTGCACATGTTCCTTTTATGGGCATGACTTGCTAATATGTTTACTTAACTTGCCATAGGTTTTCTAATGTTCCTACTATGGGCGTTTTATGATATGCTTATGACAAGTGTTCCAATGTGATAACGTGTTTCCTGACTACTGCTTATGTTGCAGAATACTGAGTAACCTGTGTGTTATGTGTGACTACTGCTAGTTTGCAGAGTAATTAATGTGTAACGTGTTCTGACAACTGCTAAGGTAGCAGGATAGTACTGTTATGTGATGTTGGTCTAATAATTACGTTGTGTACAATACAGTGTATTTTCATATAATCTGGTGTTGTGTTTCCTTTGTGGTGGGGATATTGCGTCACATGTATGTGTGTGTTGTGCAAACGCTTTACGCATTGCCTCCGGGTTAAGCCTGACTGCTCGTGCCAAGCTACCAAGGGGGTGAGCAGGGGTTATCTTGGACGTGTAACTCCCTTGCCCTGACTAGAGTGGGTAAGTTCTGCCTGGCTGAGGTGCATACCCTAGCCAACCAGAAACCCCATTTCTAACATCCACTAAGTCAGTTATTCAATATTTGTAAGATAAGTAGGTGCTGTTGTTTAGTGGTCAAAGCTCCTGTCTCATAACTAGGATGTCCTGTGTTTAAATTCCAGCAACAATTTAGATTTAGTCCAAACTTTTAAAATTCAATTTCTTCAAGTAAACGTTCAAAAAAGTTTAAAAACAAGAGTAGTGTTCTGTTGACTTTAGAATGCTTGATCTCCAAATGAAACAAACGCTTGGTGTTTTGCAGAATTCGAAAGTAATACCATAAATGAATAGGGGAAAAGAGAATGTCAAAGAAAAGGAAAGAGACAACAAATAAATTAAGAGTTCAATTTAACCAATGCATTTTACTCACAACACATAATTCAATCTTCTATAAGTAGGGTAAGTCACTCATTAAGGAAGTATTCTTAAATAAATTTGATCTTCTCACCTATAGAGTTTGACAACAGAGTAGTATCAACTTAGAAAAGAAAAGAAAAAAAAACAGATTTCTACTGCACTCCATTCTACTAGCAATTGCAGTAAACTTTGTCATGAAAGTTCTCTGGCAAAGTTGCTTTGACTGCCCGTCTACTAAACAGGAGATCCTGAGTACAAATCTCCACAACACCGTGCTCTTTTTCATAGTTAAATAACAGATTATTTTCATTAGATGATCCTTTGATATCATGTTACAATGAAAATTTGAGTAACTTACTATTGAACAGTTCATCTTAATACTAAATAAAATTCAGAGTATTTTCGAGATGACAGAAGCAAGACTGTGAATGTAAAATGAAGGGTATATCAAAGAGGAAGATAAATATAAAATAAAGTGCTAGAGTTGAAGAAGAAAAGTGATACAATCCTCTACAATAATAATTTGTGAGCCACTGAAAAATGTAGTCTACTTTTATGAATACTTTTTAACTAAATCTTAGGTACTCTTCTTAAGTGATGGGGAATTCTTTTATGTTTAACGTAATAACACAGATAAAAAAAGACTCCACAGAAGGTATTGAAAAGCAATAATGGCAACTAAGTCAGTTATTCAATCATTTTAAGAGTATGAGGTGCTGTGGCTTAGTGGTTAAAGTGCCTGTCTCCTAAACAGGAAATCCTGAGTTCAAATCTCAGCAGCACCTCAGTTTTGCTCCAAACTTATAGAATTGAATTTTTTCAAGTAAATATTAAATACAGTTTCAAAACAAGAGTAGTGTCCTGTTCACTTTAGAATGCTTCATCTCCTAATGAAAAAAGCACTTGGTATTTTGCAGAATTTCAAAGCAATGCAATAATGAATAAGGGAAATGAGAATTATAACAAAGAGGAAAGAGAAGAAAATTCAATTTAGAGTTGAATTTTTGTAATGCATTTCACTCACAAGACATAATTCAATATTCTAAAAGAACGGTAAGCCACCTCTTAAGGAAGAATTTTTAAATAAATTTAGTGTTCTCACCTATAGTGTTTAAGGAGAGAGTTGTGGGAACTTAGAAAAGAAGATGAAAAAAAAAAATGATTTCTATTTCACTCCATTCAGCTAACTATTCCAGTGACATTTGTCAAGCAGGTGCTGTGGCTTAGCTGGTTAAAGCACCACTCTAGTAAACAGGAGATCCTGAGTTCAAATCTCAGCAGCACCGTGATATTTTTATTCTTAAATTACAGATCAGTTTCCTTAGATACTCTCTGATACAATTAAAAAATGAAAAATCTGAGTCATCTTACTAATAGACAGTTCATCTTAATATTAAATAAAATTCAGAGAATTTTCATGGTAACAGAAGCAAAACTTTGAATGTAAAATGAAGAGTAAATCAAATAGCAAGGTATATATGAACTAAAACCTTAGAGTTGAAGACAACTGATGTATTCCTCTACAATTATTATTTGTAAACCACTCAAAAATGTAATCTACTTTTATAAGTACTTGTTAACTAAAATGTAGGTATTCTTCTTAACTGATGGGGAATCCTTTTTTGTTCAACGTTTCACCACAGATAAAGATGACTGCACTAAAGGCACTGAGGACAAGTCATCTCCACTAAGTCAGTTATTCAATATTTGTAAGATAAGTAGGTGCTGTTGTTTAGTGGTCAAAGCTCCTGTCTCATAACTAGGATGTCCTGTGTTTAAATTCCAGCAACAATTTAGATTTAGTCCAAATTTTAAAAATTCAATTTCTTCAAGTAAACGTTAAAAAAAGTTTAAAAACAAGAGTAGTGTTATGTTGACTTTAGAATGCTTGATCTCCAAATGAAACAAACACTTGGTGTTTTGCAGAATTCGAAAGTAATACCATAAATGAATAGGGGAAAAGAGAATGTCAAAGAAAAGGAAAGAGATGACAAATAAATTAAGAGTTCAATTTAACCAATGCATTTTACTCACAACACATAATTCCATCTTCTATAAGTAGGGTAAGTCACTCATTAAGGAAGTATTCTTAAATAAATTTGATTTTCTCACCTATAGAGTTTGACAACAGAGTTGTATCAACTTAGAAAAGAAAATAAAAAAAACAGATTTCTACGGCACTCCATTCTACTAGCAACTGCAGTAAACTTTGTCATGAAATTTCTCTGGCTTAGTTGCTTTGACTGCTTGTCTAATAAACAGGAGATCCTGAGTTCAAATCTCCTCAACACCATGTTCTTTTTCATAGTTAAATAACAGATTATTTTCATTAGATGATCCTTTGATATAATGTTAAAATGAAAAATTTTAGAAACTTACTATTGAACAGTTCATCTAAATACTAAATAAAATTCAGAATATTTTCGAGATGACAGAAGCAAGACTGTGAATGTAAAATGAAGGGTATATCAAAGAGGAAGATAAATATAAAATAAAGTGCTAGAGTTGAAGAAGAAAAGTGATACAATCCTCTACAATAATAATTTGTGAGCCACTGAAAAATGTAGTCTACTTTTATGAATACTTTTTAACTAAATCTTAGGTACTCTTCTTAAGTGATGGGGAATTCTTTTATGTTTAACGTAATAACACAGATAAAAAAAGACTCCACAGAAGGTATTGAAAAGCAATAATGGCAACTAAGTCAGTTATTCAATCATTTTAAGAGTAAGAGGTGCTGTGGCTTAGTGGTTAAAGCGCCTGTCTCGTAAACAGGAAGTCCTGAGTTCAAATCTCAACAGCACCTCAGTTTTGCTCCAAACTTATAGAATTGAATTTTTTCAAGTAAATATTAAATACAGTTTCAAAACAAGAGTAGGGTCCTGTTCACTTTAGAATGCTTCATCTCATAATGAAAAAAGCACTTGGTATTTTGCAGAATTTCAAAGCAATGCAATGAATGAATAAGGGAAATGAGAATTATAACAAAGAGGAAAGAGAAGAAAATTCAATTTAGAGTTGAATTTTTGTAATGCATTTCACTCACAAGACATAATTCAATATTCTAAAAGAACGGTAAGCCACCTCTTAAGGAAGTATTTTTAAATAAATTTAGTGTTCTCACCTATAGTGTTTAAGAAGAGAGTTGTGGGAACTTAGAAAAGAAAATGAAAAAAAATGATTTCTATTTCACTCCATTCAGCTAACTATTCCAATGACATTTGTCAAGCAGGTGCTGTGGCTTAGCTCGTTAAAGTGCCTGTCTAGTAAACAGGAGATCCTGAGTTCAAATCTCAGCAGCACCGTGATATTTTTATTCTTAAATTACAGATCAGTTTCCTTAGATACTCTCTGATACAATTAAAAAATGAAAAATCTGAGTCATCTTACTAATAGACAGTTCATCTTAATATTAAATAAAATTCAGAGAATTTTCATGGTAACAGAAGCAAAACTTTGAATGTAAAATGAAGAGTAAATCAAATAGCAAGGTATATATGAACTAAAACCTTAGAGTTGAAGACAACTGATGTATTCCTCTACAATTATTATTTGTAAAGCACTCAAAAATGTAATCTACTTTTATAAGTACTTGTTAACTAAAATGTAGGTATTCTTGTTAAGTGATGGGGAATCCTTTTTTGTTCAACGTTTCACCACAGATAAAGAAGACTGCACTTAAGGCACTGAGGACAAGTCATCTCCACTAAGTCAGTTATTCAATATTTGTAAGATAAGTAGGTGCTGTTGTTTAGTGGTCAAAGCTGCTGTCTCATAACTAGGATGTCCTGTGTTTAAATTCCAGCAACAATTTAGATTTAGTCCAAACTTTTAAAATTCAATTTCTTCAAGTAAACGTTCAAAAAAGTTTAAAAACAAGAGTAGTGTTCTATTGACTTTAGAATGCTTGATCTCCAAATGAAACAAACACTTGGTGTTTTGCAGAATTCGAAAGTAATACCATAAATGAATAGGGGAAAAGAGAATGTCAAAGAAAAGGAAAGAGACGACAAATTAATTAAGAGTTCAATTTAACCAATACATTTTACTCACAACACATAATTCAATCTTCTATAAGTGGGGTAAGTCACTCATTAAGGAAGTATTCTTAAATAAATTTGATCTTCTCACCTATAGAGTTTGACAACAGAGTTGTATCAACTTAGAAAAGAAAATTGAAAAAAACAGATTTTTACTGCACTCCATTCTACTAGCAATTGCAGTAAACTTTGTCATGAAAGTTCTCTGGCTTAGTTGCTTTGACTGCCCGTCTAATAAACAGGAGATCCTGAGTTCAAATCTCCACAACACCGTGCTCTTTTTCATAGTTAAATAACAGATTATTTTCATTAGATGATCCTTTGATATAATGTTAAAATGAAAAATTTGAGTAACTTACTATTGAACAGTTCATCTTAATACTAAATAAAATTCAGAGTATTTTCGAGATGACAGAAGAAAGACTGTGAATGTAAAATGAAGGGTATATCAAAGAGGAAGATAAATATAAAATAAAGTGCTAGAGTTGAAGAAGAAAAGTGATACAATCCTCTACAATAATAATTTGTGAGCCACTGAAAAATTTAGTCTACTTTTATGAATACTTTTTAACTAAATCTTAGGTACTCTTCTTAAGTGATGGGGAATTCTTTTATGTTTAACGTAATAACACAGATAAAAAAAGACTCCACAGAAGGTATTGAAAAGCAATAATGGCAACTAAGTCAGTTATTCAATCTTTTTAAGAGTAAGAGGTGCTGTGGCTTAGTGGTTAAAGCGCCTGTCTCTTAAACAGGAAATCCTGAGTTCAAATCTCAGCAACACCTCAGTTTTGCTCCAAACATCTAGAATTGAATTTTTTCAAGTAAATATTAAATACAGTTTCAAAACAAGAGTAGTGTCCTGTTCACTTTAGAATGCTTCATCTCATAATGAAAAAAGCACTTGGTATTTTGCAGAATTTCAAAGCAATGCAATGAATGAATAAGGGAAATGAGAATTATAACAAAGAGGAAAGAGAAGAAAATTCAATTTAGAGTTGAATTTTTTTAATGCATTTCACTCACAAGACATAATTCAATATTCTAAAAGAACGGTAAGCCACCTCTTAAGGAAGAATTTTTAAATAAATTTAGTGTTCTCAGCTATAGTGTTTAAGGAGAGAGTTGTGGGAACTTAGAAAAGAAAATGAAAAAAAAAATGATTTCTATTTCACTCCATTCAGCTAACTATTCTAGGGACGTTTGTCAAGTAGGTCCTGTGGCTTAGCTGGTTAGAGCGCCTGTCTAGTAAACAGGAGATCCTGAGTTCAAATCTCAGCAGCACCTTGATATTTTTATTCATAAATTACAGATCAGTTTCCTTAGATACTCTCTGATACAATTAAAAAATGAAAAATCTGAGTCATCTTACTAATAGACAGTTCATCTTAATATTAAATAAAATTCAGAGAATATTCATGGTAACAGAAGCAAAACTTTGAATGTAAAATGAAGAGTAAATCAAATAGCAAGGTATATATGAACTAAAACCTTAGAGTTGAAGACAACTGATGTATTCCTCTACAATATTATAATCTACTTTTATAAGTACTTGTTAACTAAAATGTAGGTATTCTTGTTAAGTGATGGGGAATCCTTTTTTGTTCAACGTTTCACCACAGATAAAGAAGACTGCACTAAAGGCACTGAGGACAAGTCATCTCCACTAAGTCAGTTATTCAATATTTGTAAGATAAGTAGGTGCTGTTGTTTAGTGGTCAAAGCTGCTGTCTCATAACTAGGATGTCCTGTGTTTAAATTCCAGCAACAATTTAGATTTAGTCCAAACTTTTAAAATTCAATTTCTTCAAGTAAACGTTCAAAAAAGTTTAAAAACAAGAGTAGTGTTCTGTTGACTTTAGAATGCTTGATCTCCAAATGAAACAAACACTTGGTGTTTTGCAGAATTCTAAAGTAATACCATAAATGAATAGGGGAAAAGAGAATGTCAAAGAAAAGGAAAGAGACGACAAATAAATTAAGAGTTCAATTTAACCAATGCATTTTACTCACAACACATAATTCAATCTTCTATAAGTAGGGTAGGTCACTCATTAAGGAAGTATTCTTAAATAAATTAGATTTTCTCACCTATAGAGTTTGACAACAGAGTTGTATCAACTTAGAAAATAAAATTTAAAAAAACAGATTTCTACTGCACTCCATTCTACTAGCAATTGCAGTACACTTTGTGATGAAAGGTCTCTGGCTTAGTTGCTTTGACTGCCCGTCTAATAAACAGGAGATCCTGAGTTCAAATCTCCACAACGCTGTGCTCTTTTTCATAGTTAAATAACAGATTATTTTCATTAGATGATCCTTTGATATAATGTTAAAATGAAAAATTTGAGAAACTTACTATTGAACAGTTCATCTTAATACTAAATAAAATTCCGAGTATTTTCGAGATGACAGAAGCAAGACTGTGAATGTAAAATGAAGGGAATATCAAAGAGGAAGATAAATATAAAATAAAGTGCTAGAGTTGAAGAAGAAAAGTGATACAATCCCCTACAATAATAATTTGTGAGCCACTGAAAAATGTAGTCTACTTTTATGAATACTTTTTAACTAAATCTTAGGTACTCTTCTTAAGTGATGGGGAATTCTTTTATGTTTAACGTAATAACACAGATAAAAAAAGACTCCACAGAAGGTATTGAAAAGCAATAATGGCAACTAAGTCAGTTATTCAATCATTTTAAGAGTAAGAGGTGCTGTGGCTTAGTGGTTAAAGCGCCTGTCTTATAAACAGGAAATCCTGAGTTCAAATCTCAGCCGCACCTCAGATTTGCTCCAAACTTATAGAATTGAATTTTTTCAAGTAAATATTAAATACAGTTTTAAAACAAGAGTAGTGTCCTGTTCACTTTAGAATGCTTCATCTCATAATGAAAAAAGCACTTGGTATTTTGCAGAATTTCAAAGCAATGCAATGATTGAATAAGGGAAATGAGAATTATAACAAAGAGGAAAGAAAGAAAATTCAATTTAGAGTTGAATTTTTGTAATGCATTTCACTCACAAGACATAATTCAATATTCTAAAAGAACGGTAAGCCACCTCTTAAGGAAGAATTTTTAAATAAATTTAGTGTTCTCACCTATAGTGTTTAAGAAGAGAGTTGTGGGAACTTAGAAAAGAAAATGAAAAATAAAATGATTTCTATTTCACTCCATTCAGCTAACTATTCGAGCGACGTTTGTCAAGCAGGTGCTGTGGCTTAGCTGGTTAAAGCGCCTGTTTAGTAAACAGGAGATCCTGAGTTCAAATTTCAGCAGCACCTTGATATTTTTATTCTTAAATTACAGATCAGTTTCCTTAGATACTCTCTGATACAATTAAAAAATGAAAAATCTGAGTCATCTTACTAATAGACAGTTCATCTTAATATTAAATAAAATTCAGAGAATTTTCATGGTAACAGAAGCAAAACTTTGAATGTAAAATGAGGAGTAAATCAAATAGCAAGGTATATATGAACTAAAACCTTAGAGGTGAAGGCAACTGATGTATTCCTCTACAATTATTATTTGTAAACCACTCAAAAATGTAATCTACTTTTATAAGTACTTGTTAACTAAAATGTAGGTATTCTTGTTAAGTGATGGGGAATCCTTTTTTGTTCAACGTTTCACCACAGATAAAGAAGACTGCACTAAAGGCACTGAGGACAAGTCATCTCCACTAAGTCAGTTATTCAATATTTGTAAGATAAGTAGGTGCTGTTGTTTAGTGGTCAAAGCTCCTGTCTCATAACTAGGATGTCCTGTGTTTAAATTCCAGCAACAATTTAGATTTAGTCCAAACTTTTAAAATTCAATTTCTTCAAGTAAACGTTCAAAAAAGTTTAAAAACAAGAGTAGTGTTCTGTTGACTTTAGAATGCTTGATCTCCAAATGAAACAAACACTTGGTGTTTTGCAGAATTCGAAAGTAATACCATAAATGAATAGGGGAAAAGAGAATGTCAAAGAAAAGGAAAGAGACGACAAATAAATTAAGAGTTCAATTTAACCAATGCATTTTACTCACAACACATAATTCAATCTTCTATAAGTAGGGTAAGTCACTCATTAAGGAAGTATTCTTAAATAAATTTGATCTTCTCACCTATAGAGTTTGACAACAGAGCTGTATCAACTTAGAAAATAAAATAAAAAAAAAACAGATTTCTACTGCACTCCATTCTACTAGCAATTGCAGTAAACTTTGTCATGAAAGTTCTCTGGCTTAGTTTCTTTGACTGCCCGTCTAATAAACAGGAGATCCTGAGTTCAAATATCCACAACACCGTGCTCTTTTTCATAGTTAAATAACAGATTATTTTCATTAGATGATCCTTTGATATAATGTTAAAATGAAAAATTTGAGTAACTTACTATTGAACAGTTCATCTTAATACTAAATAAAATTCCGAGTATTTTTGAGATGACAGAAGCAAGACTGTGAATGTAAAATGAAGGGTATATCAAAGAGGAAGATAAATATAAAATAAAGTGCTAGAGTTGAAGAAGAAAAGTGATACAATCCTCTACAATAATAATTTGTGAGCCACTGAAAAATGTAGTCTACTTTTATGAATACTTTTAAACTAAATCTTAGGTACTCTTCTTAAGTGATGGGGAATTCTTTTATGTTTAACGTAATAACACAGATAAAAAAAGACTCCACAGAAGGTATTGAAAAGCAATAATGGCAACTAAGTCAGTTATTCAATCATTTTAAGAGTAAGAGGTGCTGTGGCTTAGTGGTTAAAGCGCCTGTCTCGTAAACAGGAAATCATGAGTTTAAATCTCAGCAGCACCTCAGTTCTGCTCCAAACTGATAGAATTGAATTTTTTCAAGTAAATATTAAAAACAGTTTCAAAACAAGAGTAGTTGCCTGTTCACTTTAGAATGCTTCATCTCATAATGAAAAAAGCACTTGGTATTTTGCAGAATTTCAAAACAATGCAATGAATGAATAAGGGAAATAAGAATTATAACAAAGAGGAAAGAAAGAAAATTCAATTTAGAGTTGAATTTTTGTAATGCATTTCACTCACAAGACATAATTCAATATTCTAAAAGAACGGTAAGCCACCTCTTAAGGAAGAATTTTTAAATAAATTTAGTGTTCTCACCTATAATGTTTAAGAAGAGAGTTGTGGGAACTTAGAAAAGAAAATGAAAAATAAAATGATTTCTATTTCACTCCATTCAGCTAACTATTCCAGTAATGTTTGTCAAGCAGGTGCTGTGGCTTAGCTGGTTAAAGTGCCTGTCTAGTAAACAGGAGATCCTGAGTTCAAATCTCAGCAGCACCTTGATATTTTTATTCTTAAATTACAGATCAGTTTCCTTAGATACTCTCTGATACAATTAAAAAATGAAAAATCTGAGTCATCTTACTAATAGACAGTTCATCTTAATATTAAATAAAATTCAGAGAATTTTCATGGTAACAGAAGCAAAACTTTGAATGTAAAATGAAGAGTAAATCAAATAGCAAGGTATATATGAACTAAAACCTTAGAGTTGAAGACAACTGATGTATTCCTCTACAATTATTATTTGTAAACCACTCAAAAATGTAATCTACTTTTATAAGTACTTGTTAACTAAAATGTAGGTATTCTTGTTAAGTGATGGGGAATCCTTTTTTGTTCAACGTTTCACCACAGATAAAGAAGACTGCACTAAAGGCACTGAGGACAAGTCATCTCCACTAAGTCAGTTATTCAATATTTGTAAGATAAGTAGGTGCTGTTGTTTAGTGGTCAAAGCTCCTGTCTCATAACTAGGATGTCCTGTGTTTAAATTCCAGCAACAATTTAGATTTAGTCCAAACTTTTAAAATTCTATTTCTTCAAGTAAACGTTCAAAAAAGTTTAAAAACAAGAGTAGTGTTCTGTTGACTTTAGAATGCTTGATCTCCAAATGAAACAAACACTTGGTGTTTTGCAGAATTCGAAAGTAATACCATAAATGAATAGGGGAAAAGAGAATGTCAAAGAAAAGGAAAGAGACGACAAATAAATTAAGAGTTCAATTTAACCAATGCATTTTACTCACAACACTTTATTCAATCTTCTATAAGTAGGGTAAGTCACTCATTAAGGAAGTATTCTTAAATAAATTTGATCTTCTCACCTATAGAGTTTGACAACAGAGTTGTATCAACTTAGAAAATAAAATAAAAAAAAACAGATTTCTACTGCACTCCATTCTACTAGCAATTGCAGTAAACTTTGTCATGAAAGTTCTCTGGCTTAGTTACTTTGACTGCCCGTCTAATAAACAGGAGATCCTGAGTTCAAATGTCCACAACACCGTGCTCTTTTTCATAGTTAAATAACAGATTATTTTAATTAGATGATCCTTTGATATAATGTTAAAATGAAAAATTTGAGTAACTTACTATTGAACAGTTCATCTTAATACTAAATAAAATTCCGAGTATTTTCGAGATGACAGAAGCAAGACTGTGAATGTAAAATGAAGGGTATATCAAAGAGGAAGATAAATATAAAATAAAGTGCTAGAGTTGAAGAAGAAAAGTGATACAATCCTCTACAATAATAATTTGTGAGCCACTGAAAAATGTAGTCTACTTTTATGAATACTTTTTAACTAAATCTTAGGTACTCTTCTTAAGTGATGGGGAATTCTTTTATGTTTAACGTAATAACACAGATAAAAAAAGACTCCACAGAAGGTATTGAAAAGCAATAATGGCAACTAAGTCAGTTATTCAATCATTTTAAGAGTAAGCGGTGCTGTGGCTTAGTGGTTAAAGCACCTGTCTCGTAAACAGGAAATCCTGAGTTCGAATCTCAGCAGCACCTCAGTTTTGCTCCAAACTTATAGAATTGAATTTTTTCAAGTAAATATTAAATACAGTTTCAAAACAAGAGTAGTGTCCTGTTCACTTTAGAATGCCTCATCTCATAATGAAAAAAGCACTTGGTATTTTGCAGAATTTCAAAGCAATGCAATGAATGAATATGGGAAATGAGAATTATAACAAAGAGGAAAGAAAGAAAATTCAATTTAGAGTTGAATTTTTGTAATGCATTTCACTCACAAGACATAATTCAATATTCTAAAAGAACGGTAAGCCACCTCTTAAGGAAGAATTTTTAAATACATTTTGTGTTCTCACCTATAGTGTTTAAGAAGAGAGTTGTGGGAACTTAGAAAAGAAAATGAAAAATAAAATGATTTCTATTTCACTCTATTCAGCTAACTATTCCAGTAACGTTTGTCAAGCAGGTGCTGTGGCTTAGCTGGTTAAAGCGCCTGTCTAGTAAACAGGAGATCCTGAGTTCAAATCTCAGCAGCACCTTGATATTTTTATTCTTAAATTACAGATCAGTTTCCTTAGATACTCTCTGATACAATTAAAAAATGAAAAATCTCAGTCATCTTACTAATAGACAGTTCATCTTAATATTAAATAAAATTCAGAGAATTTTCATGGTAACAGAAGCAAAACTTTGAATGTAAAATGAAGAGTAAATCAAATAGCAAGGTATATATGAACTAAAACCTTAGAGTTGAAGACAACTGATGTATTCCTCTACAATTATTATTTGTAAAGCACTCAAAAATGTAATCTACTTTTATAAGTACTTGTTAACTAAAATGTAGGTATTCTTGTTAAGTGATGGGGAATCCTTTTTTGTTCAACGTTTCACCACAGATAAAGAAGACTGCACTAAAGGCACTGAGGACAAGTCATCTCCACTAAGTCAGTTATTCAATATTTGTAAGATAAGTAGGTGCAGTTGTTTAGTGGTCAAAGCTCCTGTCTCATAACTAGGATGTCCTGTGTTTAAATTCCAGCAACAATTTAGATTTAGTCCAAACTTTTAAAATTCAATTTCTTCAAGTAAACGTTTTTAAAAACAAGAGTAGTGTTCTGTTGACTTTAGAATGCTTGATCTCCAAATGAAACAAACACTTGGTGTTTTGCAGAATTCGAAAGTAATACCATAAATGAATAGGGGAAAAGAGAATGTCAAAGAAAAGGAAAGAGACGACAAATAAATTAAGAGTTCAATTTAACCAATGCATTTTACTCACAACACATAATTCAATCTTCTATAAGTAGGGTAAGTCACTCATTAAGGAAGTATTCTTAAATAAATTTGATCTTCTCACCTATAGAGTTTGACAACAGAGTTGTATCAACTTAGAAAATAAAATAAAAAAAAACAGATTTCTACTGCACTCCATTCTACTAGCAATTGCAGTAAACTTTGACATGAAAGGTCTCTGGCTTAGTTGCTTTGACTGCCCGTCTAATAAACAGGAGATCCTGAGTTCAAATATCCACAACACCGTGCTCTTTTTCATAGTTAAATAACAGATTATTTTCATTAGATGATCCTTTGATATAATGTTAAAATGAAAGATTTGAGTAACTTACTATTGAACAGTTCATCTTAATACTAAATAAAATTCCGAGTATTTTCGAGATGACAGAAGCAAGACTGTGAATGTAAAATGAAGGGTATATCAAAGAGGAAGATAAATATAAAATAAAGTGCTAGAGTTGAAGAAGAAAAGTGACACAATTCTCTACAATAATATTTTGTGAGCCACTGAAAAATGTAGTCTTATTTTATGAATACTTTTTAACTAAATCTTAGGTACTCCTGTTAAGTGATGGGGAATTCTTTTATGTTTAACGTAATAACACAGATAAAAAAAGACTCCACAGCAGGTATTGAAAAGCAATAATGGCAACTAAGTCAGTTATTCAATCATTTTAAGAGTAAGAGGTGCTGTGGCTTAGTGGTTAAAGCGCCTGTCTTGTAAACAGGAAATCCTGAGTTCAAATCTCAGCCGCACCTCAGATTTGCTCCAAACTTATAGAATTGAATTTTTTCAAGTAAATATTAAATACAGTTTTAAAACAAGAGTAGTGTCCTGTTCACTTTAGAATGCTTCATCTCATAATGAAAAAAGCACTTGGTATTTTGCAGAATTTCAAAGCAATGCAATGAATGAATAAGAGAAATGAAAATTATAACAAAGAGGAAAGAAAGAAAATTCAATTTAGAGTTGAATTTTTGTAATGCATTTCACTCACAAGACATAATTCAATATTCTAAAAGAATGGTAAACCACCTCTTAAGGAAGAATTTTTAGATAAATAAATTTAGTGTTCTCACCTATAGTGTTTAAGAAGAGAGTTGTGGGAACTTAGAAAATAAAATGAAAAATAAAATGATTTCTATGTCACTCCATTCAGCTAACTATTCCAGTGACGTTTGTCAAGCAGGTGCTGTGGCTTAGCTGGTTAAAGCGCCTGTCTAGTAAACAGGAGATCCTGAGTTCAAGTCTCAGCAGCACCTTGATATTTTTATTCTTAAATTACAGATCAGTTTCCTTAGATACTCTCTGATAGAATTAAAAAATGAAAAATCTGAGTCATCTTACTAATAGACAGTTCATCTTATTATTAAATAAAATTCAGAGAATTTTCATGGTAACAGAAGCAAAACTTTGAATGTAAAATGAAGAGTAAATCAAATAGCAAGGTATATATAAACTAAAACCTTAGAGTTGAAGACAACTGATGTATTCCTCTACAATTATTATTTGTAAACCACTCAAAAATGTAATCTACTTTTATAAGTACTTGTTAACTAAAATGTAGGTATTCTTGTTAAGTGATGGGGAATCCTTTTTTGTTCAACGTTTCACCACAGATAAAGAAGACTGCACTAAAGGCACTGAGGACAAGTCATCTCCACTAAGTCAGTTATTCAATATTTGTAAGATAAGTAGGTGCTGTTGTTTAGTGGTCAAAGCTCCTGTCTCATAACTAGGATGTCCTGTGTTTAAATTCCAGCAACAATTTATATTTAGTCCAAACTTTTAAAATTCAATTTCTTCAAGTAAACGTTCAAAAAAGTTTAAAACAAGAGTAGTGTTCTGTTGACTTTAGAATGCTTGATCTCCAAATGAAACAAACACTTGGTGTTTTGCAGAATTCGAAAGTAATACCATAAATGAATAGGGGAAAAGAGAATGTCAAAGAAAAGGAAAGAGACGACAAATAAATTAAGAGTTCAATTTAACCAATGCATTTTACTCACAACACATAATTCAATCTTCTATAAGTAGGGTAAGTCACTCATTAAGGAAGTATTCTTAAATAAATTTGATCTTCTCACCTATAGAGTTTGACAACAGAGTTGTATCAACTTAGAAAAGAAAAGAAAAAAACAGATTTCTTCTGCACTCCATTCTACTAGCAATTGCAGTAAACTTTGTCATGAAAGTTCTCTGGCTTAGTTACTTTGACTGCTTGTCTAATAAACAGGAGATCCTGAGTTCAAATGTCCACAACACCGTGCTCTTTTTCATAGTTAAATAACAGATTATTTTAATTAGATGATCCTTTGATATAATGTTAAAATGAAAAATTTGAGTAACTTACTATTGAACAGTTCATCTTAATAGTAAATAAAATTCCGAGTATTTTCGAGATGACAGAAGCAAGACTGTGAATGTAAAATGAAGGGTATATCAAAGAGGAAGATAAATATAAAATAAAGTGCTAGAGTTGAAGAAGAAAAGTGATACAATCCTCTACAATAATAATTTGTGAGCCACTGAAAAATGTAGTCTACTTTTATGAATACTTTTTAACTAAATCTTAGGTACTCTTCTTAAGTGATGGGGAATTCTTTTATGTTTAACGTAATAACACAGATAAAAAAAGACTCCACAGAAGGTATTGAAAAGCAATAATGGCAACTAAGTCAGTTATTCAATCATTTTAAGAGTAAGTGGTGCTGTGGCTTAGTGGTTAAAGCACCTGTCTCGTAAACAGGAAATCCTGAGTTCAAATCTCAGCAGCACCTCAGTTTTGCTCCAAACTTATAGAATTGAATTTTTTCAAGTAAATATTAAATACAGTTTCAAAACAAGAGTAGTGTCCTGTTCACTTTAGAATGCTTCATCTCATAATGAAAAAAGCACTTGGTATTTTGCAGAATTTCAAAGCAATGCAATGAATGAATATGGGAAATGAGAATTATAACAAAGAGGAAAGAAAGAAAATTCAATTTAGAGTTGAATTTTTGTAATGCATTTCACTCACAAGACATAATTCAATATTCTAAAAGAACGGTAAGCCACCTCTTAAGGAAGAATATTAAATACATTTTGTGTTCTCACCTATAGTGTTTAAGAAGAGAGTTGTGGGAACTTAGAAAAGAAAATGAAAAATAAAATGATTTCTATTTCACTCTATTCAGCTAACTATTCCAGTAACATTTGTCAAGCAGGTGCTGTGGCTTAGCTGGTTAAAGCGCCTGTCTAGTAAACAGGAGATCCTGAGTTCAAATCTCAGCAGCACCTTGATATTTGTATTCTTAAATTACAGATCAGTTTCCTTAGATACTCTCTGATACCATTAAAAAATGAAAAATCTCAGTCATCTTACTAATAGACAGTTCATCTTAATATTAAATAAAATTCAGGGAATTTTCATGGTAACAGAAGCAAAACTTTGAATGTAAAATGAAGAGTAAATCAAATAGCAAGGTATATATGAACTAAAACCTTAGAGTTGAAGACAACTGATGTATTCCTCTACAATTATTATTTGTAAAGCACTCAAAAATGTAATCTACTTTTATAAGTACTTGTTAACTAAAATGTAGGTATTCTTGTTAAGTGATGGGGAATCCTTTTTTGTTCCCACAGATAAAGAAGACTGCACTAAAGGCACTGAGGACAAGTCATCTCCACTAAGTCAGTTATTCAATATTTGTAAGATAAGTAGGTGCTGTTGTTTAGTGGTCAAAGCTCCTGTCTCATAACTAGGATGTCCTGTGTTTAAATTCCAGCAACAATTTAGATTTAGTCCAAACTTTTAAAATTCAATTTCTTCAAGTAAACGTTTTTAAAAACAAGAGTAGTGTTCTGTTGACTTTAGAATGCTTGATCTCCAAATGAAACAAACACTTGGTGTTTTGCAGAATTCGAAAGTAATACCATAAATGAATAGGGGAAAAGAGAATGTCAAAGAAAAGGAAAGAGACGACAAATAAATTAAGAGTTCAATTTAACCAATGCATTTTACTCACAACACATAATTCAATCTTCTATAAGTAGGGTAAGTCACTCATTAAGGAAGTATTCTTAAATAAATTTGATCTTCTCACCTATAGAGTTTGACAACAGAGTTGTATCAACTTAGAAAATAAAATAAAAAAAAACAGATTTCTACTGCACTCCATTCTACTAGCAATTGCAGTAAACTTTGACATGAAAGGTCTCTGGCTTAGTTGCTTTGACTGCCCGTCTAAGAATTAGGAGATCCTGAGTTCACATATCCACAACACTGTGCTCTTTTTCATAGTTAAATAACAGATTATTTTCATTAGATGATCCTTTGATATAATGTTAAAATGAAAAATTTGAGTAACTTACTATTGAACAGTTCATCTTAATACTAAATAAAATTCCGAGTATTTTCGAGATGACAGAAGCAAGACTGTGAATGTAAAATGAAGGGTATATCAAAGAGGAAGATAAATATAAAATAAAGTGCTAGAGTTGAAGAAGAAAAGTGATACAATCCTCTACAATAATATTTTGTGAGCCACTGAAAAATGTAGTCTACTTTTATGAATACTTTTTAACTAAATCTTAGGTACTCTTCTTAAGTGATGGGGAATTCTTTTATGTTTAACGTAATAACACAGATAAAAAAAGACTCCACAGCAGGTATTGAAAAGCAATAATGGCAACTAAGTCAGTTATTCAATCATTTTAAGAGTAAGAGGTGCTGTGGCTTAGTGGTTAAAGCGCCTGTCTCGTAAACCGGAAATCCTGAGTTCAAATCTCAGCAGCACCTCAGTTTTGCTCCAAACTTATAGAATTGAATTTTTTCAAGTAAATATTAAATACAGTTTCAAAACAAGAGTAGTGTCCTGTTCACTTTAGAATGCTTCATCTCATAATGAAAAAAGCACTTGGTATTTTGCAGAATTTCAAAGCAATGCAATGAATGAATAAGGGAAATGAAAATTATAACAAAGAGGAAAGAAAGAAATTTCAATTTAGAGTTGAATTTTTGTAATGCATTTCACTCACAAGACATAATTCAATATTATAAAAGAATGGTAAACCACCTCTTAATGAAGAATTTTTAGATAAATAAATTTAGTGTTCTCACCTATAGTGTTTAAGAAGAGAGTTGTGGGAACTTAGAAAATAAAATGAAAAATAAAATGATTTCTATGTCACTCCATTCAGCTAACTATTCCAGTGACATTTGTCAAGCAGGTGCTGTGGCTTAGCTGGTTAAAGTGCCTGTCTAGTAAACAGGAGATCCTGAGTTCAAATCTCAGCAGCACCTTGATATTTTTATTCTTAAATTACAGATCAGTTTCCTTAGATACTCTCTGATAGAATTAAAAAATGAAAAATCTGAGTCATCTTACTAATAGACAGTTCATCTTATTATTAAATAAAATTCAGAGAATTTTCATGGTAACAGAAGCAAAACTTTGAATGTAAAATGAAGAGTAAATCAAATAGCAAGGTATATACGAACTAAAACCTTAGAGTTGAAGACAACTGATGTATTCCTCTACAATTATTATTTGTAAACCACTCAAAAATGTAATCTACTTTTATAAGTACTTGTTAACTAAAATGTAGGTATTCTTGTTAAGTGATGGGGAATCCTTTTTTGTTCAACGTTTCACCACAGATAAAGAAGACTGCACTAAAGGCACTGAGGACAAGTCATCTCCACTAAGTCAGGTATTCAATATTTGTAAGATAAGTAGGTGCTGTTGTTTAGTGGTCAAAGATCCTGTCTCATAACTAGGATGTCCTGTGTTTAAATTCCAGCAACAATTTAGATTTAGTCCAAACTTTTAAAATTCAATTTCTTCAAATAAACGTTCAAAAAAGTTTAAAAACAAGAGTAGTGTTCTGTTGACTTTAGAATGCTTGATCTCCAAATGAAACAAACACTTGGTGTTTTGCAGAATTCGAAAGTAATACCATAAATGAATAGGGGAAAAGAGAATGTCAAAGAAAAGGAAAGAGACGACAAATAAATTAAGAGTTCAATTTAACCAATGCATTTTACTCACAACACATAATTCAATCTTCTATAAGTAGGGTGGGTCACTCATTAAGGAAGTATTCTTAAATAAATTTTATTTTCTCACCTATAGAGTTTGACAACAGAGTTGTATCAACTTAGAAAATAAAATTTAAAAAAACAGATTTCTACTGCACTCCATTCTACTAGCAATTGCAGTAAACTTTGTCATGAAAGTTCTCTGGCTTTGTTGCTTTGACTGCCCGTCTAATAAACAGGAGATCCTGAGTTCAAATATCCACCACACCGTGCTCTTTTTCATAGTTAAATAACAGATTATTTTCATTAGATGATCCTTTGATATAATGTTAAAATGAAAAATTTGAGTAACTTACTATTGAACAGTTCATCTTAATACTAAATAAAATTCTGAGTATTTTCGAGATGACAGAAGCAAGACTGTGAATGTAAAATGAAGGGTATATCAAAGAGGAAGATAAATATAAAATAAAGTGCTAGAGTTGAAGAAGAAAAGTGATACAATCCTCTACAATAATAATTTGTGAGCCACTGAAAAATGGAGTCTACTTTTATGAATACTTTTTAACTAAATCTTAGGTACTCTTCTTAAGTGATGGGGATTTTTTTTATGTTTAACGTAATAACACAGATGAAAAAAGACTCCACAGAAGGTATTGGAAAGCAATAATGGCAACTAAGTCAATTATTCAATCATTTTGAGAGTAAGAGGTGCTGTGGCTTAGTGGTTAAAGCGCCTGTCTCGTAAACAGGAAATCCTGAGTTCAAATCTCAGCAGCACCTCAGTTTTGCTCCAAACTTATAGAATTGAATTTTTTCAAGTAAATATTAAATACAGTTTCAAAACAAGAGTAGTGTCCTGTTCACTTTAGAATGCTTCATCTCATAATGAAAAATGCACTTGGTATTTTGCAGAATTTCAAATCAATGCAATAAATGAATAAGGGAAATGAGAATTATAACAAAGAAGAAAGAAAGAAAATTCAATTTAGAGTTGAATTTTTGTAATGCATTTCACTCACAAGACATAATTCAATATTCTAAAAGAACGGTAAATCACCTCTTAAGGAAGAATTTTTAGATAAATAAATTTAGTGTTCTCACCTATAGTGTTTAAGAAGAGAGTTGTGGGAACTTAGAAAAGAAAATGAAAAATAAAATGATTTCTATGTCACTCCATTCAGCTAACTATTCCAGTGACGTTTGTCAAGCAGGTGCTGTGGCTTAGCTGGTTAAAGCGCCTGTCTAGTAAACAGGAGATCCTGAGTTCAAATCTCAGCAGCACCTTGATATTTTTATTCTTAAATTACAGATCAGTTTCGTTAGATACTCTCTGATACAATTAAAAAATGAAAAATCTGAGTCATCTTACTAATAGACAGTTCATCTTAATATTAAATAAAATTCAGAGAATTTTCATGGTAACAGAAGCAAAACTTTGAATGTAAAATGAAGAGTATATCAAATAGCAAGGTATATATGAACTAAAACCTTAGAGTTGAAGACAACTGATGTATTCCTCTACAATTCTTATTTGTAAACCACTCAAAAATGTAATCTACTTTTATAAGTACTTGTTAACTAAAATGTAGGTATTGTTAAGTGATGGGGAATCCTTTTTTGTTCAACGTTTCACCACAGATAAAGAAGACTGCACTAAAGGCACTGAGGACAAGTCATCTCCACTAAGTCAGTTATTCAATATTTGTAAGATAAGTAGGTGCTGTTGTTTAGTGGTCAAAGCTCCTGTCTCATAACTAGGATGTCCTGTGTTTAAATTCCAGCAACAATTTAGATTTAGTCCAAACTTTTAAAATTCAATTTCTTCAAGTAAACGTTCAAAAAAGTTTAAAAACAAGAGTAGTGTTCTGTTGACTTTAGAATGCTTGATCTCCAAATGAAACAAACACTTGGTGTTTTGCAGAATTCTAAAGTAATACCATAAATGAATAGGGGAAAAGAGAATGTCAAAGAAAAGGAAAGAGACGACAAATAAATTAAGAGTTCAATTTAACCAATGCATTTTACTCACAACACATAATTCAATCTTCTATAAGTAGGGTAGGTCACTCATTAAGGAAGTATTCTTAAATAAATTAGATTTTCTCACCTATAGAGTTTGACAACAGAGTTGTATCAACTTAGAAAATAAAATTAAAAAAAACAGATTTCTACTGCACTCCATTCTACTAGCAATTGCAGTACACTTTGTCATGAAAGGTCTCTGGCTTAGTTGCTTTGACTGCCCGTCTAATAAACAGGAGATCCTGAGTTCAAATCTCCACAACACTGTGCTCTTTTTCATAGTTAAATAACAGATTATTTTCATTAGATGATCCTTTGATATAATGTTAAAATGAAAAATTTGAGAAACTTACTATTGAACAGTTCATCTTAATACTAAATAAAATTCCGAGTATTTTCGAGATGACAGAAGCAAGACTGTGAATGTAAAATGAAGGGTATATCAAAGAGGAAGATAAATATAAAATAAAGTGCTAGAGTTGAAGAAGAAAAGTGATACAATCCCCTACAATAATAATTTGTGAGCCACTGAAAAATGTAGTCTACTTTTATGAATACTTTTTAACTAAATCTTAGGTACTCTTCTTAAGAGATGGGGAATTCTTTTATGTTTAACGTAATAACACAGATAAAAAAAGACTCCACAGAAGGTATTGAAAAGCAATAATGGCAACTAAGTCAGTTATTCAATCATTTTAAGAGTAAGAGGTGCTGTGGCTTAGTGGTTAAAGCGCCTGTCTTGTAAACAGGAAATCCTGATTTCAAATCTCAGCCGCACCTCAGATTTGCTCCAAACTTATAGATTTGAATTTTTTCAAGTAAATATTAAATACAGTTTTAAAACAAGAGTAGTGTCCTGTTCACTTTAGAATGCTTCATCTCATAATGAAAAAAGCACTTGGTATTTTGCAGAATTTCAAAGCAATGCAATGATTGAATAAGGGAAATGAGAATTATAACAAAGAGGAAAGAAAGAAAATTCAATTTAGAGTTGAATTTTTGTAATGCATTTCACTCACAAGACATAATTCAATATTCTAAAAGAACGGTAAGCCACCTCTTAAGGAAGAATTTTTAAATAAATTTAGTGTTCTCACCTATAGTGTTTAAGAAGAGTGTTGTGGGAACTTAGAAAAGAAAATGAAAAATAAAATGATTTCTATTTCACTCCATTCAGCTAACTATTCGAGTGACGTTTGTCAAGCAGGTGCTGTGGCTTAGCTGGTTAAAGCGCCTGTCTAGTAAACAGGAGATCCTGAGTTCAAATCTCAGCAGCACCTTGATATTTTTATTCTTAAATTACAGATCAGTTTCCTTAGATACTCTCTGATACAATTAAAAAATGAAAAATCTGAGTCATCTTACTAATAGACAGTTCATCTTAATATTAAATAAAATTCAGAGAATTTTCATGGTAACAGAAGCAAAACTTTGAATGTAAAATGAAGAGTAAATCAAATAGCAAGGTATATATGAACTAAAACCTTAGAGTTGAAGACAACTGATGTATTCCTCTACAATTATTATTTGTAAACCACTCAAAAATGTAATCTACTTTTATAAGTACTTGTTAACTAAAATGTAGGTATTCTTGTTAAGTGATGGGGAATCCTTTTTTGTTCAACGTTTCACCACAGATAAAGAAGACTGCACTAAAGGCACTGAGGACAAGTCATCTCCACTAAGTCAGTTATTCAATATTTGTAAGATAAGTAGGTGCTGTTGTTTAGTGGTCAAAGCTCCTGTCTCATAACTAGGATGTCCTGTGTTTAAATTCCAGCAACAATTTAGATTTAGTCCAAACTTTTAAAATTCAATTTCTTCAAGTAAACGTTCAAAAAAGTTTAAAAACAAGAGTAGTGTTCTGTTGACTTTAGAATGCTTGATCTCCAAATGAAACAAACACTTGGTGTTTTGCAGAATTCGAAAGTAATACCATAAATGAATAGGGGAAAAGAGAATGTCAAAGAAAAGGAAAGAGACGACAAATAAATTAAGAGTTCAATTTAACCAATGCTTTTTACTCACAACACTTTATTCAATCTTCTATAAGTAGGGTAAGTCACTCATTAAGGAAGTATTCTTAAATAAATTTGATCTTCTCACCTATAGAGTTTGACAACAGAGTTGTATCAACTTAGAAAATAAAATTAAAAAAAACAGATTTCTACTGCACTCCATTCTACTAGCAATTGCAGTAAACTTTGTCATGAAAGTTCTCTGGCTTAGTTACTTTGACTGCCCGTCTAATAAACAGGAGATCCTGAGTTCAAATGTCCACAACACCGTGCTCTTTTTCATAGTTAAATAACAGATTATTTTAATTAGATGATCCTTTGATATAATGTTAAAATGAAAAATTTGAGTAACTTACTATTGAACAGTTCATCTTAATACTAAATAAAATTCCGAGTATTTTCGAGATGACAGAAGCAAGACTGTGAATGTAAAATGAAGGGTATATCAAAGAGGAAGATAAATATAAAATAAAGTGCTAGAGTTGAAGAAGAAAAGTGATACAATCCTCTACAATAATAATTTGTGAGCCACTGAAAAATGTAGTCTACTTTTATGAATACTTTTTAACTAAATCTTAGGTACTCTTCTTAAGTGATGGGGAATTCTTTTATGTTTAACGTAATAACACAGATAAAAAAAGACTCCACAGAAGGTATTGAAAAGCAATAATGGCAACTAAGTCAGTTATTCAATCATTTTAAGAGTAAGCGGTGCTGTGGCTTAGTGGTTAAAGCACCTGTCTCGTAAACAGGAAATCCTGAGTTCAAATCTCAGCAGCACCTCAGTTTTGCTCCAAACTTATAGAATTGAATTTTTTCAAGTAAATATTAAATACAGTTTCAAAACAAGAGTAGTGTCCTGTTCACTTTAGAATGCTTCATCTCATAATGAAAAAAGCACTTGGTATTTTGCAGAATTTCAAAGCAATGCAATGAATGAATAAGGGAAATGAGAATTATAACAAAGAGGAAAGAGAAGAAAATTCAATTTAGAGTTGAATTTTTGTAATGCATTTCACTCACAAGACATAATTCAATATTCTAAAAGAACGGTAAGCCACCTCTTAAGGAAGAATTTTTAAATACATTTTGTGTTCTCACCTATAGTGTTTAAGAAGAGAGTTGTGGGAACTTAGAAAAGAAAATGAAAAATAAAATGATTTCTATTTCACTCTATTCAGCTAACTATTCCAGTAATGTTTGTCAAGCAGGTGCTGTGGCTTAGCTGGTTAAAGCGCCTGTCTAGTAAACAGGAGATCCTGAGTTCAAATCTCAGCAGCACCTTGATATTTTTATTCTTAAATTACAGATCAGTTTCCTTAGATACTCTCTGATACAATTAAAAAATGAAAAATCTCAGTCATCTTACTAATAGACAGTTCATCTTAATATTAAATAAAATTCAGAGAATTTTCATGGTAACAGAAGCAAAACTTTGAATGTAAAATGAAGAGTAAATCAAATAGCAAGGTATATATGAACTAAAACCTTAGAGTTGAAGACAACTGATGTATTCCTCTACAATTCTTATTTGTAAACCACTCAAAAATGTAATCTACTTTTATAAGTACTTGTTAACTAAAAAGTAGGTATTCTTGTTAAGTGATGGGGAATCCTTTTTTGTTCAACGTTTCACCACAGATAAAGAAGACTGCACTAAAGGCACTGAGGACAAGTCATCTCCACTAAGTCAGTTATTCAATATTTGTAAGATAAGTAGGTGCTGTTGTTTAGTGGTCAAAGCTCCTGTCTCATAACTAGGATGTCCTGTGTTTAAATTCCAGCAACAATTTAGATTTAGTCCAAACTTTAAAAATTCAATTTCTTCAAGTAAACGTTCAAAAAAGTTTAAAAACAAGAGTAGTGTTCTGTTGACTTTAGAATGCTTGATCTCCAAATGAAACAAACACTTGGTGTTTTGCAGAATTCGAAAGTAATACCATAAATGAATAGGGGAAAAGAGAATGTCAAAGAAAAGGAAAGAGACGACAAATAAATTAAGAGTTCAATTTAACCAATGCATTTTACTCACAACACACAATTCAATCTTCTATAAGTAGGGTAAGTCACTCATTAAGGAAGTATTCTTAAATAAATTTGATCTTCTCACCTATAGAGTTTGACAACAGAGTTGTATCAACTTAGAAAATAAAATAAAAAAAAACAGATTTCTACTGCACTCCATTCTACTAGCAATTGCATTAAACTTTGACATGAAAGGTCTCTGGCTTAGTTGCTTTGACTGCCCGTCTAATAAACAGGAGATCCTGAGTTCAAATATCCACAACACCGTGCTCTTTTTCATAGTTAAATAACAGATTATTTTCATTAGATGATCCTTTGATATAATGTTAAAATGAAAAATTTGAGTAACTTACTATTGAACAGTTCATCTTAATACTAAATAAAATTCCGAGTATTTTCGAGATGACAGAAGCAAGACTGTGAATGTAAAATGAAGGATATATCAAAGAGGAAGATAAATATAAAATAAAGTGCTAGAGTTGAAGAAGAAAAGTGATACAATCCTCTACAATAATATTTTGTGAGCCACTGAAAAATGTAGTCTACTTTTATGAATATTTTTTAACTAAATCTTAGGTACTCTTCTTAAGTGATGGGGAATTCTTTTATGTTTAACGTAATAACACAGATAAAAAAAGACTCCACAGCAGGTATTGAAAAGCAATAATGGCAACTAAGTCAGTTATTCAATCATTTTAAGAGTAAGAGGTGCTGTGGCTTAGTGGTTAAAGCGCCTGTCTCGTAAACAGGAAATCCTGAGTTCAAATCTCAGCAGCACCTCAGTTTTGCTCCAAACTTATAGAATTGAATTTTTTCAAGTAAATATTAAATACAGTTTCAAAACAAGAGTAGTGTCCTGTTCACTTTAGAATGCTTCATCTCATAATGAAAAAAGCACTTGGTATTTTGCAGAATTTCAAAGCAATGCAATGAATGAATAAGGGAAATGAAAATTATAACAAAGAGGAAAGAAAGAAAATTCAATTTAGAGTTGAATTTTTGTAATGCATTTCACTCACAAGACATAATTCAATATTATAAAAGAATGGTAAACCACCTCTTAAGGAAGAATTTTTAGATAAATTAATTTAGTGTTCTCACCTATAGTGTTTAAGAAGAGAGTTGTGGGAACTTAGAAAATAAAATGAAAAATAAAATGATCTCTATGTCACTCCATTCAGCTAACTATTCCAGTGACGTTTGTCACGCAGGTGCTGTGGCTTAGCTGGTTAAAGCGCCTGTCTAGTAAACAGGAGATCCTGAGTTCAAATCTCAGCAGCACCTTGATATTTTTATTCTTAAATTACAGATCAGTTTCCTTAGATACTCTCTGATAGAATTAAAAAATGAAAAATCTGAGTCATCTTACTAATAGACAGTTCATCTTATTATTAAATAAAATTCAGAGAATCTTCATGGTAACAGAAGCAAAACTTTGAATGTAAAATGAAGAGTAAATCAAATAGCAAGGTATATATGAACTAAAACCTTAGAGTTGAAGACAACTGATGTATTCCTCTACAATTATTATTTGTAAACCACTCAAAAATGTAATCTACTTTTATAAGTACTTGTTAACTAAAATGTAGGTATTCTTGTTAAGTGATGGGGAATCCTTTTTTGTTCAACGTTTCACCACAGATAAAGAAGACTGCACTAAAGGCACTGAGGACAAGTCATCTCCACTAAGTCAGTTATTCAATATTTGTAAGATAAGTAGGTGCTGTTGTTTAGTGGTCAAAGCTCCTGTCTCATAACTAGGATGTCCTGTGTTTAAATTCCAGCAACAATTTAGATTTAGTCCAAACTTTTAAAATTCAATTTCTTCAAGTAAACGTTCAAAAAAGTTTAAAAACAAGAGTAGTGTTCTGTTGACTTTAGAATGCTTGATCTCCAAATGAAACAAACACTTGGTGTTTTGCAGAATTCGAAAGTAATACCATAAATGAATAGGGGAAAAGAGAATGTCAAAGAAAAGGAAAGAGACGACAAATAAATTAAGAGTTCAATTTAACCAATGCATTTTACTCACAACACATAATTCAATCTTCTATAAGTAGGGTAAGTCACTCATTAAGGAAGTATTCTTAAATAAATTTGATCTTCTCACCTATAGAGTTTGACAACAGAGTTGTATCAACTTAGAAAATAAAATAAAAAAAAACAGATTTCTACTGCACTCCATTCTACTAGCAATTGCAGTAAACTTTGACATGAAAGGTCTCTGGCTTAGTTGCTTTGACTGCCCGTCTAATAAACAGGAGATCCTGAGTTCAAATATCCACAACACCGTGCTCTTTTTCATAGTTAAATAACAGATTATTTTCATTAGATGATCCTTTGATATAATGTTAAAATGAAACATTTGAGTAACTTACTATTGAACAGTTCATCTTAATACTAAATAAAATTCCGAGTATTTTCGAGATGACAGAAGCAAGACTGTGAATGTAAAATGAAGGGTATATCAAAGAGGAAGATAAATATAAAATAAAGTGCTAGAGTTGAAGAAGAAAAGTGATACAATCCTCTACAATAATATTTTGTGAGCCACTGAAAAATGTAGTCTACTTTTATGAATACTTTTTAACTAAATCTTAGGTACTCTTCTTAAGTGATGGGGAATTCTTTTATGTTTAACGTAATAACACAGATAAAAAAAGACTCCACAGCAGGTATTGAAAAGCAATAATGGCAACTAAGTCAGTTATTCAATCATTTTAAGAGTAAGAGGTGCTGTGGCTTAGTGGTTAAAGCGCCTGTCTCGTAAACAGGAAATCCTGAGTTCAAATATCAGCAGCACCTCAGTTTTGCTCCAAACTTATAGAATTGAATTTTTTCAAGTAAATATTAAATACAGTTTCAAAACAAGAGTAGTGTCCTGTTCACTTTAGAATGCTTCATCTCATAATGAAAAAAGCACTTGGTATTTTGCAGAATTTCAAAGCAATGCAATGAATGAATAAGGGAAATTAAAATTATAACAAAGAGGAAAGAAAGAAAATTCAATTTAGAGTTGAATTTTTGTAATGCATTTCACTCACAAGACATAATTCAATATTATAAAAGAATGGTAAACCACCTCTTAAGGAAGAATTTTTAGATAAATAAATTTAGTGTTCTCACCTATAGTGTTTAAGAAGAGAGTTGTGGGAACTTAGAAAATAAAATGAAAAATAAAATGATTTCTATGTCACTCCATTCAGCTAACTATTCCAGTGAAGTTTGTCAAGCAGGTGCTGTGGCTTAGCTGGTTAAAGCGCCTGTCTAGTAAACAGGAGATCCTGAGTTCAAATCTCAGCAGCACCTTGATATTTTTATTCTTAAATTACAGATCAGTTTCCTTAGATACTCTCTGATAGAATTAAAAAATGAAAAATCTGAGTCATCTTACTAATAGACAGTTCATCTTATTATTAAATAAAATTCAGAGAATTTTCATGGTAACAGAAGCAAAACTTTGAATGTAAAATGAAGAGTAAATCAAATAGCAAGGTATATATGAACTAAAACCTTAGAGTTGAAGACAACTGATGTATTCCTCTACAATTATTATTTGTAAACCACTCAAAAATGTAATCTACTTTTATAAGTACTTGTTAACTAACATGTAGGTATTCTTGTTAAGTGATGGGGAATCCTTTTTTGTTCAACGTTTCACCACAGATAAAGAAGACTGCACTAAAGGCACTGAGGACAAGTCATCTCCAATAAGTCAGTTATTCAATATTTGTAAGATAAGTAGGTGCTGTTGTTTAGTGGTCAAAGCTCCTGTCTCATAACTAGGATGTCCTGTGTTTAAATTCCAGCAACAATTTAGATTTAGTCCAAACTTTTAAAATTCAATTTCTTCAAGTAAACGTTCAAAAAAGTTTAAAAACAAGAGTAGTGTTCTGTTGACTTTAGAATGCTTGATCTCCAAATGAAACAAACACTTGGTGTTTTGCAGAATTCGAAAGTAATACCATAAATGAATAGGGGAAAAGAGAATGTCAAAGAAAAGGAAAGAGACGACAAATAAATTAAGAGTTCAATTTAACCAATGCATTTTACTCACAACACATAATTCAATCTTCTATAAGTAGGGTAAGTCACTCATTAAGGAAGTATTCTTAAATAAATTTGATCTTCTCACCTATAGAGTTTGACAACAGAGTTGTATCAACTTAGAAAATAAAATAAAAAAAAACAGATTTCTACTGCACTCCATTCTACTAGCAATTGCAGTAAACTTTGACATGAAAGGTCTCTGGCTTAGTTGCTTTGACTGCCCGTCTAATAAACAGGAGATCCTGAGTTCAAATATCCACAACACCGTGCTCTTTTTCATAGTTAAATAACAGATTATTTTCATTAGATGATCCTTTGATATAATCTTAAAATGAAAAATTTGAGTAACTTACTATTGAACAGTTCATCTTAATACTAAATAAAATTCTGAGTATTTTCGAGATGACAGAAGCAAGACTGTGAATGTAAAATGAAGGGTATATCAAAGAGGAAGATAAATATAAAATAAAGTGCTAGAGTTGAAGAAGAAAAGTGATACAATCCTCTACAATAATATTTTGTGAGCCACTGAAAAATGTAGTCTACTTTTATGAATACTTTTTAACTAAATCTTAGGTACTCTTCTTAAGTGATGGGGAATTCTTTTATGTTTAACGTAATAACACAGATAAAAAAAGACTCCACAGCAGGTATTGAAATGCAATAATGGCAACTAAGTCAGTTCTTCAATCATTTTAAGAGTAAGAGGTGCTGTGGCTTAGTGGTTAAAGCGCCTGTCTCGTAAACAGGAAATCCTGAGTTCAAATCTCAGCAGCACCTCAGTTTTGCTCCAAACTTATAGAATAGAATTTTTTCAAGTAAATATTAAATACAGTTTCAAAACAAGAGTAGTGTCCTGTTCACTTTAGAATGCTTCATCTCATAATTAAAAAAGCACTTGGTATTTTGCAGAATTTCAAAGCAATGCAATGAATGAATAAGGGAAATGAAAATTATAACAAAGAGGAAAGAAAGAAAATTCAATTTAGAGTTGAATTTTTGTAATGCATTTCACTCACAAGACATAATTCAATATTATAAAAGAATGGTAAACCACCTCTTAAGGAAGAATTTTTAGATAATTAAATTTAGTGTTCTCACCTATAGTGTTTAAGAAGAGAGTTGTGGGAACTTAGAAAATAAAATGAAAAATAAAATGATTTCTATGTCACTCCATTCAGCTAACTATTCCAGTGAAGTTTGTCAAGCAGGTGCTGTGGCTTAGCTGGTTAAAGCGCCTGTCTAGTAAACTGGAGATCCTGAGTTCAAATCTCAACAGCACCTTGATATTCTTATTCTTAAATTACAGATCAGTTTCCTTAGATACTCTCTGATAGAATTAAAAAATGAAAAATCTGAGTCATCTTAATAATAGACAGTTCATCTTATTATTAAATAAAATTCAGAGAATTTTCATGGTAACAGAAGCAAAACTTTGAATGTAAAATGAAGAGTAAATCAAATAGCAAGGTATATATGAACTAAAACGTTAGAGTTGAAGACAACTGATGTATTCCTCTACAATTATTATTTGTAAACCACTCAAAAATGTAATCTACTTTTATAAGTACTTGTTAACTAAAATGTAGGTATTCTTGTTAAGTGATGGGGAATCCTTTTTTGTTCAACGTTTCACCACAGATAAAGAAGACTGCACTAAAGGCACTGAGGACAAGTCATCTCCACTAAGTCAGGTATTCAATATTTGTAAGATAAGTAGGTGCTGTTGTTTAGTGGTCAAAGATCCTGTCTCATAACTAGGATGTCCTGTGTTTAAATTCCAGCAACAATTTAGATTTAGTCCAAACTTTTAAAATTCAATTTCTTCAAGTAAACGTTCAAAAAAAGTTTAAAAACAAGAGTAGTGTTCTGTTGACTTTAGAATGCTTGATCTCCAAATGAAACAAACACTTGGTGTTTTGCAGAATTCGAAAGTAATACCATAAATGAATAGGGGAAAAGAGAATGTCAAAGAAAAGGAAAGAGACGACAAATAAATTAAGAGTTCAATTTAACCAATGCATTTTACTCACAACACATAATTCAATCTTCTATAAGTAGGGTAGGTCACTCATTAAGGAAGTATTCTTAAATAAATTTGATTTTCCCACCTATAGAGTTTGACAACAGAGTTGTATCAACTTAGAAAATAAAATTAAAAAAAACAGATTTCTACTGCACTCAATTCTACTAGCAATTGCAGTAAACTTTGTCATGAAAGTTCTCTGGCTTTGTTGCTTTGACTGCCCGTCTAATAAACAGGAGATCCTGAGTTCAAATATCCACCACACCGTGCTCTTTTTCATAGTTAAATAACAGATTATTTTCATTAGATGATCCTTTGATATAATGTTAAAATGAAAAATTTGAGTAACTTACTATTGAACAGTTCATCTTAATACTAAATAAAATTCTGAGTATTTTCGAGATGACAGAAGCAAGACTGTGAATGTAAAATGAAGGGTATATCAAAGAGGAAGATAAATATAAAATAAAGTGCTAGAGTTGAAGAAGAAAAGTGATACAATCCTCTACAATAATAATTTGTGAGCCACTGAAAAATGGAGTCTACTTTTATGAATACTTTTTAACTAAATCTTAGGTACTCTTCTTAAGTGATGGGGATTTTTTTTATGTTTAACGTAATAACACAGATAAAAAAAGACTCCACAGAAGGTATTGAAAAGCAATAATGGCAACTAAGTCAATTATTCAATCATTTTGAGAATAAGAGGTGCTGTGGCTTAGTGGTTAAAGCGTCTGTCTCGTAAACAGGAAATCCTGAGTTCAAATCTCAGCAGCACCTCAGTTTTTCTCCAAACTTATAGAATTGAATTTTTTCAAGTAAATATTAAATACAGTTTCAAAACAAGAGTATTGTCCTGTTCACTTTAGAATGCTTCATCTCATAATGAAAAATGCACTTGGTATTTTGCAGAATTTCAAAGCAATGCAATAAATGAATAAGGGAAATGAGAATTATAACAAAGAAGAAAGAAAGAAAATTCAATTTAGAGTTGAATTTTTGTAATGCATTTCACTCACAAGACATAATTCAATATTCTAAAAGAACGGTAACTCACCTCTTAAGGAAGAATTTTTAGATAAATAAATTTAGTGTTCTCACCTATAGTGTTTAAGAAGAGAGTTGTGGGAACTTAGAAAAGAAAATGAAAAATAAAATGATTTCTATGTCACTCCATTCAGCTAACTATTCCAGTGACGTTTGTCAAGCAGGTGCTGTGGCTTAGCTGGTTAAAGCACCTGTCTAGTAAACAGGAGATCCTGAGTTCAAATCTCAGCAGCACCTTGATATTTTTATTCTTAAATTACAGATCAGTTTCGTTAGATACTCTTTGATACAATTAAAAAATGAAAAATCTGAGTCATCTTACTAATAGACAGTTCATCTTAATATTAAATAAAATTCAGAGAATTTTCATGGTAACAGAAGCAAAACTTTGAATGTAAAATGAAGAGTATATCAAATAGCAAGGTATATATGAACTAAAACCTTAGAGTTGAAGACAACTGATGTATTCCTCTACAATTATTATTTGTAAACCACTCAAAAATGTAATCTACTTTTATAAGTACTTGTTAACTAAAATGTAGGTATTCTTGTTAAGTGATGGGGAATCCTTTTTTGTTCAACGTTTCACCACAGATAAAGAAGACTGCACTAAAGGCACTGAGGACAAGTCATCTCCACTAAGTCAGTTATTCAATATTTGTAAGATAAGTAGGTGCTGTTGTTTAGTGGTCAAAGCTCCTGTCTCATAACTAGGATGTCCTGTGTTTAAATTCCAGCAACAATTTAGATTTAGTCCAAACTTTTAAAATTCTATTTCTTCAAGTAAACGTTCAAAAAAGTTTAAAAACAAGAGTAGTGTTCTGTTGACTTTAGAATGCTTGATCTCCAAATGAAACAAACACTTGGTGTTTTGCAGAATTCGAAAGTAATACCATAAATGAATAGGGGAAAAGAGAATGTCAAAGAAAAGGAAAGAGACGACAAATAAATTAAGACTTCAATTTAACCAATGCATTTTACTCACAACACATAATTCAATCTTCTATAAGTAGGGTAAGTCACTCATTAAGGAAGTATTCTTAAATAAATTTGATCTTCTCACCTATAGAGTTTGACAACAGAGTTGTATCAACTTAGTAATGAAAATAAAAAAAAAACAGATTTCTACTGCACTCCATTCTACTAGCAATTGCAGTAAACTTTGTCATTAAAGTTCTCTGGCTTAGTTGCTTTGACTGCCCGTCTACTAAACAGGAGATCCTGAATTCAAATCTCCACAACACCGTGCTCTTTTTCATAGTTAAATAACAGATTATTTTCATTAGATGATCCTTTGATATAATGTTAAAATGAAAAATTTGAGTAACTTACTATTGAACAGTTCATCTTAATACTAAATAAAATTCCGAGTATTTTCGAGATGACAGAAGCAAGACTGTGAATGTAAAATGAAGGGTATATCAAAGAGGAAGATAAATATAAAATAAAGTGCTAGAGTTGAAGAAGAAAAGTGATACAATCCTCTACAATAATAATTTGTGAGCCACTGAAAAATGTAGTCTACTTTTATGAATACTTTTTAACTAAATCTTAGGTACTCTTCTTAAGTGATGGGGAATTCTTTTATGTTTAACGTAATAACACAGATAAAAAAAGACTCCACAGAAGGTATTGAAAAGCAATAATGGCAACTAAGTCAGTTATTCATTCATTTTAAGAGTAAGAGGTGCTGTGGCTTAGTGGTTAATGCACCTGTCTCGTAAACAGAAAATCCTGAATTCAAATCTCCGCAGCACCTCAGTTTTGCTCCAAACTTATAGAATTGAATTTTTTCAAGTAAATATTAAATACAGTTTCAAAACAAGAGTAGTGTCCTGTTCACTTTAGAATGCTTCTTCTCATAATGAAAAAAGCACTTGGTATTTTGCAGAATTTCAAAGCAATGCAATGAATGAATAAGGGAAATGAGAATTATAACAAAGAGGAAAGAGAAGAAAATTCAATTTAGAGTTGAATTTTTGTAATGCATTTCACTCACAAGACATAATTCAATATTCTAAAAGAACGGTAAGCCACCTCTTAAGGAAGATTTTTTAAATAAATTTAGTGTTCTCACCTATAGTGTTTAAGGAGAGAGTTGTGGGAACTTAGAAAAGAAAATGAAAAAAAAAATGATTTCTATTTCACTCCATTCAGCTAACTATTCCAGTGATGTTTGCCAAGCAGGTGCTGTGGCTTAGCTGGTTAAAGTGCCTGTCTAGTAAACAGGAGATCCTGAGTTCAAATCTCAACAGCACCTTGATATTTTTATTCTTAAATTACAGATCAGTTTCCTTAGATACTCTCTGATACAATTAAAAAATGAAAAATCTGAGTCATCTTACTAATAGACAGTTCATCTTAATATTAAATAAAATTCAGAGAATTTTCATGGTAACAGAAGCAAAACTTTGAATGTAAAATGAAGAGTAAATCAAATAGCAAGGTATATATGAACTAAAACCTTAGAGTTGAAGACAATTGATGCATTCCTCTACAATTATTATTTGTAAACCAATCAAAAATGTAATCTACTTTTATAAGTACTTGCTAACTAAAATGTAGGTATTCTTGTTAAGTGATGGGGAATCCTTTTTTGTTCAACGTTTCACCACAGATAAAGAAGACTGCACTAAAGGCACTGAGGACAAGTCATCTCCACTAAGTCAGTTATTCAATATTTGTAAGATAAGTAGGTGCTGTTGTTTAGTGGTCAAAGCTCCTGTCTCATAACTAGGATGTCCTGTGTTTAAATTCCAGCAACAATTTAGATTTAGTCCAAACTTTTAAAATTCAATTTCTTCAAGTAAACGTTCAATAAAGCTTAAAAACAAGAGTAGTGTTCTGTTGACTTTAGAATGCTTGATCTCCACATGAAACAAACACTTGGTGTTTTGCAGAATTCGAAAGTAATACCATAAATGAATAGGGGAAAAGAGAATGTCAAAGAAAAGGAAAGAGACGACAAATAAATTAAGAGTTCAATTTAACCAATGCATTTTACTCACAACACATAATTCAATCTTCTATATGTAGGGTTAGTCACTCATTAAGGAAGTATTCTTAAATAAATTTGATTTTCTCACCTATAGAGTTTGACAACAGAGTTGTATCAACTTAGAAAATAAAATAAAAAAAGAACAGATTTCTACTCTACTCCATTCTACTAGCAATTGCAGTAAACTTTGTCATGAAAGTTTTCTGGCTTAGTTGCTTTGACTGCCCGTCTAATAAACAGGAGATCCTGAGTTCAAATCTCCACAACGCCGTGCTCTTTTTCAAAGTTAAATAACACATTATTTTCATTAGATGATCCTTTGATATAATGTTAAAATCAAGAATTTGAGTAACTTACTATTGAACAGTTCATCTTAATACTAAATAAAATTCCGAGTATTTTCGAGATGACAGAAGCAAGACTGTGAATGTAAAATGAAGGGTATATCAAAGAGGAATATAAATATAAAATAAAGTGCTAGAGTTGAAGAAGAAAAGTGATACAATCCTCTACAA
This sequence comes from Pleurodeles waltl, assembly GCF_031143425.1. Classification (NCBI taxonomy): domain Eukaryota; kingdom Metazoa; phylum Chordata; class Amphibia; order Caudata; family Salamandridae; genus Pleurodeles; species Pleurodeles waltl. Next base: position 188,999,636 of record NC_090447.1, read on the forward strand.
TAATAATTTGTGAGCCACTGAAAAATGTAGTCTACTTTTATGAATACTTTTTAACTAAATCTTAGGTTCTCTTCTTAAGTGATGGGGAATTCTTTTATGTTTAACGTAATAACACAGATAAAAAAAGACTCCACAGAAGGTATTGAAAAGCAATAATGGCAACTAAGTCAGTTATTCAATCATTTTAAGAGTAAGAGGTGCTGTGGCTTAGTAGTTAAAGCGCCTCTCTCATAAACGGGAAATCCTGAGTTCAGATCTCAGCAGCACCTCAGTTTTGCTCCAAACTTATAGAATTGAATTTTTTCAAGTAAATATTAAATACAGTTTCAAAACAAGAGTAGTGTCCTGTTCACTTTAGAATGCTTCATCTCATAATGAAAAAAGCACTTGGTATTTTGCAGAATTTCAAAGCAATGCAATGAATGAATAAGGGAAATGAGAATTATAACAAAGAGGAAAGAGAAGAAAATTCAATTTAGAGTTGAATTTTTGTAATGCTTTTCACTCACAAGACATAATTCAATATTCTAAAAGAACGGTAAGCCACCTCTTAAGATAGAATTTTTAAATAAATTTAGTGTTCTCACCTATAGTGTTTAAGGAGAGAGTTGTGGGAACTTAGAAAAGAAAATGAAAAAAAAAATTATTTCTATTTCACTTCATTCAGCTAAATTCCAGTGACGGTTGTCAAGCAGGTGATGTGGCTTAGCTGGTTATAGCACCTGTCTTGTAAACAGGAGATCCTGAGTTCAAATCTCAGCAGCACCTCGATATTTTTATTCTTAAATTACAAATCAGTTTCCTTAGATACTCTCTGATACAATTAAAAAATGAAAAATCTGAGTCATTTTACTAATAGACAGTTCATCTTAATATTAAATAAAATTCAGAGAATTTTCATGGTAACAGAAGCAAAACTTTGAATGTAAAATGAAGAGTAAATCAAATAGCAAGGTATATATGAACTAAAACCTTAGAGTTGAAGACAACTGATGTATTCCTCTACAATTATTATTTGTAAACCACTCAAAAATGTAATCTACTTTTATAAGTACTTGTTAACTAAAATGTAGGTATTCTTGTTAAGTGATGGGGAATCCTTTTTTGTTCAACGTTTCACCACAGATAAAGAAGACTGCACTAAAGGCACTGAGGACAAGTCATCTCCACTAAGTCAGTTTTTCAATATTTGTAAGATAAGTAGGTGCTGTTGTTTAGTGGTCAAAGCTCCTGTCTCATAACTAGGATGTCCTGTGTTTAAATTCCAGCAACAATTTAGATTTAGTCCAAACTTTTAAAATTCAATTTCTTCAAGTAAACGTTCAAAAAAGTTTAAAAACAAGAGTAGTGTTCTGTTGACTTTAGAATGCTTGATCTCCAAATGAAACAAACACTTGGTGTTTTGCAGAATTTGAAAGTAATACCATAAATGAATAGGGGAAAAGAGAATGTCAAAGAAAAGGAAAGAGACGACAAATAAATTAAGAGTTCAATTTAACCAATGCATTTTACTCACAACACATAATTCAATCTTCTATGAGTAGGGTAAGTCACTCATTAAGGAAGTATTCTTAAATAAATTTGATCTTCTCACCTATAGCGTTTGACAACAGAGTTAGATCAACTTAGAAAAGAAAATAAAAAAAACAGATTTCTACTGCACTCCATTCTACTAGCAATTGCAGTATACTTTGTCATGAAAGTTCTCTGGCTTAGTTGCTTTGACTTCCCGTCTAATAAACAGGAGATCCTGAGTTCAAATCTCCACAATACCGTGCTCTTTTTCATAGTTAAATAACAGATTATTTTCATTAGATGATCCTTTGATATAATGTTAAAATGAAAAATTTGAGTAACTTACTATTGAACAGTTCATCTTAATACTAAATAAAATTCCGAGTATTTTCGAGATGACAGAAGCAAGACTGTGAATGTAAAATGAAGGGTATATCAAAGAGGAAGATAAATATAAAATAAAGTGCTAGAGTTGAAGAAGAAAAGTGATACAATCCTCTACAATAATAATTTGTGAGCCACTGAAAAGTGTAGTCTACTTTTATGAATACTTTTTAACTAAATCTTAGGTACTCTTCTTAAGTGATGGGGAATTCTTTTATGTTTAACGTAATAACACATATAAAAAAAGACTCCACAGAAGGTATTGAAAAGCAATAATGGCAACTAAGTCAGTTATTCAATCATTTCAAGAGTAAGAGGTGCTGTGGCTTAGTGGGTAAAGCACCTGTCTCGTAAACAGGAAATCCTGAGTTCAAATCACAGCAGCACCTCAGTATTGCACCAAACTTGTAGAATTTAATTTTTTCAAGTAAATATTAAATACAGTTTCAAAACAAGAGTAGTGTCCTGTTCACTTTAGAATGCTTCATCTCATAATGAAAAAAGCACTTGGTATTTTGCAGAATTTCAAAGCAATGCAATGAATGAATAAGGGAAATGAGAATTATAACAAAGAGGAAAGAGAAGAAAATTCAATTTAGAGTTGAATTTTTGTAATGCATTTCACTCACAAGACATAATTCAATATTCTAAAAGAACGGTAAGCCACCTCTTAAGGAAAATTTTTTAAATAAATTTAGTGTTCTCACCTATAGTGTTTAAGAAGAGAGTTGTGGGAACTTAGAAAAGAAAATGAAAAAAAAATGATTTCTATTTCACTCCATTCAGCTAACTATTCCAGTGACGTTTGTCAAGCAGGTTCTGTGGCTTAGCTGGTTAAAGCACCTGTCTAGTAAACAGGAGATCCTGAGTTCAAATCTCAGCAGCACCTTGATATTTTTATTCTTAAATTACAGATAAGTTTCCTTAGATTCTCTCTGATACAATTAAAAAATGAAAAATCTGAGTCATCTTACTAATAGACAGTTCATCTTAATATTAAATAAAATTCAGTGAATTTTCATGGTAACAGAAGCAAAACTTTGAATGTAAAATGAAGAGTAAATCAAATAGCAAGGTATATATGAACTAAAACCTTAGAGTTGAAGAAAACTGATGTATTCCTCTACAATTATTATTTGTAAACCACTCAAAAATGTAATCTACTTTTATAAGTACTTGTTAACTAAAATGTAGGTATTCTTGTTAAGTGATGGGGAATCCTTTTTTGTTCAACATTTCACCACAGATAAAGAAGACTGCACTAAAGGCACTGAGGACAAGTCATCTCCACTAAGTCAGTTATTCAATATTTGTAAGATAAGTAGGTGCTGTTGTTTAGTGGTCAAAGCTCCTGTCTCATAACTAGGATGTCCTGTGTTTAAATTCCAGCAACAATTTAGATTTAGTCCAAACTTTTAACATTCAATTTCTTCAAGTAAACGTTCAATAAAGCTTAAAAACAAGATTAGTGTTCTGTTGACTTTAGAATGCTTGATCTCCAAATGAAACAAACACTTGGTGTTTTGCAGAATTCGAAAGTAATACCATAAATAAATGGGGGAAAAGAGAATGTCAAATAAAAGGAAAGAGACAACAAATAAATTAAGAGTTCAATGTAACCAATGCATTTTACTCACAACACATAATTCAATCTTCTATAAGTAGGGTAAGTCACTCATTAAGGAAGTATTCTTAAATAAATTTGATTTTCTCACCTATAGAGTTTGACAACAGAGTTGGATCAACTTAGAAAAATAAATAAAAAAAAAACAGATTTCTACTGCACTCCATTCTACTAACAATTGCAGTAAGTTTTGTCATGAAAGTTCTCTGGCTTAGTTGCTTTGACTGCCCGCCTAATAAACAGGAGATCCTGAGTTCAAATCTCCACAACGCTGTGCTCTTTTTCATAGTTAAATAACAGATTATTTTCATTAGATGATCCTTTGATATAATGTTAAAATGAAAAATTTGAGTAACTTACTATTGAACAGTTCATCTTAATACTAAATAAAATTCCGAGTATTTTCGAGATGACAGAAGCAAGACTGTGAATGTAAAATGAAGGGTATATCAAAGAGGAAGATAAATATAAAATAAAGTGCTAGAGTTGAAGAAGAAAGGTGATACAATCCTCTACAATAATAATTTGTGAGCCACTGAAAAATGTAGTCTACTTTTATGAATACTTTTTAACTAAATCTTAGGTACTCTTCTTAAGTGATGGGGAATTCTTTTATGTTTAACGTAATAACACAGATAAAAAAAGACTCCACAGAAGGTATTGAAAAGCAATAATGGCAACTGAGTCAGTTATTCAATCATTTTAAGAGTAAGAGGTGCTGTGGCTTAGTGGTTAAAGCACCTGTCTCGTAAACAGGAAATCCTGAGTTCAAATTTCAGCAGCACCTCAGTTTTGCTCCAAACTTATAGAATTGAATTTTTTCAAGTAAATATTAAATACAGTTTCAAAACAAGAGTAGTGTCCTGTTCACTTTAGAATGCTTCATCTCATAATGAAAAAAGCACTTGGTATTTTGCAGAATTTCAAAGCAATGCAATGAATGAATAAGGGAAATGAGAATTATAACAAAGAGGAAAGAGAAGAAAATTCAATTTAGAGTTGAATTTTGTAATGCATTTCACTCACAAGACATAATTCAATATTCTAAAAGAACGGTAAGCCACCTCTTAAGGAAGAATTTTTAAATAAATTTAGTGTTCTCACCAATAGTGTTTAAGAAGAGAGTTGTGGGAACTTAGAAAAGAAAATGAAAAAAAATGATTTCTATTTCACTCCATTCAGCTATCTATTCCAGTGAAGTTTGTCAAGCAGGTGCTGTGGCTTAGCTGGTTAAAGCGCCTGTCTAGTAAACAAGAGATCTTGAGTTCAAATCTCAGCAGCACCTTGATATTTTTATTCTTAAATTACAGATCAGTTTCCTTAGATACTCTCTGATACAATTAAAAAATGAAAAATCTGAGTCATCTTACTAATAGACAGTTCATCTTAATATTAAATAAAATTCAGTGAATTTTCATGGTAACAGAAGCAAAACTTTGAATGTAAAATGAAGAGTAAATCAAATAGCAAGGTATATATGAAGTAAAACCTTAGAGTTGAAGACAACTGATGTATTCCTCTACAATTATTATTTGTAAACCACTCAAAAATGTAATCTACTTTTATAAGTACTTGTTAACTAAAATGTAGGTACTCTTGTTAAGTGATGGGGAATCCTTTTTTGTTCAACGTTTCACCACAGATAAAGGAGACTGCACTAAAGGCTCTGAGGACAAGTCATCTCCACTAAGTCAGTTATTCAATATTTGTAAGATAAGTAGGTGCTGTTGTTTAGTGGTCAAAGCTCCTGTCTCATAACTAGGATGTCCTGTGTTTAAATTCCAGCAACAATTTAGATTTAGTCCAAACTTTTAACATTCAATTTCTTCAAGTAAACGTTCAATAAAGCTTAAAAACAAGAGTAGTGTTCTGTTGACTTTAGAATGCTTGATCTCCAAATGAAACAAACACTTGGTGTTTTGCAGAATTCGAAAGTAATACCATAAATGAATAGGGGAAAAGAGAATGTCAAAGAAAAGGAAAGAGACGACAAATAAATTAAGAGTTCAATTTAACCAATGCATTTTACTCACAACACATAATTCAATCTTCTATAAGTAGGGTAAGTCACTCATTAAGGAAGTATTCTTAAATAAATTTGATTTTCTCACCTATAGAGTTTGACAACAGAGTTGTATCAACTTAGAAAAGAAAATTAAAAAAAACAGATTTCTACTGCACTCCATTCTACTAGCAATTGCAGTAAGCTTTGTCATGAAAGTTCTCTGGCTTAGTTGCTTTGACTGCCCGTCTAATAAACAGGAGATCCTGAGTTCAAATCTCCACAACGCCGTGCTCTTTTTCATAGTTAAATAACAGATTATTTTCATTAGATGATCCTTTGATATAATGTTAAAATGAAAAATTTGAGTAACTTACTATTGAACAGTTCATCTTAATACTAAATAAAATTCCGAGTATTTTCGAGATGACAGAAGCAAGACTGTGAATGTAAAATGAAGGGTATATCAAAGAGGAAGATAAATATAAAATAAAGTGCTAGAGTTGAAGAAGAAAAGTGATACAATCCTCTACAATAATAATTTGTGAGCCACTGAAAAATGTAGTCTACTTTTATGAATACTTTTTAACTAAATCTTAGGTACTCTTCTTAAGTGATGGGGAATTCTTTTATGTTTAACGTAATAACACAGATAAAAGAAGACTCCACAGAAGGTATTGAAAAGCAATAATGGCAACTAAGTCAGTTATTCAATCATTTTAAGAGTAAGAGGTGCTGTGGCTTAGAGGTTAAAGCACCTGTCTCGTAAACAGGAAATCCTGAGTTCAAATCTCAGCAGCACCTCAGTTTTGCTCCAAACTTTTAGAATTGAATTTTTTCAAGTAAATATTAAATACAGTTTCAAAACAAGAGTAGTGTCCTGTTCACTTTAGAATGCTTCATCTCATCATGAAAAAAGCAATTGGTATTTTGCAGAATTTCAAAGCAATGCAATGAATGAATAAGGGAAATGAGAATTATAACAAAGAGGAAAGAAAAGAAAATTCAATTTAGAGTTGAATTTTTGTAATGTATTTCACTCACAAGACATAATTCAATATTCTAAAAGAACGGTAAGCCACCTCTTAAGGAAGAATTTTTAAATAAATTTAGTGTTCTCACCAATAGTGTTTAAGAAGAGAGTTGTGGGAACTTAGAAAAGAAAATGAAAAAAAAATGATTTCTATTTCACTCCATTCAGCTAACTATTCCAGTGATGTTTGTCAAGCAGGTGCTGTGGCTTAGCTGGTTAAAGCGCCTGTCTAGTAAACAGGAGATCCTGAGTTCAAATCTCAGCAGCACCTTGATATTTTTATTCTTAAATTACAAATCAGTTTCCTTAGATACTCTCTGATACAATTAAAAAATGAAAAATCTGAGTCATCTTACTAATAGACAGTTCATCTTAATATTAAATAAAATTCAGTGAATTTTCGTGGTAACAGAAGCAAAACTTTGAATGTAAAATGAAGAGTAAATCAAATAGCAAGGTATAAATGAACTAAAACCTTAGAGTTGAAGACAACTGATGTATTCCTCTACAGTTATTATTTGTAAACCACTCAAAAATGTAATCTACTTTTATAAGTACTTGTTAACTAAAATGTAGGTATTCTTGTTAAGTGATGGGGAATCCTTTTTTGTTCAACATTTCACCACAGATAAAGAAGACTGCACTACAGGCACTGAGGACAAGTCATCTCCACTAAGTCAGTTATTCAATATTTGTAAGATAAGTAGGTGCTGTTGTTTAGTGGTCAAAGCTCCTGTCTCATAACTAGTATGTCCTGTGTTTAAATTCCAGCAACCATTTAGATTTAGTCCAAACTTTTAAAATTCAATTTCTTCAAGTAAACGTTCAAAAAAGTTTAAAAACAAGAGTAGTGTTCTGTTGACTTTAGAATGCTTGATCTCCAAATGAAACAAACACTTGGTGTTTTGCAGAATTTGAAAGTAATACCATAAATGAATAGGGGAAAAGAGAATGTCAAAGAAAAGGAAAGAGACGACAAATAAATTAAGAGTTCAATTTAACCAATGCATTTTACTCACAACACATAATTCAATCTTCTATAAGTAGGGTAAGTCACTCATTAAGGAAGTATTCTTAAATAAATTTGATCTTCTCACCTATAGAGTTTGACAACAGAGTTGGATCAACTTAGAAAAGAAAATAAAAAAAACAGATTTCTACTGCACTCCATTCTACTAGCAATTGCAGTAAACTTTGTCATGAAAGTTCTCTGGCTTAGTTGCTTTGACTTCCCGTCTAATAAACAGGAGATCCTGAGTTCAAATCTCCACAACACCGTGCTCTTTTTCATAGTTAAATAACAGATTATTTTCATTAGATGATCGTTTGATATAATGTTAAAATGAAAAATTTGAGTAACTTACTATTGAACAGTTCATCTTAATACTAAATAAAATTCCGAGTATTTTCGAGATGACAGAAGCAAGACTGTGAATGTAAAATGAAGGGTATATCAAAGAGGAAGATAAATATAAAATAAAGTGCTAGAGTTGAAGAAGAAAAGTGATACAATCCTCTACAATAATAATTTGTGAGCCACTGAAAAGTGTAGTCTACTTTTATGAATACTTTTTAACTAAATCTTAGGTACTCTTCTTAAGTGATGGGGAATTCTTTTATGTTTAACGTAATAACACATATAAAAAAAGACTCCACAGAAGGTATTGAAAAGCAATAATGGCAACTAAGTCAGTTATTCAATAATTTCAAGAGTAAGAGGTGCTGTGGCTTAGTGGGTAAAGCACCTGTCTCGTAAACAGGAAATCCTGAGTTCAAATCACAGCAGCACCTCAGTATTGCACCAAACTTATAGAATTTAATTTTTTCAAGTAAATATTAAATACAGTTTCAAAACAAGAGTAGTGTCCTGTTCACTTTAGAATGCTTCATCTCATAATGAAAAAAGCACTTGGTATTTTGCAGAATTTCAAAGCAATGCAATGAATGAATAAGGGAAATGAGAATTATAACAAAGAGGAAAGAGAAGAAAATTCAATTTAGAGTTGAATTTTTGTAATGCATTTCACTCACAAGACATAATTCAATATTCTAAAAGAACGGTAAGCCACCTCTTAAGGAAGAATTTTTAAATAAATTTAGTGTTCTCACCTATAGTGTTTAAGAAGAGAGTTGTGGGAACTTAGAAAAGAAAATGAAAAAAAAATGATTTCTATTTCACTCCATTCAGCTAACTATTCCAGTGACGTTTGTCAAGCAGGTTCTGTGGCTTAGCTGGTTAAAGCACCTGTCTAGTAAACAGGAGATCCTGAGTTCAAATCTCAGCAGCACCTTGATATTTTTATTCTTAAATTACAGATCAGTTTCCTTAGATTCTCTCTGATACAATTAAAAAATGAAAAATCTGAGTCATCTTACTAATAGACAGTTCATCTTAATATTAAATAAAATTCAGTGAATTTTCATGGTAACAGAAGCAAAACTTTGAATGTAAAATGAAGAGTAAATCAAATAGCAAGGTATATATGAACTAAAACCTTAGAGTTGAAGAAAACTGATGTATTCCTCTACAATTATTATTTGTAAACCACTCAAAAATGTAATCTACTTTTATAAGTACTTGTTAACTAAAATGTAGGTATTCTTGTTAAGTGATGGGGAATCCTTTTTTGTTCAACATTTCACCACAGATAAAGAAGACTGCACTAAAGGCACTGAGGACAAGTCATCTCCACTAAGTCAGTTATTCAATATTTGTAAGATAAGTAGGTGCTGTTGTTTAGTGGTCAATGCTCCTGTCTCATAACTAGGATGTCCTGTGTTTAAATTCCAGCAACAATTTAGATTTAGTCCAAACTTTTAACATTCAATTTCTTCAAGTAAACGTTCAATAAAGCTTAAAAACAAGAGTAGTGTTCTGTTGACTTTAGAATGCTTGATCTCCAAAAGAAACAAACACTTGGTGTTTTGCAGAATTCGAAAGTAATACCATAAATAAATGGGGGAAAAGAGAATGTCAAATAAAAGGAAAGAGACAACAAATAAATTAAGAGTTCAATGTAACCAATGCATTTTACTCACAACTCATAATTCAATCTTCTATAAGTAGGGTAAGTCACTCATTAAGGAAGTATTCTTAAATAAATTTGATTTTCTCACCTATAGAGTTTGACAACAGAGTTGGATCAACTTAGAAAAAAAAATAAAAAAAAAACAGATTTCTTCTGCACTCCATTCTACTAACAATTGCAGTAAGTTTTGTCATGAAAGTTCTCTGGCTTAGTTGCTTTGACTGCCCGCCTAATAAACAGGAGATCCTGAGTTCAAATCTCCACAACGCTGTGCTCTTTTTCATAGTTAAATAACAGATTATTTTCATTAGATGATCCTTTGATATAATGTTAAAATGAAAAATTTGAGTAACTTACTATTGAACAGTTCATCTTAATACTAAATAAAATTCCGAGTATTTTCAAGATGACAGAAGCAAGACTGTGAATGTAAAATGAAGGGTATATCAAAGAGGAAGATAAATATAAAATAAAGTGCTAGAGTTGAAGAAGAAAGGTGATACAATCCTCTACAATAATAATTTGTGAGCCACTGAAAAATGTAGTCTACTTTTATGAATAGTTTTTAACTAAATCTTAGGTACTCTTCTTAAGTGATGGGGAATTCTTTTATGTTTAACGTAATAACAGAGATAAAAAAAGACTCCACAGAAGGTATTGAAAAGCAATAATGGCAACTGAGTCAGTTATTCAATCATTTTAAGAGTAAGAGGTGCTGTGGCTTAGTTGTTAAAGCACCTGTCTCGTGAACAGGAAATCCTGAGTTCAAATCTCAGCAGCACCTCAGTTTTGCTCCAAACTTATAGAATTGAATTTTTTCAAGTAAATATTAAATACAGTTTCAAAACAAGAGTAGTGTCCTGTTTAGTTTAGAATGCTTCATCTCATAATGAAAAAAGCACTTGGTATTTTGCAGAATTTCAAAGCAATGCAATGAATGAATATGGGAAATGAGAATTATAACAAAAAGGAAAGAGAAGAAAGTTCAATTTAGAGTTGAATTTTTGTAATACATTTCACTCACAAGACATAATTCAATATTCTAAAAGAACGGTAAGCCACCTCTTAAGGAAGAATTTTTAAATAAATTTAGTGTTCTCACCTATAGTGTTTAAGAAGAGAGTTGTGGGAACTTAGAAAAGAAAATGAAAAAAAAATGATTTCTATTTCACTCCATTCAGCTAACTATTCCAGTTACATTTGTCAAGCAGGTGCTGTGGCTTAGCTGGTTAAAGCGCCTGTCTAGTAAACAGGAGATCCTGAGTTCAAATCTCAGCGGCACCTTGATATTTTTATTCCTAAATTACAGATCAGTTTCCTTAGATACTGTCTGATACAATTAAAAAATGAAACATCTGAGTCATCTTACTAATAGACAGTTCATCTTAATATTAAATAAAATTCAGAGAATTTTCATGGTAACAGAAGCAAAACTTTGAATGTAAAATGAAGAGTAAATCAAATAGCAAGGTATATATGAACTAAAACCTTAGAGTTGAAGACAACTGATGTATTCCTCTACAATTATTATTTGTAAACCACTCAAAAATGTAATCTACTTTTATAAGTACTTGTTAACTAAAATGTAGGTATTCTTGTTAAGTGATGGGGAATCCTTTTTTGTTCAACGTTTCACCACAGATAAAGAAGACTGCACTAGAGGCACTGAGGACAAGTCATCTCCACTAAGTCAGTTATTCAATATTAGTAAGATAAGTAGGTGCTGTTGTTTAGTGGTCAAAGCTCCTGTCTCATAACTAGGATGTCCTGTGTTTAAATTCCAGCAACAATTTAGATTTAGTCCAAACTTTTAAAATTCTATTTCTTCAAGTAAACGTTCAGTAAAGCTTAAAAACAAGAGTAGTGTTCTGTTGACTTTAGAATGCTTGATCTCCAAATGAAACAAACACTTGGTGTTTTGCAGAATTCGAAAGTAATACCATAAATGAATAGGGGAAAAGAGAATGTCAAAGAAAAGGAAAGAGCCGACAAATAAATTAAGAGTTCAATTTAACCAATGCATTTTACTCACAACACATAATTCAATCTTCTATAAGTAGGGTAAGTCACTCATTAAGGAAGTATTCTTAAATAAATTTGATTTTCTCACCTATAGAGTTTGACAACAGAGTTGTATCAACTTAGAAAATAAAATAAAATAAAAAAAAACAGATTTCTACTGCACTCCATTCTACTAGCAATTGCAGTAAACTTTGGCATGAAAGTTCTCTGGCTTAGTTGCTTTGACTGCCCGTCTAATAAACAGGAGATCCTGAGTTCAAATCTCTGCAACACCGTGGTCTTTTTCATAGTTAAATAACAGATTATTTTCATTAGATGATCCTTTGATATAATGTTAAAATGAAATATTTGAGTAACTTACTATTGAACAGTTCATCTTAATACTAAATAAAATTCCGAGTATTTTCGAGATGACAGAAGCAAGACTGTGAATGTAAAATGAAGGGTATATCAAAGAAGAAGATAAATATAAAATAAAGTGCTAGAGTTGAAGAAGAAAAGTGATACAATCCTCTACAATAATAATTTGTGAGCCACTGAAAAATGTAGTCTACTTTTATGAATACTTTTTAACTAAATCTTAGGTACTCTTCTTAAGTGATGGGGAATTCTTTTATGTTTAACGTAATAACACAGAAAAAAAAAGATTCCACAGAAGGTAATGAAAAGCAATAATGGCAACTAAGTCAGTTATTCAATCATTTTAAGAATAAGAGGTGCTGTGGCTTAGTGGTTAAAGTGTCTGTCTTGTAAAAAAGAAATCCTGAGTTCAAATCTCAGCAGCACCTCAGTTTTGCTCCTAACTTATAGAATTGAATTTTTTCAAGTAAATATTAAATACAGTTTCAAAACAAGAGTAGTGTCCTGTTTAGTTTAGAATGCTTCATCTCATAATGAAAAAAGCACTTGGTATTTTGCAGAATTTCAAAGCAATGCAATGAATGAATAAGGGAAATGAGAATTATAACAAAAAGGAAAGAGAAGAAAGTTCAATTTAGAGTTGAATTCTTGTAATGCATTTCACTCACAAGACATAATTCAATATTCTAAAAGAACGGTAAGCCACCTCTTAAGGAAGAATTTTTAAATAAATTTAGTGTTCTCACCTATAGTGTTTAAGAAGAGAGTTGTGGGAACTTAGAAAAGAAAATGAAAAAAAAATGATTTCTATTTCACTCCATTCAGCTAACTATTCCAGTTACATTTGTCAAGCAGGTGCTGTGGCTTAGCTGGTTAAAGCGCCTGTCTAGTAAACAGGAAATCCTGAGTTCAAATCTCAGCAGCACCTTGATATTTTTATTCCTAAATTACAGATCAGTTTCCTTAGATACTGTCTGATACAATTAAAAAATGAAACATCTGAGTCATCTTACTAATAGACAGTTCATCTTAATATTAAATAAAATTCAGAGAATTTTCATGGTAACAGAAGCAAAACTTTGAATGTAAAATGAAGAGTAAATCAAATAGCAAGGTATATATGAACTAAAACCTTAGAGTTGAAGACAACTGATGTATTCCTCTACAATTATTATTTGTAAACCACTCAAAAATGTAATCTACTTTTATAAGTACTTGTTAACTAAAATGTAGGTATTCTTGTTAAGTGATGGGGAATCCTTTTTTGTTCAACGTTTCACCACAGATAAAGAAGACTGCACTAGAGGCACTGAGGACAAGTCATCTCCACTAAGTCAGTTATTCAATATTTGTAAGATAAGTAGGTGCTGTTGTTTAGTGGTCAAAGCTCCTGTCTCATAACTAGGATGTCCTGTGTTTAAATTCCAGCAACAATTTAGATTTAGTCCAAACTTTTAAAATTCTATTTCTTCAAGTAAACGTTCAGTAAAGCTTAAAAACAAGAGTAGTGTTCTGTTGACTTTAGAATGCTTGATCTCCAAATGAAACAAACACTTGGTGTTTTGCAGAATTCGAAAGTAATACCATAAATGAATAGGAATAACGAGAATGTCAAAGAAAAGGAAAGAGCCGACAAATAAATTAAGAGTTCAATTTAACCAATGCATTTTACTCACAACACATAATTCAATCTTCTATAAGTAGGGTAAGTCACTCATTAAGGAAGTATTCTTAAATAAATTTGATTTTCTCACCTATAGAGCTTGACAACAGAGTTGTATCAACTTAGAAAATAAAATAAAAAAAAACAGATTTCTACTGCACTCCATTCTACTAGCAATTGCAGTAAACTTTGTCATGAAAGTTCTCTGGCTTAGTTGCTTTGACTGCCCGTCTAATAAACAGGAGATCCTGAGTTCAAATCTCTGCAACACCGTGGTCTTCTTCATAGTTAAATAACAGATTATTTTCATTAGATGATCCTTTGATATAATGTTAAAATGAAATATTTGAGTAACTTACTATTGAACAGTTCATCTTAATACTAAATAAAATTCCGAGTATTTTCGAGATGACAGAAGCAAGACTGTGAATGTAAAATGAAGGGTATATCAAAGAAGAAGATAAATATAAAATAAAGTGCTAGAGTTGAAGAAGAAAAGTGATACAATCCTCTACAATAATAATTTGTGAGCCACTGAAAAATGTAGTCTACTTTTATGAATACTTTTTAACTAAATCTTAGGTACTCTTTTTAAGTGATGGGGAATTCTTTATGTTTAACGTAATTACACAGATTAAAAAAGATTCCACAGAAGGTAATGAAAAGCAATAATGGCAACTAAGTCAGTTATTCAATCATTTTAAGAGTAAGAGGTGCTGTGGCTTAGTGGTTAACGTGTCTGTCTCGTAAAAAGGAAATCCTGAGTTCAAATCTCAGCAGCACCTCAGTTTTGCTCCAAACTTATAGAATTGAATTTTTTCAAGTAAATATTAAATACAGTTTCAAAACAAGAGTAGTGTCCTGTTCACTTTAGAATGCTTCATCTCATAATGAAAAAAGCACTTGGTATTTTGCAGAATTTCAAAGCAATGCAATGAATGAATAAGGGAAATGAGAATTATAACAAAGAGGAAAGAGAAGAAAATTCAATTTAGAGTTGAATTTTGTAATGCATTTCACTCACAAGACATAATTCAATATTCTAAAAGAACGGTAAGCCACCTCTTAAGGAAGAATTTTTAAATAAATTTAGTGTTCTCACCAATAGTGTTTAAGAAGAGGGTTGTGGGAACTTAGAAAAGAAAATGAAAAAAAATGATTTCTATTTCACTCCATTCAGCTATCTATTCCAGTGAAGTTTGTCAAGCAGGTGCTGTGGCTTAGCTGGTTAAAGCGCCTGTCTAGTAAACAGGAGATCTTGAGTTCAAATCTCAGCAGCACCTTGATATTTTATTCTTAAATTACAGATCAGTTTCCTTAGATACTCTCTGATACAATTAAAAAATGAAAAATCTGAGTCATCTTACTAATAGACAGTTCATCTTAATATTAAATAAAATTCAGTGAATTTTCATGGTAACAGAAGCAAAACTTTGAATGTAAAATGAAGAGTAAATCAAATAGCAAGGTATATATGAAGTAAAACCTTAGAGTTGAAGACAACTGATGTATTCCTCTACAATTATTATTTGTAAACCACTCAAAAATGTAATCTACTTTTATAAGTACTTGTTAACTAAAATGTAGGTACTCTTGTTAAGTGATGGGGAATCCTTTTTTGTTCAACGTTTCACCACAGATAAAGGAGACTGCACTAAAGGCTTTGAGGACAAGTCATCTCCACTAAGTCAGTTATTCAATATTTGTAAGATAAGTAGGTGCTGTTGTTTAGTGGTCAAAGCTCCTGCCTCATAACTAGGATGTCCTGTGTTTAAATTCCAGCAACAATTTAGATTTAGTCCAAACTTTTAACATTCAATTTCTTCAAGTAAACGTTCAATAAAGCTTAAAAACAAGAGTAGTGTTCTGTTGACTTTAGAATGCTTGATCTCCAAATGAAACAAACACTTGGTGTTTTGCAGAATTCGAAAGTAATACCATAAATGAATAGGGGAAAAGAGAATGTCAAAGAAAAGGAAAGAGACGACAAATAAATTAAGAGTTCAATTTAACCAATGCATTTTACTCACAACACATAATTCAATCTTCTATAAGTAGGGTAAGTCACTCATTAAGGAAGTATTCTTAAATAAATTTGATTTTCTCACCTATAGAGTTTGACAACAGAGTTGTATCAACTTAGAAAAGAAAATTAAAAAAAAAAGATTTCTACTGCACTCCATTCTACTAGCAATTGTAGTAAACTTTGTCATGAAAGTTCTCTGGCTTAGTTGCTTTGAATGCCCGTCTAATAAACAGGAGATCCTGAGTTCAAATCTCCACAACGCCGTGCTCTTTTTCATAGATAAATAACAGATTATTTTCATTAGATGATCCTTTGATATAATGTTAAAATGAAAAATTTGAGTAACTTACTATTGAACAGTTCATCTTAATACTAAATAAAATTCCGAGTATTTTCGAGATGACAGAAGCAAGACTGTGAATGTAAAATGAAGGGTATATCAAAGAGGAAGATAAATATAAAATAAAGTGCTAGAGTTGAAGAAGAAAAGTGATACAATCCTCTACAATAATAATTTGTGAGCCACTGAAAAATGTAGTCTACTTTTATGAATACTTTTTAACTAAATCTTAGGTACTCTTCTTAAGTGATGGGGAATTCTTTTATGTTTAACGTAATAACACAGATAAAAGAAGACTCCACAGAAGGAATTGAAAAGCAATAATGGCAACTAAGTCAGTTATTCAATCATTTTAAGAGTAAGAGGTGCTGTGGCCTAGAGGTTAAAGCACCTGTCTCGTAAACAGGAAATCCTGAGTTCAAATCTCAGCAGCACCTCAGTTTTGCTCCAAACTTATAGAATTGAATTTTTTCAAGTAAATATTAAATACAGTTTCAAAACAAGAGTAGTGTCCTGTTCACTTTAGAATGCTTCATCTCATCATGAAAAAAGCAATTGGTATTTTGCAGAATTTCAAAGCAATGCAATGAATGAATAAGGGAAATGAGAATTATAACAAAGAGGAAAGAAAAGAAAATTCAATTTAGAGTTGAATTTTTGTAATGTATTTCACTCACAAGACATAATTCAATATTCTAAAAGAACGGTAAGCCACCTCTTAAGGAAGAATTTTTAAATAAATTTAGTGTTCTCACCAATAGTGTTTAAGAAGAGAGTTGTGGGAACTTAGAAAAGAAAATGAAAAAAAAATGATTTCTATTTCACTCCATTCAGCTAACTATTCCAGTGATGTATGTCAAGCTGGTGCTGTGGCTTAGCTGGTTAAAGCGCCTGTCTAGTAAACAGGAGATCCTGCGTTCAAATCTCAGCAGCACCTTGATATTTTTATTCTTAAATTACAAATCAGTTTCCTTAGATACTCTCTGATACAATTAAAAAATGAAAAATCTGAGTCATCTTACTAATAGACAGTTCATCTTAATATTAAATAAAATTCAGTGAATTTTCGTGGTAACAGAAGCAAAACTTTGAATGTAAAATGAAGAGTAAATCAAATAGCAAGGTATAAATGAATTAAAACCTTAGAGTTGAAGACAACTGATGTATTCCTCTACAGTTATTATTTGTAAACCACTCAAAAATGCAATCTACTTTTATAAGTACTTGTTAACTAAAATGTAGGTATTCTTGTTAAGTGATGGGGAATCCTTTTTTGTTCAACATTTCACCACAGATAAAGAAGACTGCACTACAGGCACTGAGGACAAGTCATCTCCACTAAGTCAGTTATTCAATATTTGTAAGATAAGTAGGTGCTGTTGTTTAGTGGTCAAAGCTCCTGTCTCATAACTAGTATGTCCTGTGTTTAAATTCCAGCAACAATTTAGATTTAGTCCAAACTTTTAAAATTCAATTTCTTCAAGTAAACGTTCAAAAAAGTTTAAAAACAAGAGTAGTGTTCTGTTGACTTTAGAATGCTTGATCTCCAAATGAAACAAACACTTGGTGTTTTGCAGAATTTGAAAGTAATACCATAAATGAATAGGGGAAAAGAGAATGTCAAAGAAAAGGAAAGAGACGACAAATAAATTAAGAGTTCAATTTAACCAATGCATTTTACTCACAACACATAATTCAATCTTCTATAAGTAGGGTAAGTCACTCATTAAGGAAGTATTCTTAAATAAATTTGATCTTCTCACCTATAGAGTTTGACAACAGAGTTGGATCAACTTAGAAAAGAAAATAAAAAAAACAGATTTCTACTGCACTCCATTCTACTAGCAATTGCAGTAAACTTTGTCATGAAAGTTCTCTGGCTTAGTTGCTTTGACTTCCCGTCTAATAAACAGGAGATCCTGAGTTCAAATCTCCACAATACCGTGCTCTTTTACATAGTTAAATAACAGATTATTTTCATTAGATGATCCTTTGATATAATGTTAAAATGAAAAATTTGAGTAACTTACTATTGAACAGTTCATCTTAATACTAAATAAAATTCCGAGTATTTTCGAGATGACAGAAGCAAGACTGTGAATGTAAAATGAAGGGTATATCAAAGAGGAAGATAAATATAAAATAAAGTGCTAGAGTTGAAGAAGAAAAGTGATACAATCCTCTACAATAATAATTTGTGAGCCACTGAAAAGTGTAGTCTACTTTTATGAATACTTTTTAACTAAATCTTAGGTACTCTTCTTAAGTGATGGGGAATTCTTTTATGTTTAACGTAATAACACATATAAAAAAAGACTCCACAGAAGGTATTGAAAAGCAATAATGGCAACTAAGTCAGTTATTCTATCATTTCAAGAGTAAGAGGTGCTGTGGCTTAGTGGGTAAAGCACCTGTCTCGTAAACAGGAAATCCTGAGTTCAAATCACAGCAGCACCTCAGTATTGCACCAAACTTATAGAATTAAATTTTTTCAAGTAAATATTAAATACAGTTTCAAAACAAGAGTAGTGTCCTGTTCACTTTAGAATGCTTCATCTCATAATGAAAAAAGCACTTGGTATTTTGCAGAATTTCAAAGCAATGCAATGAATGAATAAGGGAAATGAGAATTATAACAAAGAGGAAAGAGAAGAAAATTCAATTTAGAGTTGAATTTTTGTAATGCATTTCACTCACAAGACATAATTCAATATTCTAAAAGAACGGTAAGCCACCTCTTAAGGAAGAATTTTTAAATAAATTTAGTGTTCTCACCTATAGTGTTTAAGAAGAGAGTTGTGGGAACTTAGAAAAGAAAATGAAAAAAAAATGATTTCTATTTCACTCCATTCAGCTAACTATTCCAGTGACGTTTGTCAAGCAGGTTCTGTGGCTTAGCTGGTTAAAGCACCTGTCTAGTAAACAGGAGATCCTGAGTTCAAATCTCAGCAGCACCTTGATATTTTTATTCTTAAATTACAGATCAGTTTCCTTAGATTCTCTCTGATACAATTAAAAAATTAAAAATCTGAGTCATCTTACTAATAGACAGTTCATCTTAATATTAAATAAAATTCAGTGAATTTTCATGGTAACAGAAGCAAAACTTTGAATGTAAAATGAAGAGTAAATCAAATAGCAAGGTATATATGAACTAAAACCTTAGAGTTGAAGAAAACTGATGTATTCCTCTACAATTATTATTTGTAAACCACTCAAAAATGTAATCTACTTTTATAAGTACTTGTTAACTAAAATGTAGGTATTCTTGTTAAGTGATGGGGAATCCTTTTTTGTTCAACATTTCACCACAGATAAAGAAGACTGCACTAAAGGCACTGAGGACAAGTCATCTCCACTAAGTCAGTTATTCAATATTTGTAAGATAAGTAGGTGCTGTTGTTTAGTGGTCAAAGCTCCTGTCTCATAACTAGGATGTCCTGTGTTTAAATTCCAGCAACAATTTAGATTTAGTCCAAACTTTTAACATTCAATTTCTTCAAGTAAACGTTCAATAAAGCTTAAAAACAAGAGTAGTGTTCTGTTGACTTTAGAATGCTTGATCTCCAAATGAAACAAACACTTGGTGTTTTGCAGAATTCGAAAGTAATACCATAAATAAATGGGGGAAAAGAGAATGTCAAATAAAAGGAAAGAGACAACAAATAAATTAAGAGTTCAATGTAACCAATGCATTTTACTCACAACACATAATTCAATCTTCTATAAGTAGGGTAAGTCACTCATTAAGGAAGTATTCTTAAATAAATTTGATTTTCTCACCTATAGAGTTTGACAACAGAGTTGGATCAACTTAGAAAAATAAATAAAAAAAAAACAGATTGCTACTGCACTCCATTCTACTAACAATTGCAGTAAGTTTTGTCATGAAAGTTCTCTGGCTTAGTTGCTTTGACTGCCCGCCTAATAAACAGGAGATCCTGAGTTCAAATCTCCACAACGCTGTGCTCTTTTTCATAGTTAAATAACAGATTATTTTCATTAGATGATCCTTTGATATAATGTTAAAATGAAAAATTTGAGTAACTTACTATTGAACAGTTCATCTTAATACTAAATAAAATTCCGAGTATTTTCGAGATGACAGAAGCAAGACTGTGAATGTAAAATGAAGGGTATATCAAAGAGGAAGATAAATATAAAATAAAGTGCTAGAGTTGAAGAAGAAAGGTGATACAATCCTCTACAATAATAATTTGTGAGCCACTGAAAAATGTAGTCTACTTTTATGAATACTTTTTAACTAAATCTTAGGTACTCTTCTTAAGTGATGGGGAATTCTTTTATGTTTAACGTAATAACACAGATAAAAAAAGACTCCACAGAAGGTATTGAAAAGCAATAATGGCAACTGAGTCAGTTATTCAATCATTTTAAGAGTAAGAGGTGCTGTGGCTTAGTGGTTAAAGCACCTGTCTCGTAAATAGGAAATCCTGAGTTCAAATCTCAGCAGCACCTCAGTTTTGCTCCAAACTTATAGAATTGAATTTTTTCAAGTAAATATTAAATACAGTTTCAAAACAAGAGTAGTGTCCTGTTCACTTTAGAATGCTTCATCTCATAATGAAAAAAGCACTTGGTATTTTGCAGAACTTCAAAGCAATGCAATGAATGAATAAGGGAAATGAGAATTATAACAAAGAGGAAAGAGAAGAAAATTCAATTTAGAGTTGAATTTTGTAATGCATTTCACTCACAAGACATAATTCAATATTCTAAAAGAACGGTAAGCCACCTCTTAAGGAAGAATTTTTAAATAAATTTAGTGTTCTCACCAATAGTGTTTAAGAAGAGAGTTGTGGGAACTTAGAAAAGAAAATGAAAAAAAATGATTTCTATTTCACTCCATTCAGCTATCTATTCCAGTGAAGTTTGTCAAGCAGGTGCTGTGGCTTAGCCGGTTAAAGCGCCTGTCTAGTAAACAGGAGATCTTGAGTTCAAATCTCAGCAGCACCTTGATATTTTTATTCTTAAATTACAGATCAGTTTCCTTAGATACTCTCTGATACAATTAAAAAATGAAAAATCTGAGTCATCTTACTAATAGACAGTTCATCTTAATATTAAATAAAATTCAGTGAATTTTCATGGTAACAGAAGCAATACTTTGAATGTAAAATGAAGAGTAAATCAAATAGCAAGGTATATATGAAGTAAAACCTTAGAGTTGAAGACAACTGATGTATTCCTCTACAATTATTATTTGTAAACCACTCAAAAATGTAATCTACTTTTATAAGTACTTGTTAACTAAAATGTAGGTACTCTTGTTAAGTGATGGGGAATCCTTTTTTGTTCAACGTTTCACCACAGATAAAGGAGACTGCACTAAAGGCTCTGAGGACAAGTCATCTCCACTAAGTCAGTTATTCAATATTTGTAAGATAAGTAGGTGCTGTTGTTTAGTGGTCAAAGCTCCTGTCTCATAACTAGGATGTCCTGTGTTTAAATTCCAGCAACAATTTAGATTTAGTCCAAACTTTTAACATTCAATTTCTTCAAGTAAACGTTCAATAAAGCTTAAAAACAAGAGTAGTGTTCTGTTGACTTTAGAATGCTTGATCTCCAAATGAAACAAACACTTGGTGTTTTGCAGAATTCGAAAGTAATACCATAAATGAATAGGGGAAAAGAGAATGTCAAAGAAAAGGAAAGAGACGACAAATAAATTAAGAGTTCAATTTAACCAATGCATTTTACTCACAACACATAATTCAATCTTCTATAAGTAGGGTAAGTCACTCATTAAGGAAGTATTCTTAAATAAATTTGATTTTCTCACCTATAGAGTTTGACAACAGAGTTGTATCAACTTAGAAAAGAAAATAAAAAAAAACAGATTTCTACTGCACTCCATTCTACTAGCAATTGCAGTAAGCTTTGTCATGAAAGTTCTCTGGCTTAGTTGCTTTGACTGCCCGTCTAATAAACAGGAGATCCTGAGTTCAAATCTCCACAACGCCGTGCTCTTTTTCATAGTTAAATAACAGATTATTTTCATTAGATGATCCTTTGATATAATGTTAAAATGAAAAATTTGAGTAACTTACTATTGAACAGTTCATCTTAATACTAAATAAAATTCCGAGTATTTTCGAGATGACAGAAGCAAGACTGTGAATGTAAAATGAAGGGTATATCAAAGAGGAAGATAAATATAAAATAAAGTGCTAGAGTTGAAGAAGAAAAGTGATACAATCCTCTACAATAATAATTTGTGAGCCACTGAAAAATGTAGTCTACTTTTATGAATACTTTTTAACTAAATCTTAGGTACTCTTCTTAAGTGATGGGGAATTCTTTTATGTTTAACGTAATAACACAGATAAAAGAAGACTCCACAGAAGGTATTGAAAAGCAATAATGGCAACTAAGTCAGTTATTAAATCATTTTAAGAGTAAGAGGTGCTGTGGATTAGAGGTTAAAGCACCTGTCTCGTAAACAGGAAATACTGAGTTCAAATCTCAGCAGCACCTCAGTTTTGCTCCAAACTTATAGAATTGAATTTTTTCAAGTAAATATTAAATACAGTTTCAAAACAAGAGTAGTGTCCTGTTCACTTTAGAATGCTTCATCTCATCATGAAAAAAGCAATTGGTATTTTGCAGAATTTCAAAGCAATGCAATGAATGAATAAGGGAAATGAGAATTATAACAAAGAGGAAAGAAAAGAAAATTCAATTTAGAGTTGAATTTTTGTAATGTATTTCACTCACAAGACATAATTCAATATTCTAAAAGAACGGTAAGCCACCTCTTAAGGAAGAATTTTTAAATAAATTTTGTGTTCTCACCAATAGTGTTTAAGAAGAGAGTTGTGGGAACTTAGAAAAGAAAATGAAAAAAAAATGATTTCAATTTCACTCCATTCAGCTAACTATTCCAGTGATGTTTGTCAAGCAGGTGCTGTGGCTTAGCTGGTTAAAGCACCTGTCTAGTAAACAGGAGATCCTGAGTTCAAATCTCAGCAGCACCTTGATATTTTTATTCTTAAATTACAAATCAGTTTCCTTAGATACTCTCTGATACAATTAAAAAATGAAAAATCTGAGTCATCTTACTAATAGACAGTTCATCTTAATATTAAATAAAATTCAGTGAATTTTCGTGGTAACAGAAGCAAAAATTTGAATGTAAAATGAAGAGTAAATCAAATAGCAAGGTATAAATGAACTAAAACCTTAGAGTTGAAGACAACTGATGTATTCCTCTACAGTTATTATGTGTAAACCACTCAAAAATGTAATCTACTTTTATAAGTACTTGTTAACTAAAATGTAGGTATTCTTGTTAAGTGATGGGGAATCCTTTTTTGTTCAACATTTCACCACAGATAAAGAAGACTGCACTACAGGCACTGAGGACAAGTCATCTCCACTAAGTCAGTTATTCAATATTTGTAAGATAAGTAGGTGCTGTTGTTTAGTCGTCAAAGCTCCTGTCTCATAACTAGTATGTCCTGTGTTTAAATTCCAGCAACAATTTAGATTTAGTCCAAACTTTTAACATTCAATTTCTTCAAGTAAACGTTCAATAAAGCTTAAAAACAAGAGTAGTGTTCTGTTGACTTTAGAATGCTTGATCTCCAAATGAAACAAACACTTGGTGTTTTGCAGAATTCGAAAGTAATACCATAAATGAATAGGGGAAAAGAGAATGTCAAAGAAAAGGAAAGAGACGACAAATAAATTAAGAGTTCAATTTAACCAATGCATTTTACTCACAACACATAATTCAATCTTCTATAGGTAGGGTAAGTCACTCATTAAGGAAGTATTCTTAAATAAATTTGATTTTCTCACCTATAGAGTTTGACAACAGAGTTGTATCAACTTAGAAAATAAAATAAAAAAAACAGATTTCTACTGCACTCCATTCTAATAGCAATTGCAGTAAGCTTTGTTATGAAAGTTCTCTGGCTTAGTTGCTTTGACTGCCCGTCTAATAAACAGGAGATCCTGAGTTCAAATCTCCACAACGCCGTGCTCTTTTTCATAGTAATATAACAGATTATTTTCATTAGATGATCCTTTGATATAATGTTAAAATGAAAAATTTGAGTAACTTACTATTGAACAGTTCATCTTAATACTACATAAAATTCAGAGTATTTTCGAGATGACAGAAGCAAGACTGTGAATGTAAAATGAAGGGTATATCAAGGAGGAAGATAAATATAAAATAAAGCGCTAGAGTTGAAGAAGAAAAGTGATACAATCCTCTACAATAATAATTTGTGAGCCACTGAAAAATGTAGTCTACTTTTATGAATACTTTTTAACTAAATCTTAGGTACTCTTCTTAAGTGATGGGGAATTCTTTTAAGTTTAACGTAATAACACAGATAAAAAAAGACTCCACAGAAGGTATTGAAAAGCAATAATGCCAACTAAGTCAGTTATTCAAACATTTTAAGAGTAAGAGGTGCTGTGGGATAGTGGTTAAAGCGCCTGTCTCGTAAACAAGAAATCCTGAGTTCAAATCTCAGCAGCACCTCAGTTTTGCTCCAAACTTATAGAATTTAATTTTTTCAAGTAAATATTAAATACAGTTTCAAAACAAGAGGAGTGTCCTGTTTAGTTTAGAATGCTTCATCTCATAATGAAAAAAGCACTTGGTATTTTGCAGAATTTCAAAGCAATGCAATGAATGAATAAGGGAAATGAGAATTATAACAAAAAAGGAAAGAGAAGAAAGTTCAATTTAGAGTTGAATTTTTGTAATACATTTCACTCACAAGACATAATTCAATATTCTAAAAGAACGGTAAGCCACCTCTTAAGGAAGAATTTTTAAATAAATTTAGTGTTCTCACCTATAGTGTTTAAGAAGAGAGTTGTGGGAACTTAGAAAAGAAAATGAAAAAAAAATGATTTCTATTTCACTCCATTCAGCTAACTATTCCAGTGATGTTTGTCAAGCAGGTGCTGTGGCTTAGTTGGTTAAAGCACCTGTCTAGTAAACAGGAGATCCTGAGTTCAAATCTCAGCAGCACCTTGATATTTTTATTATTAAATTACAGAACAGTTTCCTTAGATACTCTCTGATACAATTACAAAATGAAAAATCTGAGTCATCTTACTAATAGACAGTTCATCTTAATATTAAATAAAATTCAGAGAATTTTCATGGTAACAGAAGCAAAATTTTGAATGTAAAATGAAGAGTAAATCAAATAGCAAGGTATATATGAACTAAAACCTTAGAGTTGAAGACAACTGATGTATTCCTCTACAATTATTATTTGTAAACCACTCAAAAATGTAATCTACTTTTATAAGTACTTGTTAACTAAAATGTAGGTATTCTTGTTAAGTGATGGGGAATCCTTTTTTGTTCAACGTTTCACCACAGATAAAGAAGACTGCACTAAAGGCACTGAGGACAAGTCATCTCCACTAAGTCAGTTATTCAATATTTGTAAGATAAGTAGGTGCTGTTGTTTAGTGGTCAAAGCTCCTGTCTCATAACTAGGATGTCCTGTGTTTAAATTCCAGCAACAATTTAGATTTAGTCCAAACTTTTAAAATTCAATTTCTTCAAGTAAACGTTCAATAAAGCTTAAAAACAAGAGTAGTGTTCTGTTGACTTTAGAATGCTTGATCTCCAAATGAAACAAACACTTGGTGTTTTGCAGAATTCGAAAGTAATACCATAAATGAATAGGTGAAAAGAGAATGTCAAAGAAAAGGAAAGAGACGACAAATAAATTAAGAGTTCAATTTAACCAATGCATTTTACTCACAACACATAATTCAATCTTCCATAAGTAGGGTAAGTCACTCATTAAGGAAGTATTCTTAAATAAATTTGATCTTCTCACCTATAGAGTTTGACAACAGAGTTGTATCAACTTAGAAAATAAAATAAAAAAAAAACAGATTTCTACTGCACTCCATTCTACTAGCAATTGCAATAAACTTTGTCATGAAAGTTCTCTGGCTTAGTTTCTTTAACTGCCAGTCTAATAAACAGGAGATCCTGAGTTCAAATCTCCACAGCACCGTGCTCTTTTTCATAGTTAAATAACAGATTATTTTCATTAGATGATCCTTTGATATAATGTAAAAATGAAAAATTTGAGTAACTTACTATTGAACAGTTCATCTTAATACTAAATAAAATTCCGAGTATTTTCGAGATGACAGAAGCAAGACTGTGAATGTAAAATGAAGGGTATATCAAAGAGGAAGATAAATATAAAATAAAGTGCTAGAGTTGAAGAAGAAAAGTGATACAATCCTCTACAATAATAATTTGTGAGCCACTGAAAAATGTAATCTACTTTTATGAATACTTTTTAACTAAATCTTAGGTACTCTTCTTAAGTGATGGGGAATTATTTTATGTTTAAAGTAATAACACAGATAAAAAAAGACTCCACAGAAGGTATTGAAAAGCAATAATGGCAACTAAGTCAGTTATTCAATCATTTTAAGAGTAAGAGGTGCTGTGGCTTAGTGGTTAAAGCGCCTGTCTCGTAAACAGGAAATCCTGAGTTCAAATCTCAGCAGCACCTCAATTTTGCTCCAAACTTATATAATTGAATTTTTTCAAGTAAATATTAAATACAGTTTCAAAACAAGAGTAGTGTTCTGTTCACTTTAGAATGCTTCATCTCATAATGAAAAAAGCACTTGGTATTTTGCAGAATTTCAAAGCAATGCAACGAATGAATAAGGGAATTGAGAATTATAACAAAGAGGAAAGAGAAGAAAATTCAATTTAGAGTTGAATTTTTGTAATGCATTTCACTCACAAGACATAATTCAATATTCTAAAAGAACGGTAAGCCACCTCTTAAGGAAGAATTTTTAAATAAATTTAGTGTTCTCACCTATAGTGTTTAAGAAGAGAGTTGTGGGAACTTAGAAAAGAAAATGAAAAAAAAATGATTTCTATTTCACTCCATTCAGCTAACTATTCCAGTGACGTTTGTCAAGCAGGTGCTGTGGCTTAGTTGGTTAAACCACCTGTCTAGTAAACAGGAGATCCTGAGTTCAAATCTCAGCAGCACCTTGATATTTTTATTCTTAAATTACAGATCAGTTTCCTTAGATACTCTCTGATACAATTAAAAAATGAAAAATCTGAGTCATCTTACTAATAGACAGTTCATCTTAATATTAATTGCAATTCAGAGAATTTTCATGGTAACAGAAGCAAAACTTTGAATGTAAAATGAAGAGTAAATCAAATAGCAAGGTATATATGAACTAAAACCTTAGAGTTGAAGACAACTGATGTATTCCTCTACAATTATTATTTGTAAACCACTCAAAAATGTAATCTACTTTTATAAGTACTTGTTACCTAAAATGTAGGTATTCTTGTTAAGTGATGGGGAATCCTTTTTTGTTCAACGTTTCACCACAGATAAAGAAGACTGCACTAAAGGCACTGAGGACAAGTCATCTCCACTAAGTCAGTTATTCAATATTTGTAAGATAAGTAGGTGCTGTTGTTTAGTGGTCAAAGCTCCTGTCTCATAACTAGGATGTCCTGTGTTTAAATTCCAGCAACAATTTAGATTTAGTCCAAACTTTTAAAATTCAATTTCTTCAACTAAACGTTCAATAAAGCTTAAAAACAAGAGTAGTGTTCTGTTGACTTTAGAATGCTTGATCTCCAAATGAAACAAACACTTGGTGTTTTGCAGAATTCGAAAGTAATACCATAAATGAATAGTGGAAAAGAGAATGTCAAAGAAAAGGAAAGAGACGACAAATAAATTAAGAGTTCAATTTAACCAATGCATTTTACTCACTACACATAATTCAATCTTCTATAAGTAGGGTAAGTCACTCATTAAGGAAGTATTCTTAAATAAATTTGATCTTCTCACCTATAGAGTTTGACAACAGAGTTGTATCAACTTAGAAAATAAAATTAAAAAAAAAACAGATTTCTACTGCACTCCATTCTACTAGCATTTGCAGTAAACTTTGTCATGAAAGTTATCTGGCTTAGTTGCTTTGTCTGCCCGTCTAATAAACAGGAGATCCTGAGTTCAAATCTCCACAACACCGTGCTCTTTTTCATAGTTAAATAACAGATTATTTTCATTAGATGATCCTTTGATATAATGTTAAAATGAAAAATTTGAGTAACTTACTATTGAACAGTTCATCTTAATACTAAATAAAATTCCGAGTATTTTCGAGATGACAGAAGCAAGACTGTGAATGTAAAATGAAGGGTATATCAAAGAGGAAGATAAATATAAAATAAAGTGCTAGAGTTGAAGAAGAAAAGTGATACAATCCTCTACAATAATAATTTGTGAGCCACTGAAAAATGTAGTCTACTTTTATGAATACTTTTTAACTAAATCTTAGGTACTCTTCTTAAGTGATGGGGAATTCTTTTATGTTTAACGTAATAACACAGATAAAAAAAGACTCCACAGAAGGTATTGAAAAGCAATAATGGCAACTAAGTCAGTTATTCAATCATTTTAAGAGTAAGAGGTGCTGTGGCTTAGTGGTTAAAGCGCCTGTCTTGTAAACAGGAATTCCTGAGTTCAAATCTCAGCAGCACCTCAGTTTTGCTCCAAACATATAGAATTGAATTTTTTCAAGTAAATATTAAATACAGTTTCAAAACAAGAGTAGTGTCCTGTTCACTTTAGAATGCTTCATCTCATAATGAAAAAAGCACTTGGTATTTTGCAGAATTTCAAAGCAATGCAATGAATGAATAAGGGAATTGAGAATTATAACAAAGAGGAAAGAGAAGAAAATTCAATTTAGAGTTGAATTTTTGTAATGCATTTCACTCACAAGACATAATTCAATATTCTAAAAGAACGGTAACCCACCTCTTAAGGAAGAATTTTTAAATAAATTTTGTGTTCTCACCTATAGTGTTTAAGAAGAGAGTTGTGGGAACGTAGAAAAGAAAATGAAAAAAAAATGATTTCTATTTCACTCCATTCAGTTAACTATTCCAATGACATTTGTCAAGCAGGTGCTGTGGCTTAGCTGGTTAAAGCACCTTTCTAGTAAACAAGAGATCCTGAGTTCAAATCTCAGCAGCACCTTGTTATTTGAATTTTTAAATTACAGATCAGTTTCCTTAGATATTCTCTGGTACAATTAAAAAATGAAAAATCTGAGTCATCTTACTGATAGACAGTTCATCCTAATATTAAATAAAATTCAGAGAATTTTAATGGTAACAGAAGCAAAATTTTGAATGTAAAATGAAGAGTAATCAAATAGCAAGGTATATATGAACTAAAACCTTAGAGGTGAAGACAACTGATGTGTTCCTCTACAATTATTATGTGTAAACCACTCAAAAATGTAATCTACTTTTATAAGTACTTGTTAACTAAAATGTAGATATTCTTGTTAAGTGATGGGGAATCCTTTTTTGTTCAACGTTTCACCACAGATAAAGAAGACTGCACTAAAGGCACTGAGGACAAGTCATCTCCACTAAGTCAGTTATTCAATATTTGTAAGATAAGTAGGTGCTGTTGTTTAGTGGTCAAAGCTCCTGTCTCATAACTAGGATGTCCTGTGTTTATATTCCAGCAACAATTTAGATTTAGTCCAAACTTTTAAAATTCAATTTCTTCAAGTAAACGTTCAATAAAGTTTAAAAACAAGAGTAGTGTTCTGTTGACTTTAGAATGCTTGATCTCCAAATGAAACAAACACTTGGTGTTTTGCAGA
This sequence comes from Pleurodeles waltl, assembly GCF_031143425.1. Taxonomy (NCBI): domain Eukaryota; kingdom Metazoa; phylum Chordata; class Amphibia; order Caudata; family Salamandridae; genus Pleurodeles; species Pleurodeles waltl. The sequence continues at coordinate 189,029,338 of NC_090447.1, forward strand.
ATTCGAAAGTAATACCATAAATGAATAGTGGAAAAGAGAATGTCAAAGAAAAGGAAAGAGACGACAAATAAATTAAGAGTTCAATTTAACCAATGCATTTTACTCACAACACATAATTCAATCTTCTATAAGTAGGGTAAGTCACTCATTAAGGAAGTATTCCTAAATAAATTTGATCTTCTCACCTATAGAGTTTGACAACAGAGTTGTATCAACTTAGAAAATAAAATAAAAAAAAAACAGATTTCTACTGCACTCCATTCTACTAGCAATTGCAGTAAACTTTGTCATGAAAGTTCTCTGGCTTAGTTTCTTTGACTGCCAGTCTAATAAACAGGAGATCCTGAGTTCAAATCTCCACAGCACCGTGCTCTTTTTCATAGTTAAATAACAGATTATTTTCATTAGATGATCCTTTGATATAATGTTAAAATGAAAAATTTGAGTAACTTACTATTGAACAGTTCATCTTAATACTAAATAAAATTCCGAGTATTTTCGAGATGACAGAAGCAAGACTGTGAATGTAAAATGAAGGGTATATCAAAGAGGAAGATAAATATAAAATAAAGTGCTAGAGTTGAAGAAGAAAAGTGATACAATCCTCTACAATAATAATTTGTAGGCCACTGAAAAATGTAGTCTACTTTTATGAATAGTTTTTAACTAAATCTTAGGTACTCTTCTTAAGTGATGGGGAATTCTTTTATGTTTAACGTAATAACACAGATAAAAAAAGACTCCACAGAAGGTATTGAAAAGCAATAATGGCAACTAAGTCAGTTATTCAATCATTTTAAGAGTAAGAGGTGCTGTGGCTTAGTGGTTAAAGCGCCTGTCTCGTAAACAGGAAATCCTGAGTTCAAATCTCAGCAGCACCTCAGTTTTGCTCCAAACTTATAGAATTTAATTTTTTCAAGTAAATATTAAATACAGTTTCAAAACAAGAGTAGTGTCCTGTTCACTTTAGAATGCTTCATCTCATAATGAAAAAAGCACTTGGTATTTTGCAGAATTTCAAAGCAATGCAATGAATGAATAAGGGAATTGAGAATTATAACAAAGAGGAAAGAGAAGAAAATTAAATTTAGAGTTGAATTTTTGTAATGCATTTCACTCACAAGAGATAATTCTATATTCTAAAAGAACGGTAACCCACCTCTTAAGGAAGAATTTTTAAATAAATGTAGTGTTCTCACCTATAGTGTTTAAGAAGAGAGTTGTGGGAACTTAGAAAAGAAAATGAAAAAAAAATGATTTCTATTTCACTCCATTCAGCTAACTATTCCAGTGACGTTTGTCAAGCAGGTGCTGTGGCTTAGCTGGTTAAAGCGCCTGTCTAGTAAACAGGAGATCCTGAGTTCAAATCTCAGCAGCACCTTGATATTTTTATTCTTAAATTACAGATCAGTTTCCTTAGATACTCTCTGATACAATTAAAAAATGAAAAATCTGAGTCATCTTACTAATAGACAGTTCATCTTAATATTAAATAAAATTCAGAGAATTTTAATGGTAACAGAAGCAAAACTTTGAATGTAAAATGAAGAGTAAATCAAATAGCAAGGTATATATGAACTAAAACCTTAGAGGTGAAGACAACTGATGTGTTCCTCTACAATTATTATGTGTAAACCACTCAAAAATGTAATCTACTTTTATAAGTACTTGTTAACTAAAATGTAGATATTCTTGTTAAGTGATGGGGAATCCTTTTTTGTTCAACGTTTCACCACAGATAAAGAAGACTGCACTAAAGGCACTGAGGACAAGTCATCTCCACTAAGTCAGTTATTCAATATTTGTAAGATAAGTAGGTGCTGTTGTTTAGTGGTCAAAGCTCCTGTCTCATAACTAGGATGTCCTGTGTTTATATTCCAGCAACAATTTAGATTTAGTCCAAACTTTTAAAATTCAATTTCTTCAAGTAAACGTTCAATAAAGTTTAAAAACAAGAGTAGTGTTCTGTTGACTTTAGAATGCTTGATCTCCAAATGAAACAAACACTTGGTGTTTTGCAGAATTCGAAAGTAATACCATAAATGAATAGGGGAAAAGAGAATGTCAAAGAAAAGGAAAGAGACGACAAATAAATTAAGAGTTCAATTTAACCAATGCATTTTACTCACAACACATAATTCAATCTTCTATAAGTAGGGTAAGTCACTCATTAAGGAAGTATTCTTAAATAAATTTGATCTTCTCACCCATAGAGTTTGACAACAGAGTTGTATCAACTTAGAAAATAAAATTTAAAAAAACAGATTTCTACTGCACTCCATTCTACTAGCAATTGCAGTAAACTTTGTCATGAAAGTTCTCTGACTTAGTTGCTTTGACTGCCCGTCTATTAAACAGGAGATCCTGAGTTCAAATCTCCACAACACTGTGCTCTTTTTCATAGTTAAATAACAGATTATTTTCATTAGATGATCCTTTGATACAATGTTAAAATGAAAAATTTGAGTAACTTACTATTGAACAGTTCATCTTAATACTAAATAAAATTCAGAGTATTTTCGAGATGACAGAAGCAAGACTGTGAATGTAAAATGAAGGGTATATCAAAGAGGAAGATACATATAAAATAAAGTGCTAGAGTTGAAGAAGAAAAGTGATACAATCCTCTAGAATAATAATTTGTGAGCCACTGAAAAATGTAGTCTACTTTTATGAATACTTTTTAACTAAATCTTAGGTACTCTTCTTAAGTGATGGGGAATTCTTTTATGTTTAACGTAATATCACAGATAAAAAAAGACTCCACAGAAGGTATTGAAAAGCAATAATGGCAACTAAGTCAGTTATTCAATCATTTTATGAGTAAGAGGTTCTGTGGCTTAGTGGTTAAAGCGCCTGTCTCGTAAACAGGAAATCCTGAGTTCAAATCTCAGCAGCACCTCAGTTTTGCTCCAAACTTATAGAATTGAATTTTTTCAAGTAAATATTAAATACAGTTTCAAAACAAGAGTAGTGTCCTGTTCACTTTAGAATGCTTCATCTCATAATGAAAAAAGCACTTGGTATTTTGCAGAATTTCAAAGCAATGCAATGAATGAATAAGGGAATTGAGAATTATAACAAAGAGGAAAGAGAAGAAAATTCAATTTAGAGTTGAATTTTTGTAATGCATTTCACTCACAAGACATAATTCAATATTCTAAAAGAACGGTAACCCACCTCTTAAGGAAGAATTTTTAAATAAATTTTGTGTTCTCACCTATAGTGTTTAAGAAGAGAGTTGTGGGAACTTAGAAAAGAAAATGAAAAAAAAATGATTTCTATTTCACTCCATTCAGCTAACTATTCCAGTGACGTTAGTCAAGCAGGTGCTGTGGCTTAGCTGGTTAAAGCGCCTGTTTAGTAAACAGGAGATCCTGAGTTCAAATCTCAGCAGCACCTTGATATTTTTATTCTTAAATTACAGATTAGTTTCCTTAGATTCTCTCTGATACAATTAAAAAATGAAAAATCTGAGTCATCTTACTAATAGACAGTTCATCTTAATATTAAATAAAATTCAGAGAATTTTAATGGTAACAGAAGCAAAACTTTGAATGTAAAATGAAGAGTAAATCAAATAGCAAGGTATATATGAACTAAAACCTTAGAGGTGAAGACAACTGATGTATTCCTCTACAATTATTATTTGTAAACCACTCAAAAATGTAATCTACTTTTATAAGTACTTGTTAACTAAAATGTAGGTATTCTTGTTAAGTGATGGGGAATCCTTTTTTGTTCAACGGTTCACCACAGATAAAGAAGACTGCACTAAAGGCACTGAGGACAAGTCATCTCCACTAAGTCAGTTATTCAATATTTGTAAGATAAGTAGGTGCTGTTGTTTAGTGGTCAAAGCTCCTGTCTCAGAACTAGGATGTCCTGTGTTTAAATTCCAGCAACAATTTAGATTTAGTCCAAACTTTTAAAATTCAATTTCTTCAAGTAAACGTTCAATAAAGCTTAAAAACAAGAGTAGTGTTCTGTTGACTTTAGAATGCTTGATCTCCAAATGAAACAAACACTTGGTGTTTTGCAGAATTCGAAAGTAATACCATAAATGAATAGGTGAAAAGAAAATGTCAAAGAAAAGGAAAGAGACGACAAATAAATTAAGAGTTCAATTTAACCAATGCATTTTACTCACAACACATAATTCAATCTTCTATAAGTAGGGTAAGTCACTCATTAAGGAAGTATTCTTAAATAAATGTGATCTTCTCACCTATAGAGTTTGACAACAGAGTTGTATCAACTTAGAAAATAAAATTAAAAAAAAACTGATTTCTACTGCACTCCATTCTACTAGCAATTGCAGTAAACTTTGTCATGAAAGTTCTGTGGCTTAGTTTCTTTGACTGCCAGTCTAATAAACAGGAGATCCTGAGTTCAAATCTCCACAACACCGTGCTCTTTTTCAGAGTTAAATAACAGATTATTTTCATTAGATGATCCTTTGATATAATGTTAAAATGAAAAATTTGAGTAACTTACTATTGAACAGTTCATCTTAATACTAAATAAAATTCTGAGTATTTTCGAGATGACAGAAGCAAGACTGTGAATGTAAAATGAAGGGTATATCAAAGAGGAAGATAAATATAAAATAAAGTGCTAGAGTTGAAGAAGAAAAGTGATACAATCCTCTACAATAATAATTTGTGAGCCACTGAAAAATGTAGTCTACTTTTATGAATACTTTTTAACTAAATCTTAGGTACTCTTCTTAAGTGATGGGAAATTCTTTTATGTTTAACGTAATAACACAGATAAAAAAAGACTCCACAGAAGGTATTGAAAAGCAATAATGGCAACTAAGTCAGTTATTCAATCATTTTAAGAGTAAGAGGTGCTGTGGCTTAGTGGTTAAAGCGCCTGTCTTGTAAACAGGAATTCCTGAGTTCAAATCTCAGCAGCACCTCAGTTTTGCTCCAAACATATAGAATTGAATTTTTTCAAGTAAATATTAAATACAGTTTCAAAACAAGAGTAGTGTCCTGTTCACTTTAGAATGCTTCATCTCATAATGAAAAAAGCACTTGGTATTTTGCAGAATTTCAAAGCAATGCAATGAATGAATAAGGGAATTGAGAATTATAACAAAGAGGAAAGAGAAGAAAATTCAATTTAGAGTTGAATTGTTGTAATGCATTTCACTCACAAGACATAATTCAATATTCTAAAAGAACGGTAACCCACCTCTTAAGGAAGAATTTTTAAATACATTTATTGTTCTCACCTATAGTGTTTAAGAAGAGAGTTGTGGGAACTTAGAAAAGAAAATGAAAACAAAATGATTTCTATTTCACTCCATTCAGCTAACTATTCCAGTGACATTTGTCAACCAGGTGCTGTGGCTTAGCTGGTTAAAGCACCTTTCTAATAAACAAGAGATCCTGAGTTCAAATCTCAGCAGCACCTTGTTATTTGTATTCTTAAATTACAGATCAGTTTCCTTAGATATTCTCTGATACAATTAAAAAATGAAAAATCTGAGTCATCTTACTGATAGACAGTTCATCCTAATATTAAATAAAATTCAGAGAATTTTAATGGTAACAGAAGCAATATTTTGAATGTAAAATGAAGAGTAAATCAAATAGCAAGGTATATATGAACTAAAACCTTAGAGTTGAAGACAACTGATGTATTCCTCTACAATTATTATTTGTAAACCACTCAAAAATGTAATCTACTTTTATAAGTACTTGTTACCTAAAATGTAGGTATTCTTGTTAAGTGATGGGGAATCCTTTTTTGTTCAACGTTTCACCACAGATAAAGAAGACTGCACTAAAGGCACTGAGGACAAGTCATCTCCACTAAGTCAGTTATTCAATATTTGTAAGATAAGTAGGTGCTGTTGTTTAGTGGTCAAAGCTCCTGTCTCATAACTAGGATGTCCTGTGTTTAAATTCCAGCAACAATTTAGATTTAGTCCAAACTTTTAAAATTCAATTTCTTCAACTAAACGTTCAATAAAGCTTAAAAACAAGAGTAGTGTTCTGTTGACTTTAGAATGCTTGATCTCCAAATGAAACAAACACTTGGTGTTTTGCAGAATTCGAAAGTAATACCATAAATGAATAGTGGAAAAGAGAATGTCAAAGAAAAGGAAAGAGACGACAAATAAATTAAGAGTTCAATTTAACCAATGCATTTTACTCACTACACATAATTCAATCTTCTATAAGTAGGGTAAGTCACTCATTAAGGAAGTATTCTTAAATAAATTTGATCTTCTCACCTATAGAGTTTGACAACAGAGTTGTATCAACTTAGAAAATAAAATTAAAAAAAAAACAGATTTCTACTGCACTCCATTCTACTAGCATTTGCAGTAAACTTTGTCATGAAAGTTATCTGGCTTAGTTGCTTTGTCTGCCCGTCTAATAAACAGGAGATCCTGAGTTCAAATCTCCACAACACCGTGCTCTTTTTCATAGTTAAATAACAGATTATTTTCATTAGATGATCCTTTGATATAATGTTAAAATGAAAAATTTGAGTAACTTACTATTGAACAGTTCATCTTAATACTAAATAAAATTCCGAGTATTTTCGAGATGACAGAAGCAAGACTGTGAATGTAAAATGAAGGGTATATCAAAGAGGAAGATACATATAAAATAAAGTGCTAGAGTTGAAGAAGAAAAGTGATACAATCCTCTACAATAATAATTTGTGAGCCACTGAAAAATGTAGTCTACTTTTATGAATACTTTTTAACTAAATCTTAGGTACTCTTCTTAAGTGATGGGAAATTCTTTTATGTTTAACGTAATAACACAGATAAAAAAAGACTCCACAGAAGGTATTGAAAAGCAATAATGGCAACTAAGTCAGTTATTCAATCATTTTAAGAGTAAGAAGTGCTGTGGCTTAGTGGTTAAAGCGCCTGTCTTGTAAACAGGAATTCCTGAGTTCAAATCTCAGCAGCACCTCAGTTTTGCTCCAAACATATAGAATTGAATTTTTTCAAGTAAATATTAAATACAGTTTCAAAACAAGAGTAGTGTCCTGTTCACTTTAGAATGCTTCATCTCATAATGAAAAAAGCACTTGGTATTTTGCAGAATTTCAAAGCAATGCAATGAATGAATAAGGGAATTGAGAATTATAACAAAGAGGAAAGAGAAGAAAATTCAATTTAGAGTTGAATTTTTGTAATGCATTTCACTCACAAGACATAATTCAATATTCTAAAAGAACGGTAACTCACCTCTTAAGGAAGAATTTTTAAATAAATTTTGTGTTCTCACCTATAGTGTTTAAGAAGAGAGTTGTGGGAACGTAGAAAAGAAAATGAAAAAAAAATGATTTCTATTTCACTCCATTCAGTTAACTATTCCAATGACATTTGTCAAGCAGGTGCTGTGGCTTAGCTGGTTAAAGCACCTTTCTAGTAAACAAGAGATCCTGAGTTCAAATCTCAGCAGCACCTTGTTATTTGTATTTTTTAATTACAGATCAGTTTCCTTAGATATTCTCTGATACAATTAAAAAATGAAAAATCTGAGTCATCTTACTGATAGACAGTTCATCCTAATATTAAATAAAATTCAGAGAATTTTAATGGTAACAGAAGCAAAATTTTGAATGTAAAATGAAGAGTAAATCAAATAGCAAGGTATATATGAACTAAAACCTTAGAGGTGAAGACAACTGATGTGTTCCTCTACAATTATTATGTGTAAACCACTCAAAAATTTAATCTACTTTTATAAGTACTTGTTAACTAAAATGTAGATATTCTTGTTAAGTGATGGGGAATCCTTTTTTGTTCAACGTTTCACCACAGATAAAGAAGACTGCACTAAAGGCACTGAGGACAAGTCATCTCCACTAAGTCAGTTATTCAATATTTGTAAGATAAGTAGGTGCTGTTGTTTAGTGGTCAAAGCTCCTGTCTCATAACTAGGATGTCCTGTGTTTATATTCCAGCAACAATTTAGATTTAGTCCAAACTTTTAAAATTCAATTTCTTCAAGTAAACGTTCAATAAAGTTTAAAAACAAGAGTAGTGTTCTGTTGACTTTAGAATGCTTGATCTCCAAATGAAACAAACACTTGGTGTTTTGCAGAATTCGAAAGTAATACCATAAATGAATAGTGGAAAAGAGAATGTCAAAGAAAAGGAAAGAGACGACAAATAAATTAAGAGTTCAATTTAACCAATGCATTTTACTCACTACACATAATTCAATCTTCTATAAGTAGGGTAAGTCACTCATTAAGGAAGTATTCTTAAATAAATTTGATCTTCTCACCTATAGAGTTTGACAACAGAGTTGTATCAACTTAGAAAATAAAATTAAAAAAAAAACAGATTTCTACTGCACTCCATTCTACTAGCATTTGCAGTAAACTTTGTCATGAAAGTTCTCTGGCTTAGTTGCTTTGACTGCCCGTCTAATAAACAGGAGATCCTGAGTTCAAATCTCCACAACACCGTGCTCTTTTTCATAGTTAAATAACAGATTATTTTCATTAGATGATCCTTTGATATAATGTTAAAATGAAAAATTTGAGTAACTTACTATTGAACAGTTCATCTTAATACTAAATAAAATTCCGAGTATTTTCGAGATGACAGAAGCAAGACTGTGAATGTAAAATGAAGGGTATATCAAAGAGGAAGATACATATAAAATAAAGTGCTAGAGTTGAAGAAGAAAAGTGATACAATCCTCTAGAATAATAATTTGTGAGCCACTGAAAAATGTAGTCTACTTTTATGAATACTTTTTAACTAAATCTTAGGTACTCTTCTTAAGTGATGGGGAATTCTTTTATGTTTAACGTAATATCACAGATAAAAAAAGACTCCACAGAAGGTATTGAAAAGCAATAATGGCAACTAAGTCAGTTATTCAATCATTTTATGAGTAAGAGGTGCTGTGGCTTAGTGGTTAAAGCGCCTGTCTCGTAAACAGGAAATCCTGAGTTCAAATCTCAGCAGCACCTCAGTTTTGCTCCAAACTTATAGAATTGAATTTTTTCAAGTAAATATTAAATACAGTTTCAAAACAAGAGTAGTGTCCTGTTCACTTTAGAATGCTTCATCTCATAATGAAAAAAGCACTTGGTATTTTGCAGAATTTCAAAGCAATGCAATGAATGAATAAGGGAATTGAGAATTATAACAAAGAGGAAAGAGAAGAAAATTCAATTTAGAGTTGAATTTTTGTAATGCATTTCACTCACAAGACATAATTCAATATTCTAAAAGAACGGTAACCCACCTCTTAAGGAAGAATTTTTAAATAAATGTTGTGTTCTCACCTATAGTGTTTAAGAAGAGAGTTGTGGGAACTTAGAAAAGAAAATGAAAAAAAAATGATTTCTATTTCACTCCATTCAGCTAACTATTCCAGTGACGTTTGTCAAGCAGGTGCTGTGGCTTAGCTGGTTAAAGCGCCTGTTTAGTAAACAGGAGATCCTGAGTTCAAATCTCAGCAGCACCTTGATATTTTTATTCTTAAATTACAGATTAGTTTCCTTAGATTCTCTCTGATACAATTAAAAAATGAAAAATCTGAGTCATCTTACTAATAGACAGTTCATCTTAATATTAAATAAAATTCAGAGAATTTTAATGGTAACAGAAGCAAAACTTTGAATGTAAAATGAAGAGTAAATCAAATAGCAAGGTATATATGAACTAAAACCTTAGAGGTGAAGACAACTGATGTATTCCTCTACAATTATTATTTGTAAACCACTCAAAAATTTAATCTACTTTTATAAGTACTTGTTAACTAAAATGTAGGTATTCTTGTTAAGTGATGGGGAATCCTTTTTTGTTCAACGTTTCACCACAGATAAAGAAGACTGCACTAAAGGCACTGAGGACAAGTCATCTCCAGTAAGTCAGTTATTCAATATTTGTAAGATAAGTAGGTGCTGTTGTTTAGTGGTCAAAGCTCCTGTCTCATAACTAGGATGTCCTGTGTTTAAATTCCAGCAACAATTTAGATTTAGTCCAAACTTTTAAAATTCAATTTCTTCAAGTAAACGTTCAATAAAGCTTAAAAACAAGAGTAGTGTTCTGCTGACTTTAGAATGCTTGATCTCCAAATGAAACAAACACTTGGTGTTTTGCAGAATTCGAAAGTAATACCATAAATGAATAGGTGAAAAGAAAATGTCAAAGAAAAGGAAAGAGACGATAAATAAATTAAGAGTTCAATTTAACCAATGCATTTTACTCACAACACATAATTCAATCTTCTATAAGTAGGGTAAGTCACTCATTAAGGAAGTATTCTTAAATAAATTTGATCTTCTCACCTATAGAGTTTGACAACAGAGTTGTATCAACTTAGAAAATAAAATTTAAAAAAAACAGATTTCTACTGCACTCCATTCTACTAGCAATTGCAGTAAACTTTGTCATGAAAGTTCTCTGGCTTAGTTTCTTTGACTGCCAGTCTAATAAACAGGAGATCCTGAGTTCAAATCTCCACAGCACCGTGCTCTTTTTCATAGTTAAATAACAGATTATTTTCATTAGATGATCCTTTGATATAATGTTAAAATGAAAAATTTGAGTAACTTACTATTGAACAGTTCATCTTAATACTAAATAAAATTCCGAGTATTTTCGAGATGACAGAAGCAAGACTGTGAATGTAAAATGAAGGGTATATCAAAGAGGAAGATAAATATAAAATAAAGTGCTAGAGTTGAAGAAGAAAAGTGATACAATCCTCTACAATAATAATTTGTAGGCCACTGAAAAATGTAGTCTACTTTTATGAATAGTTTTTAACAAAATCTTAGGTACTCTTCTTAAGTGATGGGGAATTCTTTTATGTTTAACGTAATAACACAGATAAAAAAAGACTCCACAGAAGGTATTGAAAAGCAATAATGGCAACTAAGTCAGTTATTCAATCATTTTAAGAGTAAGAGGTGCTGTGGCTTAGTGGTTAAAGCGCCTGTCTCGTAAACAGGAAATCCTGAGTTCAAATCTCAGCAGCACCTCAGTTTTGCTCCAAACTTATAGAATTTAATTTTTTCAAGTAAATATTAAATACAGTTTCAAAACAAGAGTAGTGTCCTGTTCACTTTAGAATGCTTCATCTCATAATGAAAAAAGCACTTGGTATTTTGCAGAATTTCAAAGCAATGCAATGAATGAATAAGGGAATTGAGAATTATAACAAAGAGGAAAGAGAAGAAAATTAAATTTAGAGTTGAATTTTTGTAATGCATTTCACTCACAAGAGATAATTCTATATTCTAAAAGAACGGTAACCCACCTCTTAAGGAAGAATTTTTAAATAAATTTAGTGTTCTCACCTATAGTGTTTAAGAAGAGAGTTGTGGGAACTTAGAAAAGAAAATGAAAAAAAAATGATTTCTATTTCACTCCATTCAGCTAACTATTCCAGTGACGTTTGTCAAGCAGGTGCTGTGGCTTAGCTGGTTAAAGCGCCTGTCTAGTAAACAGGAGATCCTGAGTTCAAATCTCAGCAGCACCTTGATATTTTTATTCTTAAATTACAGATCAGTTTCCTTAGATACTCTCTGATTCAATTAAAAAATGAAAAATCTGAGTCATCTTACTAATAGACAGTTCATCTTAATATTAAATAAAATTCAGAGAATTTTAATGGTAACAGAAGCAAAACTTTGAATGTAAAATGAAGAGTAAATCAAATAGCAAGGTATATATGAACTAAAACCTTAGAGGTGAAGACAACTGATGTATTCCTCTACAATTATTATTTGTAAACCACTCAAAAATGTAATCTACTTTTATAAGTACTTGTTAACTAAAATGTAGATATTCTTGTTAAGTGATGGGGAATCCTTTTTTGTTCAACGTTTCACCACAGATAAAGAAGACTGCACTAAAGGCACTGAGGACAAGTCATCTCCACTAAGTCAGTTATTCAATATTTGTAAGATAAGTAGGTGCTGTTGTTTAGTGGTCAAAGCTCCTGCCTCATAACTAGGATGTCCTGTGTTTATATTCCAGCAACAATTTAGATTTAGTCCAAACTTTTAAAATTCAATTTCTTCAAGTAAACGTTCAATAAAGTTTAAAAACAAGAGTAGTGTTCTGTTGACTTTAGAATGCTTGATCTCCAAATGAAACAAACACTTGGTGTTTTGCAGAATTCGAAAGTAATACCATAAATGAATAGGGGAAAAGAGAATGTCAAAGAAAAGGAAAGAGACGACAAATAAATTAAGAGTTCAATTTAACCAATGCATTTTACTCACAACACATAATTCAATCTTCTATAAGTAGGGTAAGTCACTCATTAAGGAAGTATTCTTAAATAAATTTGATCTTCTCACCCATAGAGTTTGACAACAGAGTTGAATCAACTTAGAAAATAAAATTTAAAAAAACAGATTTCTACTGCACTCCATTCTACTAGCAATTGCAGTAAACTTTGTCATGAAAGTTCTCTGACTTAGTTGCTTTGACTGCCCGTCTATTAAACAGGAGATCCTGAGTTCAAATCTCCACAACACCGTGCTCTTTTTCATAGTTAAATAACAGATTATTTTCATTAGATGATCCTTTGATATAATGTTAAAATGAAAAATTTGAGTAACTTACAATTGAACAGTTCATCTTAATACTAAATAAAATTCCGAGTATTTTCGAGATGACAGAAGCAAAACTGTGAATGTAAAATGAAGGGTATATCAAATAAGAAGATAAATATAAAAAAAAGTGCTAAAGTTAAAGAAGAAAAGTGATACAATCCTCTACAATAATAATTTGTGAGCCACTGAAAAATGTAGTCTACTTTTATGAATACTTTTTAACTAAATCTTAGGTACTCTTCTTAAGTGATGGGGAATTCTTTTATGTTTAACGTAATAACACAGATAAAAAAGACTCCACAGAAGGTATTGAAAAGCAATAATGACAACTAAGTCAGTTATTCAATCATTTTCAGAGTAAGAGGTGCTGTGGCTTAGTGGTTAAAGCGCCTGTCTCGTAAACTGGAAATCCTGAGTTCAAATCTCAGTAGCTCCTCAGTTTTGCTCCAAACTTATAGAATTGAATTTTTTCAAGTAAATATTAAATACAGTTTCAAAACAAGGGTAGTGTCCTGTTCACTTTAGAATGCTTCATCTCATAATAAAAAAAGCACTTGGTATTTTGCAGAATTTCAAAGCAATGCAATGAATGAATAAGGGAAATGAGAATTATAACAAAGAGAAGAAAATTCAATTTAGAGATGAATTTTTGTAATGCATTTCACTCACAAGACATAATTCAATAGTCTAAAAGAACGGTAAGCCACCTCTTATGTAAGAATTTTAAAATAAATTTAGTGTTCTCACCTATAGTGTTTAAAAAGAGAGTTGTGGGAACTTAGAAAAGAAAATGAAAAAAAAAAGATTTCTATTTCACTCCATTCAGCTAACTATTCCAGTGATGTTTGTCAAGAAGGTGCTGTGGCTTAGTTGGTTAAAGCACCTGTCTAGTAAACAGGAGATCCTGAGTTCAAATCTCAGCAGCACCTTGATATTTTTATTCTTAAATTACAGATCAGTTTCCTTAGATACTCTCTGATACAATTAAAAAATGAAAAATCTGAGTCATCTTACTAATAGACAGTTCATCTTAATATTAAATAAAATTCAGAGAATTTTAATGGTAACAGAAGCAAAACTTTGAATGTAAAATGAAGAGTAAATCAAATAGCAAGGTATATATGAACTAAAACCTTAGAGGTGAAGACAACTGATGTGTTCCTCTACAATTATTATGTGTAAACCACTCAAAAATGTAATCTACTTTTATAAGTACTTGTTAACTAAAATGTAGATATTCTTGTTAAGTGATGGGGAATCCTTTTTTGTTCAACGTTTCACCACAGATAAAGAAGACTGCACTAAAGGCACTGAGGACAAGTCATCTCCACTAAGTCAGTTATTCAATATTTGTAAGATAAGTAGGTGCTGTTGTTTAGTGGTCAAAGCTCCTGTCTCATAACTAGGATGTCCTGTGTTTATATTCCAGCAACAATTTAGATTTAGTCCAAACTTTTAAAATTCAATTTCTTCAAGTAAACGTTCAATAAAGTTTAAAAACAAGAGTAGTGTTCTGTTGACTTTAGAATGCTTGATCTCCAAATGAAACAAACACTTGGTGTTTTGCAGAATTCGAAAGTAATACCATAAATGAATAGGGGAAAAGAGAATGTCAAAGAAAAGGAAAGAGACGACAAATAAATTAAGAGTTCAATTTAACCAATGCATTTTACTCACAACACATAATTCAATCTTCTATAAGTAGGGTAAGTCACTCATTAAGGAAGTATTCTTAAATAAATTTGATCTTCTCACCCATAGAGTTTGACAACAGAGTTGTATCAACTTAGAAAATAAAATTTAAAAAAACAGATTTCTACTGCACTCCATTCTACTAGCAATTGCAGTAAACTTTGTCATGAAAGTTCTCTGACTTAGTTGCTTTGACTGCCCGTCTATTAAACAGGAGATCCTGAGTTCAAATCTCCACAACACTGTGCTCTTTTTCATAGTTAAATAACAGATTATTTTCATTAGATGATCCTTTGATATAATGTTAAAATGAAAAATTTGAGTAACTTACTATTGAACAGTTCATCTTAATACTAAATAAAATTCAGAGTATTTTCGAGATGACAGAAGCAAGACTGTGAATGTAAAATGAAGGGTATATCAAAGAGGAAGATACATATAAAATAAAGTGCTAGAGTTGAAGAAGAAAAGTGATACAATCCTCTAGAATAATAATTTGTGAGCCACTGAAAAATGTAGTCTACTTTTATGAATACTTTTTAACTAAATCTTAGGTACTCTTCTTAAGTGATGGGGAATTCTTTTATGTTTAACGTAATATCACAGATAAAAAAAGACTCCACAGAAGGTATTGAAAAGCAATAATGGCAACTAAGTCAGTTATTCAATCATTTTATGAGTAAGAGGTTCTGTGGCTTAGTGGTTAAAGCGCCTGTCTCGTAAACAGGAAATCCTGAGTTCAAATCTCAGCAGCACCTCAGTTTTGCTCCAAACTTATAGAATTGAATTTTTTCAAGTAAATATTAAATACAGTTTCAAAACAAGAGTAGTGTCCTGTTCACTTTAGAATGCTTCATCTCATAATGAAAAAAGCACTTGGTATTTTGCAGAATTTCAAAGCAATGCAATGAATGAATAAGGGAATTGAGAATTATAACAAAGAGGAAAGAGAAGAAAATTCAATTTAGAGTTGAATTTTTGTAATGCATTTCACTCACAAGACATAATTCAATATTCTAAAAGAACGGTAACCCACCTCTTAAGGAAGAATTTTTAAATAAATTTTGTGTTCTCACCTATAGTGTTTAAGAAGAGAGTTGTGGGAACTTAGAAAAGAAAATGAAAAAAAAATGATTTCTATTTCACTCCATTCAGCTAACTATTCCAGTGACGTTAGTCAAGCAGGTGCTGTGGCTTAGCTGGTTAAAGCGCCTGTTTAGTAAACAGGAGATCCTGAGTTCAAATCTCAGCAGCACCTTGATATTTTTATTCTTAAATTACAGATTAGTTTCCTTAGATTCTCTCTGATACAATTAAAAAATGAAAAATCTGAGTCATCTTACTAATAGACAGTTCATCTTAATATTAAATAAAATTCAGAGAATTTTAATGGTAACAGAAGCAAAACTTTGAATGTAAAATGAAGAGTAAATCAAATAGCAAGGTATATATGAACTAAAACCTTAGAGGTGAAGACAACTGATGTATTCCTCTACAATTATTATTTGTAAACCACTCAAAAATGTAATCTACTTTTATAAGTACTTGTTAACTAAAATGTAGGTATTCTTGTTAAGTGATGGGGAATCCTTTTTTGTTCAACGGTTCACCACAGATAAAGAAGACTGCACTAAAGGCACTGAGGACAAGTCATCTCCACTAAGTCAGTTATTCAATATTTGTAAGATAAGTAGGTGCTGTTGTTTAGTGGTCAAAGCTCCTGTCTCAGAACTAGGATGTCCTGTGTTTAAATTCCAGCAACAATTTAGATTTAGTCCAAACTTTTAAAATTCAATTTCTTCAAGTAAACGTTCAATAAAGCTTAAAAACAAGAGTAGTGTTCTGTTGACTTTAGAATGCTTGATCTCCAAATGAAACAAACACTTGGTGTTTTGCAGAATTCGAAAGTAATACCATAAATGAATAGGTGAAAAGAAAATGTCAAAGAAAAGGAAAGAGACGACAAATAAATTAAGAGTTCAATTTAACCAATGCATTTTACTCACAACACATAATTCAATCTTCTATAAGTAGGGTAAGTCACTCATTAAGGAAGTATTCTTAAATAAATGTGATCTTCTCGCCTATAGAGTTTGACAACAGAGTTGTATCAACTTAGAAAATAAAATTAAAAAAAAACTGATTTCTACTGCACTCCATTCTACTAGCAATTGCAGTAAACTTTGTCATGAAAGTTCTGTGGCTTAGTTTCTTTGACTGCCAGTCTAATAAACAGGAGATCCTGAGTTCAAATCTCCACAACACCGTGCTCTTTTTCAGAGTTAAATAACAGATTATTTTCATTAGATGATCCTTTGATATAATGTTAAAATGAAAAATTTGAGTAACTTACTATTGAACAGTTCATCTTAATACTAAATAAAATTCTGAGTATTTTCGAGATGACAGAAGCAAGACTGTGAATGTAAAATGAAGGGTATATCAAAGAGGAAGATAAATATAAAATAAAGTGCTAGAGTTGAAGAAGAAAAGTGATACAATCCTCTACAATAATAATTTGTGAGCCACTGAAAAATGTAGTCTACTTTTATGAATACTTTTTAACTAAATCTTAGGTACTCTTCTTAAGTGATGGGAAATTCTTTTATGTTTAACGTAATAACACAGATAAAAAAAGACTCCACAGAAGGTATTGAAAAGCAATAATGGCAACTAAGTCAGTTATTCAATCATTTTAAGAGTAAGAGGTGCTGTGGCTTAGTGGTTAAAGCGCCTGTCTTGTAAACAGGAATTCCTGAGTTCAAATCTCAGCAGCACCTCAGTTTTGCTCCAAACATATAGAATTGAATTTTTTCAAGTAAATATTAAATACAGTTTCAAAACAAGAGTAGTGTCCTGTTCACTTTAGAATGCTTCATCTCATAATGAAAAAAGCACTTGGTATTTTGCAGAATTTCAAAGCAATGCAATGAATGAATAAGGGAATTGAGAATTATAACAAAGAGGAAAGAGAAGAAAATTCAATTTAGAGTTGAATTGTTGTAATGCATTTCACTCACAAGACATAATTCAATATTCTAAAAGAACGGTAACCCACCTCTTAAGGAAGAATTTTTAAATACATTTATTGTTCTCACCTATAGTGTTTAAGAAGAGAGTTGTGGGAACTTAGAAAAGAAAATGAAAACAAAATGATTTCTATTTCACTCCATTCAGCTAACTATTCCAGTGACATTTGTCAACCAGGTGCTGTGGCTTAGCTGGTTAAAGCACCTTTCTAATAAACAAGAGATCCTGAGTTCAAATCTCAGCAGCACCTTGTTATTTGTATTCTTAAATTACAGATCAGTTTCCTTAGATATTCTCTGATACAATTAAAAAATGAAAAATCTGAGTCATCTTACTGATAGACAGTTCATCCTAATATTAAATAAAATTCAGAGAATTTTAATGGTAACAGAAGCAATATTTTGAATGTAAAATGAAGAGTAAATCAAATAGCAAGGTATATATGAACTAAAACCTTAGAGTTGAAGACAACTGATGTATTCCTCTACAATTATTATTTGTAAACCACTCAAAAATGTAATCTACTTTTATAAGTACTTGTTACCTAAAATGTAGGTATTCTTGTTAAGTGATGGGGAATCCTTTTTTGTTCAACGTTTCACCACAGATAAAGAAGACTGCACTAAAGGCACTGAGGACAAGTCATCTCCACTAAGTCAGTTATTCAATATTTGTAAGATAAGTAGGTGCTGTTGTTTAGTGGTCAAAGCTCCTGTCTCATAACTAGGATGTCCTGTGTTTAAATTCCAGCAACAATTTAGATTTAGTCCAAACTTTTAAAATTCAATTTCTTCAACTAAACGTTCAATAAAGCTTAAAAACAAGAGTAGTGTTCTGTTGACTTTAGAATGCTTGATCTCCAAATGAAACAAACACTTGGTGTTTTGCAGAATTCGAAAGTAATACCATAAATGAATAGTGGAAAAGAGAATGTCAAAGAAAAGGAAAGAGACGACAAATAAATTAAGAGTTCAATTTAACCAATGCATTTTACTCACTACACATAATTCAATCTTCTATAAGTAGGGTAAGTCACTCATTAAGGAAGTATTCTTAAATAAATTTGATCTTCTCACCTATAGAGTTTGACAACAGAGTTGTATCAACTTAGAAAATAAAATTAAAAAAAAAACAGATTTCTACTGCACTCCATTCTACTAGCATTTGCAGTAAACTTTGTCATGAAAGTTATCTGGCTTAGTTGCTTTGTCTGCCCGTCTAATAAACAGGAGATCCTGAGTTCAAATCTCCACAACACCGTGCTCTTTTTCATAGTTAAATAACAGATTATTTTCATTAGATGATCCTTTGATATAATGTTAAAATGAAAAATTTGAGTAACTTACTATTGAACAGTTCATCTTAATACTAAATAAAATTCCGAGTATTTTCGAGATGACAGAAGCAAGACTGTGAATGTAAAATGAAGGGTATATCAAAGAGGAAGATACATATAAAATAAAGTGCTAGAGTTGAAGAAGAAAAGTGATACAATCCTCTACAATAATAATTTGTGAGCCACTGAAAAATGTAGTCTACTTTTATGAATACTTTTTAACTAAATCTTAGGTACTCTTCTTAAGTGATGGGAAATTCTTTTATGTTTAACGTAATAACACAGATAAAAAAAGACTCCACAGAAGGTATTGAAAAGCAATAATGGCAACTAAGTCAGTTATTCAATCATTTTAAGAGTAAGAAGTGCTGTGGCTTAGTGGTTAAAGCGCCTGTCTTGTAAACAGGAATTCCTGAGTTCAAATCTCAGCAGCACCTCAGTTTTGCTCCAAACATATAGAATTGAATTTTTTCAAGTAAATATTAAATACAGTTTCAAAACAAGAGTAGTGTCCTGTTCACTTTAGAATGCTTCATCTCATAATGAAAAAAGCACTTGGTATTTTGCAGAATTTCAAAGCAATGCAATGAATGAATAAGGGAATTGAGAATTATAACAAAGAGGAAAGAGAAGAAAATTCAATTTAGAGTTGAATTTTTGTAATGCATTTCACTCACAAGACATAATTCAATATTCTAAAAGAACGGTAACTCACCTCTTAAGGAAGAATTTTTAAATAAATTTTGTGTTCTCACCTATAGTGTTTAAGAAGAGAGTTGTGGGAACGTAGAAAAGAAAATGAAAAAAAAATGATTTCTATTTCACTCCATTCAGTTAACTATTCCAATGACATTTGTCAAGCAGGTGCTGTGGCTTAGCTGGTTAAAGCACCTTTCTAGTAAACAAGAGATCCTGAGTTCAAATCTCAGCAGCACCTTGTTATTTGTATTTTTTAATTACAGATCAGTTTCCTTAGATATTCTCTGATACAATTAAAAAATGAAAAATCTGAGTCATCTTACTGATAGACAGTTCATCCTAATATTAAATAAAATTCAGAGAATTTTAATGGTAACAGAAGCAAAATTTTGAATGTAAAATGAAGAGTAAATCAAATAGCAAGGTATATATGAACTAAAACCTTAGAGGTGAAGACAACTGATGTGTTCCTCTACAATTATTATGTGTAAACCACTCAAAAATGTAATCTACTTTTATAAGTACTTGTTAACTAAAATGTAGATATTCTTGTTAAGTGATGGGGAATCCTTTTTTGTTCAACGTTTCACCACAGATAAAGAAGACTGCACTAAAGGCACTGAGGACAAGTCATCTCCACTAAGTCAGTTATTCAATATTTGTAAGATAAGTAGGTGCTGTTGTTTAGTGGTCAAAGCTCCTGTCTCATAACTAGGATGTCCTGTGTTTATATTCCAGCAACAATTTAGATTTAGTCCAAACTTTTAAAATTCAATTTCTTCAAGTAAACGTTCAATAAAGTTTAAAAACAAGAGTAGTGTTCTGTTGACTTTAGAATGCTTGATCTCCAAATGAAACAAACACTTGGTGTTTTGCAGAATTCGAAAGTAATACCATAAATGAATAGTGGAAAAGAGAATGTCAAAGAAAAGGAAAGAGACGACAAATAAATTAAGAGTTCAATTTAACCAATGCATTTTACTCACTACACATAATTCAATCTTCTATAAGTAGGGTAAGTCACTCATTAAGGAAGTATTCTTAAATAAATTTGATCTTCTCACCTATAGAGTTTGACAACAGAGTTGTATCAACTTAGAAAATAAAATTAAAAAAAAAACAGATTTCTACTGCACTCCATTCTACTAGCATTTGCAGTAAACTTTGTCATGAAAGTTCTCTGGCTTAGTTGCTTTGACTGCCCGTCTAATAAACAGGAGATCCTGAGTTCAAATCTCCACAACACCGTGCTCTTTTTCATAGTTAAATAACAGATTATTTTCATTAGATGATCCTTTGATATAATGTTAAAATGAAAAATTTGAGTAACTTACTATTGAACAGTTCATCTTAATACTAAATAAAATTCCGAGTATTTTCGAGATGACAGAAGCAAGACTGTGAATGTAAAATGAAGGGTATATCAAAGAGGAAGATACATATAAAATAAAGTGCTAGAGTTGAAGAAGAAAAGTGATACAATCCTCTAGAATAATAATTTGTGAGCCACTGAAAAATGTAGTCTACTTTTATGAATACTTTTTAACTAAATCTTAGGTACTCTTCTTAAGTGATGGGGAATTCTTTTATGTTTAACGTAATATCACAGATAAAAAAAGACTCCACAGAAGGTATTGAAAAGCAATAATGGCAACTAAGTCAGTTATTCAATCATTTTATGAGTAAGAGGTGCTGTGGCTTAGTGGTTAAAGCGCCTGTCTCGTAAACAGGAAATCCTGAGTTCAAATCTCAGCAGCACCTCAGTTTTGCTCCAAACTTATAGAATTGAATTTTTTCAAGTAAATATTAAATACAGTTTCAAAACAAGAGTAGTGTCCTGTTCACTTTAGAATGCTTCATCTCATAATGAAAAAAGCACTTGGTATTTTGCAGAATTTCAAAGCAATGCAATGAATGAATAAGGGAATTGAGAATTATAACAAAGAGGAAAGAGAAGAAAATTCAATTTAGAGTTGAATTTTTGTAATGCATTTCACTCACAAGACATAATTCAATATTCTAAAAGAACGGTAACCCACCTCTTAAGGAAGAATTTTTAAATAAATGTTGTGTTCTCACCTATAGTGTTTAAGAAGAGAGTTGTGGGAACTTAGAAAAGAAAATGAAAAAAAAATGATTTCTATTTCACTCCATTCAGCTAACTATTCCAGTGACGTTTGTCAAGCAGGTGCTGTGGCTTAGCTGGTTAAAGCGCCTGTTTAGTAAACAGGAGATCCTGAGTTCAAATCTCAGCAGCACCTTGATATTTTTATTCTTAAATTACAGATTAGTTTCCTTAGATTCTCTCTGATACAATTAAAAAATGAAAAATCTGAGTCATCTTACTAATAGACAGTTCATCTTAATATTAAATAAAATTCAGAGAATTTTAATGGTAACAGAAGCAAAACTTTGAATGTAAAATGAAGAGTAAATCAAATAGCAAGGTATATATGAACTAAAACCTTAGAGGTGAAGACAACTGATGTATTCCTCTACAATTATTATTTGTAAACCACTCAAAAATTTAATCTACTTTTATAAGTACTTGTTAACTAAAATGTAGGTATTCTTGTTAAGTGATGGGGAATCCTTTTTTGTTCAACGTTTCACCACAGATAAAGAAGACTGCACTAAAGGCACTGAGGACAAGTCATCTCCAGTAAGTCAGTTATTCAATATTTGTAAGATAAGTAGGTGCTGTTGTTTAGTGGTCAAAGCTCCTGTCTCATAACTAGGATGTCCTGTGTTTAAATTCCAGCAACAATTTAGATTTAGTCCAAACTTTTAAAATTCAATTTCTTCAAGTAAACGTTCAATAAAGCTTAAAAACAAGAGTAGTGTTCTGCTGACTTTAGAATGCTTGATCTCCAAATGAAACAAACACTTGGTGTTTTGCAGAATTCGAAAGTAATACCATAAATGAATAGGTGAAAAGAAAATGTCAAAGAAAAGGAAAGAGACGATAAATAAATTAAGAGTTCAATTTAACCAATGCATTTTACTCACAACACATAATTCAATCTTCTATAAGTAGGGTAAGTCACTCATTAAGGAAGTATTCTTAAATAAATTTGATCTTCTCACCTATAGAGTTTGACAACAGAGTTGTATCAACTTAGAAAATAAAATTTAAAAAAAACAGATTTCTACTGCACTCCATTCTACTAGCAATTGCAGTAAACTTTGTCATGAAAGTTCTCTGGCTTAGTTTCTTTGACTGCCAGTCTAATAAACAGGAGATCCTGAGTTCAAATCTCCACAGCACCGTGCTCTTTTTCATAGTTAAATAACAGATTATTTTCATTAGATGATCCTTTGATATAATGTTAAAATGAAAAATTTGAGTAACTTACTATTGAACAGTTCATCTTAATACTAAATAAAATTCCGAGTATTTTCGAGATGACAGAAGCAAGACTGTGAATGTAAAATGAAGGGTATATCAAAGAGGAAGATAAATATAAAATAAAGTGCTAGAGTTGAAGAAGAAAAGTGATACAATCCTCTACAATAATAATTTGTAGGCCACTGAAAAATGTAGTCTACTTTTATGAATAGTTTTTAACAAAATCTTAGGTACTCTTCTTAAGTGATGGGGAATTCTTTTATGTTTAACGTAATAACACAGATAAAAAAAGACTCCACAGAAGGTATTGAAAAGCAATAATGGCAACTAAGTCAGTTATTCAATCATTTTAAGAGTAAGAGGTGCTGTGGCTTAGTGGTTAAAGCGCCTGTCTCGTAAACAGGAAATCCTGAGTTCAAATCTCAGCAGCACCTCAGTTTTGCTCCAAACTTATAGAATTTAATTTTTTCAAGTAAATATTAAATACAGTTTCAAAACAAGAGTAGTGTCCTGTTCACTTTAGAATGCTTCATCTCATAATGAAAAAAGCACTTGGTATTTTGCAGAATTTCAAAGCAATGCAATGAATGAATAAGGGAATTGAGAATTATAACAAAGAGGAAAGAGAAGAAAATTAAATTTAGAGTTGAATTTTTGTAATGCATTTCACTCACAAGAGATAATTCTATATTCTAAAAGAACGGTAACCCACCTCTTAAGGAAGAATTTTTAAATAAATTTAGTGTTCTCACCTATAGTGTTTAAGAAGAGAGTTGTGGGAACTTAGAAAAGAAAATGAAAAAAAAATGATTTCTATTTCACTCCATTCAGCTAACTATTCCAGTGACGTTTGTCAAGCAGGTGCTGTGGCTTAGCTGGTTAAAGCGCCTGTCTAGTAAACAGGAGATCCTGAGTTCAAATCTCAGCAGCACCTTGATATTTTTATTCTTAAATTACAGATCAGTTTCCTTAGATACTCTCTGATTCAATTAAAAAATGAAAAATCTGAGTCATCTTACTAATAGACAGTTCATCTTAATATTAAATAAAATTCAGAGAATTTTAATGGTAACAGAAGCAAAACTTTGAATGTAAAATGAAGAGTAAATCAAATAGCAAGGTATATATGAACTAAAACCTTAGAGGTGAAGACAACTGATGTATTCCTCTACAATTATTATTTGTAAACCACTCAAAAATGTAATCTACTTTTATAAGTACTTGTTAACTAAAATGTAGATATTCTTGTTAAGTGATGGGGAATCCTTTTTTGTTCAACGTTTCACCACAGATAAAGAAGACTGCACTAAAGGCACTGAGGACAAGTCATCTCCACTAAGTCAGTTATTCAATATTTGTAAGATAAGTAGGTGCTGTTGTTTAGTGGTCAAAGCTCCTGCCTCATAACTAGGATGTCCTGTGTTTATATTCCAGCAACAATTTAGATTTAGTCCAAACTTTTAAAATTCAATTTCTTCAAGTAAACGTTCAATAAAGTTTAAAAACAAGAGTAGTGTTCTGTTGACTTTAGAATGCTTGATCTCCAAATGAAACAAACACTTGGTGTTTTGCAGAATTCGAAAGTAATACCATAAATGAATAGGGGAAAAGAGAATGTCAAAGAAAAGGAAAGAGACGACAAATAAATTAAGAGTTCAATTTAACCAATGCATTTTACTCACAACACATAATTCAATCTTCTATAAGTAGGGTAAGTCACTCATTAAGGAAGTATTCTTAAATAAATTTGATCTTCTCACCCATAGAGTTTGACAACAGAGTTGAATCAACTTAGAAAATAAAATTTAAAAAAACAGATTTCTACTGCACTCCATTCTACTAGCAATTGCAGTAAACTTTGTCATGAAAGTTCTCTGACTTAGTTGCTTTGACTGCCCGTCTATTAAACAGGAGATCCTGAGTTCAAATCTCCACAACACCGTGCTCTTTTTCATAGTTAAATAACAGATTATTTTCATTAGATGATCCTTTGATATAATGTTAAAATGAAAAATTTGAGTAACTTACAATTGAACAGTTCATCTTAATACTAAATAAAATTCCGAGTATTTTCGAGATGACAGAAGCAAAACTGTGAATGTAAAATGAAGGGTATATCAAATAAGAAGATAAATATAAAAAAAAGTGCTAAAGTTAAAGAAGAAAAGTGATACAATCCTCTACAATAATAATTTGTGAGCCACTGAAAAATGTAGTCTACTTTTATGAATACTTTTTAACTAAATCTTAGGTACTCTTCTTAAGTGATGGGGAATTCTTTTATGTTTAACGTAATAACACAGATAAAAAAGACTCCACAGAAGGTATTGAAAAGCAATAATGACAACTAAGTCAGTTATTCAATCATTTTCAGAGTAAGAGGTGCTGTGGCTTAGTGGTTAAAGCGCCTGTCTCGTAAACTGGAAATCCTGAGTTCAAATCTCAGTAGCTCCTCAGTTTTGCTCCAAACTTATAGAATTGAATTTTTTCAAGTAAATATTAAATACAGTTTCAAAACAAGGGTAGTGTCCTGTTCACTTTAGAATGCTTCATCTCATAATAAAAAAAGCACTTGGTATTTTGCAGAATTTCAAAGCAATGCAATGAATGAATAAGGGAAATGAGAATTATAACAAAGAGAAGAAAATTCAATTTAGAGATGAATTTTTGTAATGCATTTCACTCACAAGACATAATTCAATAGTCTAAAAGAACGGTAAGCCACCTCTTATGTAAGAATTTTAAAATAAATTTAGTGTTCTCACCTATAGTGTTTAAAAAGAGAGTTGTGGGAACTTAGAAAAGAAAATGAAAAAAAAAAGATTTCTATTTCACTCCATTCAGCTAACTATTCCAGTGATGTTTGTCAAGAAGGTGCTGTGGCTTAGTTGGTTAAAGCACCTGTCTAGTAAACAGGAGATCCTGAGTTCAAATCTCAGCAGCACCTTGATATTTTTATTATTAAATTACAGAACAGTTTCCTTAGATACTCTCTGATACAATTAAAAAATGAAAAATCTGAGTCATCTTACTAATAGACAGTTCATCTTAATATTAAATAAAATTCAGAGAATTTTCATGGTAACAGAAGCAAAATTTTGAATGTAAAATGAAGAGTAAATCAAATAGCAAGGTATATATGAACTAAAACCTTAGAGTTGAAGACAACTGATGTATTCCTCTACAATTATTATTTGTAAACCACTGAAAAATGTAATCTACTTTTATAAGTACTTGTTAACTAAAATGTAGGTATTCTTGTTAAGTGATGGGGAATCCTTTTTTGTTCAACGTTTCACCACAGATAAAGAAGACTGCACTAAAGGCACTGAGGACAAGTCATCTCCACTAAGTCAGTTATTCAATATTTGTAAGATAAGTAGGTGCTGTTGTTTAGTGGTCAAAGCTCCTGTCTCATAACTAGGATGTCCTGTGTTTAAATTCCAGCAACAATTTAGATTTAGTCCAAACTTTTAAAATTCAATTTCTTCAAGTAAACGTTCAATAAAGTTTAAAAACAAGAGTAGTGTTCTGTTGACTTTAGAATGCTTGATCTCCAAATGAAACAAACACTTGGTGTTTTGCAGAATTCAAAAGTAATACCATAAATGAATAGGGGAAAAGAGAATGTCAAAGAAAAGGAAAGAGACGACAAATAAATTAAGAGTTCAATTTAACCAATGCATTTTACTCACAACACATAATTCAATCTTCTATAAGTAGGGTAAGTCACTCATTAAGGAAGTATTCTTAAATAAATTTGATCTTCTCACCTATAGAGTTTGACAACAGAGTTGTATCAACTTAGAAAATAAAAAAATAAAAAAACAGATTTCTACTGCACTCCATTCTACTAGCAATTGCAGTAAACTTTGTCATGAAAGTTCTCTGGCTTAGTTTCTTTGACTGCCAGTCTAATAAACAGGAGATCCTGAGTTCAAATCTCCACAGCACCGTGCTCTTTTGCATAGTTAAATAACAGATTATTTTCATTAGATGATCCTTTGATATAATGTTAAAATGACAAATTTGACTAACTTACTATTGAAAAGTTCATCTTAATACTAAATAAAATTCCGAGTATTTTCGAGATGACAGAAGCAAGACTGTGAATGTAAAATGAAGGGTATATCAAAGAGGAAGATAAATATAAAAGAAAGTGCTAGAGTTGAAGAAGAAAAGTGATCCAATCCTCTACAATAATAATTTGTAGGCCACTGAAAAATGTAGTCTACTTTTATGAATACTTTTTAACTAAATCTTAGGTACTCTTCTTAAGTGATGGCGAATTCTTTTATGTTTAATGTAATAACACAGATAAAAAAAGACTCCACAGAAGGGATTGAAAAGCAATAATGGCAACTAAGTCAGTTATTCAATCATTTTAAGAGTAAGAGGTGCTGTGGCTTAGTGGTTAAAGCACCTGTCTCGTAAACAGGAAATCCTGAGTTCAAATCTCAGCAGCACCTTTGTTTTGCTCCAAACTTATAGAATTGAATTTTTTCAAGTAAATATTAAATACAGTTTCAAAACAAGAGTAGTGTCCTGTTCACTTTAGAATGCTTCATCTCATAATGAAAAAAGCACTTGGTATTTTGCAGAATTTCAAAGCAATGCAATGAATGAATAAGGGAATTGAGAATTATAACAAAGAGGAAAGAGAAGAAAATTCAATTTAGAGTTGAATTTTTGTAATGCATTTCACTCACAAGAGATAATTCTATATTCTAAAAGAACGGTAACCCACCTCTTAAGGAAGAATTTTTAAATAAATTTAGTGTTCTCACCTATAGTGTTTAAGAAGAGAGTTGTGGGAACTTAGAAAAGAAAATGAAAAAAAAATGATTATTATTTCACTCCATTCAGCTAACTATTCCAGTGACGTTTGTCAAGCAGGTGCCGTGGCTTAGCTGGTTAAAGCGCCTGTCTAGTAAACAGGAGATCCTGAGTTCAAATCTCAGCAGCAACTTGATATTTTTATTCTTAAATTACAGATCAGTTTCCTTAGATACTCTCTGATACAATTAAAAAATGAAAAATCTGAGTCATCTTACTAATAGACAGTTCATCTTAATATTAAATAAAATTCAGAGAATTTTAATGGTAACAGAAGCAAAACTTTTAATGTAAAATGAAGAGTAAATCAAATAGCAAGGTATATATGAACTAAAACCTTAGAGGTGAAGACAACTGATGTATTCCTCTACAATTATTATTTGTAAACCACTCAAAAATGTAATCTACTTTTATAAGTACTTGTTAACTAAAATGTAGATATTCTTGTTAAGTGATGGGGAATCCTTTTTTGTTCAACGTTTCACCACAGATAAAGAAGACTGCACTAAAGGCACTGAGGACAAGTCATCTCCACTAAGTCAGTTATTCAATATTTGTAAGATAAGTAGGTGCTGTTGTTTAGTGGTCAAAGCTCCTGTCTCATAACTAGGATGTCCTGTGTTTAAATTCCAGCAACAATTTAGATTTAGTCCAAACTTTTAAAATTCTATTTCTTCAAGTAAACGTTCAATAAAGTTTAAAAACAAGAGTAGTGTTCTGTTGACTTTAGAATGCTTGATCTCCAAATGAAACAAACACTTGGTGTTTTGCAGAATTCGAAAGTAATACCATAAATGAATAGGGGAAAAGAGAATGTCAAAGAAAAGGAAAGAGACGACAAATAAATTAAGAGTTCAATTTAACCAATGCATTTTACTCACAACACATAATTCAATCTTCTATAAGTAGGGTAAGTCACTCATTAAGGAAGTATTCTTAAATAAATTTGATCTTCTCACCCATAGAGTTTGAAAACAGAGTTGTATCAACTTAGAAAATAAAATTTTAAAAAACAGATTTCTACTGCACTCCATTCTACTAGCAATTGCAGTAAACTTTGTCATGAAAGTTCTCTGGCTTAGTTGCTTTGACTGCCCGTCTAATAAACAGGAGATCCTGAGTTCAAATCTCCACAACACCGTGCTCTTTTTCATAGTTAAATAACAGATTATTTTCATTAGATGATGCTTTGATATAATGTTAAAATGAAAAATTTGAGTAACTTACAATTGAACAGTTCATCTTAATACTAAATAAAATTCCGAGTATTTTCGAGATGACAGAAGCAAGACTGTGAATGTAAAATGAAGGGTATATCAAATAAGAAGATAAATATAAAATAAAGTGCTAGAGTTAAAGAAGAAAAGTGATACAATCCTCTACAATAATAATTTGTGAGCCACTGAAAAATGTAGTCTACTTTTATGAATACTTTTTAACTAAATCTTAGGTACTCTTCTTAAGTGATGGGGAATTATTTTATGTTTAACGTAATAACACAGATAAAAAAGACTCCACAGAAGGTATTGAAAAGTAATAATGACAACTAAGTCAGTTATTCAATCATTTTAAGAGTAAGAGGTGCTGTGGCTTAGTGGTTAAAGCGCCTGTTTCGTAAACAGGAAATCCTGAGTTCAAATCTCAGTAGCACATCAGTTTTGCTCCAAACTTATAGAATTGAATTTTTTCAAGTAAATATTAAATACAGTTTCAAAACAAGGGTAGTGTCCTGTTCACTTTAGAATGCTTCATCTCATAATGAAAAAAGCCCTTGGTATTTTGCAGAATTTCAAAGCAATGCAATGAATGAATAAGGGAAATGAGAATTATAACAAAGAGGAAAGAGAAGAAAATTCAATTTAGAGTTGAATTTTTGTAATGCATTTCACTCACAAGACATAATTCAATAGTCTAAAAGAACGGTAAGCCACCTCTTATGGAAGAATTTTAAAATAAATTTAGTGTTCTCACCTATAGTGTTTAAAAAGAGAGTTGTGGGAACTTAGAAAAGAAAATGAAAAAAAAAAGATTTCTATTTCACTCCATTCAGCTAACTATTCCAGTGACGTTTGTCAAGCAGGTGCTGTGGCTTAGTTGGTTAAAGCACCTGTCTAGTAAACAGGAGATCCTGAGTTCAAATCTCAGTAGCACCTTGATATTTTTATTATTAAATTACAGAACAGTTTCCTTAGATACTCTCTGATACAATTAAAAAATGAAAAATCTGAGTCATCTTACTAATAGACAGTTCATCTTAATATTAAATAAAATTCAGAGAATTTTCATGGTAACAGAAGCAAAATTTTGAATGTAAAATGAAGAGTAAATCAAATAGCAAGGTATATATGAACTAAAACCTTAGAGTTGAAGACAACTGATGTATTCCTCTACAATTATTATTTGTAAACCACTCAAAAATGTAATCTACTTTTATAAGTACTTGTTAACTAAAATGTAGGTATTCTTGTTAAGTGATGGGGAATCCTTTTTTGTTCAACGTTTCACCACAGATAAAGAAGACTGCACTAAAGGCACTGAGGACAAGTCATCTCCACTAAGTCAGTTATTCAATATTTGTAAGATAAGTAGGTGCTGTTGTTTAGTGGTCAAAGCTCCTGTCTCATAACTAGGATGTCCTGTGTTTAAATTCCAGCAACAATTTAGATTTAGTCCAAACTTTTAAAATTCAATTTCTTCAAGTAAACGTTCAATAAAGTTTAAAAACAAGAGTAGTGTTCTGTTGACTTTAGAATGCTTGATCTCCAAATGAAACAAACACTTGGTGTTTTGCAGAATTCAAAAGTAATACCATAAATGAATAGGGGAAAAGAGAATGTCAAAGAAAAGGAAAGAGACGACAAATAAATTAAGAGTTCAATTTAACCAATGCATTTTACTCACAACACATAATTCAATCTTCTATAAGTAGGGTAAGTCACTCATTAAGGAAGTATTCTTAAATAAATTTGATCTTCTCACCTATAGAGTTTGACAACAGAGTTGTATCAACTTAGAAAATAAAAAAATAAAAAAACAGATTTCTACTGCACTCCATTCTACTAGCAATTGCAGTAAACTTTGTCATGAAAGTTCTCTGGCTTAGTTTCTTTGACTGCCAGTCTAATAAACAGGAGATCCTGAGTTCAAATCTCCACAGCACCGTGCTCTTTTGCATAGTTAAATAACAGATTATTTTCATTAGATGATCCTTTGATATAATGTTAAAATGACAAATTTGACTAACTTACTATTGAAAAGTTCATCTTAATACTAAATAAAATTCCGAGTATTTTCGAGATGACAGAAGCAAGACTGTGAATGTAAAATGAAGGGTATATCAAAGAGGAAGATAAATATAAAAGAAAGTGCTAGAGTTGAAGAAGAAAAGTGATCCAATCCTCTACAATAATAATTTGTAGGCCACTGAAAAATGTAGTCTACTTTTATGAATACTTTTTAACTAAATCTTAGGTACTCTTCTTAAGTGATGGCGAATTCTTTTATGTTTAATGTAATAACACAGATAAAAAAAGACTCCACAGAAGGGATTGAAAAGCAATAATGGCAACTAAGTCAGTTATTCAATCATTTTAAGAGTAAGAGGTGCTGTGGCTTAGTGGTTAAAGCACCTGTCTCGTAAACAGGAAATCCTGAGTTCAAATCTCAGCAGCACCTTTGTTTTGCTCCAAACTTATAGAATTGAATTTTTTCAAGTAAATATTAAATACAGTTTCAAAACAAGAGTAGTGTCCTGTTCACTTTAGAATGCTTCATCTCATAATGAAAAAAGCACTTGGTATTTTGCAGAATTTCAAAGCAATGCAATGAATGAATAAGGGAATTGAGAATTATAACAAAGAGGAAAGAGAAGAAAATTCAATTTAGAGTTGAATTTTTGTAATGCATTTCACTCACAAGAGATAATTCTATATTCTAAAAGAACGGTAACCCACCTCTTAAGGAAGAATTTTTAAATAAATTTAGTGTTCTCACCTATAGTGTTTAAGAAGAGAGTTGTGGGAACTTAGAAAAGAAAATGAAAAAAAAATGATTATTATTTCACTCCATTCAGCTAACTATTCCAGTGACGTTTGTCAAGCAGGTGCCGTGGCTTAGCTGGTTAAAGCGCCTGTCTAGTAAACAGGAGATCCTGAGTTCAAATCTCAGCAGCAACTTGATATTTTTATTCTTAAATTACAGATCAGTTTCCTTAGATACTCTCTGATACAATTAAAAAATGAAAAATCTGAGTCATCTTACTAATAGACAGTTCATCTTAATATTAAATAAAATTCAGAGAATTTTAATGGTAACAGAAGCAAAACTTTTAATGTAAAATGAAGAGTAAATCAAATAGCAAGGTATATATGAACTAAAACCTTAGAGGTGAAGACAACTGATGTATTCCTCTACAATTATTATTTGTAAACCACTCAAAAATGTAATCTACTTTTATAAGTACTTGTTAACTAAAATGTAGATATTCTTGTTAAGTGATGGGGAATCCTTTTTTGTTCAACGTTTCACCACAGATAAAGAAGACTGCACTAAAGGCACTGAGGACAAGTCATCTCCACTAAGTCAGTTATTCAATATTTGTAAGATAAGTAGGTGCTGTTGTTTAGTGGTCAAAGCTCCTGTCTCATAACTAGGATGTCCTGTGTTTAAATTCCAGCAACAATTTAGATTTAGTCCAAACTTTTAAAATTCTATTTCTTCAAGTAAACGTTCAATAAAGTTTAAAAACAAGAGTAGTGTTCTGTTGACTTTAGAATGCTTGATCTCCAAATGAAACAAACACTTGGTGTTTTGCAGAATTCGAAAGTAATACCATAAATGAATAGGGGAAAAGAGAATGTCAAAGAAAAGGAAAGAGACGACAAATAAATTAAGAGTTCAATTTAACCAATGCATTTTACTCACAACACATAATTCAATCTTCTATAAGTAGGGTAAGTCACTCATTAAGGAAGTATTCTTAAATAAATTTGATCTTCTCACCCATAGAGTTTGAAAACAGAGTTGTATCAACTTAGAAAATAAAATTTTAAAAAACAGATTTCTACTGCACTCCATTCTACTAGCAATTGCAGTAAACTTTGTCATGAAAGTTCTCTGGCTTAGTTGCTTTGACTGCCCGTCTAATAAACAGGAGATCCTGAGTTCAAATCTCCACAACACCGTGCTCTTTTTCATAGTTAAATAACAGATTATTTTCATTAGATGATGCTTTGATATAATGTTAAAATGAAAAATTTGAGTAACTTACAATTGAACAGTTCATCTTAATACTAAATAAAATTCCGAGTATTTTCGAGATGACAGAAGCAAGACTGTGAATGTAAAATGAAGGGTATATCAAATAAGAAGATAAATATAAAATAAAGTGCTAGAGTTAAAGAAGAAAAGTGATACAATCCTCTACAATAATAATTTGTGAGCCACTGAAAAATGTAGTCTACTTTTATGAATACTTTTTAACTAAATCTTAGGTACTCTTCTTAAGTGATGGGGAATTATTTTATGTTTAACGTAATAACACAGATAAAAAAGACTCCACAGAAGGTATTGAAAAGTAATAATGACAACTAAGTCAGTTATTCAATCATTTTAAGAGTAAGAGGTGCTGTGGCTTAGTGGTTAAAGCGCCTGTTTCGTAAACAGGAAATCCTGAGTTCAAATCTCAGTAGCACATCAGTTTTGCTCCAAACTTATAGAATTGAATTTTTTCAAGTAAATATTAAATACAGTTTCAAAACAAGGGTAGTGTCCTGTTCACTTTAGAATGCTTCATCTCATAATGAAAAAAGCCCTTGGTATTTTGCAGAATTTCAAAGCAATGCAATGAATGAATAAGGGAAATGAGAATTATAACAAAGAGGAAAGAGAAGAAAATTCAATTTAGAGTTGAATTTTTGTAATGCATTTCACTCACAAGACATAATTCAATAGTCTAAAAGAACGGTAAGCCACCTCTTATGGAAGAATTTTAAAATAAATTTAGTGTTCTCACCTATAGTGTTTAAAAAGAGAGTTGTGGGAACTTAGAAAAGAAAATGAAAAAAAAAAGATTTCTATTTCACTCCATTCAGCTAACTATTCCAGTGACGTTTGTCAAGCAGGTGCTGTGGCTTAGTTGGTTAAAGCACCTGTCTAGTAAACAGGAGATCCTGAGTTCAAATCTCAGTAGCACCTTGATATTTTTATTATTAAATTACAGAACAGTTTCCTTAGATACTCTCTGATACAATTAAAAAATGAAAAATCTGAGTCATCTTACTAATAGACAGTTCATCTTAATATTAAATAAAATTCAGAGAATTTTCATGGTAACAGAAGCAAAATTTTGAATGTAAAATGAAGAGTAAATCAAATAGCAAGGTATATATGAACTAAAACCTTAGAGTTGAAGACAACTGATGTATTCCTCTACAATTATTATTTGTAAACCACTCAAAAATGTAATCTACTTTTATAAGTACTTGTTAACTAAAATGTAGGTATTCTTGTTAAGTGATGGGCAATCCTTTTTTGTTCAACGTTTCACCACAGATAAAGAAGACTGCACTAAAGGCACTGAGGACAAGTAATCTCCACTAAGTCAGTTATTCAATATTTGTAAGATAAGTAGGTGCTGTTGTTTAGTGGTCAAAGCTCCTGTCTCATAACTAGGATGTCCTGTGTTTAAATTCCAGCAACAATTTAGATTTAGTCCAAACTTTTAAAATTCAATTTCTTCAAGTAAACGTTCAATAAAGCTTAAAAACAAGAGTAGTGTTCTGTTGACTTTAGAATGCTTGATCTCCAAATGAAACAAACACTTGGTGTTTTGCAGAATTCGAAAGTAATACCATAAATGAATAGGGGAAAAGAGAATGTCAAAGAAAAGGAAAGAGACGACAAATAAATTAAGAGTTCAATTTAACCAATGCATTTTACTCACAACACATAATTCAATCTTCTATAAGTAGGGTAAGTCACTCATTAAGGAAGTATTCTTAAATAAATTTGATCTTCTCACCTATAGAGTTTGACAACAGAGTTGTATCAACTTAGAAAATAAACTTTAAAAAAAACAGATTTCTACTGCACTCCATTCTACTAGCAATTGCAGTAAACTTTGTCATGAAAGTTCTCTGGCTTAGTTTCTTTGACTGCCAGTCTAATAAACAGGAGATCCTGAGTTCAAATCTCCACAACACCGTGCTCTTTTTAATAGTTAAATAACAGATTATTTTCATTGGATGATCCTTTGATATAATGTTAAAATGAAAAATTTGAGTAACTTACTATTGAACAGTTCATCTTAATACTAAATAAAATTCCGAGTATTTTCGAGATGACAGAAGCAAGACTGTGAATGTAAAATGAAGGGTATATCAAAGAGGAAGATAAAAATAAAATAATGTGCTAGAGTTGAAGAAGAAAAGTGATACAATCCTCTACAATAATAATTTGTGAGCCACTGAAAAATGTAGTCTACTTTTATGAATACTTTTTAACTAAATCTTAGGTACTCTTCTTAAGTGATGGGGAATTCTTTTATGTTTAACGTAATAACACAGATAAAAAAAGACTCCACAGAAGGTATTGAAAAGCAATAATGGCAACTAAGTCAGTTATTCAATCATTTTAAGAGTAAGAGGTGCTGTGGCTTAGTGGTTAAAGCGCCTGTCTCGTAAACAGGAAATGCTGAGTTCAAATCTCAGCAGCACCTCAGTTTTGCTCCAAACTTATAGAATTGAATTTTTTCAAGTAAATATTAAATACAGTTTCAAAACAAGAGTAGTGTCCTGTTCACTTTAGAATGCTTCATCTCATAATGAAGAAAGCACTTGGTATTTTGCAGAATTTCAAAGCAATGCAATGAATGAATAAGGGAATTGAGAATTATAACAAAGAGGAAAGAGAAGAAAATTCAATTTAGAGTTTAATTTTTGTAATGCATTTCACTCACAAGACATAATTCAATATTCTAAAAGAACGGTAACCCACCTCTTAAGGAAGAATTTTTAAATAAATGTTGTGTTCTCACCTATAGTGTTTAAGAAGAGAGTTGTGGGAACTTAGAAAAGAAAATGAAAAAAAAATGATTTCTATTTCACTCCATTCAGCTAACTAATCCAGTGACGTTTGTCAGGCAGGTGCTGAGGCTTAGCTGGTTAAAGCGCCTGTCTAGTAAACAGGAGATCCTGAGTTCAAATCTCAGCAGCACCTTGATATTTTTATTCTTAAATTACAGATTAGTTTCCTTAGATTCTCTCTGATACAATTAAAAAATGAAAAATCTGAGTCATCTTACTAATAGACAGTTCATCTTAATATTAAATAAAATTCAGAGAATTTTAATGGTAACAGAAGCAAAACTTTGAATGTAAAACGAAGAGTAAATCAAATAGCAAGGTATATATGAACTAAAACCTTAGAGGTGAAGACAACTGATGTATTCCTCTACAATTATTATTTGTAAACCACTCAAAAATGTAATCTACTTTTATAAGTACTTGTTAACTAAAATGTAGGTATTCTTGTTAAGTGATGGGGAATCCTTTTTTGTTCAACGTTTCACCACAGATAAAGAAGACTGCACTAAAGGCACTGAGGACAAGTCATCTCCACTAAGTCAGTTATTCAATATTTGTAAGATAAGTAGGTGCTGTTGTTTAGTGGTCAAAGCTCCTGTCTCATAACTAGGATGTCCTGTGTTTAAATTCCAGCAACAATTTAGATTTAGTCCAAACTTTTAAAATTCAATTTCTTCAAGTAAACGTTCAATAAAGGTTAAAAACAAGAGTAGTGTTCTGTTGACTTTAGAATGCTTGATCTCCAAATGAAACAAACACTTGGTGTTTTGCGTAATTTGAAGTAATACCATAAATGAATAGGGGAAAAGAGAATGTCAAAGAAAAGGAAAGAGACGACAAATAAATTAAGAGTTCAATTTAACCAATGCATTTTACTCACAACACATAATTCAATCTTCTATAAGTAGGGTAAGTCACTCATTAAGGAAGTATTCTTAAATAAATTTGATCTTCTCACCTATAGAGTTTGACAACAGAGTTGTATCAACTTAGAAAATAAAATTAAAAAAAACAGATTTCTACTGCACTCCATTCTACTAGCAATTGCAGTAAACTTTGTCATGAAAGTTCTCTGGCTTAGTTGCTTTGACTGCCTGTCTAATAAACAGGAGATCCTGAGTTCAAATCTCCACAACACCGTGCTCTTTTTCATAGTTAAATAACAGATTATTTTCATTAGATGATCCTTTGATATAATGTTAAAATGAAAAATTTGAGTAACTTACAATTGAACAGTTCATCTTAATACTAAATAAAATTCAGAGTATTTTCGAGATGACAGAAGCAAGACTGTGAATGTAAAATGAAGGGTATATCAAATAAGAAGATAAATATAAAATAAAGTGCTAGAGTTGAAGAAGAAAAGTGATACAATCCTCTACAATAATAATTTGTGAGCCACTGAAAAATGTAGTCTACTTTTATGAATACTTTTTAACTAAATCTTAGGTACTCTTCTTAAGTGATGGGGAATTCTTTTATGTTTAACGTAATAACACAGATAAAAAAAGACTCCACAGAAGGTATTGAAAAGCAATAATGGCAACTAAGTCAGTTATTCAATCATTTTAAGAGTAATAGGTGCTGTGGATTAGTGGTTAAAGCGCCTAACTCGTAAACAGGAAATCATGCGTTCAAATCTCAGCAGCACCTCAGTTTTGCTCCAAACTTATAGAATTGAATTTTTTCAAGTAAATATTAAATACAGTTTCAAAACAAGAGTAGTGTCCTGTTCACTTTAGAATGCTTCATCTCATAATGAAAAAAGCACTTGGTATTTTGCAGAATTTCAAAGCAATGCAATGAATGAATAAGGGAATTGAGAATTATAACAAAGAGGAAAGAGAAGAAAATTAAATTTAGAGTTGAATTTTTGTAATGCATTTCACTCACAAGACATAATTCAATATTCTAAAAGAACGGTAACCCACCTCTTAAGGAAGAATTTTTAAATAAATTTAGTGTTCTCACCTATAGTGTTTAAGAAGAGAGTTGTGGGAACTTAGAAAAGAAAATGAAAAAAAAATGATTTCTATTTCACTCCATTCAGCTAACTATTCCAGTGACATTTGTCAAGCAGGTACTGTGGCTTAGCTGGTTAAAGCGCCTATCCAGTAAACAGGAGATCCTGAGTTCAAATCTCAGCAGCACCTTAATATTGTTATTCTTAAATTACAGATCAGTTTCCTTAGATACTCTCTGATACAATGAAAAAATGAAAAATCTGAGTCATCTTACTAATAGACAGTTCATCTTAATATTAAATAAAATTCAGAGAATTTTAATGGTAACAGAAGCAAAACTTTGAATGTAAAATGAAGAGTAAATCAAATAGCAAGGTATATATGAACTAAAACCTTAGAGGTGAAGACAACTGATGTATTCCTCTACAATTATTATTTGTAAACCACTCAAAAATGTAATCTACTTTTATAAGTACTTGTTAACTAAAATGTAGGTATTCTTGTTAAGTGATGGGGAATCCTTTTTTGTTCAACGTTTCACCACAGATAAAGAAGACTGCACTAAAGGCACTGAGGACAAGTCATCTCCACTAAGTCAGTTATTCAATATTTGTAAGATAAGTAGGTGCTGTTGTTTAGTTGTCAAAGCTCCTGTCTCATAACTAGGATGTCCTGTGTTTAAATTCCAGCAACAATTTAGATTTAGTCCAAACTTTTAAAATTCAATTTCTTCAAGTAAACGTTCAATAAAGCTTAAAAACAAGAGTAGTGTTCTGTTGACTTTAGAATGCTTGATCTCCAAATGAAACAAACACTTGGTGTTTTGCAGAATTCGAAAGTAATACCATAAATGAATAGGTGAAAAGAGAATGTCAAAGAAAAGGAAAGAGACGACAAATAAATTAAGAGTTCAATTTAACCAATGCATTTTACTCACAACACATAATTCAATCTTCTATAAGTAGGGTAAGTCACTCATTAAGGAAGTATTCTTAAATAAATTTGATCTTCTCACCTATAGTGTTTGACAACAGAGTTGTAACAACTTAGAAAATAAAATTTAAAAAAAACAGATTTCTACTGCACTCCATTCTACTAGCAATTGCAGTAAACTTTGTCATGAAAGTTCTCTGGCTTAGTTTCTTTGACTGCCAGTCTAATAAACAGGAGATCCTGAGTTCAAATCTCCACAACACCGTGCTCTTTTTCATAGTTAAATAACAGATTATTTTCATTGGATGATCCTTTGATATAATGTTAAAATGAAAAATTTGAGTAACTTACTATTGAACAGTTCATCTTAATACTAAATAAAATTCCGAGTATTTTCGAGATGACAGAAGCAAGACTGTGAATGTAAAATGAAGGGTATATCAAAGAGGAAGATAAATATAAAATAATGTGCTAGAGTTGAAGAAGAAAAGTGATACAATCCTCTACAATAATAATTTGTGAGCCACTGAAAAATGTAGTCTACTTTTATGAATACTTTTTAACTAAATCTTAGGTACTCTTCTTAAGTGATGGGGAATTCTTTTATGTTTAACGTAATAACACAGATAAAAAAAGACTCCACAGAAGGTATTGAAAAGCAATAATGGCAACTAAGTCAGTTATTCAATCATTTTAAGAGTAAGAGGTGCTGTGGCTTAGTGGTTAAAGCGCCTGTCTCGTAAACAGGAAATGCTGAGTTCAAATCTCAGCAGCACCTCCGTTTTGCTCCAAACTTATAGAATTGAATTTTTTCAAGTAAATATTAAAAACAGTTTCAAAACAAGAGTAGTGTCCTGTTCACTTTAGAATGCTTCATCTCATAATGAAGAAAGCACTTGGTATTTTGCAGAATTTCAAAGCAATGCAATGAATGAATAAGGGAATTGAGAATTATAACAAAGAGGAAAGAGAAGAAAATTCAATTTAGAGTTTAATTTTTGTAATGCATTTCACTCACAAGACATAATTCAATATTCTAAAAGAACGGTAACCCACCTCTTAAGGAAGAGTTTTTAAATAAATTTTGTGTTCTCACCTATAGTGTTTAAGAAGAGAGTTGTGGGAACTTAGAAAAGAAAATGAAAAAAAAAATGATTTCTATTTCACTCCATTCAGCTAACTATTCCAGTGACGTTTGTCTAGCAGGTACTGTGGCTTAGCTGGTTAAAGCACCTGTCTAGTAAACAGGAGATCCTGAGTTCATATCTCAGCAGCACCTTGATATTTGTATTCTTAAATTACAGATCAGTTTCCTTAGATACTCTCTGATACAATTAAAAAATGAAAAATCTGAGTCATCTTACTAATAGACAGTTCATCTTAATATTAAATAAAATTAAGAGATTTTAATGGTAACAGAAGCAAAACTTTGAATGTAAAATGAAGAGTAAATCAAATAGCAAGGTATATAAGAACTAAAACCTTAGAGTTGAAGACAACTGATGTATTCCTCTACAATTATTATTTATAAACCACTCAAAAATGTAATCTACTTTTATAAGTACTTGTTAACTAAAATGTAGGTATTCTTGTTAAGTGATGGGGAATCCTTTTTTGTTCAACGTTTCACCACAGATAAAGAAGACTGCACTAAAGGCACTGAGGACAAGTCATCTCCACTAAGTCAGTTATTCAATATTTGTAAGATAAGTAGGTGCTGTTGTTTAGTGGTCAAAGCTCCTGTCTCATAACTAGGATGTCCTGTGTTTAAATTCCAGCAACAATTTAGATTTAGTCCAAACTTTTAAAATTCAATTTCTTCAAGTAAACGTTCAATAAAGCTTAAAAACAAGAGTAGTGTTCTGTTGACTTTAGAATGCTTGATCTCCAAATGAAACAAACACTTGGTGTTTTGCATAATTTGAAGTAATACCATAAATGAATAGGGGAAAAGAGAATGTCAAAGAAAAGGAAAGAGACGACAAATAAATTAAGAGTTCAATTTAACCAATGCATTTTACTCACAACACATAATTCAATCTTCTATAAGTAGGGTAAGTCACTCATTAAGGAAGTATTCTTAAATAAATTTGATCTTCTCACCTATAGAGTTTGACAACAGAGTTGTATCAACTTAGAAAATAAAATTTAAAAAAAACAGATTTCTACTGCACTCCATTCTACTAGCAATTGCAGTAAACTTTGTCATGAAAGTTCTCTGGCTTAGTTGCTTTGACTGCCTGTCTAATAAACAGGAGATCCTGAGTTTAAATCTCCACAACACCGTGCTCTT
The DNA here is from genome assembly GCF_031143425.1 of Pleurodeles waltl. Classification (NCBI taxonomy): domain Eukaryota; kingdom Metazoa; phylum Chordata; class Amphibia; order Caudata; family Salamandridae; genus Pleurodeles; species Pleurodeles waltl. The sequence goes on from NC_090447.1 coordinate 189,070,130, forward strand.
TTTCATAGTTAAATAACAGATTATTTTCATTAGATGATCCTTTGATATAATGTTAAAATGAAAAATTTGAGTAACTTACAATTGAACAGTTCATCTTAATACTAAATAAAATTCTGAGTATTTTCGAGATGACAGAAGCAAGACTGTGAATGTAAAATGAAGGGTATATCAAATAAGAAGATAAATATAAAGTAAAGTGCTAGAGTTGAAGAAGAAAAGTGATACAATCCTCTACAATAATAATTTGTGAGCCACTGAAAAATGTAGTCTACTTTTATGAATACTTTTTAACTAAATCTTAGGTACTCTTCTTAAGTGATGGGGAATTCTTTTATGTTTAACGTAATAACACAGATAAAAAAAGACTCCACAGAAGGTATTGAAAAGCAATAATGACAACTAAGTCAGTTATTCTATCATTTTAGGAGTAAGAGGTGCTGTGGCTTAGTGGTTAAACCGCCTGTCTCGTAAACAGGAAATCCTGAGTTCAAATATCAGCAGCACCTCAGTTTTGCTCCAAACTTATAGAATTGAATTTTTTCAAGTAAATATTAAATACAGTTTCAAAACAAGAGTAGTGTCCTGTTCACTTTAGAATGCTTCATCTCATAATGAAAAAAGCACTTGGTTTTTTGCAGAATTTCAAAGCAATGCAATGAATGAATAAGGGAATTGAGAATTATAACAAAGAGGAAAGAGAAGAAAATTCAATTTAGAGTTGAATTTTTGTAATGCATTTCACTCACAAGACATAATTCAATATTCTAAAAGAACGGTAACCCACCTCTTAAGGAAGAATTTTTAAATAAATTGAGTGTTCTCACCTATAGTGTTTAAGAAGAGAGTTGTGGGAACTTAGAAAAGAAAATGAAAAAAAAATGATTTCTATTTCACTCCATTCAGCTAACTATTCCAGTGACGTTTGTCAAGCAGGTACTGTGGCTTAGCTGGTTAAAGCGCCTATCTAGTAAACAGGAGATCCTGAGTTCAAATCTCAGCAGCACCTTAATATTGTTATTCTTAAATTACAGATCAGTTTCCTTAGATACTCTCTGATACAATTAAAAAATGAAAAATCTGAGTCATCTTACTAATAGACAGTTCATCTTAATATTAAATAAAATTCAGAGAATTTTAATGGTAACAGAAGCAAAACTTTGAATGTAAAATGAAGAGTAAATCAAATAGCAAGGTATATATGAACTAAAACCTTAGAGGTGAAGACAACTGATGTATTCCTCTACAATTATTATTTGTAAACCACTCAAAAATGTAATCTACTTTTATAAGTACTTGTTAACTAAAATGTAGGTATTCTTGTTAAGTGATGGGGAATCCTTTTTTGTTCAACGTTTCACCACAGATAAAGAAGACTGCACTAAAGGCACTGAGGACAAGTCATCTCCACTAAGTCAGTTATTCAATATTTGTAAGATAAGTAGGTGCTGTTGTTTAGTGGTCAAAGCTTCTGTCTCATAATTAGGATGTCCTGTGTTTAAATTCCAGCAACAATTTAGATTTAGTCCAAACTTTTAAAATTCAATTTCTTCAAGTAAACGTTCAATAAAGCTTAAAAACAAGAGTAGTGTTCTGTTGACTTTAGAATGCTTGATCTCCAAATGAAACAAACACTTGGTGTTTTGCAGAATTCGAAAGTAATACCATAAATGAATAGGTGAAAAGAGAATGTCAAAGAAAAGGAAAGAGACGACAAATAAATTAAGAGTTCAATTTAACCAATGCATTTTACTCACAACACATAATTCAATCTTCTATAAGTAGGGTAAGTCACTCATTAAGGAAGTATTCTTAAATAAATTTGATCTTCTCACCTATAGAGTTTGACAACAGAGTTGTATCAACTTAGAAAATAAAATTTAAAAAAAACAGATTTATACTGCACTCCATTCTACTAGCAATTGCAGTAAACTTTGTCATGAAAGTTCCCTGGCTTAGTTTCTTTGACTGCCAGTCTAATAAACAGGAGATCCTGAGTTCAAATCTCCACAACACCGTGCTCTTTTTCATAGTTAAATAACAGATTGTTTTCATTAGATGATCCTTTGATATAATGTTAAAATGAAAAATTTGAGTAACTTACTATTGAACAGTTCATCTTAATACTAAATAAAATTCCGAGTATTTTCGAGATGACAGAAGCAAGACTGTGAATGTAAAATGAAGGGTATATCAAAGAGGAAGATAAATATAAAATAATGTGCTAGAGTTGAAGAAGAAAAGTGATACAATCCTCTACAATAATAATTTGTGAGCCACTGAAAAATGTAGTCTACTTTTATGAATACTTTTTAACTAAATCTTAGGTACTCTTCTTAAGTGATGGGGAATTCTTTTATGTTTAACGTAATAACACAGATAAAAAAAGACTCCACAGAAGGTATTGAAAAGCAATAATGGCAACTAAGTCAGTTATTCAATCATTTTAAGAGTAAGAGGTGCTGTGGCTTAGTGGTTAAAGCGCCTGTCTCGTAAACAGGAAATGCTGAGTTCAAATCTCAGCAGCACCTCAGTTTTGCTCCAAACTTATAGAATTGAATTTTTTCAAGTAAATATTAAATACAGTTTCAAAACAAGAGTAGTGTCCTGTTCACTTTAGAATGCTTCATCTCATAATGAAGAAAGCACTTGGTATTTTGCAGAATTTCAAAGCAATGCAATGAATGAATAAGGGAATTGAGAATTATAACAAAGAGGAAAGAGAAGAAAATTCAATTTAGAGTTTAATTTTTGTAATGCATTTCACTCACAAGACATAATTCAATATTCTAGAAGAACGGTAACCCACCTCTTAAGGAAGAATTTTTAAATAAATTTTGTGTTCTCACCTATAGTGTTTAAGAAGAGAGTTGTGGGAACTTAGAAAAGAAAATGAAAAAAAAATGATTTCTATTTCACTCCATTCAGCTAACTATTCCAGTGATATTTGTCAAGCAGGTACTGTGGCTTAGCTAGTTAAAGCGCCTGTCTAGTAAACAGGAGATCCTGAGTTCAAATCTCAGCAGCACCTTGATATTTGTATTCTTAAATTACAGATCAGTTTCCTTAGATGCTCTCTGATACAATTAAAAAATGAAAAATCTGAGTCATCCTACTAATAGACAGTACATCTTAATATTAAATAAAATTAAGAGATTTTAATGGTAACAGAAGCAAAACTTTGAATGTAAAATGAAGAGTAAATCAAATAGCAAGGTATATAAGAACTAAAACCTTAGAGTTGAAGACAACTGATGTATTCCTCTACAATTATTATTTATAAACCACTCAAAAATGTAATCTACTTTTATAAGTACTTGTTAACTAAAATGTAGGTATTCTTGTTAAGTGATGGGGAATCCTTTTTTTGTTCAACGTTTCACCACAGATAAAGAAGACTGCACTAAAGGCACTGAGGACAAGTCATCTCCACTAAGTCAGTTATTCAATATTTGTAAGATAAGTAGGTGCTGTTGTTTAGTGGTCAACGCTCCTGTCTCATAACTAGGATGTCCTGTGTTTAAATTCCAGCAACAATTTAGATTTAGTCCAAACTTTTAAAATTCAATTTCTTCAAGTAAACGTTCAATAAAGCTTAAAAACAAGAGTAGTGTTCTGTTGACTTTAGAATGCTTGATCACCAAATGAAACAAACACTTGGTGTTTTGCATAATTTGAAGTAATACCATAAATGAATAGGGGAAAAGAGAATGTCAAAGAAAAGGAAAGAGACGACAAATAAATTAAGAGTTCAATTTAACCAATGCATTTTACTCACAACACATAATTCAATCTTCTATAAGTAGGGTAAGTCACTCATTAAGGAAGTATTCTTAAATAAATTTGATCTTCTCACCTATAGTTTGACAACAGAGTTGTATCAACTTAGAAAATAAAATAAAAAAAAAACAGATTTCTACTGCACTCCATTCTACTAGCAATTGCAGTAAACTTTGTCATGAAAGTTCTCTGGCTTAGTTGCTTTGACTGCCCGTCTAATAAACAGGAGATCCTGAGTTCAAATCTCCACAACACCGTGCTCTTTTTCATAGTTAAATAACAGATTATTTTCATTAGATGATCCTTTGATATAATGTTAAAATGAAAAATTTGAGTAACTTACAATTGAACAGTTCATCTTAATACTAAATAAAATTCCGAGTATTTTCGAGATGACAGAAGCAAGACTGTGAATGTAAAATGAAGGGTATATCAAATAAGAAGATAAATATAAAATAAAGTGCTAGAGTTAAAGAAGAAAAGTGATACAATCCTCTACAATAATAATTTTTGAGCCACTGAAAAATGTAGTCTACTTTTATGAATACTTTTTAACTAAATCTTAGGTACTCTTCTTAAGTGATGGGGAATTCTTTTATGTTTAACGTAATAACACAGATAAAAAACGACTCCACAGAAGGTATTGAAAAGTAATAATGACAACTAAGTCAGTTATTCAATCATTTTAAGAGTAAGAGGTGCTGTGGCTTAGTGGTTAAAGCGCCTGTCTCGTAAACAGGAAATCCTGAGTTCAAATCTCAGTAGCACCTCAGTTTTGCTCCAAACTTATAGAATTGAATTTTTTCAAGTAAATATTAAATACAGTTTCAAAACAAGAGTAGTGTCCTGTTCACTTTAGAATGCTTCATCTCATAATGAAAAAAGCACTTGGTATTTTGCAGAATTTCAAAGCAATGCAATGAATGAATAAGGGAAATGAGAATTATAACAAAGAGGAAAGAGAAGAAAATTCAATTTAGAGTTGAATTTTTGTAATGCATTTCACTCACAAGACATAATTCAATATTCTAAAAGAACGGTAAGCCACCTCTTATGGAAGAATTTTAAAATAAATTTAGTGTTCTCACCTATAGTGTTTAAGAAGAGAGTTGAGGGAACTTAGAAAAGAAAATGAAAAAAAAATGATTTCTATTTCACTCCATTCAGCTAACTATTCCAGTGACGTTTGTCAAGCAGGTACTGTGGCTTAGCTGGTTAAAGCGCCTGTCTAGTAAACAGGCGATCCTGAGATCAAATCTCAGCAGCACCTTGATATTTTTATTATTAAATTACAGAACAGTTTCCTTAGATACTCTCTGATACAATTAAAAAATGAAAAATCTGAGTCATCTTACTAATAGACAGTTCATCTTAATATTAAATAAAATTCAGAGAATTTTCATGGTAACAGAAGCAAAATTTTGAATGTAAAATGAAGAGTAAATCAAATAGCAAGGTATATATGAACTAAAACCTTAGAGTTGAAGACAACTGATGTATTCCTCTACAATTATTATTTGTAAACCACTCAAAAATGTAATCTACTTTTATAAGTACTTGTTAACTAAAATGTAGGTATTCTTGTTAAGTGATGGGGAATCCTTTTTTGTTCAACGTTTCACCACAGATAAAGAAGACTGCACTAAAGGCACTGAGGACAAGTCATCTCCACTAAGTCAGTTATTCAATATTTGTAAGATAAGTAGGTGCTGTTGTTTAGTGGTCAAAGCTCCTGTCTCATAACTAGGATGTCCTGTGTTTAAATTCCAGCAACAATTTAGATTTAGTCCAAACTTTTAAAATTCAATTTCTTCAAGTAAATGTTCAATAAAGCTTAAAAACAAGAGTAGTGTTCTGTTGACTTTAGAATGCTTGATCTCCAAATGAAACAAACACTTGGTGTTTTGCAGAATTCGAAAGTAATACCATAAATTAATAGGGGAAAAGAGAATGTCAAAGAAAAGGAAAGAGACGACAAATAAATTAAGAGTTCAATTTAACCAATGCATTTTACTCACAACACATAATTCAATCTTCTATAAGTAGGGTAAGTCACTCATTAAGGAAGTATTCTTAAATAAATTTGATCTTCTCACCTACAGAGTTTGACAACAGAGTTGTATCAACTTAGAAAATAAAATAAATAAAAAAACAGATTTCTACTGCACTCCATTCTACTAGCATTTGCAGTAAACTTTGTCATGAAAGTTCTCTGGCTTAGTTGCTTTGACTGCCCGTCTAATAAACAGGAGATCCTGAGTTCAAATCTCCACAATACCGTGCTCTTTTTCATAGTTAAATAACAGATTATTTTCATTAGATGATCCTTTGATATAATGTTAAAATGAAAAATTTGAGTAACTTACTATTGAACTGTTCATCTTAATACTAAATAAAATTCCGAGTATTTTCGAGGTGACAGAAGCAAGACTGTGAATGTAAAATGAAGGGTATATCAAAGAGGAAGATAAATATAAAATAAAGTGCTAGAGTTGAAGAAGAAAAGTGATACAATCCTCTACAATAATAATTTGTGAGCCACTGAAAAATGTAGTCTACTTTTATGAATACTTTTTAACTAAATCTTAGGTACTCTTCTTAAGTGATGGGGAATTCTTTTATGTTTAACGTAATAACACAGATAAAAAAAGACTCCACAGAAGGTATTGAAAAGCAATAATGGCAACTAAGTCAGTTATTCAATCATTTTAAAAGTAATAGGTGCTGTGGATTAGTGGTTAAAGCGCCTGTCTCGTAAACAGGAAATCCTGAGTTCAAATCTCAGCAGCACCTCAGTTTTGCTCCAAACTTATAGAATTGAATTTTTTCAAGTAAATATTAAATACAGTTTCAAAACAAGAGTAGTGTCCTGTTCACTTTAGAATGCTTCATCTCATAATGAAAAAAGCACTTGTTTTTTTGCAGAATTTCAAAGCAATGCAATGAATGAATAAGGGAATTGAGAATTATAACAAAGAGGAAAGAGAAGAAAATTCAATTTAGAGTTGAATTTTTGTAATGCATTTCACTCACAAGACATAATTCAATATTCTAAAAGAACGGTAACCCACCTCTTAAGGAAGAATTTTTAAATAAATTTTGTGTTCTCACCTATAGTGTTTAAGAAGAGAGTTGTGGGAACTTAGAAAAGAAAATGAAAAAAAAATGATTTCTATTTCACTCCATTCAGCTAACTATTCCAGTGACGTTTGTCAAGCAGGTACTGTGGCTTAGCTGGTTAAAGCGCCTATCTAGTAAACAGGAGATCCTGAGTTCAAATCTCAGCAGCACCTTAATATTGTTATTCTTAAATTACAGATCAGTTTCCTTAGATACTCTCTGATACAATTAAAAAATGAAAAATCTGAGTCATCTTACTAATAGACAGTTCATCTTAATATTAAATAAAATTCAGAGAATTTTAATGGTAACAGAAGCAAAACTTTGAATGTAAAATGAAGAGTAAATCAAATAGCAAGGTATGTATGAACTAAAACCTTAGAGGTGAAGACAACTGATGTATTCCTCTACAATTATTATTTGTAAACCACTCAAAAATGTAATCTACTTTTATAAGTACTTGTTAACTAAAATGTAGGTATTCTTGTTAAGTGATGGGGAATCCTTTTTTGTTCAACGTTTCGCCACAGATAAAGAAGACTGCACTAAAGGCACTGAGGACAAGTCATCTCCACTAAGTCAGTTATTCAATATTTGTAAGATAAGTAGGTGCTGTTGTTTAGTGGTCAAAGCTCCTGTCTCATAACTAGGATGTCCTGTGTTTAAATTCCAGCAACAATTTAGATTTAGTCCAAACTTTTAAAATTCAATTTCTTCAAGTAAACGTTCAATAAAGGTTAAAAACAAGAGTAGTGTTCTGTTGACTTTAGAATGCTTGATCTCCAAATGAAACAAACACTTGGTGTTTTGCAGAATTCGAAAGTAATACCATAAATGAATAGGTGAAAAGAGAATGTCAAAGAAAAGGAAAGAGACGACAAATAAATTAAGAGTTCAATTTAACCAATGCATTTTACTCACAACACATAATTCAATCTTCTATAAGTAGGGTAAGTCACTCATTAAGGAAGTATTCTTAAATAAATTTGATCTTCTCACCTATAGAGTTTGACAACAGAGTTGTATCAACTTAGAAAATAAAATTTTAAAAAAACAGATTTCTACTGCACTCCATTCTACTAGCAATTGCAGTAAACTTTGCCATGAAAGTTCTCTGGCTTAGTTTCTTTGACTGCCAGTCTAATAAACAGGAGATCCTGAGTTCAAATCTCCACAACACCGTGCTCTTTTTCATAGTTAAATAACAGATTATTTTCATTGGATGATCCTTTGATATAATGTTAAAATGAAAAATTTGAGTAACTTACTATTGAACAGTTCATCTTAATACTAAATAAAATTCCGAGTATTTTCGAGATGACAGAAGCAAGACTGTGAATGTAAAATGAAGGGTATATCAAATAGGAAGATAAATATAAAATAATGTGCTAGAGTTGAAGAAGAAAAGTGATACAATCCTCTACAATAATAATTTGTGAGCCACTGAAAAATGTAGTCTACTTTTATGAATACTTTTTAACTAAATCTTAGGTACTCTTCTTAAGTGATGGGGAATTCTTTTATGTTTAACGTAATAACACAGATAAAAAAAGACTCCACAGAAGGTATTGAAAAGCAATAATGGCAACTAAGTCAGTTATTCAATCATTTTAAGAGTAAGAGGTGCTGTGGCTTAGTGGTTAAAGCGCCTGTCTCGTAAACAGGAAATGCTGAGTTCAAATCTCAGCAGCACCTCAGTTTTGCTCCAAACTTATAGAATTGAATTTTTTCAAGTAAATATTAAATACAGTTTCAAAACAAGAGTAGTGTCCTGTTCACTTTAGAATGCTTCATCTCATAATGAAGAAAGCACTTGGTATTTTGCAGAATTTCAAAGCAATGCAATGAATGAATAAGGGAATTGAGAATTATAACAAAGAGGAAAGAGAAGAAAATTCAATTTAGAGTTTAATTTTTGTAATGCATTTCACTCACAAGACATAATTCAATATTCTAAAAGAACGGTAACCCACCTCTTAAGGAAGAATTTTTAAATAAATTTTGTGTTCTCACCTATAGTGTTTAAGAAGAGAGTTGTGGGAACTTAGAAAAGAAAATGAAAAAAAAATGATTTCTATTTCACTCCATTCAGCTAACTATTCCAGTGACGTTTGTCAAGCAGGTACTGTGGCTTAGGTGGTTAAAGCGCCTGTCTAGTAAACAGGAGATCCTGAGTTCAAATCTCAGCAGCACCTTGATATTTGTATTCTTAAATTACAGATCAGTTTCCTTAGATACTCTCTGATACAATTAAAAAATGAAAAATCTGAGTCATCTTACTAATAGACAGTTCATCTTAATATTAAATAAAATTAAGAGATTTTAATGGTAACAGAAGCAAAACTTTGAATGTAAAATGAAGAGTAAATCAAATAGCAAGGTATATAAGAACTAAAACCTTAGAGTTGAAGACAACTGATGTATTCCTCTACAATTATTATTTATAAACCACTCAAAAATGTAATCTACTTTTATAAGTACTTGTTAACTAAAATGTAGGTATTCTTGTTAAGTGATGGGGAATCCTTTTTTGTTCAACGTTTCACCACAGATAAAGAAGACTGCACTAAAGGCACTGAGGACAAGTCATCTCCACTAAGTCAGTTATTCAATATTTGTAAGATAGGTAGGTGCTGTTGTTTAGTGGTCAAAGCTCCTGTCTCATAACTAGGATGTCCTGTGTTTAAATTCCAGCAACAATTTAGATTTAGTCCAAACTTTTAAAATTCAATTTCTTCAAGTAAACGTTCAATAAAGCTTAAAAACAAGAGTAGTGTTCTGTTGACTTTAGAATGCTTGATCTCCAAATGAAACAAACACTTGGTGTTTTGCAGAATTCGAAAGTAATACCATAAATGAATAGGTGAAAAGAGAATGTCAAAGAAAAGGAAAGAGACGACAAATAAATTAAGAGTTCAATTTAACCAATGCATTTTACTCACAACACATAATTCAATCTTCTATAAGTAGGGTAAGTCACTCATTAAGGAAGTATTCTTAAATAAATTTGATCTTCTCACCTATAGAGTTTGACAACAGAGTTGTATCAACTTAGAAAATAAAATGTAAAAAAAACAGATTTCTACTGCACTCCATTCTACTAGCAATTGCAGTAAACTTTGTCATGAAAGTTCTCTGGCTTAGTTGCTTTGACTGCCCGTCTAATAAACAGGAGATCCTGAGTTCAAATCTCCACAATACCGTGCTCTTTTTCATAGTTAAATAACAGATTATTTTCATTAGATGATCCTTTGATATAATGTTAAAATGAAAAATTTGAGTAACTTACTATTGAACTGTTCATCTTAATACTAAATAAAATTCCGAGTATTTTCGAGGTGACAGAAGCAAGACTGTGAATGTAAAATGAAGGGTATATCAAAGAGGAAGATAAATATAAAATAAAGTGCTAGAGTTGAAGAAGAAAAGTGATACAATCCTCTACAATAATAATTTGTGAGCCACTGAAAAATGTAGTCTACTTTTATGAATACTTTTTAACTAAATCTTAGGTACTCTTCTTAAGTGATGGGGAATTCTTTTATGTTTAACGTAATAACACAGATAAAAAAAGACTCCACAGAAGGTATTGAAAAGCAATAATGGCAACTAAGTCAGTTATTCAATCATTTTAAGAGTAATAGGTGCTGTGGATTAGTGGTTAAAGCGCCTGTCTCGTAAACAGGAAATCCTGAGTTCAAATCTCAGCAGCACCTCAGTTTTGCTCCAAACTTATAGAATTGAATTTTTTCAAGTAAATATTAAATACAGTTTCAAAACAAGAGTAGTGTCCTGTTCACTTTAGAATGCTTCATCTCATAATGAAAAAAGCACTTGGTATTTTGCAGAATTTCAAAGCAATGCAATGAATGAATAAGGGAATTGAGAATTATAACAAAGAGGAAAGAGAAGAAAATTCAATTTAGAGTTGAATTTTTGTAATGCATTTCACTCACAAGACATAATTCAATATTCTAAAAGAACGGTAAGCCACCTCTTATGGAAGAATTTTTAAATAAATTTAGTGTTCTCACCTATAGTGTTTAAAAAGAGAGTTGTGGGAACTTAGAAAAGAAAATGAAAAAAAAATGATTCCTATTTCACTCCATTCAGCTAACTATTCCAGTGACGTTTGTCAAGCAGGTGCTGTGGCTTAGTTGGTTAAAGCACCTGTCTAGTAAACAGGAGATCCTGAGTTCAAATCTCAGCAGCACCTTGATATTTTTATTATTAAATTACAGAACAGTTTCCTTAGATACTCTCTGATACAATTAAAAAATGAAAAATCTGAGTCATCTTACTAATAGACAGTTCATCTTAATATTAAATAAAATTCAGAGAATTTTCATGGTAACAGAAGCAACATTTTGAATGTAAAATGAAGAGTAAATCAAATAGCAAGGTATATATGAACTAAAACCTTAGAGTTGAAGACAACTGATGTATTCCTCTACAATTATTATTTGTAAACCACTCAAAAATGTAATCTACTTTTATAAGTACTTGTTAACTAAAATGTAGGTATTCTTGTTAAGTGATGGGGAATCCTTTTTTGTTCAACGTTTCACCACAGATAAAGAAGACTGCACTAAAGGCACTGAGGACAAGTCATCTCCACTAAGTCAGTTATTCAATATTTGTAAGATAAGTAGGTGCTGTTGTTTAGTGGTCAAAGCTCCTGTCTCATAACTAGGATGTCCTGTGTTTAAATTCCAGCAACAATTTAGATTTAGTCCAAACTTTTAAAATTCAATTTCTTCAAGTAAACGTTCAATAAAGCTTAAAAACAAGAGTAGTGTTCTGTTGACTTTAGAATGCTTGATCTCTAAAGGAAACAAACACTTGGTGTTTTGCAGAATTCGAAAGTAATACCATAAATGAATAGGGGAAAAGAGAATGTCAAAGAAAAGGAAAGAGACGACAAATAAATTAAGAGTTCAATTTAACCAATGCATTTTACTCACAACACATAATTCAATCTTCTATAAGTAGGGTAAGTCACTCATTAAGGAAGTATTCTTAAATAAATTTGATCTTCTCACCTATAGAGTTTGACAACAGAGTTGTATCAACTTAGAAAATAAAATAAAAAAAAAAACAGATTTCTACTGCACTCCATTCTACTAGCATTTGCAGTAAACTTTGTCATGAAAGTTCTCTGGATTAGTTGCTTTGACTGCCCGTCTAATAAACAGGAGATCCTGAGTTCAAATCTCCACAATACCGTGCTCTTTTTCATAGTTAAATAACAGATTATTTTCATTAGATGATCCTTTGATATAATGTTAAAATGAAAAATTTGAGTAACTTACTATTGAACTGTTCATCTTAATACTAAATAAAATTCCGAGTATTTTCGAGGTGACAGAAGCAAGACTGTGAATGTAAAATGAAGGGTATATCAAAGAGGAAGATAAATATAAAATAAAGTGCTAGAGTTGAAGAAGAAAAGTGATACAATCCTCTACAATAATAATTTGTGAGCCACTGAAAAATGTAGTCTACTTTTATGAATACTTTTTAACTAAATCTTAGGTACTCTTCTTAAGTGATGGGGAATTCTTTTATGTTTAACGTAATAACACAGATAAAAAAAGACTCCACAGAAGGTATTGAAAAGCAATAATGGCAACTAAGTCAGTTATTCAATCATTTTAAGAGTAATAGGTGCTGTGGATTAGTGGTTAAAGCGCCTGTCTCGTAAACAGGAAATCCTGAGTTCAAATCTCAGCAGCACCTCAGTTTTGCTCCAAACTTATAGAATTGAATTTTTTCAAGTAAATATTAAATACAGTTTCAAAACAAGAGTAGTGTCCTGTTCACTTTAGAATGCTTCATCTCATAATGAAAAAAGCACTTGGTTTTTTGCAGAATTTCAAAGCAATGCAATGAATGAATAAGGGAATTGAGAATTATAACAAAGAGGAAAGAGAAGAAAATTCAATTTAGAGTTGAATTTTTGTAATGCATTTCACTCACAAGACATAATTCAATATTCTAAAAGAACGGTAACCCACCTCTTAAGGAAGAATTTTTAAATAAATTTAGTGTTCTCACCTATAGTGTTTAAGAAGAGAGTTGTGGGAACTTAGAAAAGAAAATGAAAAAAAAATGATTTCTATTTCACTCCATTCAGCTAACTATTCCAGTGACGTTTGTCAAGCAGGTACTGTGGCTTAGCTGGTTAAAGCGCCTGTCTAGAAAACAGGAGATTCTGAGTTCAAATCTCAGCAGCACCTTGATATTTGAATTCTTAAATTACAGATCAGTTTCCTTAGATACTCTCTGATACAATTAAAAAATGAAAAATCTGAGTCATCTTACTAATAGACAGTTCATCTTAATATTAAATAAAATTAAGAGATTTTAATGGTAACAGAAGCAAAACTTTGAATGTAAAATGAAGAGTAAATCAAATAGCAAGGTATATAAGAACTAAAACCTTAGAGTTGAAGACAACTGATGTATTCCTCTACAATTATTATTTATAAACCACTCAAAAATGTAATCTACTTTTATAAGTACTTGTTAACTAAAATGTAGGTATTCTTGTTAAGTGATGGGGAATCCTTTTTTGTTCAACGTTTCACCACAGATAAAGAAGACTGCACTAAAGGCACTGAGGACAAGTCATCTCCACTAAGTCAGTTATTCAATATTTGTAAGATAAGTAGGTGCTGTTGTTTAGTGGTCAAAGCTCCTGTCTCATAACTAGGATGTCCTGTGTTTAAATTCCAGCAACAATTTAGATTTAGTCCAAACTTTTAAAATTCAATTTCTTCAAGTAAACGTTCAATCAAGCTTAAAAAAAAGAGTAGTGTTCTGTTGACTTTAGAATGCTTGATCTCCAAATGAAACAAACACTTGGTGTTTTGCATAATTTGAAGTAATACCATAAATGAATAGGGGAAAAGAGAATGTCAAAGAAAAGGAAAGAGACGACAAATAAATTAAGAGTTCAATTTAACCAATGCATTTTACTCACAACACATAATTCAATCTTCTATAAGTAGGGTAAGTCACTCATTAAGGAAGTATTCTTAAATAAATTTGATCTTCTCACCTATAGAGTTTGACAACAGAGTTGTATCAACTTAGAAAATAAAATTTAAAAAAAACAGATTTCTACTGCACTCCATTCTACTAGCAATTGCAGTAAACTTTGTCATGAAAGTTCTCTGGCTTAGTTGCTTTGACTGCCTGTCTAATAAACAGGAGATCCTGAGTTCAAATCTCCACAACACCGTGCTCTTTTTCATAGTTAAATAACAGATTATTTTCATTAGATGATCCTTTGATATAATGTTAAAATGAAAAATTTGAGTAACTTACAATTGAACAGTTCATCTTAATACTAAATAAAATTCTGAGTATTTTCGAGATGACAGAAGCAAGACTGTGAATGTAAAATGAAGGGTATATCAAATAAGAAGATAAATATAAAATAAAGTGCTAGAGTTAAAGAAGAAAAGTGATACAATCCTCTACAATAATAATTTGTGAGCCACTGAAAAATGTAGTCTACTTTTATGAATACTTTTTAACTAAATCTTAGGTACTCTTCTTAAGTGATGGGGAATTCTTTTATGTTTAACGTAATAACACAGATAAAAAAAGACTCCACAGAAGGTATTGAAAAGCAATAATGGCAACTAAGTCAGTTATTCAATCATTTTAAGAGTAATAGGTGCTGTGGATTAGTGGTTAAAGCGCCTGTCTCGTAGACAGGAAATCCTGAGTTCAAATCTCAACAGCACCTCAGTTTTGCTCCAAACTTATAGAATTGAATTTTTTCAAGTAAATATTAAATACAGTTTCGAAACAAGAGTAGTGTCCTGTTCACTTTAGAATGCTTCATCTCATAATGAAAAAAGCACTTGGTTTTTTGCAGAATTTCAAAGCAATGCAATGAATGAATAAGGGAATTGAGAATTATAACAAAGAGGAAAGAGAAGAAAATTCAATTTAGAGTTGAATTTTTGTAATGCATTTCGCTCACAAGACATAATTCAATATTCTAAAAGAACGGTAACCCACCTCTTAAGGAAGAATTTTTAAATAAATTTAGTGTTCTCACCTATAGTGTTTAAGAAAAGAGTTGTGGGAACTTAGAAAAGAAAATGAAAAAAAAATGATTTCTATTTCACTCCATTCAGCTAACTATTCCAGTGACGTTTGTCAAGCAGGTACTGTGGCTTAGCTGGTTAAAGCGCCTATCTAGTAAACAGGAGATCCTGAGTTCAAATCTCAGCAGCACCTTAATATTGTTATTCTTAAATTACAGATCAGTTTCCTTAGATACTCTCTGATACAATTAAAAAATGAAAAATCTGAGTCATCTTACTAATAGACAGTTCATCTTAATATTAAATAAAATTCAGAGAATTTTAATGGTAACAGAAGCAAAACTTTGAATGTAAAATGAAGAGTAAATCAAATAGCAAGGTATATATGAACTAAAACCTTAGAGGTGAAGACAACTGATGTATTCCTCTACAATTATTATTTGTAAACCACTCAAAAATGTAATCTACTTTTATAAGTACTTGTTAACTAAAATGTAGGTATTCTTGTTAAGTGATGGGGAATCCTTTTTTGTTCAACGTTTCACCACAGATAAAGAAGACTGCACTAAAGGCACTGAGGACAAGTCATCTCAACTAAGTCAGTTATTCAATATTTGTAAGATAAGTAGGTGCTGTTGTTTAGTGGTCAAAGCTCCTGTCTCATAACTAGGATGTCCTGTGTTTAAATTCCAGCAACAATTTAGATTTAGTCCAAACTTTTAAAATTCAATTTCTTCAAGTAAACGTTCAATAAAGCTCAAAAACAAGAGTAGTGTTCTGTTGACTTTAGAATGCTTGATCTCCAAATGAAACAAACACTTGGTGTTTTGCAGAATTCGAAAGTAATACCATAAATTAATAGGTGAAAAGAGAATGTCAAAGAAAAGGAAAGAGACGACAAATAAATTAAGAGTTCAATTTAACCAATGCATTTTACTCACAACACATAATTCAATCTTCTATAAGTAGGGTAAGTCACTCATTAAGGAAGTATTCTTAAATAAATTTGATCTTCTCACCTATAGAGTTTGACAACAGAGTTGTATCAACTTAGAAAATAAAATTTAAAAAAAACAGATTTCTACTGCACTCCATTCTACTAGCAATTGCAGTAAACTTTGTCATGAAAGTTCTCTGGCTTAGATACTTTGACTGCCAGTCTAATAAACAGGAGATCCTGAGTTCAAATCTCCACAACACCGTGCTCTTTTTCATAGTTAAATAACAGATTCTTTTCATTAGATGATCCTTTGATATAATGTTAAAATGAAAAATTTGAGTAACTTACTATTGAACAGTTCATCTTAATACTAAATAAAATTCCGAGTATTTTCGAGATGACAGAAGCAAGACTGTGAATGTAAAATGAAGGGTATATCAAAGAGGAAGATAAATATAAAATAATGTGCTAGAGTTGAAGAAGAAAAGTGATACAATCCTCTACAATAATAATTTGTGAGCCACTGAAAAATGTAGTCTACTTTTATGAATACTTTTTAACTAAATCTTAGGTACTCTTCTTAAGTGATGGGGAATTCTTTTATGTTTAACGTAATAACACAGATAAAAAAAGACTCCACAGAAGGTATTGAAAAGCAATAATGGCAACTAAGTCAGTTATTCAATCATTTTAAGAGTAAGAGGTGCTGTGGCTTAGTGGTTAAAGCGCCTGTCTCGTAAACAGGAAATGCTGAGTTCAAATCTCAGCAGCACCTCAGTTTTGCTCCAAACTTATAGAATTGAATTTTTTCAAGTAAATATTAAATACAGTTTCAAAACAAGAGTAGTGTCCTGTTCACTTTAGAATGCTTCATCTCATAATGAAGAAAGCACTTGGTATTTTGAAGAATTTCAAAGCAATGCAATGAATGAATAAGGGAATTGAGAATTATAACAAAGAGGAAAGAGAAGAAAATTCAATTTAGAGTTTAATTTTTGTAATGCATTTCACTCACAAGACATAATTCAATATTCTAAAAGAACGGTAACCCACCTCTTAAGGAAGAATTTTTAAATAAATTTTGTGTTCTCACCTATAGTGTTTAAGAAGAGAGTTGTGGGAACTTAGAAAAGAAAATGAAAAAAAAATGATTTCTATTTCACTCCATTCAGCTAACTATTCCAGTGACGTTTGTCAAGCAGGTACTGTGGCTTAGCTGGTTAAAGCGCCTGTCTAGTAAACAGGAGATCCTGAGTTCAAATCTCAGCAGCACCTTGATATTTGTATTCGTAAATTACAGATCAGTTTCCTTAGATACTCTCTGATACAATTAAAAAATGAAAAATCTGAGTCATCCTACTAATAGACAGTACATTTTAATATTAAATAAAATTAAGAGATTTTAATGGTAACAGAAGCAAAACTTTGAATGTATAATGAAGAGTAAATCAAATAGCAAGGTATATAAGAACTAAAACCTTAGAGTTGAAGACAACTGATGTATTCCTCTACAATTATTATTTATAAACCACTCAAAAATGTAATCTACTTTTATAAGTACTTGTTAACTAAAATGTAGGTATTCTTGTTAAGTGATGGGGAATCCTTTTTTTGTTCAACGTTTCACCACAGATAAAGAAGACTGCACTAAAGGCACTGAGGACAAGTCATCTCCACTAAGTCAGTTATTCAATATTTGTAAGATAAGTAGGTGCTGTTGTTTAGTGGTCAAAGCTCCTGTCTCATAACTAGGATGTCCTGTGTTTAAATTCCAGCAACAATTTAGATTTAGTCCAAACTTTTAAAATTCAATTTCTTCAAGTAAACGTTCAATAAAGCTTAAAAACAAGAGTAGTGTTCTGTTGACTTTAGAATGCTTGATCTCCAAATGAAACAAACACTTGGTGTTTTGCATAATTTGAAGTAATACCATAAATGAATAGGGGAAAAGAGAATGTCAAAGAAAAGGAAAGAGACGACAAATAAATTAAGAGTTCAATTTAACCAATGCATTTTACTCACAACACATAATTCAATCTTCTATAAGTAGGGTAAGTCACTCATTAAGGAAGTATTCTTAAATAAATTTGATCTTCTCACCTATAGAGTTTGACAACAGAGTTGTATCAACTTAGAAAATAAAATTTAAAAAAAACAGATTTCTACTGCACTCCATTCTACTAGCAATTGCAGTAAACTTTGTCATGAAAGTTCTCTGGCTTAGTTGCTTTGACTGCCTGTCTAATAAACAGGAGATCCTGAGTTCAAATCTCCACAACACCGTGCTCTTTTTCATAGTTAAATAACAGATTATTTTCATTAGATGATCCTTTGATATAATGTTAAAATGAAAAATTTGAGTAACTTACAATTGAACAGTTCATCTTAATACTAAATAAAATTCTGAGTATTTTCGAGATGACAGAAGCAAGACTGTGAATGTAAAATGAAGGGTATATCAAATAAGAAGATAAATATAAAATAAAGTGCTAGAGTTGAAGAAGAAAAGTGATACAATCCTCTACAATAATAATTTGTGAGCCACTGAAAAATGTAGTCTACTTTTATGAATACTTTTTAACTAAATCTTAGGTACTCTTCTTAAGTGATGGGGAATTCTTTTATGTTTAACGTAATAACACAGATAAAAAAAGACTCCACAGAAGGTATTGAAAAGCAATAATGACAACTAAGTCAGTTATTCAATCATTTTAGGAGAAAGAGGTGCTGTGGCTTAGTGGTTAAACCGCCTGTCTCGTAAACAGGAAATCCTGAGTTCAAATCTCAGCAGCACCTCAGTTTTGCTCCAAACTTATAGAATTGAATTTTTTCAAGTAAATATTAAATACAGTTTCAAAACAAGAGTAGTGTCCTGTTCACTTTAGAATGCTTCATCTCATAATGAAAAAAGCACTTGGTATTTTGCAGAATTTCAAAGCAATGCAATGAATGAATAAGGGAATTGAGAATTATAACAAAGAGGAAAGAGAAGAAAATTCAATTTAGAGTTTAATTTTTGTAATGCATTTCACTCACAAGACATAATTCAATATTCTAAAAGAACGGTAAGCCACCTCTTAAGGAAGAATTTTTAAATAAATTTTGTGTTCTCACCTATAGTGTTTAAGAAGAGAGTTGTGGGAACTTAGAAAAGAAAATGAAAAAAAAATGATTTCTATTTCACTCCATTCAGCTAACTATTCCAGTGACGTTTGTCAAGCAGGTGCTGTGGCTTAGCTGGTTAAAGCGCCTGTCTAGTAAACAGGAGATCCTGAGTTCAAATCTCAGCAGCACCTTGATATTTTTATTCTTAAATTACAGATTAGTTTCCTTAGATTCTCTCAGATACAATTAAAAAATGAAAAATCTCAGTCATCTTACTAATAGACAGTTCATCTTAATATTAAATAAAATTCAGAGAATTTTAATGGTAACAGAAGCAAAACTTTGAATGTAAAATGAAGAGTAAATCAAATAGCAAGGTATATATGAACTAAAACCTTAGAGGTGAAGACAACTGATGTATTCCTCTACAATTATTATTTGTAAACCACTCAAAAATGTAATCTACTTTTATAAGTACTTGTTAACTAAAATGTAGGTATTCTTGTTAAGTGATGGGGAATCCTTTTTTGTTCAACGTTTCACCACAGATAAAGAAGACTGCACTAAAGGCACTGAGGACAAGTCATCTCCACTAAGTCAGTTATTCAATATTTGTAAGATAAGTAGGTGCTGTTGTTTAGTGGTCAAAGCTTCTGTCTCATAATTAGGATGTCCTGTGTTTAAATTCCAGCAACAATTTAGATTTAGTCCAAACTTTTAAAATTCAATTTCTTCAAGTAAACGTTCAATAAAGCTTAAAAACAAGAGTAGTGTTCTGTTGACTTTAGAATGCTTGATCTCCAAATGAAACAAACACTTGGTGTTTTGCAGAATTCGAAAGTAATACCATAAATGAATAGGTGAAAAGAGAATGTCAAAGAAAAGGAAAGAGACCACAAATAAATTAAGAGTTCAATTTAACCAATGCATTTTACTCACAACACATAATTCAATCTTCTATAAGTAGGGTAAGTCACTCATTAAGGAAGTATTCTTAAATAAATTTGATCTTCTCACCTATAGAGTTTGACAACAGAGTTGTATCAACTTAGAAAATAAAATTTAAAAAAATCAGATTTCTACTGCACTCCATTCTACTAGCAATTGCAGTAAACTTTGTCATGAAAGTTCCCTGGCTTAGTTTCTTTGACTGCCAGTCTAATAAACAGGAGATCCTGAGTTCAAATCTCCACAACACCGTGCTCTTTTTCATAGTTAAATAACAGATTCTTTTCATTAGATGATCCTTTGATATAATGTTAAAATGAAAAATTTGAGTAACTTACTATTGAACAGTTCATCTTAATACTAAATAAAATTCCGAGTATTTTCGAGATGACAGAAGCAAGACTGTGAATGTAAAATGAAGGGTATATCAAAGAGGAAGATAAATATAAAATAATGTGCTAGAGTTGAAGAAGAATAGTGATACAATCCTCTACAATAATAATTTGTGAGCCACTGAAAAATGTAGTCTACTTTTATGAATACTTTTTAACTAAATCTTAGGTACTCTTCTTAAGTGATGGGGAATTCTTTTATGTTTAACGTAATAACACAGATAAAAAAAGACTCCACAGAAGGTATTGAAAAGCAATAATGGCAACTAAGTCAGTTATTCAATCATTTTAAGAGTAAGAGGTGCTGTGGCTTAGTGGTTAAAGCGCCTGTCTCGTAAACAGGAAATGCTGAGTTCAAATCTCAGCAGCACCTCAGTTTTGCTCCAAACTTATAGAATTGAATTTTTTCAAGTAAATATTAAATACAGTTTCAAAACAAGAGTAGTGTCCTGTTCACTTTAGAATGCTTCATCTCATAATGAAGAAAGCACTTGGTATTTTGCAGAATTTCAAAGCAATGCAATGAATGAATAAGGGAATTGAGAATTATAACAAAGAGGAAAGAGAAGAAAATTCAATTTAGAGTTTAATTTTTGTAATGCATTTCACTCACAAGACATAATTCAATATTCTAAAAGAACGGTAACCCACCTCTTAAGGAAGAATTTTTAAATAAATTTTGTGTTCTCACCTATAGTGTTTAAGAAGAGAGTTGTGGGAACTTAGAAAAGAAAATGAAAAAAAAATGATTTCTATTTCACTCCATTCAGCTAACTATTCCAGTGATGTTTGTCAAGCAGGTACTGTGGCTTAGCTGGTTAAAGCGCCTGTCTAGTAAACAGGAGATCCTGAGTTCAAATCTCAGCAGCACCTTGATATTTGTATTCTTAAATTACAGATCAGTTTCCTTAGATACTCTCTGATACAATTAAAAAATGAAAAATCTGAGTCATCCTACTAATAGACAGTACATCTTAATATTAAATAAAATTAAGAGATTTTAATGGTAACAGAAGCAAAACTTTGAATGTAAAATTAAGAGTAAATCAAATAGCAAGGTATATAAGAACTAAAACCTTAGAGTTGAAGACAACTGATGTATTCCTCTACAATTATTATTTATAAACCACTCAAAAATGTAATCTACTTTTATAAGTATTTGTTAACTAAAATGTAGGTATTCTTGTTAAGTGATGGGGAATCCTTTTTTTGTTCAACGTTTCACCACAGATAAAGAAGACTGCACTAAAGGCACTGAGGACAAGTCATCTCCACTAAGTCAGTTATTCAATATTTGTAAGATAAGTAGGTGCTGTTGTTTAGTCGTCAACGCTCCTGTCTCATAACTAGGATGTCCTGTGTTTAAATTCCAGCAACAATTTAGATTTAGTCCAAACTTTTAAAATTCAATTTCTTCAAGTAAACGTTCAATAAAGCTTAAAAACAAGAGTAGTGTTCTGTTGACTTTAGAATGCTTGATCTCCAAATGAAACAAACACTTGGTGTTTTGCATAATTTGAAGTAATACCATAAATGAATAGGGGAAAAGAGAATGTCAAAGAAAAGGAAAGAGACGACAAATAAATTAAGAGTTCAATTTAACCAATGCATTTTACTCACAACACATAATTCAATCTTCTATAAGTAGGGTAAGTCACTCATTAAGGAAGTATTCTTAAATAAATTTGATCTTCTCACCTATAGTTTGACAACAGAGTTGTATCAACTTAGAAAATAAAATAAAAAAAAAACAGATTTCTACTGCACTCCATTCTACTAGCAATTGCAGTAAACTTTGTCATGAAAGTTCTCTGGCTTAGTTGCTTTGACTGCCTGTCTAATAAACAGGAGATCCTGAGTTCAAATCTCCACAACACCGTGCTCTTTTTCATAGTTAAATAACAGATTATTTTCATTAGATGATCCTTTGATATAATGTTAAAATGAAAAATTTGAGTAACTTACAATTGAACAGTTCATCTTAATACTAAATAAAATTCTGAGTATTTTCGAGATGACAGAAGCAAGACTGTGAATGTAAAATGAAGGGTATATCAAATAAGAAGATAAATATAAAATAAAGTGCTAGAGTTGAAGAAGAAAAGTGATACAATCCTCTACAATAATAATTTGTGAGCCACTGAAAAATGTAGTCTACTTTTATGAATACTTTTTACCTAAATCTTAGGTACTCTTCTTAAGTGATGGGGAATTCTTTTATGTTTAACGTAATAACACAGATAAAAAAAGACTCCACAGAAGGTATTGAAAAGCAATAATGACAACTAAGTCAGTTATTCAATCATTTTAGGAGAAAGAGGTGCTGTGGCTTAGTGGTTAAACCGCCTGTCCCGTAAACAGGAAATCCTGAGTTCAAATCTCAGCAGCACCTCAGTTTTGCTCCAAACTTATAGAATTGAATTTTTTCAAGTAAATATTAAATACAGTTTCAAAACAAGAGTAGTGTCCTGTTCACTTTAGAATGCTTCATCTCATAATGAAAAAAGCACTTGGTATTTTGCAGAATTTCAAAGCAATGCAATGAATGAATAAGGGAATTGAGAATTATAACAAAGAGGAAAGAGAAGAAAATTCAATTTAGAGTTTAATTTTTGTAATGCATTTCACTCACAAGACATAATTCAATATTCTAAAAGAACGGTAAGCCACCTCTTAAGGAAGAATTTTTAAATAAATTTTGTGTTCTCACCTATAGTGTTTAAGAAGAGAGTTGTGGGAACTTAGAAAAGAAAATGAAAAAAAAATGATTTCTATTTCACTCCATTCAGCTAACTATTCCAGTGACGTTTGTCAAGCAGGTGCTGTGGCTTAGCTGGTTAAAGCGCCTGTCTAGTAAACAGGAGATCCTGAGTTCAAATCTCAGCAGCACCTTGATATTTTTATTCTTAAATTACAGATTAGTTTCCTTAGATTCTCTCAGATACAATTAAAAAATGAAAAATCTGAGTCATCTTACTAATAGACAGTTCATCTTAATATTAAATAAAATTCAGAGAATTTTAATGGTAACAGAAGCAAAACTTTGAATGTAAAATGAAGAGTAAATCAAATAGCAAGGTATATATGAACTAAAACCTTAGAGGTGAAGACAACTGATGTATTCCTCTACAATTATTATTTGTAAACCACTCAAAAATGTAATCTACTTTTATAAGTACTTGTTAACTAAAATGTAGGTATTCTTGTTAAGTGATGGGGAATCCTTTTTTGTTCAACGTTTCACCACAGATAAAGAAGACTGCACTAAAGGCACTGAGGACAAGTCATCTCCACTAAGTCAGTTATTCAATATTTGTAAGATAAGTAGGTGCTGTTGTTTAGTGGTCAAAGCTCCTGTCTCATAACTAGGATGTCCTGTGTTTAAATTCCAGCAACAATTTAGATTTAGTCCAAACTTTTAAAATTCAATTTCTTCAAGTAAACGTTCAATAAAGGTTAAAAACAAGAGTAGTGTTCTGTTGACTTTAGAATGCTTGATCTCCAAATGAAACAAACACTTGGTGTTTTGCAGAATTCAAAGTAATACCATAAATGAATAGGGGAAAAGAGAATGTCAAAGAAAAGGAAAGAGACGACAAATAAATTAAGAGTTCAATTTAACCAATGCATTTTACTCACAACACATAATTCAATCTTCTATAAGTAGGGTAAGTCACTCATTAAGGAAGTATTCTTAAATAAATTTGATCTTCTCACCTATAGAGTTTGACAACAGAGTTGTATCAACTTAGAAAATAAAATTTAAAAAAAACAGATTTCTACTGCACTCCATTCTACTAGCAATTGCAGTAAACTTTGTCATGAAAGTTCTCTGGCTTAGTTGCTTTGACTGCCCGTCTAATAAACAGGAGATCCTGAGTTCAAATCTCCACAACACCGTGCTCTTTTTCATAGTTAAATAACAGATTATTTTCATTAGATGATCCTTTGATATAATGTTAAAATGAAAAATTTGAGTAACTTACAATTGAACAGTTCATCTTAATACTAAATAAAATTCCGAGTATTTTCGAGATGACAGAAGCAAGACTGTGAATGTAAAATGAAGGGTATATCAAATAAGAAGATAAATATAAAATAAAGTGCTAGAGTTAAAGAAGAAAAGTGATACAATCCTCTACAATAATAATTTGTGAGCCACTGAAAAATGTAGTCTACTTTTATGAATACTTTTTAACTAAATCTTAGGTACTCTTCTTAAGTGATGGGGAATTCTTTTATGTTTAACGTAATAACACAGATAAAAAAGACTCCACAGAAGGTATTGAAAAGTAATAATGACAACTAAGTCAGTTATTCAATCATTTTAAGAGTAAGAGGTGCTGTGGCTTAGTGGTTAAAGCGTCTGTCTCGTAAACAGGAAATCCTGAGTTCAAATCTCAGTAGCATCTCAGTTTTGCTCCAAACTTATAGAATTGAATTTTTTCAAGTAAATATTAAATACAGTTTCAAAACAAGAGTAGTGTCCTGTTCACTTTAGAATGCTTCATCTCATAATGAAAAAAGCACTTGGTATTTTGCAGAATTTCAAAGCAATGCAATGAATGAATAAGGGAAATGAGAATTATAACAAAGAGGAAAGAGAAGAAAATTCTATTTAGAGTTGAATTTTTGTAATGCATTTCACTCACAAGACATAATTCAATATTCTAAAAGAACGGTAAGCCACCTCTTATGGAAGAATTTTTAAATAAATTTAGTGTTCTCACCTATAGTGTTTAAAAAGAGAGTTGTGGGAACTTAGAAAAGAAAATGAAAAAAAAATGATTCCTATTTCACTCCATTCAGCTAACTATTCCAGTGACGTTTGTCAAGCAGGTGCTGTGGCTTAGTTGGTTAAAGCACCTGTCTAGTAAACAGGAGATCCTGAGTTCAAATCTCAGCAGCACCTTGATATTTTTATTATTAAATTACAGAACAGTTTCCTTAGATACTCTCTGATACAATTAAAAAATGAAAAATCTGAGTCATCTTACTAATAGACAGTTCATCTTAATATTAAATAAAATTCAGAGAATTTTCATGGTAACAGAAGCAAAATTTTGAATGTAAAATGAAGAGTAAATCAAATAGCAAGGTATATATGAACTAAAACCTTAGAGTTGAAGACAACTGATGTATTCCTCTACAATTATTATTTGTAAACCACTCAAAAATGTAATCTACTTTTATAAGTACTTGTTAACTAAAATGTAGGTATTCTTGTTAAGTGATGGGGAATCCTTTTTTGTTCAACGTTTCACCACAGATAAAGAAGACTGCACTAAAGGCACTGAGGACAAGTCATCTCCACTAAGTCAGTTATTCAATATTTGTAAGATAAGTAGGTGCTGTTGTTTAGTGGTCAAAGCTCCTGTCTCATAACTAGGATGTCCTGTGTTTAAATTCCAGCAACAATTTAGATTTAGTCCAAACTTTTAAAATTCAATTTCTTCAAGTAAACGTTCAATAAAGCTTAAAAACAAGAGTAGTGTTCTGTTGACTTTAGAATGCTTGATCTCCAAATGAAACAAACACTTGGTGTTTTGCAGAATTCGAAAGTAATACCATAAATGAATAGGGGAAAAGAGAATGTCAAAGAAAAGGAAAGAGACGACAAATAAATTAAGAGTTCAATTTAACCAATGCATTTTACTCACAACACATAATTCAATCTTCTATAAGTAGGGTAAGTCACTCATTAAGGAAGTATTCTTAAATAAATTTGATCTTCTCACCTATAGAGTTTGACAACAGAGTTGTATCAACTTAGAAAATAAAATTAAAAAAAAAACAGATTTCTACTGCACTCCATTCTACTAGCATTTGCAGTAAACTTTGTCATGAAAGTTCTCTGGCTTAGTTGCTTTGACTGCCCGTCTAATATACAGGAGATCCTGAGTTCAAATCTCCACAACACCGTGCTCTTTTTCATAGTTAAATAACAGATTATTTTCATTAGATGATCCTTTGATATAATGTTAAAATGAAAAATTTGAGTGACTTACTATTGAACAGTTAATCTTAATACTAAATAAAATTCCGAGTATTTTCGAGATGACAGAAGCAAGACTGTGAATGTAAAATGAAGGGTATATCAAAGAGGAAGATAAATATAAAATAAAGTGCTAGAGTTGAAGAAGAAAAGTGATACAATCCTCTACAATAATAATTTGTGAGCCACTGAAAAATGTAGTCTACTTTTATGAATACTTTTTAACTAAATCTTAGGTACTCTTCTTAAGTGATGGGGAATTCTTTTATGTTTAACGTAATAACACAGATAAAAAAAGACTCCACAGAAGGAATTGAAAAGCAATAATGACAACTAAGTCAGTTATTCAATCACTTTATGAGTAAGAGGTGCTGTGGCTTAGTGGTTAAAGCGCCTGTCTCGTAAACAGGAAATCCTGAGTTCAAATCTCAACAGCACCTCAGTTTTGCTCCAAACTTATAGAATTTAATTTTTTCAAGTAAATATTAAATACAGTTTCAAAACAAGAGTAGTGTCCTGTTCACTTTAGAATGCTTCATCTCATAATGAAAAAAGCACTTGGTATTTTGCAGAATTTCAAAGCAATGCAATGAATGAATAAGGGAATTGAGAATTATAACAAAGAGGAAAGAGAAGAAAATTCAATTTAGAGTTGAATTTTTGTAATGCATTTCACTCACAAGACATAATTCAATATTCTAAAAGAACGGTAACCCACCTCTTAAGGAAGAATTTTTAAATAAATTTTGTGTTCTCACCTATAGTGTTTAAGAAGAGAGTTGTGGGAACTTAGAAATGAAAATGAAAAAAAAATGATTTCTATTTCACTCCATTCAGCTAACTATTCCAGTGACGTTTGTCAAGCAGGTGCTGTGGCTTAGCTGGTTAAAGCGCCTGTCTAGTAAACAGGAGATCCTGAGTTCAAATCTCAGCAGCACCTTGATATTTTTATTCTTAAATTACAGATTAGTTTCCTTAGATTCTCTCTGATACAATTAAAAAATGAAAAATCTGAGTCATTTTACTAATAGACAGTTCATCTTAATATTAAATAAAATTCAGAGAATTTTAATGGTAACAGAAGCAAAACTTTGAATGTAAAATGAAGAGTAAATCAAATAGCAAGGTATATATGAACTAAAACCTTAGAGGTGAAGACAACTGATGTATTCCTCTACAATTATTATTTGTAAACCACACAAAAATGTAATCTACTTTTATAAGTACTTGTTAACTAAAACGTAGGTATTCTTGTTAAGTGATGGGGAATCCTTTTTTGTTCAACGTTTCACCACAGATAAAGAAGACTGCACTAAAGGCACTGAGGACAAGTCATATCCACTAAGTCAGTTATTCAATATTTGTAAGATAAGTAGGTGCTGTTGTTTAGTGGTCAAAGCTCCTGTCTCATAACTAGGATGTCCTGTGTTTAAATTCCAGCAACAATTTAGATTTAGTCCAAACTTTTAAAATTCAATTTCTTCAAGTAAACGTTCAATAAAGCTTAAAAACAAGAGTAGTGTTCTGTTGACTTTAGAATGCTTGATCTCCAAATGAAACAAACACTTGGTGTTTTGCAGAATTCGAAAGTAATACCATAAATGAATAGGGGAAAAGAGAATGTCAAAGAAAAGGAAAGAGACGACAAATAAATTAAGAGTTCAATTTAACCAATGCATTTTACTCACAACACATAATTCAATCTTCTATAAGTAGGGTAAGTCACTCATTAACCTCTTAGCTGCTGGGCCTTTTCCCCCCCAGTGCTGAGCCCTTTTTTGGCTATTTGGGGTAGTTCGCGCTTAGGGCTTCATAACTTTTTGTCCACATAAGCTAACCACGCCAAATTTGCGTCCTTTTTTTCCAACATCCTAGGGATTCTAATGGTACCCAGAGTTTGTGGTTTCCCCTGGAGGAGACCAAGAAAATAGCCAAAATACAGTGAAAATTTCGTTTTTTCCAAAAAAATGGGAAAAAAGGGCAGCCGAAGAAGGCTTGTGGTTTTTTCCCTGAAAATGCCATCAACAAAGGGTTTCTGGTGCTGAAATCACTATCTTCCCACCTTTCAGGAACGGGCAGACTTGAATCGGAAAACCACATTTTCCAACACAAATTTGGCATTTTACTGGGACATACCCCATTTTTACTATTTTTGGTGCTTTCAACCTCCTTCCACTTAGTGACAGGAATGGGTGTGAAACCAATGCTGGATCCTGGAAAGCTAAACATTTCTGAAAACTAGACAAAATTCTGAATTCAGCAAGGGGTCATTTGTGTAGATCCTACAAGGTTTTCCTACAGAAAATAACAGCTGAAATAAAAAAATATTGAAATTGAGCTGAAAACAACAGCCATTTTTCTTTATGTTTTACTCTGTAACTTTTTCCTGCGATGTCAGATTTCTGAAAGCAATATACCGTTTTGTCTGCTGGACTCTTCTGGTTGCGGGGATATAAAGGGCTTATAGGTTCATCAAGAACCCTAGGTACCCAGAGCCAATAAATGAGGTGCACCCTGCAGTTGGTTTTCATTCTATACTAGGTATACAGCAATTCATTTGCTGAAATATCAAGAGTGAAAAAGAGGTATCAAGAAAACCTTTGCATTTCCAAAATGGGATCAAGATAAGGTTTTGAGGAGCAGTGGTTATTTGCACATCTCTGAATTCCGAGGTGCCCATACTAGCATGTGAATTGCAGGGCATTTCTCAAATAGACGTCTTTTTTACACACTCTCTTATATTTGGAAGGAAAAAATGTAGAGAAAGATAAGGGGCAATAACACTTGTTTTGCTATTCTATGTTCCCCCAAGTCTCCCGATAAAAATGATACCTCACTTGTGTGGGTAGGCCTAGCGCCCGCGACAGGAAATGCCCCAAAACACAACGTGGACACATCCCATTTTTTGACAAAATACAGAGCTGTTTTTTGCAAAGTGCCTACCTGTAGATTATGGCCTCTAGCTCAGCCGGCACATAGGGAAACCTACCAAACCTGTACATTTTTTAAAACTAGAGACCTAGGGGAATCCAAGATGGGGTGACTCGCGGGGCTCTGACCAGGTTCTGTTACCCAGAATCCTTTGCAAACCTCAAAAAGTGGCAAAAAAAACAAGTTTTCCTCACATTTCGATGACAGAAAGTTCTGGAATCTGAGAGGAGCCTCAAATTTCCTTCCACCCAGCGTCCCCCCAAGTCTCCCGATAAAAATGATACCTCACTTGTGTGGGTAGGCCTAGCGCCCGCGACAGGAAATGCCCCAAAACACAACGTGGACACATCACAGAAAACAGAGCTGTTTTTTGCAAAGTGCCTACATGTAGATTTTGGCCTCTAGCTCAGCCGGCACCTAGGGAAACCTACCAAACCTGTACATTTTTGAAAACTAGAGACCTAGGGGAATCCAAGATGGGGTGACTCGCGGGGCTCTGACCAGGTTCTGTTACCCAGAATCCTTTGCAAACCTCAAAAAGTGGCTAAAAAAACAAGTTTTCCTCACATTTCGATGACAGAAAGTTCTGGAATCTGAGAGGAGCCTCAAATTTCCTTCCACCCAGCGTCCCCCCAAGTCTCCCGATAAAAATGATACCTCACTTGTGTGGGTAGGCCTAGCGCCCGCAACAGGAATTGCCCCAAAACACAACGTGGACACATCACAGAAAACAGAGCTGTTTTTTGCAAAGTGCCTACCTGTAGATTTTGGCCTCTAGCTCAGCCGGCACCTAGGGAAACCTACCAAACCTGTACATTTCTGAAAACTAGAGACCTAGGGGAATCCAAGATGGGGTGACTCGCGGGGCTCTGACCAGGTTCTGTTACCCAGAATCCTTTGCAAACCTCAAAAAGTGGCTAAAAAAACAAGTTTTCCTCACATTTCGGTGACAGAAAGTTCTGGAATCTGAGAGGAGCCTCATATTTCCTTCCACCCAGCGTCCCCCCAAGTCTCCCGATAAAAATGATACCTCACTTGTGTGGGTAGGCCTAGTGCCCGCGACAGGAAATGCCCCGAAACACAACGTGGACACATCACAGAAAACAGAGCTGTTTTTTGCAAAGTGCCTACCTGTAGATTATGGCCTCTAGCTCAGCCGGCACATAGGGAAACCTACCAAACCTGTACATTTTTTAAAACTAGAGACCTAGGGGAATCCAAGATGGGGTGACTCGCGGGGCTCTGACCAGGTTCTGTTACCCAGAATCCTTTGCAAACCTCAAAAAGTGGCTAAAAAAACAAGTTTTCCTCACATTTCGGTGACAGAAAGTTCTGGAATCTGAGAGGAGCCTCAAATTTCCTTCCACCCAGCGTCCCCCCAAGTCTTCCGATAAAAATGATACCTCACTTGTGTGGGTAGGCCTAGCGCCCGCGACAGGAAATGCCCCAAAACACAACGTGGACACATCACAGAAAACAGAGCTGTTTTTTGCAAAGTGCCTACCTGTAGATTTTGGCCTCTAGCTCAGCCGGCACCTAGGGAAACCTACCAAACCTGTATATTTTTGAAAACTAGAGACCTAGGGGAATCCAAGATGGGGTGACTCGCGGGGCTCTGACCAGGTTCTGTTACCCAGAATCCTTTGCAAACCTCAAAAAGTGGCTAAAAAACAAGTTTTCCTCACATTTCGGTGACAGAAAGTTCTGGAATCTGAGAGGAGCCTCAAATTTCCTTCCACCCAGCGTCCCCCCAAGTCTCCCGATAAAAATGATACCTCACTTGTGTGGGTAGGCCTAGCGCCCGCGACAGGAAATGCCCCAAAACACAACGTGGACACATCACAGAAAACAGAGCTCTTTTTTGCAAAGTGCCTACATGTAGATTTTGGCCTCTAGCTCAGCCGGCACCTAGGGAAACCTACCAAACCTGTACATTTTTGAAAACTAGAGACCTAGGGGAATCCAAGATGGGGTGACTCGCGGGGCTCTGACCAGGTTCTGTTACCCAGAATCCTTTGCAAACCTCAAAAAGTGGCTAAAAAAACAAGTTTTCCTCACATTTCGGTGACAGAAAGTTCTGGAATCTGAGAGGAGCCTCAAATTTCCTTCCACCCAGCGTCCCCCCAAGTCTCCCGATAAAAATGATACCTCACTTGTGTGGGTAGGCCTAGCGCCCGCGACAGGAAATGCCCCAAAACACAACGTGGACACATCACAGAAAACAGAGCTGTTTTTTGCAAAGTGCCTACCTGTAGATTTTGGCCTCTAGCTCAGCCGGCACCTAGGGAAACCTACCAAACCTGTACATTTTTGAAAACTAGAGACCTAGGGGAATCCAAGATGGGGTGACTCGCGGGGCTCTGACCAGGTTCTGTTACCCAGAATCCTTTGCAAACCTCAAAAAGTGGCTAAAAAAACAAGTTTTCCTCACATTTCGGTGACAGAAAGTTCTGGAATCTGAGAGGAGCCTCAAATTTCCTTCCACCCAGCGTCCCCCCAAGTCTCCCGATAAAAATGATACCTCACTTGTGTGGGTAGGCCTAGCGCCCGCGACAGGAAATGCCCCAAAACACAACGTGGACACATCACAGAAAACAGAGCTGTTTTTTGCAAAGTGCCTACCTGTAGATTTTGGCCTCTAGCTCAGCCGGCACCTAGGGAAACCTACCAAACCTGTACATTTTTGAAAACTAGAGACCTAGGGGAATCCAAGATGGGGTGACTCGCGGGGCTCTGACCAGGTTCTGTTACCCAGAATCCTTTGCAAACCTCAAAAAGTGGCTAAAAAAACAAGTTTTCCTCACATTTCGATGACAGAAAGTTCTGGAATCTGAGAGGAGCCTCAAATTTCCTTCCACCCAGCGTCCCCCCAAGTCTCCCGATAAAAATGATACCTCACTTGTGTGGGTAGGCCTAGCGCCCGCGACAGGAAATGCCCCAAAACACAACGTGGACACATCACAGAAAACAGAGCTGTTTTTTGCAAAGTGCCTACCTGTAGATTTTGGCCTCTAGCTCAGCCGGCACCTAGGGAAACCTACCAAACCTGTACATTTTTGAAAACTAGAGACCTAGGGGAATCCAAGATGGGGTGACTCGCGGGGCTCTGACCAGGTTCTGTTACCCAGAATCCTTTGCAAACCTCAAAAAGTGGCTAAAAAAACAAGTTTTCCTCACATTTCGATGACAGAAAGTTCTGGAATCTGAGAGGAGCCTCAAATTTCCTTCCACCCAGCGTCCCCCCAAGTCTCCCGATAAAAATGATACCTCACTTGTGTGGGTAGGCCTAGCGCCCGCGACAGGAAATGCCCCAAAACACAACGTGGACACATCACAGAAAACAGAGCTGTTTTTTGCAAAGTGCCTACCTGTAGATTTTGGCCTCTAGCTCAGCCGGCACCTAGGGAAACCTACCAAACCTGTACATTTTTGAAAACTAGAGACCTAGGGGAATCCAAGATGGGGTGACTCGCGGGGCTCTGACCAGGTTCTGTTACCCAGAATCCTTTGCAAACCTCAAAAAGTGACTAAAAAAACAAGTTTTCCTCACATTTCGATGACAGAAAGTTCTGGAATCTGAGAGGAGCCTCAAATTTCCTTCCACCCAACGTCCCACCAAGTCTCCCGATAAAAACGATACCTCACTTGTGTGGGTAGGCCTAGCGCCCGCGACAGGAATGGATCACACAAGGGTCAATGGTAGTCCTTGCTTGAGGTCTACTGTTAACCCTGGAGTGATTCATTCCTGAAGCAGGCACTAGGCGCAGGCACACAAGCGGGGTTGTGTTTTTATCAGGACAAGTGGGGAAACACTGGGTGGTAGGAATTTTGAGGATCCCTGCAGATCCCTGGACTTCTGCTCATTGGAATGCAAGGAAAATGTGTTTTTTAAGCACATAATGTAATTTCAAGGGGATTCTGGGTGAAGGAAAACTGGTGAAAGCCATGCAAGTCCTGCACCCTTGGTCTCCCCTGGTACTAGTTTGTTAAAGTTAACCCACCACTCACACTGGTTGGTTTTAGCACCTCCAGAAATTATGGTTTTAAAGCATGATTACTTATCAAAGTATCTGAATGTTGAAACCAAGCCTTCTGAAGGTGGGCCATAAAGCCGCGTCCAGGCACCAACCTCTTTATGGTCCATTCACACGCCATTCACGCACAACAAACAACCCTTTCATATCGCCAGCCACGGGCCCAATCCAATCAATCACTCCACTCACATTAACTTACCGCTGCCAGACAAGGGCCCATCACATTCACACGCCACAGAACGGATTAAGTTTGACTACATTTTACCACCTGTCAAGTAACTGCCTCCTTCTTCCTTAACATTACCAAATGCATGCGTAACAAACCTTTACTAATGACTCCTGTGACAGCCACCTGAGGCTCAGGAAGACATGTTTTTCATGCGCCTTTAGCGCACTCTCTGTGCTAAATCCAACTCCTTCCAGTTTGTGGATGCAAGTTGGGGGTGTCCGAGTATGCCGTACAAAGCGATTCCTCGAACTGAGTGAGCATATCTACCTTTGAAACTAAGGGAGACATGCTGGGGATTTCTCATGCTGTTACCTAAAGAGAAGGTCATAGGCTACCTGCCTCCTTCTTCCTTAACATTACCAAATGCATGCGTAACAAACCTTTACTAATGACTCCTGTGACAGCCACCTGAGGCTCAGGAAGACATGTTTTTCATGCGCCTTTAGCGCAATCTCTGTGCTAAATCCAACTCCTTCCAGTTTGTGGATGCAAGTTGGGGGTGTCCGAGTATGCCGTACAAAGCGATTCCTCGAACTGAGTGAGCATATCTACCTTTGAAACTAAGGGAGACATGCTGGGGATTTCTCATGATGTTCCCTAAAGAGAAGGTCATAGGCTATGGAAAAGGGTAGTGTTTGGTACATAGGGGAGTCCATGAGAACGTAGCATATGTCCCAGCCAACATTATGTGCAGTGATGTGACTATAATGCACTTATACAGCAAACTGAACATCTACTAAGTTCTGATGGAGGATGAACATGAAAAGCAGGTCAAACACTGACCTATACAAGTCATTCTCCTTTAGTGCTGGGATGGCACCAATGGGTTTGAATCCATAGGTGTAGATGATGTACATCTGTACTACCTTTACTATCTGCCTTCTACCTGTGCAATAACCCTGTGAAGGCACTCCTACCATAAGCTTTCCTTACCCATCCATGTCTCTGTTCTCATCAGAGTCCTGGCTAATCCTGTATAATAGCCAAGTGAACCTATACTAGTTTGTGGAAGCAAGTTGGGGGCTTCCAAGTATGCCCTACAAAGTGATTTCTCGAACTGAGAGAGCATATCTACCGTTGAAAGTAAGGAAGACATGCAGGTGAAGAAAGGGTACTCCGTGGCAATGTGGCATATGTTCTGTCTACTAGTATATGCAGTAGGGGGAAGAAAATGCATGTTAATTGAACAGAACACCGACCACGCCAAAAGGAAGTCCATGATGAAGTAAAATTCTGTGGCTCCTTGCCTAACGAAGCAGTGGCCCATGGACGTTCGGTATCCATGCACTGCCACTGAAAGGATTACCCAACAGCAGCTCAACCTCAGTCGATTTCCCAGAACTTTGCTTTAGTATGATACAACGTAAAGCAAGTAGGGATACAGAGGCCTGGTTGTGATGGACACTGGGGACAGTAATACCGACTCTCCTGCCGCTTTCCATGCTTTGAGCACACTTTACAGCGACGACATGGGCGATCCTTTTTGGGTGTTTTAGGTATGCGATCAGCAAAGTGTCGCTCCTGCAGCCTTGCCACATCCTCCAGAACATATGAGGTGGAGGCTGCTGCTTCTTCAGTAACAGCAGTGAGGCTTTCAATTACAGACAACTGGAAGTCAAGGAAAGTCATGAGTCTTCCTGTTGTTGTCTGACGGTAAACAACATACGCATTATATGTTGCCATCTGAATCAGGTGGGTAAACAGTTTCTTGTACCAAGTGCGAGTTTTACGACACGCATTGTATGGTTGAAGAACCTGGTCGTTCTTGTCCACTCCACCCATGTACTTATTGTAATCAAGTATACAGATGGGCTTGTGGACTTCGGCCATCTGACCCCAAACCGTGATGGGAGAAGTGCTCTCATCATGAATTGTAGTGAGCACGTATACATCACGTCTATCTAGGAACTTGACTGCGAGCAGTTCGTTAGAACGCAATGCAGTACTCTGTGATTTCTGGAGCTTCTTGCAAACAAGCTCCCGCGGGAATCCTTTGCGGTTACAACGAACTGTACCGCAGGCCACAGTGCCAGCTTTGTAGAGCTCACTGAACAGCTCTACTCCTGTATAGAAATTGTCCACATAAAGGTTATAACCTTTGTGAAGAAGTGGATGGACAAGTTCCCATACAATCTTACCTGTGACCCCTAACGTGGGAGGGCAACCTACAGGGTTTAGGGTAGAATCCTTCCCTGTATACACTCTCAGGCTGTACACATAGCCAGTAGAGCTCTCACACAGCATGTACAGCTTTATGCCATAGCGAGCTCTTTTGCTCGCAATGTACTGTCTGAAAAGCAGCCGTCCTTTGTACAGGATCAAGGACTCATCGACTGCTATATTCTTTCCAGGAGTATAGATCTCTGGAAACCTGGCAGACAAATGTTCCACGACAGGCCGAATTTTGAACAACCTGTCATGATCTGGATGGTCCCGGGGCAATGCAGCAGAATTGTCATTGAAATGCAGCATGCGCTGCAGTAGCAAAAAACGATCTCTGCTCATGTATGGTGCGAAGATGGGAGTTACCCAAACCGTGCGAGTCGTCCAGTAGGACTGCAAGGTGGGTTTCTGTACTAACCCCATTTTGAGGGTAAGGCCCAAAAATATCTTCAACTCCGCCAGCGAAGTGGGAGTCCACTGGCGTGCCCTAGAACGGGGCCCTAGAGTGCCTCCGCGCTCCCTCAGAAATTGGTCTGCACGCAAATTTGTTTGCTGCACAACTTTCTGAAGAAAGTCAACATCCAAAAACAGATAGATGTAGTCGACTGGCAAAAAGTTAGCTGTATCGACTTTACATCCAGCGTCACCAGTAAAAGGTGGAATTTGGGGCTGAACCAAACAGGGGGGCTGCCAAGAGAGCACTCGTTCTGTGCTTGCGGCAGCAAGCACGTGCTCTCTGGGTTCGGCTAACCCAATGTGGTCCCGCTGCCCAGAATGTGCTTGCGAAGGGACAGCACGGATGTCGTCATTGTCTCCTTCAGACTCACTGGAAGAGGTGTCGTCAGATGGGACTCCGCCGACTGAAAAATCACTCCCAGAATCTGCCCCATTGTCCTCTCCCTCAGATGCTGTCTCAGTGTCTGCTGTCTCAGTCTCTGAGCCTACATCAGAACTGTCCTCCATAACCCGAGCTAGGGCTTGATCAGCAGTCATCCAACGAGACGCCATCTCTGCAACTGGCTAAACTGTCCCTCTAAATTACTATCCTACGTAGAAGGCAGATAGTCACAAAATTGCTTGTTGGTATGTTTGTTGTGTACAACAGGAAATGTCATCACCTTACCTTCGCTTCTTCTCCAATTCTGCAGATTCTCTGAAAACACTGAAAAAAACAAAAAAAGAATGTATTACTTCACCTTACCACACACCCTGTGCAACAGTCATTTTTGGTGCTCTGCCTCCCATTACCTCCTCTTCTAATTCCCTCAGTACTATCCAGCAAAACTGCCACTACAGAAAAGACATGCATGCATGCATATTGTGTGTATATATATATATATATATATATATATATATATATATAATAATATATATATATTTATATGTTTAGAAACAAAGTGGTTGAAGGGTTGCTGGGCGGCACACTTCACTGCCGGTGCCCAGTGACAGGGAAGACCAATCTAGAAATTATCTAATGCCGAAAAATTTCACCGCACTCCATGAAGTACAAATAAACGTGTATTTTATTGCAGTCAATAACCACCAACGTGTTTCAACTCACCAAGGAGTCTTGATCACGGTCCTCGTGGAGTGCGGTGAAATTGTTCACCATTATAAAACAACACACACAAGAATAACAAGCATTTACAATGCAATGGGTCTCGCATCTGCTCGAGTTAGAGCTATTAGCGTTATAAACTCCTAACCCAACTTTTCTTGCCACATAAATTGATAATTTAAAGTTAAACTCTTTCACATAAGAGAGCCGATTCACAGCGCCATGGCCACCATGAGCATCATGTGAAGAGTTACACAAAAGGAAAAGAAGTTCGCTCGCAGTTAAACGTAACAGCAAAAGTGCAATTAGCCATGTACCAGGGGCGATGGCCAAGGCGTTAGCAAAACCTCCCCAAGGAGGGACAAAGGTAAATCATTTTCCAATGCCATCAAAGGAGTGGTAGTGATGGGCGTGAGGTGGGCGTTGTTAGAAGCCCAGATACACACCAACAAGTCAGAAAATCAGCACATGGACGCTGCAATGCTTGTCCTGAAAAAAATATATATATCTATCTATATAGATATATATATATATATATATATCTATATAGATAGATATATATATATATCTATATAGATATATATATCTATATAGATATATATATGTGTATACATATATACACATATATATGAGACTCATGTCACAAATCTTTTTCTTTTTATACATGTGTGCTTGCCCTCGGCAAAGCACACATGTATAAAAAAAAAAATGGCCCCATTGATGGTCACCCTAAGGGCTGACCACCAACAATTTGTTTTTTTTTGTTTTTTTTTACCCTGGGGGGGCGATCGGCCTCCCCAGGCAAAACTACGTTTTTTTTTTTTCCCCTGGGGTCGGCCCGTGTTCCAAGGGCCGACCCCGCCATTTTTTTTTTCTTTTTTTTATTTCTTTTTTTTGTGGGGGGTGCGATCGCCCCCCAAAACAGTATAAATAATTAAAATATTGCCGGGGGGGGGGTGGCCCTTTTACGAGGGGGCCGACCCCCCCAAAGAAGATCCCTGGTGCCTAGTGCCATTTCCTGGCCGTGGATCGCAGCCGCGCTGCGATCCACGGCCAGGAAACGGTGCCAGGGAGGCATCGATGGAAAGGGGAGAGCCTCCCCTTTCCATCGATGCCTCCCTGGCATCTGGGGAGGCCGTTTTGGCCTTTTTTTCCACACCGGAGAAGGAAAGAACGCTTACCTCCGTCTCTCCTTCTCCGGTGGGGAAAAAATGTGACGTCAGCGTGCCTCACGGCGCGCTGACGTCATAAGGGGGCGGGAGGGGGGTGGGATGGAGACGCGGAAGCTCTTCCGCGTCTCCTACGGTGAAAAAAAAAAAAAACAATCCTCCGGTGCACTCCATTCTACTAGCATTTGCAGTAAACTTCGTCATGAAAGTTCTCTGGCTTAGTTGCTTTGACTGCCCGTCTAATAAACAGGAGATCCTGAGTTCAAATCTCCACAATACCGTGCTCTTTTTCATAGTTAAATAACAGATTATTTTCATTAGATGATCCTTTGATATAATGTTAAAATGAAAAATTTGAGTAACTTACTATTGAACTGTTCATCTTAATACTAAATAAAATTCCGAGTATTTTCGAGGGGACAGAAGCAAGACTGTGAATGTAAAATGAAGGGTATATCAAAGAGGAAGATAAATATAAAATAAAGTGCTAGAGTTGAAGAAGAAAAGTGATACAATCCTCTACAATAATAATTTGTGAGCCACTGAAAAATGTAGTCTACTTTTATGAATACTTTTAAACTAAATCTTAGGTACTCTTCTTAAGTGATGGGGAATTCTTTTATGTTTAACGTAATAACACAGATAAAAAAAGACTCCACAGAAGGTATTGAAAAGC
This sequence comes from Pleurodeles waltl, assembly GCF_031143425.1. Lineage (NCBI taxonomy): Eukaryota > Metazoa > Chordata > Amphibia > Caudata > Salamandridae > Pleurodeles > Pleurodeles waltl. The sequence goes on from NC_090447.1 coordinate 189,109,233, forward strand.
AATAATGGCAACTAAGTCAGTTATTCAATCATTTTAAGAGTAATAGGTGCTGTGGATTAGTGGTTAAAGCGCTTGTCTTGTAAACAGGAAATCCTGAGTTCAAATCTCAGCAGCACCTCAGTTTTGCTCCAAACTTATAGAATTGAATTTTTTCAAGTAAATATTAAATACAGTTTCAAAACAAGAGTAGTGTCCTGTTCACTTTAGAATGCTTCATCTCATAATGAAAAAAGCACTTGGTTTTTTGCAGAATTTCAAAGCAATGCAATGAATGAATAAGGGAATTGAGAATTATAACAAAGAGGAAAGAGAAGAAAATTCAATTTAGAGTTGAATTTTTGTAATGCATTTCACTCACAAGACATAATTCAATATTCTAAAAGAACGGTAACCCACCTCTTAAGGAAGAATTTTTAAATAAATTTAGTGTTCTCACCTATAGTGTTTAAGAAGAGAGATGTGGGAACTTAGAAAAGAAAATGAAAAAAAAATGATTTCTATTTCACTCCATTCAGCTAACTATTCCAGTGACGTTTGTCAAGCAGGTACTGTGGCTTAGCTGGTTAAAGTGCCTATCTAGTAAACAGGAGATCCTGAGTTCAAATCTCAGCAGCACCTTAATATTGTTATTCTTAAATTACAGATCAGTTTCCTTAGATACTCTCTGATACAATTAAAAAATGAAAAATCTGAGTCATCTTACTAATAGACAGTTCATCTTAATATTAAATAAAATTCAGAGAATTTTAATGGTAACAGAAGCAAAACTTTGAATGTAAAATGAAGAGTAAATCAAATAGCAAGGTATATATGAACTAAAACCTTAGAGGTGAAGACAACTGATGTATTCCTCTACAATTATTATTTGTAAACCACTCAAAAATGTAATCTACTTTTATAAGTACTTGTTAACTAAAATGTAGGTATTCTTGTTAAGTGATGGGGAATCCTTTTTTGTTCAACGTTTCACCACAGATAAAGAAGACTGCACTAAAGGCACTGAGGACAAGTCATCTCCACTAAGTCAGTTATTCAATATTTGTAAGATAAGTAGGTGCTGTTGTTTAGTGGTCAAAGCTCCTGTCTCATAACTAGGATGTCCTGTGTTTAAATTCCAGCAACAATTTAGATTTAGTCCAAACTTTTAAAATTCAATTTCTTCAAGTAAACGTTCAATAAAGCTTAAAAACAAGAGTAGTGTTCTGTTGACTTTAGAATGCTTGATCTCCAAATGAAACAAACACTTGGTGTTTTGCAGAATTCGAAAGTAATACCATAAATGAATAGGTGAAAAGAGAATGTCAAAGAAAAGGAAAGAGACGACAAATAAATTAAGAGTTCAATTTAACCAATGCATTTTACTCACAACACATAATTCAATCTTCTATAAGTAGGGTAAGTCACTCATTAAGGAAGTATTCTTAAATAAATTTGATCTTCTCACCTATAGAGTTTGACAACAGAGTTGTATCAACTTAGAAAATAAAATTTAAAAAAAACAGATTTCTACTGCACTCCATTCTACTAGCAATTGCAGTAAACGTTGTCATGAAAGTTCTCTGGCTTAGTTTATTTGACTGCCAGTCTAATAAACAGGAGATCCTGAGTTCAAATCTCCACAACACCGTGCTCTTTTTCATAGTTAAATAACAGATTCTTTTCATTAGATGATCCTTTGATATAATGTTAAAATGAAAAATTTGAGTAACTTACTATTGAACAGTTCATCTTAATACTAAATAAAATTCTGAGTATTTTCGAGATGACAGAAGCAAGACTGTGAATGTAAAATGAAGGGTATATCAAAGAGGAAGATAAATATAAAATAATGTGCTAGAGTTGAAGAAGAAAAGTGATACAATCCTCTACAATAATAATTTGTGAGCCACTGAAAAATGTAGTCTACTTTTATGAATACTTTTTAACTAAATCTTAGGTACTCTTCTTAAGTGATGGGGAATTCTTTTATGTTTAACGTAATAACACAGATAAAAAAGACTCCACAGAAGGTATTGAAAAGTAATAATGACAACTAAGTCAGTTATTCAATCATTTTAAGAGTAAGAGGTGCTGTGGCTTAGTGGTTAAAGCGCCTGTCTTGTAAACAGGAAATCCTGAGTTCAAATCTCAGTAGCAACTCAGTTTTGCTCCAAACTTATAGAATTGAATTTTTTCAAGTAAATATTAAATACAGTTTCAAAACAAGAGTAGTGTCCTGTTCACTTTAGAATGCTTCATCTCATAATGAAAAAAGCACTTGGTATTTTGCAGAATTTCAAAGCAATGCAATGAATGAATAAGGGAAATGAGAATTATAACAAAGAGGAAAGAGAAGAAAATTCAATTTAGAGTTGAATTTTTGTAATGCATTTCACTCACAAGACATAATTCAATATTCTAAAAGAACGGTAAGCCACCTCTTATGGAAGAATTTTAAAATAAATTTAGTGTTCTCACCTATAGTGTTTAAAAAGAGAGTTGTTGGAACTTAGAAAAGAAAATGAAAAAAAAATGATTCCTATTTCACTCCATTCAGCTAACTATTCCAGTGACGTTTGTCAAGCAGGTGCTGTGGCTTAGTTGGTTAAAGCACCTGTCTAGTAAACAGGAGATCCTGAGTTCAAATCTCAGCAGCACCTTGATATTTTTATTATTAAATTACAGAACAGTTTCCTTAGATACTCTCTGATACAATTAAAAAATGAAAAATCTGAGTCATCTTACTAATAGACAGTTCATCTTAATATTAAATAAAATTCAGAGAATTTTCGTGGTAACAGAAGCAAAATTTTGAATGTAAAATGAAGAGTAAATCAAATAGCAAGGTATATATGAACTAAAACCTTAGAGTTGAAGACAACTGATGTATTCCTCTACAATTATTATTTGTAAACCACTCAAAAATGTAATCTACTTTTATAAGTACTTTTTAACTAAAATGTAGGTATTCTTGTTAAGTGATGGGGAATCCTTTTTTGTTCAACGTTTCACCACAGATAAAGAAGACTGCACTAAAGGCACTGAGGACAAGTCATCTCCACTAAGTCAGTTATTCAATATTTGTAAGATAAGTAGGTGCTGTTGTTTAGTGGTCAAAGCTCCTGTCTCATAACTAGGATGTCCTGTGTTTAAATTCCAGCAACAATTTAGATTTAGTCCAAACTTTTAAAATTCAATTTCTTCAAGTAAACGTTCAATAAAGCTTAAAAACAAGAGTAGTGTTCTGTTGACTTTAGAATGCTTGATCTCCAAATGAAACAAACACTTGGTGTTTTGCAGAATTCGAAAGTAATACCATAAATGAATAGGGGAAAAGAGAATGTCAAAGAAAAGGAAAGAGACGACAAATAAATTAAGAGTTCAATTTAACCAATGCATTTTACTCACAACACATAATTCAATCTTCTATAAGTAGGGTAAGTCACTCATTAAGGAAGTATTCTTAAATAAATTTGATCTTCTCACCTATAGAGTTTGACAACAGAGTTGTATCAACTTAGAAAATAAAATAAAAAAAAAAACAGATTTCTACTGCACTCCATTCTACTAGCATTTGCAGTAAACTTTGTCATGAAAGTTCTCTGGCTTAGTTGCTTTGACTGCCCGTCTAAAAAACAGGAGATCCTGAGTTCAAGTCTCCACAACACCGTGCTCTTTTTCATAGTTAAATAACAGATTATTTTCATTAGATGATCCTTTGATATAATGTTAAAATGAAAAATTTGAGTAAGTTACTATTGAACAGTTCATCTTAATACTAAATAAAATTCCGAGTATTTTCGAGATGACAGAAGCAAGACTGTGAATGTAAAATGAAGGGTATATCAAAGAGGAAGATAAATATAAAATAAAGTGCTAGAGTTGAAGAAGAAAAGTGATACAATCCTCTACAATAATAATTTGTGAGCCACTGAAAAATGTAGTCTACTTTTATGAATACTTTTTAACTAAATCTTAGGTACTCTTCTTAAGTGATGGGGAATTCTTTTATGTTTAACGTAATAACACAGATAAAAAAAGACTCCACAGAAGGTATTGAAAAGCAATAATGACAACTAAGTCAGTTATTCAATCATTTTATGAGTAAGAGGTGCTGTGGCTTAGTGGTTAAAGCGCCTGTCTCGTAAACAGGAAATCCTGAGTTCAAATCTCAGCAGCACCTCAGTTTTGCTCCAAACTTATAGAATTGAATTTTTTCAAGTAAATATTAAATACAGTTTCAAAACAAGAGTAGTGTCCTGTTCACTTTAGAATGCTTCATCTCATAATGAAAAAAGCACTTGGTATTTTGCAGAATTTCAAAGCAATGCAATGAATGAATAAGGGAATTGAGAATTATAACAAAGAGGAAAGAGAAGAAAATTCAATTTAGAGTTGAATTTTTGTAATGCATTTCACTCACAAGACATAATTCAATATTCTAAAAGAACGGTAACCCACCTCTTAAGGAAGAATTTTTAAATAAATTTTGTGTTCTCACCTAAAGTGTTTAAGAAGAGAGTTGTGGGAACTTAGAAAAGAAAATGAAAAAAAAATGATTTCTATTTCACTCCATTCAGCTAACTATTCCAGTGACGTTTGTCAAGCAGGTGCTGTGGCTTAGCTGGTTAAAGCGCCTGTCTAGTAAACAGGAGATCCTGAGTTCAAATCTCAGCAGCACCTTGATATTTTTATTCTTAAATTACAGATTAGTTTCCTTAGATTCTCTCTGATACAATAAAAAAATGAAAAATCTGAGTCATTTTACTAATAGACAGTTCATCTTAATATTAAATAAAATTCAGAGAATTTTAATGGTAACAGAAGCAAAACTTTGAATGTAAAATGAAGAGTAAATCAAATAGCAAGGTATATATGAACTAAACCTTAGAGGTGAAGACAACTGATGTATTCCTCTACAATTATTATTTGTAAACCACTCAAAAATGTAATCTACTTTTATAAGTACTTGTTAACTAAAACGTAGGTATTCTTGTTAAGTGATGGGGAATCCTTTTTTGTTCAACGTTTCACCACAGATAAAGAAGACTGCACTAAAGGCACTGAGGACAAGTCATCTCCACTAAGTCAGTTATTCAATATTTGTAAGATAAGTAGGTGCTGTTGTTTAGTGGTCAAAGCTCCTGTCTCATAACTAGGATGTCCTGTGTTTAAATTCCAGCAACAATTTAGATTTAGTCCAAACTTTTAAAATTCAATTTCTTCAAGTAAACGTTCAATAAAGGTTAAAAACAAGAGTAGTGTTCTGTTGACTTTAGAATGCTTGATCTCCAAATGAAACAAACACTTGGTGTTTTGCAGAATTCGAAGTAATACCATAAATGAATAGGGGAAAAGAGAATGTCAAAGAAAAGGAAAGAGACGACAAATAAATTAAGAGTTCAATTTAACCAATGCATTTTACTCACAACACATAATTCAATCTTCTATAAGTAGGGTAAGTCACTCATTAAGGAAGTATTCTTAAATAAATTTGATCTTCTCACCTATAGAGTTTGACAACAGAGTTGTATCAACTTAGAAAATAAAATAAAAAAAAACAGATTTCTACTGCACTCCATTCTACTAGCAATTGCAGTAAACTTTGTCATGAAAGTTCTCTGGCTTAGTTGCTTTGACTGCCCGTCTAATAAACAGGAGATCCTGAGTTCAAATCTCCACAACACCGTGCTCTTTTTCATAGTTAAATAACAGATTATTTTCATTAGATGATCCTTTGATATAATGTTAAAATGAAAAATTTGAGTAACTTACTATTGAACAGTTCATCTTAATACTAAATAAAATTCCGAGTATTTTCGAGATGACAGAAGCAAGACTGTGAATGTAAAATGAAGGGTATATCAAAGAGGAAGATAAATATAAAATAAAGTGCTAGAGTTGAAGAAGAAAAGTGATACAATCCTCTACAATAATAATTTGTGAGCCACTGAAAAATGTAGTCTACTTTTATGAATACTTTTTAACTAAATCTTAGGTACTCTTCTTAAGTGATGGGGAATTCTTTTATGTTTAACGTAATAACACAGATAAAAAAAGACTCCACAGAAGGTATTGAAAAGCTATAATGGCAACTAAGTCAGTTATTCAATCATTTTAAGAGTAATAGGTGCTGTGGATTAGTGGTTAAAGCGCCTGTCTTGTAAACAGGAAATCCTGAGTTCAAATCTCAGCAGCACCTCAGTTTTGCTCCAAACTTATAGAATTGAATTTTTTCAAGTAAATATTAAATACAGTTTCAAAACAAGAGTAGTGTCCTGTTCACTTTAGAATGCTTCATCTCATAATGAAAAAAGCACTTGGTATTTTGCAGAATTTCAAAGCAATGCAATGAATGAATAAGGGAATTGAGAATTATAACAAAGAGGAAAGAGAAGAAAATTCACTTTAGAGTTGAATTTTTGTAATGCATTTCACTCACAAGACATAATTCAATATTCTAAAAGAACGGTAACCCACCTCTTAAGGAAGAATTTTTAAATAAATTTAGTGTTCTCACCTATAGTGTTTAAGAAGAGAGTTGTGGGAACTTAGAAAAGAAAATGAAAAAAAAATGATTTCTATTTCACTCCATTCAGCTAACTATTCCAGTGACGTTTGTCAAGCAGGTACTGTGGCTTAGCTGGTTAAAGCGCCTGTCTAGTAAACAGGAGATCCTGAGTTTAACCGCTTGGGTGCCTTGGACGAGATGATCTCGTCCAAGGCTACAGTTCCCCTGTGCCTTGGATAAGATCATCTCGTCCTAGGCACAGGGGAACTTGGGGGCGCGCTAGCGTGCCCCCCGTGCACCCCCCTCCCCCCCAGGCGGGGATGGAAGGGGAAGACCTTCCCCTTCCACCCCCGCCCCCCCCCCACGGCAATCCGATGACGTCAGCGCGCGCACAGCGCGCTGACGTCATCTAGTGTTGCCGGGCGCGCTGGAAGCCATTTGCTTCCAGCGCGTCTACCGAGGATGACACAAAAAGTAAGTCCTCTTCGTTTTTGGGGGTCGGGGTGGTGGTAACAGACACGGGGGGAAAGGAAAGGGTTTTTCCTTTCCCCCGGTGCCTGTTTTCATTAAATTCCTGCTCCACGATCGCGGGCAGAGCCCGCGATCGTGGAGCAGGAATCTCCACTAGCCACCAGGGATTTACTGTGTTCAATATTTTGGGGGCGACCCCTTGGGTAAGGGTCGCCCCCCCGGGGGCAATTATTTTTAGTATTTCTCCCCCCCCTGGGGGCAGATCCGCCGTTTTTTCAGCGGATCTGCCCCCAGGGGGGGGCGAAAACCACTAGACACCAGGGATAGTGTTATTTTGGCATTATTTTGGGGGCGACCCCTTGGGCAAGGGTCGCCCCCCCCGGGGGCAATTTTTTTTTGTATTTCGCCCCCCCCCCCCCTTGGGGCGGATCCGCCGATATTTCGGGCTGATCTGCCGGCGGGGGGGCAAAATCCACTAGACACCAGGGATTTTGTTTTTGTTGTTTATTTTGGGGGCAACCCCTTGGGCAAGGGTCTCTCCCCTGGGGAGTTTTTTTTTTTCTGTTTCGGCCCCCCGATGGCAGACCAGTCATTTTTTGGACGATCTGGCCCGGGGGGGGTGGAAGCACACTAGGCGCCAGGGATTGTGTGGTGTGTGTGTAATTTTGTCCAAGGAGGGCAGAAACCACCAATACGGCAGGGATTTTTTTGTTTTGTGCTGGGGGTGCCCCCTTTGGGAAGGGTCGCCCCCTAAAAGGGGGCACAGAGGTGTTGCCCATTTCGGCTAATTTTTTTACGCCCATCTACCCCCGAGGGGGGGAAGGATCCACTTAGGTACCAGGGGCAACTTCTAAGTTCTTGGTGGTGGGGTGTTTGTCAACTGGCAAAGTATTTGTATTTGTGATTATAACAATTTATTTCTTCTTTTTCTTCTAGTTCAACGCTTTTGCTTCCTTTGCTGTGGATCTTAGCGGTTTTGGCAGTAGTTGTCCAGTGGTTTGCATAGCTGCATGTTTTAGGTAAGTGAAAGCAATTTACTGCAAAGGAGTATTGTTGACATGCATGAATGACATGTTTGTAGGTGGTGTACTAAATGCAGTATTGTGTGTTTGACATTGTCCTTAGATTTGAACACAGTAATGTTTGTGTTGTCATATGTCTAATTTGCTTTTTTTTCTTTTTCTTTTTAGTGGGATATCATTGGTGATTGCTGTGTCTGTGCAGAGTAGTTGCTTGGTGAGTAGCTATTTCAGGCAACTGAGTGGTATAGTTTTTTGTAGTACATAACTCTTTGTGATAAAGCTACACTTTGTTTATTACTTATTTTAGTGTTAGTTGTTGTTGGCAATCCATTTGTTGTTAGGATCATGGCTAGCCGCAAAGTGACCGCTCAGCAGGTTGTTCGCATGATCTTTGAGTCGTCTTCAGACCATGATTACGACACTGACTCTGCATCTGAGGCAGAGGAGGAAGCAGGAGATTCTGGAAGTGAGTTTTCTGTCCAAGAGTATTCTTCTGATGAGGAAGCTACTCTCAGTGCAGATGAAGGGCCTGAGTTAGAGGAGGACATTGATGTGCCAAGAGTGCAGCAGCCTGGGGCTGAAGGGTTTCCCATTAGAAGACCTGACACCTGGATTGTCCCAAACATGGAGCAGCCACAGTTACCGGCATTTACTAGTCTCCCAGGGTGTAGAGTTAATACGGAAAACTTTCTGCCTGTCCATTTCTTTCACTTGTTTATGGACGATGTATTTTTGGAAGAGATTGTGGAGCAGACAAATGTGTATGCAGAGCAATATTTGCGGGACAACGCTGCCAGACTTAAGCCTCAGTCTAGAGCTACTCATTGGGTTCCCACATATCTGGAAGAGATGAAAAGGTTTTTAGGTTTGTCTTTTTTGATGGGGTTGATCAGGAAGCCGTCACTGGCTTCTTATTGGTCTACTAGTCCCTTGATGGCAACTGCTATATTTCCTGCAACTATGACACGTAATCGGTATTTGCTTCTTCTTCGTATGCTGCATTTTGTAGACAATGCTTTAGCCTTGCCACGAGATCACCCTGATTGTGACCGCCTTTTTAAGATTAGGCCTGTCCTTGATCATTTTGTGGATCGGTTTTCAGAGGTCTATGTTCCAGGCAAAGAGATAAGTGTGGACGAGTCTTTGGTCCTTTACAAGGGGCGTTTAGTTTTTAAGCAGTACATTCCTAGTAAGAGGGCACGGTATGGGATTAAATTGTATCTGCTGTCAGAAAGCAGTACAGGATATGTTTATAATTTCCGGGTCTACACTGGTAGGGATTCCAGTATTGACCCTCCTGGTTGTCCGGCCACTTTTGGAGTTAGCGAAAAAATTGTGTGGGAACTTGCTAGACGGCTGTTTAACAAAGGTCACCATTTGTACGTAGATAATTTCTACACTGGAGTGCAGTTGTTCAAGGAGTTGTTTAGGGTGGACACTGTTGCTTGTGGCACAATCCGTTCTAACCGCAAAGGCTATCCAAGGGAGCTTGTCTGTAAAAAACTTGAGAGGGGACAGTGCAGTGCCTTGCGGAATAATGAGCTGTTAGCTATGACATTTTCAGACAGGAGGGATGTGTACATGCTATCGACCATCCATGATGAGAGTACTTCCCCTGTGGCTGTTTGGGGTCAGGTTGCGGAAGTGCGCAAACCTGCGTGCATTTTGGACTACAATAGGCACATGGGTGGTGTTGATAGAGTAGATCAGAGGTTGGAACCTTACACTGCTCTTCGTAAGTCGTATGTGTGGTATAAAAAGTTGGCCCTACATTTATTTCATTTGGCAACTTTTAATGCCTTTATTGTATACAAGGATTGTTCACCTGAGTCAAGGATGACTTTTGTTACATTTCAGGAGTCGGTGATAGAAAGCCTTATTGTGGTGGTACCGGCAAGAGTTCCTAGAGTAGAAGTGGTGGAGGATGTGGCTAGATTGAAAGATCGGCACTTTCCAGATCACATTCCTCCCACTCCCAAAAAAGACATGCCCACAAAGAAATGTAGAGTATGTGCCCGGAGATCAATCCGGAGGGAGAGCCGGATGTACTGCCCCGAATGCCCTTCAAAGCCTGGGCTGTGTGTGCCCAGCTGTTTTAGAAGTTACCACACAAGGAAAAACATTTGGGAAATACCGTGAGCGTAAGCTGTCTGTTTTATATTTTCATATGTTTCACGGTTGGCATCTGTCGTGTATTTAGTTTGAGGTTTTGTGTTTGTAGTTTTGTGCCTATTTTATAATTAGTAGTTTATTTGTTGTTTATAAATAAAAAAAGTGATTGCGGTGTGCGTGGGGTGGCGCTTGGCTGGCGGTGTGCGTGGGGTGGCGCTTGGCTGGCGGTGTGCGTGGGGTGGCGCTTGGCTGGCGGTGTGCGTGGGGTGGCGCTTGGCTGGCGGTGCCAGCCAAACGGCAGTCCACACTCCCATCAGCTGGTGTGATTCTTGTATCAGGCATGTGGGCGTATGTAAGTGATGGGCCCTTGAGTGGCGCGGTCTGTCGATGTGAGTGTTGTAATGTGCTGGGCCCGTGGCTGGCGGTGTGAATGGTCTTGTGCGTGTCATGTATGAAAGGTGTGTGAATGGACTGTAAAGCGGTTGGTGCCTTGTCGCGGCTTTACAGCTCACGAGCTGTGAGTCATTGGTTCACTTTTTTGCCTTTCAGTTATTAGCAGTGCATTTCATTTTTGTGAAATCTCTTGTTAATAAAATTTGATCCACTGAACCATCACTCACCCTCGTGCCAAATCCAACCAGTATGTGTTGTAAAAAATGACAAAACCTGCTCCGCTGTAATCAGGCGTCGCAGCACACCTGTGACACATTAGTGCCTCGGGTGGGACCCCGATGATGAAGCATGCCACCAACTTGGTTGGTGGGTGAGGGGTCTTCTTCACATAACCTAAGTGTGTTTCTTTTCACAATTTTAGTGTTTGGCACATCACGGACGTATGTGCACACATCAAAATGATATATTGCAAAAATACCTATCCCTTCTATCTCTTCAGGTTTTGGGCCTTATTCTGTTGCAGGCACCTGGCCCACCCACACAAGTGAGGTATCATTTTTATCGGGAGACTTGGGGGAATGCTGGTTGGAAGGAAATTTGTGGCTCCTCTCAGATTCCAGAACTTTCTGCCACAGAAATGAGAGGAAACAGTGTTTTTTTGGCCAAATTTTGAGGTTTGCAAAGGATTCTGGGTAACAGAACCTGGTCCGAGCCCCGCAAGTCACCCCTCCTTGGATTCCCCTAGGTCTCTAGTTTTCAGAAATGCACAGGTTTGGTAGGTTTCCCTAGGTGCCGGCTGAGCTACAGGCCAAAATCCACAGGTAGGCACTGTTTTCTTCCAAAATTTTGGTTGTGTCCACGTTGCGCTTTGGGGCGTTTCCTGTCGCGGGCGCTAGGCCTACCCACGCAAGTGAGGTATCATTTTTATCGGGAGACTTGGGGGAAAGCTGGGTGGAAGGAAATTTGTGGCTCCTCTCAGATTCCAGAACTTTCTGCCACAGAAATGTGAGGAACATTTGTTTTTTTTAGCCAAATTTTGAGGTTTGCAAAGGATTCTGGGTAACAGAACCTGGTCCGAGCCACACAAGTCACCCCTCCTTGGATTCCCCTAGGTCTCTAGTTTTCAGAAATGAACAGGTTTGGTAGGTTTCCCTAGGTGGCGGCTGAGCTAGAGGCCAAAATCTACAGGTAGTCACTTTGCTGAAAACAGCTCTGTTTTCTGTGATATGTCCACGTTGTGTTTTGGGGCATATCCTGTCGCGGGCGCTAGGCCTACCCACACAAGTGAGGTATCATTTTTATCAGGAGACGTGGGGGAACGCTGGGTGGAAGGAAATTTGTGGCTCCTCTCAGATTCCAGAACTTTCTGCCACAGAAATGTGAGGAACATGTGTTTTTTTTAGCCAAATTTTGAGGTTTGCAAAGGATTCTGGGTAACAGAACCTGGTCCGAGCCCCGCAAGTCACCCCTCCTTGGATTCCCCTAGGTCTCTAGTTTTCAGAAATGCACAGGTTTGGTAGGTTTCCCTAGGTGGCGGCTGAGCTAGAGGCCAAAATCTACAGGTAGTCACTTTGCTAAAAACAGCTCTGTTTTCTGTGATATGTCCACGTTGTGTTTTGGGGCATATCCTGTCGCGGGCGCTAGGCCTACCCACACAAGTGAGGTATCATTTTTATCGGGAGTCGTGGGGGAACGCTGGGTGGAAGGAAATTTGTGGCTCCTCTCAGATTCCAGAACTTTCTGCCACAGAAATGTGAGGAACATGTGTTTTTTTAGCCAAATTTTGAGGTTTGCAAAGGATTCTGGGTAACAGAACCTGGTCCGAGCCACACAAGTCACCCCTCCTTGGATTCCCCTAGGTCTCTAGTTTTCAGAAATGCACAGGTTTGGTAGGTTTCCCTAGGTGGCGGCTGAGCTAGAGGCCAAAATCTACAGGTAGTCACTTTGCTAAAAACAGCTCTGTTTTCTGTGATATGTCCACGTTGTGTTTTGGGGCATATCCTGTCGCGGGCGCTAGGCCTACCCACACAAGTGAGGTATCATTTTTATCGGGAGACTTGGGGGAACATAGAATAGCAAAACAAGTGTTATTGCCCCTTGTCTTTCTCAACATTTATTCCTTCCAAATATAGCAGTTTGTGTAAAAAAGACATCTATTTGAGAAATTCCCTGAAATTCACGTGCTACTATGGTCACCCCGGAATTCAGAGATGTGCAAATAACCACTGCTCCTCAACACCTTATCTTGTGCCCTTTTTGGAAATGCAAAGGTTTTCTTGATAGCTATTTTTTACTCCTTATATTTCAGCAAATGAATTACTGTATACCCGGTATAGAATGAAAACGCACTGCAGGGTGCAGCTCATTTATTGGCTCTGGGTTCCTCGGGTTCTTGATGAACCTACAAACCCTATATATCCCCGCAACCAGAGGAGTCCAGCAGACGGAACGGTATATGGCTTTCGATAATCTGACATTGCAGGGAAAAGTTACAGAGTAAAAAGTAGAGAAAAATTGATGTTTTTTTCACCTCAATTTCAATATTTTTCTTTTTCAGCTGTTATTTTCTGTAGGAAACCCTTGTAGGATCTACACAAATGACCCCTTGCTGAATTCAGAATTTTGTCTACTTTTCAGAAATGTTTAGGTTTCTGGGATCCAGCATTGGTTTCATGACCATTCCTGTCACTGACTGGAAGGAGGCTGAAAGCACAAAAAATTGCACAAATGGGGAATGCCCCAGTAAAATGCCAAAATTGTGTTGAAAAATTGGGTTTTCTGATTCAAGTCTGCCTGTTCCTGAAAGCTGGGAAGCTGCTGAGTTTAGCACCGCAAACCCTTTGTTGATGCCATTTTCAGGGGAAAAACCACAAGCCTCCTTCTGCAGCCACTTTTTCCAATTTATCTGAAAAAAACGAAATGTTCACTGTATTTTGGCCAATTTCTTGGCCTCCTTCATGGGAACCCACAAAGTCTGGGTACCTTTAGAATCCCTAGGATGTTGGAAAAAAAGGACGCAAATTTGGCTTGGTTAGCTTATGTGGACAAAAAGTTATGAGGGCCTAAGCACGAACTGCCCCAAATAGGCAAAAAAAGGCCTGGCACAGGAGGGGGAAAAGGCCTGGCAGCGAAGGGGTTAAATCTCAGCAGCACCTTAATATTTTTATTCTTAAATTACAGATCAGTTTCCTTAGATACTCTCTGATACAATTAAAAAATGAAAAATCTGAGTCATCTTACTAATAGACAGTTCATCTTAATATTAAATAAAATTCAGAGAATTTTAATGGTAACAGAAGCAAAACTTTGAATGTAAAATGAAGAGTAAATCAAATAGCAAGGTATATATGAACTAAAATCTTAGAGGTGAAGACAACTGATGTATTCCTCTACAATTATTATTTGTAAACCACTCAAAAATGTAATCTACTTTTATAAGTACTTGTTAACTAAAATGTAGGTATTCTTGTTAAGTGATGGGGAATCCTTTTTTGTTCAACGTTTCACCACAGATAAAGAAGACTGCACTAAAGGCACTGAGGACAAGTCATCTCCACTAAGTCAGTTATTCAATATTTGTAAGATAAGTAGGTGCTGTTGTTTAGTGGTCAAAGCTCCTGTCTCATAACTAGGATGTCCTGTGTTTAAATTCCAGCAACAATTTAGATTTAGACCAAACTTTTAAAATTCAATTTCTTCAAGTAAACGTTCAATAAAGCTTAAAAACAAGAGTAGTGTTCTGTTGACTTTAGAATGCTTGATCTCCAAATGAAACAAACACTTGGTGTTTTGCAGAATTCGAAAGTAATACCATAAATGAATAGGTGAAAAGAGAATGTCAAAGAAAAGGAAAGAGACGACAAATAAATTAAGAGTTCAATTTAACCAATGCATTTTACTCACAACACATAATTCAATCTTCTATAAGTAGGGTAAGTCACTCATTAAGGAAGTATTCTTAAATAAATTTGATCTTCTCACCTAAAGAGTTTGACAACAGAGTTGTATCAACTTAGAAAAGAAAATTTTAAAAAACTGATTTCTACTGCACTCCATTCTACTAGCAATTGCAGTAAACTTTGTCATGAAAGTTCTCTGGCTTAGTTGCTTTGACTGCCCGTCTAATAAACAGGAGATCCTGAGTTCAAATCTCCACAACACCGTGCTCTTTTTCATAGTTAAATAACAGATTATTTTCATTAGATGATCCTTTGATATAATGTTAAAATGAAAAATGTGAGTAACTTACTATTGAACAGTTCATCTTAATACTAAATAAAATTCCAAGTATTTTCAAGATGACAGAAGCAAGACTGTGAATGTAAAATGAAGGGTATATCAAAGAGGAAGATAAATATAAAATAAAGTGCTAGAGTTGAAGAAGAAAAGTGATACAATCCTCTACAATAATAATTTGTGAGCCACTGAAAAATGTAGTCTACTTTTATGAATACTTTTTAACTAAATCTTAGGTACTCTTCTTAAGTGATGGGGAATTCTTTTATGTTTAACGTAATAACACAGATAAAAAAAGACTCCACAGAAGGTATTGAAAAGCAATAATGGCAACTAAGTCAGTTATTCAATCATTTTAAGAGTAAGAGGTGCTGTGGCTTAGTGGTTAAAGCGCCTGTCTCGTAAACCGGAAATCCTCAGTTCAAATCTCAGCAGCACCTCAGTTTTGCTCCAAACTTATAGAATTTAATTTTTTCAAGTAAATATTAAATACAGTTTCAAAACAAGAGTAGTGTCCTGTTCACTTTAGAATGCTTCATCTCATAATGAAAAAAGCACTTGGTATTTTGCAGAATTTCAAAGCAATGCAATGAATGAATAAGGGAAATGAGAATTATAACAAACAGGAAATAGAAGAAAATTCAATTTAGAGTTGAATTTTTGTAATGCATTTCACTCACAAGAAATAATTCAATATTCTAAAAGAACGGTAAGCCACCTCTTAAGGAAGAATTTTTAAATAAATTTAGTGTTCTCACCTATGGTGTTTCAGAAGAGAGTTGTGGGAACTTAGAAAAGAAAATGAAAAAAAAAATGATTTCTATTTCACTCCATTCAGCTAACTATTCCAGTGAAGTTTGTCAAGCAGGTGCTGTGGCTTAGCTGGTTAAAGCGCCTGTCTAGTAAACAGGAGATCCTGAGTTCAAATCTCAGCAGCACCTTGATATTTTTATTCTTAAATTACAGATCAGTTTCCTTAGATACTCTCTGATACAATTAAAAAATGAAAAATATGAGTAATCTTACTAATAGACAGTTCATCTTAATATTAAATAAAATTCAGAGAATTTTCATGGTAACAGAAGCAAAACTTTGAATGTAAAATGAAGAGTAAATCAAATAGCAAGGTATATATGAACTAAAACCTTAGAGGTGAAGACAACTGATGTATTCCTCTACAATTATGATTTGTAAACCACTCAAAAATGTAATCTACTTTT
Source organism: Pleurodeles waltl (assembly GCF_031143425.1). NCBI lineage: Eukaryota > Metazoa > Chordata > Amphibia > Caudata > Salamandridae > Pleurodeles > Pleurodeles waltl. The sequence continues at coordinate 189,125,177 of NC_090447.1, forward strand.
ATAAGTACTTGTTAACTAAAATGTAGGTATTCTTGTTAAGTGATGGGGAATCCTTTTTTGTTCAACGTTTCAGCACAGATAAAGAAGACTGCACTAAAGGCACTGAGGACAAGTCATCTCCACTAAGTCAGTTATTCAATATTTGTAAGATAAGTAGGTGCTGTTGTTTAGTGGTCAAAGCTCCTGTCTCATAACTAGGATGCCCTGTGTTTAAATTCCAGCAACAATTTAGATTTAGACCAAACTTTTAAAATTCAATTTCTTCAAGTAAACGTTCAATAAAGCTTAAAAACAAGAGTAGTGTTCTGTTGACTTTAGAATGCTTGATCTCCAAATGAAACAAACACTTGGTGTTTTGCAGAATTCGAAAGTAATACCATAAATGAATAGGTGAAAAGAGAATGTCAAAGAGAAGGAAAGAGACGACAAATAAATTAAGAGTTCAATTTAACCAATGCATTTTACTCACAACACATAATTCAATCTTCTATAAGTAGGGTAAGTCACTCATTAAGGAAGTATTCTTAAATAAATTTGATCTTCTCACCTAAAGAGTTTGACAACAGAGTTGTATCAACTTAGAAAAGAAAATTTAAAAAAACTGATTTCTACTGCACTCCATTCTACTAGCAATTGCAGTAAACTTTGTCATGAAAGTTCTCTGGCTTAGTTGCTTTGACTGCCCGTCTAATAAACAGGAGATCCTGAGTTCAAATCTCCACAACACCGTGCTCTTTTTCATAGTTAAATAACAGATTATTTTCATTAGATGATCCTTTGATATAATGTTAAAATGAAAAATGTGAGTAACTTACTATTGAACAGTTCATCTTAATACTAAATAAAATTCCAAGTATTTTCAAGATGACAGAAGCAAGACTGTGAATGTAAAATGAAGGGTATATCAAAGAGGAAGATAAATATAAAATAAAGTGCTAGAGTTGAAGAAGAAAAGTGATACAATCCTCTACAATAATAATTTGTGAGCCACTGAAAAATGTAGTCTACTTTTATGAATACTTTTTAACTAAATCTTAGGTACTCTTCTTAAGTGATGGGGAATTCTTTTATGTTTAACGTAATAACACAGATAAAAAAAGACTCCACAGAAGGTATTGAAAAGCAATAATGGCAACTAAGTCAGTTATTCAATCATTTTAAGAGTAAGAGGTGCTGTGGCTTAGTGGTTAAAGTGCCTGTCTCGTAAACTGGAAATCCTCAGTTCAAATCTCAGCAGCACCTCAGTTTTGCTCCAAACTTATAGAATTTATTTTTTTCAAGTAAATATTAAATACAGTTTCAAAACAAGAGTAGTGTCCTGTTCACTTTAGAATGCTTCATCTCATAATGAAAAAAGCACTTGGTATTTTGCAGAATTTCAAAGCAATGCAATGAATGAATAAGGGAAATGAGAATTATAACAAACAGGAAATAGAAGAAAATTCAATTTAGAGTTGAATTTTTGTAATGCATTTCACTCACAAGACATAATTCAATATTCTAAAAGAACGGTAAGCCACCTCTTAAGGAAGAATTTTTAAATAAATTTAGTGTTCTCACCTATGGTGTTTCAGAAGAGAGTTGTGGGAACTTAGAAAAGAAAATGAAAAAAAAAATGATTTCTATTTCACTCCATTCAGCTAACTATTCCAGTGAGGTTTGTCAAGCAGGTGCTGTGGCTTAGCTGGTTAAAGCGCCTGTCTAGTAAACAGGAGATCCTGAGTTCAAATCTCAGCAGCACCTTGATATTTTTATTCTTAAATTACAGATCAGTTTCCTTAGATACTCTCTGATACAATTAAAAAATGAAAAATATGAGTAATCTTACTAATAGACAGTTCATCTTAATATTAAATAAAATTCAGAGAATTTTCATGGTAACAGAAGCAAAACTTTGAATGTAAAATGAAGAGTAAATCAAATAGCAAGGTATATATGAACTAAAACCTTAGAGGTGAAGACAACTGATGTATTCCTCTACAATTATGATTTGTAAACCACTCAAAAATGTAATCTACTTTTATAAGTACTTGTTAACTAAAATGTAGGTATTCTTGTTAAGTGATGGGGAATCCTTTTTTGTTCAACGTTTCAGCACAGATAAAGAAGACTGCACTAAAGGCACTGAGGACAAGTCATCTCCACTAAGTCAGTTATTCAATATTTGTAAGATAAGTAGGTGCTGTTGTTTAGTGGTCAAAGCTCCTGTCTCATAACTAGGATGCCCTGTGTTTAAATTCCAGCAACAATTTAGATTTAGACCAAACTTTTAAAATTCAATTTCTTCAAGTAAACGTTCAATAAAGCTTAAAAACAAGAGTAGTGTTCTGTTGACTTTAGAATGCTTGATCTCCAAATGAAACAAACACTTGGTGTTTTGCAGAATTCGAAAGTAATACCATAAATGAATAGGGGAAAAGAGAATGTGAAAGAAAAGGAAAGAGACGACAAATAAATTAAGAGTTCAATTTAACCAATGCATTTTACTCACAACACATAATTCAATCTTCTATAAGTAGGGTAAGTCACTCATTAAGGAAGTATTCTTAAAAAAAATGATTTTCTCACCTATAGAGTTTGACAACAGAGTTGTATCAACTTAGAAAAGAAAATTTTAAAAAACTGATTTCTACTGCACTCCATTCTACTAGCAATTGCAGTAAACTTTGTCATGAAAGTTCTCTGGCTTAGTTGCTTTGACTGCCAGTCTAATAAACAGGAGATCCTGAGTTCAAATGTCCACAACACCGTGCTCTTTTTCATAGTTAAATAACAGATTATTTTCATTAGATGATCCTTTGATATAATGTTAAAATGAAAAATGTGAGTAACTTACTATTGAACAGTTCATCTTAATACTAAATAAAATTCCGAGTATTTTCGAGATGACAGAAGCAAGACTGTGAATGTAAAATGAAGGGTATATCAAAGAGGAAGATAAATATAAAATAAAGTGCTAGAGTTGAAGAAGAAAAGTGATACAATCCTCTACAATAATAATTTGTGAGCCACTGAAAAATGTAGTCTACTTTTATGAATACTTTTTAAATAGATTTTAGGTACTCTTCTTAAGTGATGGGGAATTCTTTTATGTTTAACGTAATAACACAGATAAAAAAAGACTCCACAGAAGGTATTGAAAAGCAATAATGACAACTAAGTCAGTTATTCAATCATTTTAAGAGTAAGAGGTGCTGTGGCTTAGTGGTTAAAGCACCTGTCTCGTAAACAGGAAATCCTGAGTACAAATCTCAGCAGCACCTCAGCTTTGCTCCAAACTTATAGAATTGAATTTTTTCAAGTAAATATTAAATACAGTTTCAAAACAAGAGTAGTGTCCTGTTCACTTTAGAATGCTTCATCTCATAATGAAAAAAGCACTTGGTATTTTGCAGAATTTCAAAGCAATGCAATGAATGATTAAGGGAATTGAGAATTATAACAAAGAGGAAAGAGAAGAAAATTCAATTTAGAGTTGAATTTTTGTAATGCATTTCACTCACAAGACATAATTCAATATTCTAAAAGAACGGTAACCCACCTCTTAAGGAAGAATTTTTAAATAAATTTAGTGTTCTCACCTATAGTGTTTAAGAAGAGAGTTGTGGGAACTTAGAAAAGAAAATGAAAAAAAAAATGATTTCTATTTCACTCCATTCAGCTAACTATTCCAGTGATGTTTGTCAAGCAAGTGCTGTGGCTTAGCTGGTTAAAGCGCCTGTCTAGTAAACAGGAGATCCTGAGTTCAAATCTCAGCAGCACTTTGATATTTTTATTCTTAAATTACAGATCAGTTTCCTTAGATACTCTCTGATACAATTAAAAAATGAAAAATCTGAGTCATCTTACTAATAGACAGTTCATCTTTATATTAAATAAAATTCAGAGAATTTTCATGGTAACAGAAGCAAAACTTTGAATGTAAAATGAATAGTAAATCAAATAGCAAGGTATATATGAAATAAAACCTTAGAGTTGAAGACAACTGATGTATTCCTCTACAATTATTATTTGTAAACCACTCAAAAATGTAATCTACTTTTATAAGTACTTGTTAACTAAAATGTAGGTATTCTTGTTAAGTGATGGGGAATCCTTTTTTGTTCAACGTTTCAGCACAGATAAAGAAGACTGCACTAAAGGCACTGAGGACAAGTCATCTCCACTAAGTCAGTTATTCAATATTTGTAAGATAAGTAGGTGCTGTTGTTTAGTGGTCAAAGCTCCTGTCTCATAACTAGGATGTCCTGTGTTTAAATTCCAGCAACAATTTAGATTTAGTCCAAACTTTTAAAATTCAATTTCTTCAAGTAAACGTTCAATAAAGTTTAAAAACAAGAGTAGTGTTCTGTTGACTTTAGAATGTTTGATCTCCAAATGAAACAAACACTTGGTGTTTTGCAGAATTCGAAAGTAATACCATAAATGAATAGGGGAAAAGAGAATGTCAAAGAAAAGGAAAGAGACGACAAATAAATTAAGAGTTCAATTTAACCAATGCATTTTACTCACAACACATAATTCAATCTTCTATAAGTAGGGCAAGTCACTCATTAAGGAAGTATTCTTAAATAAATTTGATCTTCTCACCTATAGAGTTTGACAACAGAGTTGTATCAACATAGAAAAGAAAAGAAAATAAAACAGATTTCTACTGCACTCCATTCTACTAGCAATTGCAGTAAACTTTGTCATGAAAGTTCTATGGCTTAGTTGCTTTGACTGCCCGTCTAATAAACAGGAGATCCTGAGTTCAAATCTCCACAACACCGTGCTCTTTTTCATAGTTAAATAACAGATTATTTTCATTAAATGATCCTTTGATATAAGGTTAAAATGAAAAATTTGAGTAACTTACTATTGAACAGTTCATCTTAATACTAAATAAAATTCCGAGTATTTTCGAGATGACAGAAGCAAGACTGTGAATGTAAAATGAAGGGTATATCAAAGAGGAAGATAAATATAAAATAAAGTGCTAGAGTTGAAGAAGAAAAGTGATACAATCCTCTACAATAATAATTTGTGAGCCACTGAAAAATGTAGTCTACTTTTATGAATACTTTTAAACTAAATCTTAGGTACTCTTCTTAAGTGATGGGGAATTCTTTTATGTTTAACGTAATAACACAGATAAAAAAAGACTCCACAGAAGGTATTGAAAAGCAATAATGGCAACTAAGTCAGTTATTCAATCATTTTAAGAGTAGGAGGTGCTGTGGCTTAGAGGTTAAAGTGCCTGTTTCGTAAACAGGAAATCCTGAGTTCAAATCTCAGCAGCCCCTCAGTTTTGCTCCAAACTTATAGAATTGAATTTTTTCAAGCAAATATTAAATACAGTTTCAAAACAAGAGTAGTGTCCTGTTCACTTTAGAATGCTTCATCTCATAATGAAAAAAGCACTTGGTATTTTGCAGAATTTCAAAGCAATGCAATGAATAAGGGAAATAATAATTATAACAAAGAGGAAAGAGAAGAAAATTCAATTTAGAGTTGAATTTTTGTAATGCATTTCACTCACAAGACATAATTCAATATTCTAAAAGAACGGTAAGCCACCTCTTAAGGAATAATTTTTAAATAAATTTAGTGTTCTCACCTATAGTGTTTAAGAAGAGATTTGTGGGAACTTAGAAAAGAAAATGAAAAAAAAAATGATTTCTATTTCACTCCATTCAGCTAACTATTCCAGTGACATTTGTCAAGTAGGTGCTGTGGCTTAGCTGGTTAAAGCGCCTGTCTAGTAAACAGGAGATCCTGAGTACAAATCTCAGCAGCACCTTGATATTTGTATTCTTAAATTACCGATCAGTTTCCTTAGATACTCTCTGATACAATTAAAAAATGAAAAATCTGAGTCATCTTACTAATAGACAGTTCATCTTAATATTAAATAAAATTCAGAGAATTTTCATGGTAACAGAAGCAAAACTTTGAATGTAAAATGAATAGTAAATCAAATAGCAAGGTATATATGAACTAAAACCTTAGAGTTGAAGACAACTGATGTATTCCTCTACAATTATTATTTGTAAACCACTCAAAAATGTAATCTTCTTTTATAAGTACTTGTTAACTAAAATGTAGGTATTCTTGTTAAGTGATGGGGAATCCTTTTTTGTTCAACGTTTCAGCACAGATAAAGAAGACTGCACTAAAGGCACTGAGGACAAGTCATCTCCACTAAGTCAGTTATTCAATATTTGTAAGATAAGTAGGTGCTGTTGTTTAGTGGTCAAAGCTCCTGTCTCATAACTAGGATGTCCTGTGTTTAAATTCCAGCAACAATTTAGATTTAGTCCAAACTTTTAAAATTCAATTTCTTCAAGTAAACGTTCAATAAAGCTTAAAAACAAGAGTAGTGTTCTGTTGACTTTAGAATGCTTGATCTCCAAATGAAACAAACACTTGGTGTTTTGCAGAATTCGAAAGTAATACCATAAATGAATAGGGGAAAAGAGAATGTCAAAGAAAAGGAAAGAGACGACAAATAAATTAAGAGTTCAATTTAACCAATGCATTTTACTCACAACACATAATTCAATCTTCTATAAGTAGGGCAAGTCACTCATTAAGGAAGTATTCTTAAATAAATTTGATCTTCTCACCTATAGAGTTTGACAACAGAGTTGTATCAACATAGAAAAGAAAAGAAAAAAAAACAGATTTCTACTGCACTCCATTCTACTAGCAATTGCAGTAAACTTTGTCATGAAAGTTCTATGGCTTAGTTGCTTTGACTGCCCGTCTAATAAACAGGAGATCCTGAGTTCAAATCTCCACAACACCGTGCTCTTTATCATAGTTAAATAACAGATTATTTTCATTAAATGATCCTTTGATATAATGTTAAAATGAAAAATTTGAGTAACTTACTATTGAACAGTTCATCTTAATACTAAATAAAATTCCGAGTATTTTCGAGATGACAGAAGCAAGACTGTGAATGTAAAATGAAGGGTATATCAAAGAGGAAGATAAATATAAAATAAAGTGCTAGAGTTGAAGAAGAAAAGTGATACAATCCTCTACAATAATAATTTGTGAGCCACTGAAAAATGTAGTCTACTTTTATGAATACTTTTTAACTAAATCTTAGGTACTCTTCTTAAGTGATGGGGAATTCTTTTATGTTTAACGTAATAACACAGATAAAAAAAGACTCCACAGAAGGTATTGAAAAGCAATAATGGCAACTAAGTCAGTTATTCAATCATTTTAAGAGTAAGAGGTGCTGTGGCTTAGTCGTTAAAGTGCTTGTCTCGTAAACAGGAAATCTTGAGTTCAAATCTCAGCCGCACCTCAGTTTTGCTCCAAACTTATAGAATTGAATTTTTTCAAGTAAATATTAAATACAGTTTCAAAACAAGAGTAGTGTCCTCTTCACTTTAGAATGCTTCATCTCATAATGAAAAAAGCACTTGGTATTTTGCAGAATTTCAAAGCAATGCAATGAATGAATAAGGGAAATGAGAATTATAACAAAGAGGAAAGAGAAGAAAATTCAATTTAGAGTTAAATTTTTGTAATGCATTTCACTCACAAGACATAATTCAATATTCTAAAAGAACGGTAAGCCACCTCTTAAATAAGAATTTTTAAATAAATTTAGTGTTCTCACCTATAGTGTTTCAGAAGAGAGTTGTGGGAACTTAGAAAATAAAATAAAAAAAAAAATGATTTCTATTTCACTCCATTCAGCTAACTGTTCCAGTAACGGTTGTCAAGCAGGTGCTGTGGCTTAGCTGGTTAAAGCGCCTGTCTAGTAAACAGGAGATCCTGAGTTCAAATCTCAGCAGCACCTTGATATTTTTATTCTTAAATTACAGATCAGTTTCATGAGATACTCTCTGATACAATTAAAAAATGAAAAATCTGAGTCATCTTACTAATAGACAGTTCATCTTAATATTAATTGCAATTCAGAGAATTTTCATGGTAACAGAAGCAAAACTTTGAATGTAAAATGAAGAGTAAATCAAATAGCAAGGTATATATGAACTAAAACCTTAGAGTTGAAGACCACTGATGTATTCCTCTACAATTATTATTTGAAAACCACTCAAAAATGTAATCTACTTTTATAAGTACTTGTTAACTAAAATGAAGGTATTCTTGTTAAGTGATGGGGAATCCTTTTTTGTTCAACGTTTCACCACAGATAAAGAAGACTCCACTAAAGGCACTGAGGACAAGTCATCTCCACTAAGTCAGTTATTCAATATTTGTAAGATAAGTAGGTGCTGTTGTTTAGTGGTCAAAGCTCCTGTCTCATAACTAGGATGTCCTGTGTTTAAATTCCAGCAACAATTTAGATTTAGTCCAAACTTTTAAAATTCAATTTCTTCAAGTAAACGTTCAATAAAGCTTAAAAACAAGAGTAGTGTTCTGTTGACTTTAGAATGCTTGATCTCCAAATGAAACAAACACTTGGTGTTTTGCAGAATTCGAAAGTAATACCATAAATGAATAGGGGAAAAGAGAATGTCAAAGAAAAGGAAAGAGACGACAATTAAATTAAGAGTTCAATTTAACCAATGCATTTTACTCACAACACATAATTCAATCTTCTATAAGTAGGGTAAGTCACTCATTAAGGAAGTATTCTTAAATAAATTTGATCTTCTCACCTATAGAGTTTGACAACAGAGTTGTATCAACTTAGAAAAGAAAATAAAAAAAACAGATTTCTACTGCACTCCATTCTACTAGCAATTGCAGTAAACTTTGTCATGAAAGTTCTCTGGCTTAGTTGCTTTGACTGCCTGTCTAGTAACCAGGAGATCCTGAGTTCAAATCTCCACAACACCGTGCTCTTTTTCATAGTTAAATAACAGATTATTTTCATTAGATGATCCTTTGATATAATGTTAAAATGAAAAATTTGAGTAACTTACTATTGAACAGTTCATCTTAATACTAAATAAAATTCCGAGTATTTTCGAGATGACAGAAGTAAGACTGTGAATGTAAAATGAAGGGTATATCAAAGAGGAAGATAAATATAAAATAAAGTGCTAGAGTTGAAGAAGAAAAGTGATACAATCCTCTACAATAATAATTTGTGAGCCACTGAAAAATGTAGTCTGCTTTTATGAATACTTTTAAACTAAATCTTAGGTACTATTCTTAAGTGATGGGGAATTCTTTTATGTTTAACGTAATAACACAGATAAAAAAAGACTCCACAGAAGGTACTGAAAAGCAATAATGACAACTAAGTCAGTTATTCAATCATTTGAAGAGTAAGAGGTGCTGTGGCTTAGTGGTTAAAGCGCCTGTCTCGTAAACAGGAAATGCTGAGCTCAAATCTCAGCAGCACCTCAGTTTTGCTCCAAACTTATAGAATTGAATTTTTTCAAGTAAATATTAAATACAGTTTCAAAACAAGAGTAGTTTCCTGTTCACTTTAGAATGCTTCATCTCATAATGAAAAAAGCACTTGGTATTTTGCAGAATTTCAAAGCAATGCAATGAATAAGGGAAATGAGAATTGTAACAAAGAGGAAAGAGAAGAAAATTCAATTTAGAGTTGAATTTTTGTAATGCATTTCACACACAAGACATAATTCAATATTCTAAAAGAACTGTAACCCACCTCTTAAGGAAGAATTTTTAAATAAATTTAGTGTTCTCACCTATAGTGTTTAAGAAGAGAGTTGTGGGAACTTAGAAAAGAAAATGAAAAAAAAATGATTTCTATTTTACTCCATTCAGCTAACTATTCCAGTGATGTTTGTCAAGCAAGTGCTGTGGCTTAGCTGGTTAAAGCGCCTGTCTAGTAAACAGGAGATCCTGTGTTCAAATCTCAGCAGCACTTTGATATTTTTATTCTTAAAATACAGATCAGTTTCCTTAGATACTCTCTGATACAATTAAAAAATGAAAAATCTGAGTCATCTTACTAATAGACAGTTCATCTTAATATTAAATAAAATTCAAAGAATTTTCATGGTAACAGAAGCAAAACTTTGAATGTAAAATGAAGAGTAAATCAAATAGCAAGGTATATATGAACTAAAACCTTAGAGTTGAAGACAACTGATGTATTCCTCTACAATTATTATTTGTAAACCACTCAAAAATGTAATCTACTTTTATAAGTACTTGTTAACTAAAATGTAGGTATTCTTGTTAAGTGATGGGGAATCCTTTTTTGTTCAACGTTTCAGCACAGATAAAGAAGACTGCACTAAAGCACTGAGGACAAGTCATCTCCACTAAGTCAGTTATTCAATATTTGTAAGATAAGTAGGTGCTGTTGTTTAGTGGTCAAAGCTCCTGTCTCATAACTAGGATGTCCTGTGTTTAAATTCCAGCAACAATTTAGATTTAGTCCAAACTTTTAAAATTCAATTTCTTCAAGTAAACGTTCAATAAAGCTTAAAAACAAGAGTAGTGTTCTGTTGACTTTAGAATGCTTGATCTCCAAATGAAACAAACACTTGGTGTTTTGCAGAATTCGAAAGTAATACCATAAATGAATAGGGGAAAAGAGAATGTCAAAGAAAAGGAAAGAGACGACAAATAAATTAAGAGTTCAATTTAACCAATGCATTTTACTCACAACACATAATTCAATCTTCTATAAGTAGGGCAAGTCACTCATTAAGGAAGTATTCTTAAATAAATTTGATCTTCTCACCTATAGAGTTTGACAACAGAGTTGTATCAACATAGAAAAGAAAAGAAAAAAAAACAGATTTCTACTGCACTCCATTCTACTAGCAATTGCAGTAAACTTTGTCATGAAAGTTCTATGGCTTAGTTGCTTTGACTGCCCGTCTAATAAACAGGAGATCCTGAGTTCAAATCTCCACAACACCGTGCTTTTTTTCATAGTTAAATAACAGATTATTTTCATTAAATGATCCTTTGATATAATGTTAAAATGAAAAATTTGAGTAACTTACTATTGAACAGTTCATCTTAATACTAAATAAAATTCCGAGTATTTTCGAGATGACAGAAGCAAGACTGTGAATGTAAAATGAAGGGTATATCAAAGAGGAAGATAAATATAAAATAAAGTGCTAGAGTTGAAGAAGAAAAGTGATACAATCCTCTACAATAATAATTTGTGAGCCACTGAAAAATGTAGTCTACTTTTATGAATACTTTTTAACTAAATCTTAGGTACTCTTCTTAAGTGATGGGGAATTCTTTTATGTTTAACGTAATAACACAGATAAAAAAAGAGTCCACAGAAGGTATTGAAAAGCAATAATGGCAACTAAGTCAGTTATTCAATCATTTTAAGGGTAAAAGTTGCTGTGACTTAGTGGTTAAAGCGCCTGTCTCATAAACAGGAAATGCTGAGTTCAAATCTCAGCAGCACCTCAGTTTTGCTCCAAACATATAGAATTTAATTTTTTCAAGTAAATATTAAATACAGTTTCAAAACAAGAGTAGTGTCCTGTTCACTTTAGAATGCTTCATCTCATAATGAAAAAAGCACTTGGTATTTTGCAGAATTTCAAAGCAATGCAATGAATAAGGGAAATGAGAATTATAACAAAGAGGAAAGAGAAGAAAATTCAATTTAGAGTTGAATTTTTGTAATGCATTTCACTCACAAGACATAATTCAATATTCTAAAAGAACGGTAACCCACCTCTTAAGGAAGAATTTTAAAATAAATTTAGTGTTCTCACCTATAGTGTTTAAGAAGAGAGTTGTGGGAACTTAGAAAAGAAAATGAAAAAAAAAGGATTTCTATTTTACTCCATTCAGCTAACTATTCCAGTGACATTTGTCAAGCAGGTGCTGTGGCTTAGCTTGTTAAAGCGCCTGTCTAGTAAACAGGAGATCCTGAGTTCAAATCTCAGCAGCACCTTGATATTCATATTCTTAAATTACAGGTCAGTTTCCTTAGATACTCTCTGATACAATTAAAAAATGAAAAATCTGAGTCATCTTACTAATAGACAATTTATCTTAATATTAAATAAAATTCAGAGAATTTTCATGGTAACAGAAGCAAAACTTTGAATGTTAAATGAAGAGTAAATCAAATAGCAAGGTATATATGAACTAAAACCTTAGAGTTGAAGGCAACTGATGTATTCCTCTACAATTATTATTTGTAAACCACTCAAAAATGTAATCTACTTTTATAAGTGCTTGTTAACTAAAATATAGGTATTCTTGTTAAGTGATGGGGAATCCTTTTTTGTTCAACGTTTCACCACAGATAAAGAAGACTGCACTAAAGGCACTGAGGACAAGTCATCATTTTAAGGGTAAGAGGTGCTGTTATTCAATATTTGTAAGATAAGTAGGTGCTGTTGTTTAGTGGTCAAAGCTCCTGTCTCATAACTAGGATGTCCTGTGTTTAAATTCCAGCAACAATTTAGATTTAGTCCAAACTTTTAAAATTCAATTTCTTCAAGTAAACGTTCAATAAAGTTTAAAAACAAGAGTAGTGTTCTGTTGACTTTAGAATGCTTGATCTCCAAATGAAACAAACACTTGGTGTTTTGCAGAATTCGAAAGTAATACCATAAATGAATAGGGGAAAAGAGAATGTCAAAGAAAAGGAAAGAGTCGACAAATAAATTAAGAGTTCAATTTAACCAATGCATTTTACTCACAACACATAATTCAATCTTCTATAAGTAGGGTAAGTCACTCATTAAGGAAGTATTCTTAAATAAATTCGATCTTCTCACCTATAGAGTTTGACAACAAAATTGTATCAATTTAGAAAAGAAAAGAAAAAAAACAGATTTCTACTGCACTCCATTCTACTAGAAATTGCAGTAAACTTTGTCATGAAAGTGCTCTGGCTTAGTTACTTTGACTGCCTGTCTAATAAACAGGAGATCCTGAGCTCAAATCTCCACAACACCGTGCTCTTTTTCATAGTTAAATAACAGATTATTTTCATTAGATGATCCTTTGATATAATGTTAAAATGAAAAATGTGAGTAACTTACTATTGAACAGTTCATCTTAATACTAAATAAAATTCCGAGTATTTTCGAGATGACAGAAGCAAGACTGTGAATGTAAAATGAAGGGTATATCAAAGAGGAAGATAAATATAAAATAAAGTGCTAGAGTTGAAGAAGGAAAGTGATACAATCCTCTACAATAATAATTTGTGAGCCACTGAAAAATGTAGTCTACTTTTATGAATACTTTTTAACTAAATCTTAGGTACTCTTCTTAAGTGATGGGGAATTCTTTTATGTTTAACGTAATAACACAGATAAAAAAAGACTCCACAGAAGGTATTGAAAAGCAATATTGGCAACTAAGTCAGTTATTCAATCGCTTTAAAAGTAAGAGGTGCTGTGGCTTAGTGGTTAAAGCGCCTGTCTCGTAAACAGGAAATCCTCAGTTCAAATCTCAGCAGCACCTCAGTTTTGCTCCAAATTCATAGAATTGAATTTTTTCAAGTAAATATTAAATACAGTTTCAAAACAAGAGTAGTGTCCTGTTCACTTTAGAATGCTTCATCTCATAATGAAAAAAGCACTTGGTATTTTGCAGAATTTCAAAGGAATGCAATGAATGAATAAGGGAAATGAGAATTATAACAAAGAGGAAAGAGAAGAAAATTCAATTTAGAGTTGAATTTTTGTAATGCATTTCACTCACAAGACATAATTCAATATTCTAAAAGAACGGTAAGCCACCTCTTAAGGAAGAATTTTTAAATAAATTTAGTGTTCTCACCTATTGTGTTTCAGAAGAGAGTTGTGGGAACTTAGAAAAGAAAATGAAAAAAAAAATGATTTCTATTTCACTCCATTCAGCTAACTATTCCAGTGAGGTTTGTCAAGCAGGTGCTGTGGCTTAGCTGGTTAAAGCACCTGTCTAGTAAACAGGAGGTCCTGAGTTCAAATCTCAGCAGCACCTTGATATTTTTATTCTTAAATTACAGATCAGTTTCCTTAGATACTCTCTGATACAATTAAAAAATGAAAAATCTGAGTCATCTTACTAATAGACAGTTCATCTTAATATTAAATAAAATTCAGAGAATTTTCATGGTAACAGAAGGAAAACTTTGAATGTAAAATGAAGAGTAAATCAAATAGCAAGGTATATATGAACTAAAACCTTAGAGTTGAAGACAACTGATGTATTCCTCTACAATTATGATTTGTAAACCACTCAAAAATGTAATCTACTTTTATAAGTACTTGTTAACTAAAATGTAGGTATTCTTGTTAAGTGATGGGGAATCCTTTTTTGTTCAACGTTTCAGCACAGATAAAGAAGACTGCACTAAAGGCACTGAGGACAAGTCATCTCCACTAAGTCAGTTATTCAATATTTGTAAGATAAGTAGGTGCTGTTGTTTAGTGGTCAAAGCTCCTGTCTCATAACTAGGATGTCCTGTGTTTAAATTCCAGCAACAATTTAGATTTAGACCAAACTTTTAAAATTCAATTTCTTCAAGTAAACGTTCAATAAAGCTTAAAAACAAGAGTAGTGTTCTGTTGACTTTTGAATGCTTGATCTCCAAATGAAACAAACACTTGGTGTTTTGCAGAATTCGAAAGTAATACCATAAATGAATAGGGGAAAAGAGAATGTCAAAGAAAAGGAAAGAGACGACAAATAAATGAAGAGTTCAATTTAACCAATGCATTTTACTCACAACACATAATTCAATCTTCTATAAGTAGGGTAAGTCACTCATTAAGGAAGTATTCTTAAATAAATTTGATTTTCTCACCTATAGAGTTTGACAACAGAGTTGTATCAACTTATAAAATAAAATAAAAAAAACAGATTTCTACTGCACTCCATTCTACTAGCAATTGCAGTAAACTTTGTCATGAAAGTTCTCTGGCTTAGTTGCTTTGACTGCCCGTCTAATAAACAGGAGATCCTGAGTTCAAATCTCCACAACACCGTGCTCTTTTTCATAGTTAAATAACAGATTATTTTCATTAGATGATCCTTTGATATAATGTTAAAATGAAAAATTTGAGTAACTTACTATTGAACAGTTCATCTTAATACTGAATAACATTCAGAGTATTTTCGAGATGACAGAAGCAAGACTGTGAATGTAAAATGAAGGGTATATCAAAGAGGAAGATAAATATAAAATAAAGTGATAGAGTTGAAGAAGAAAAGTGATACAATCCTCTACAATAATAATTTGTGAGCCACTGAAAAATTTAGTCTACTTTTATGAATACTTTTTAACTAAATCTTAGGTCCTCTTCTTAAGTGATGGGGAATTCTTTTATGTTTAACGTAATAACACAGATAAAAAAAGACTCCACAGAAGGTATTGAAAAGCAATAATGGCAACTAGGTCAGTTATTCAATCATTTTAAGAGTAAGAGGTGCTGTGGCTTAGTGGTTAGAGCGCCTGTCTCGTAAACAGGAAATGCTGACTTCAAATCTCAGCAGCACCTCAGTTTTGCTCCAAACTTATAGAATTGAATTTTTTCAAGTAAATATTAAATACAGTTTCAAAACAAGAGTAGTGTCCTGTTCACTTTAGAATGCTTCATCTCATAATGAAAAAAGCACTTGGTATTTTGCAGAATTTCAAAGCAATGCAATGAATGAGTAAGGGAAATGAGAATTATAACAAAGAGGAAAGAGAAGAAAATTCAATTTAGAGTTGAATTTTTGTAATGCATTTCACTCACAAGACATAATTCAATATTCTAAAAGAACGGTAAGCCACCTCTTAAGGAAGAATTTTTAAATAAATTTAGTGTTCTCACCTATAGTGTTTCAGAAGAGAGTTGTGGGAACTTAGAAAAGAAAATGAAAAAAAAATGATTTCTATTTCACTCCATTCAGCTAACTATTCCAGTGAGGTTTGTCAAGCAGGTGCTGTGGCTTAGCTGGTTAAAGCGCCTGTCTAGTAAACAGGAGATCCTGAGTTCAAATCTCAGCAGCACCTTGATATTTTTATTCTTAAATTACAGATCAGTTTCCTTAGATACTCTCTGATACAATTAAAAAATGAAAAATCTGAGTCATCTTACTAATAGACAGTTCATCTTAATATTGAATAAAATTCAGAGAATTTTCATGGTAACAGAAGCAAAACTTTGAATGTAAAATGAAGAGTAAATCAAATAGCAAGGTATATATGCACTAAAACCTTAGAGTTGAAGACAACTGATGTATTCCTCTACAATTATGATTTGAAAACCACTCAAAAATGTAATCTACTTTTATAAGTACTTGTTAACTAAAATGTAGGTATTCTCGTTAAGTGATGGGGAATCCTTTTTTGTTCAACGTTTCAGCACAGATAAAGAAGTCTGCACTAAAGGCACTGAGGACAAGTCATCTCCACTAAGTCAGTTATTCAATATTTGTAAGATAAGTAGGTGCTGTTGTTTAGTGGTCAAAGCTCCTGTCTCATAACTAGGATGTCCTGTGTTTAAATTCCAGCAACAATTTAGATTTAGACCAAACTTTTAAAATTCAATTTCTTCAAGTAAACGTTCAATAAAGCTTAAAAACAAGAGTAGTGTTCTGTTGACTTTTGAATGCTTGATCTCCAAATAAAACAAACACTTGGTGTTTTGCAGAATTCGAAAGTAATACCATAAATGAATAGGGGAAAAGAGAATGTCAAAGAAAAGGAAAGAGACGACAAATAAATTAAGAGTTCAATTTAACCAATGCATTTTACTCACAACACATAATTCAATCTTCTATAAGTAGGGTAAGTCACTCATTAAGGAAGTATTCTTAAATAAATTTGATTTTCTCACCTATAGAGTTTGACAACAGAGTTGTATCAACTTAGAAAAGAAAATAAAAAAAAACAGATTTCTACTGCACTCCATTCTACTAGCAATTGCAGTAAACTTTGTCATGAAAGTTCTCTGGCTTAGTTGCTTTGACTGCCCGTCTAATAAACAGGAGATCCTGAGTTCAAATCTCCACAACACCGTGCTCTTTTTCATAGTTAAATAACAGATTATTTTCATTAGATGATCCTTTGATATAATGTTAAAATGAAAAATTTGAGTAACTTACTATTGAACAGTTCATCTTAATACTGAATAACATTCCGAGTATTTTCGAGATGACAGAAGCAAGACTGTGAATGTAAAATGAAGGGTATATCAAAGAGGAAGATAAATATAAAATAAAGTGCTAGAGTTGAAGAAGAAAAGTGATACAATCCTCTACAATAATAATTTGTGAGCCACTGAAAAATGTAGTCTACTTTTATGAATACTTTTTAACTAAATCTTAGGTACTCTTCTTAAGTGATGGGGAATTCTTTTATGTTTAACGTAATAACACAGATAAAAAAATGACTCCACAGAAGGTATTGAAAAGCAATAATGATAACTAAGTCAGTTATTCAATCATTTTAGGAGTAAGAGGTGCTGTGGCTTAGTGGTTAAAGCGCCTGTCTAGTAAACCGAAAATCCTGAGTTCAAATCTCAGCAGCACCTCAGTTTTGCTCCAAACTTATAGAATTGAATTTTTTCAAGTAAATATTAAATAGAGTTTCAAAACAAGAGTAGTGTCCTGTTCACTTTAGAATGCTTCATCTCATAATGAAAAAAGCACTTGGTATTTTGCAGAATTTCAAAGCAATGCAATGAATGAATAAGGGAAATGAGAATTATAACAAAGAGGAAAGAGAAGAAAATTCAATTTAGAGTTGAATTTTTGTAATGCATTTCACTCACAAGACATAATTCAATATTCTAAAAGAACGGTAAGCCACCTCTTAAGGAAGAATTTTTAAATAAATTTAGTGTTCTCACCTATAGTGTTTCAGAAGAGAGTTGTGGGAACTTAGAAAAGAAAATGAAAAAAAAAACGATTTCTATTTCACTCCATTCAGCTAACTATTCCAGTGAGGTTTGTCAAGCAGGAGTTGTGGCTTAGCTGGTTAAAGCGCTTGTCTAGTAAACAGGAGATCCTGAGTTCAAATCTCAGCAGCACCTTGATATTTTTATTCTTAAATTACAGATCAGTTTCCTTAGATACTCTCTGATACAATTAAAAAATGAAAAATCTGAGTCATCTTACTAATAGACAGTTCATCTTAATATTAAATAAAATTCAGAGAATTTTCATGGTAACAGAAGCAAAACTTTGAATGTAAAATGAAGAGTAAATCAAATAGCAAGGTATATATGAACTAAAACCTTAGAGTTGAAGACAACTGATGTATTCCTCTACAATTATTATTTGTAAACCACTCAAAAATGTAATCTACTTTTATAAGTACTTGTTAACTAAAATGTAGGTATTCTTGTTAAGTGATGGGGAATCCTTTTTTGTTCAACGTTTCAGCACAGATAAAGAAAACTGCACTAAAGGCACAGAGGACAAGTCATCTCCACTAAGTCAGTTATTCAATATTTGTAAAATAAGTAGGTGCTGTTGTTTAGTGGTCAAAGCTCCTGTCTCATAACTAGGATGCCCTGTGTTTAAATTCCAGCAACAATTTAGATTTAGACCATACTTTTAAAATTCAATTTCTTCAAGTAAACGTTCAATAAAGCTTAAAAACAAGAGTAGTGTTCTGTTGACTTTAGAATGCTTGATCTCCAAATGAAACAAACACTTGGTGTTTTGCAGAATTCGAAAGTAATACCATAAATGAGTAGGGGAAAAGAGAATGTCAAAGAAAAGGAAAGAGACGACAAATAAATTAAGAGTTCAATTTAACCAATGCATTTTACTCACAACACATAATTCAATCTTCTATAAGTAGGGTAAGTCACTCATTAAGGAAGTATTCTTAAATAAATTTGATTTTCTCACCTATAGAGTTTGACAACAGAGTTGTATCAACTTAGAAAAGAAAATAAAAAAAAACAGATTTCTACTGCACTCTATTCTACTAGCAATTGCAGTAAACTTTGTCAAGAAAGTACTCTGCCGTAGTTGCTTTGACTGCCCGTCTAATAAACAGGAGATCCTGAATTCAAATCTCCACAACACCGTGCTCTTTTTCATAGTTAAATAACAGATTATTTTCATTAGATGATCCTTTGATATAATGTTAAAATGAAAAATGTGAGTAACTTACTATTGAACAGTTCATCTTAATACTAAATAAAATTCCGAGTATTTTCGAGATGACAGAAGCAAGACTGTGAATGTAAAATGAAGGGTATATCAAAGAGGAAGATAAATATAAAATAAAGTGCTAGAGTTGAAGAAGAAAAGTGATACAATCCTCTACAATAATAATTTGTGAGCCACTGAAAAATGTAGTCTACTTTTATGAATACTTTTTAACTAAATCTTAGGTACTCTTCTTAAGTGATGGCGAATTCTTTTATGTTTAACGTAATAACACAGATAAAAAAAGACTCCACAGAAGGTATTGAAAAGCAATAATGGCAACTAAGTCAGTTATTCAATCATTTTAAGAGTAAGAGGTGCTGTGGCTTAGTGGTTAGAGCGCCTGTCTCGTAAACAGGAAATGCTGACTTCAAATCTCAGCAGCACCTCAGTTTTGCTCCAAACTTATAGAATTGAATTTTTTCAAGTAAATATTAAATACAGTTTCAAAACAAGAGTAGTGTCCTGTTCACTTTAGAATGCTTCATCTCATAATGAAAAAAGCACTTGGTATTTTGCAGAATTTCAAAGCAATGCAATGAATGAGTAAGGGAAATGAGAATTATAACAAAGAGGAAAGAGAAGAAAATTCAATTTAGAGTTGAATTTTTGTAATGCATTTCACTCACAAGACATAATTCAATATTCTAAAAGAACGGTAAGCCACCTCTTAAGGAAGAATTTTTAAATAAATTTAGTGTTCTCACCTATAGTGTTTCAGAAGAGAGTTGTGGGAACTTAGAAAAGAAAATGAAAAAAAAAATGATTTCTATTTCACTCCATTCAGCTAACTATTCCAGCGAGGTTTGTCAAGCAGGTGCTGTGGCTTAGCTGGTTAAAGCGCCTGTCTAGTAAACAGGAGATCCTGAGTTCAAATCTCAGCAGCACTTTGATATTTTTATTCTTAAATTACAGATCAGTTTCCTTAGATACTCTCTGATACAATTAAAAAATGAAAAATCTGAGTCATCTTACTAATAGACAGTTCATCTTAATATTAAATAAAATTCAGAGAATTTTCATGGTAACAGAAGCAAAACTTTGAATGTAAAATGAAGAGTAAATCAAATAGCAAGGTATATATGAACTAAAACCTTAGAGTTGAAGACAACTGATGTATTCCTCTACAATTATTATTTGAAAACCACTCAAAAATAAAATCTACTTTTATAAGTACTTGTGAACTAAAATGTAGGTATTCTTGTTAAGTGATGGGGAATCCTTTTTTGTTCAACGTTTCACCACAGATAAAGAAGACTCCACTAAAGGCACTGAGGACAAGTCATCTCCACTAAGTCAGTTATTCAATATTTGTAAGATAAGTAGGTGCTGTTGTTTAGTGGTCAAAGCTCCTGTCTCATAACTAGGATGTCCTGTGTTTAAATTCCAGCAACAATTTAGATTTAGTCCAAACTTTTAAAATTCAATTTCTTCAAGTAAACGTTCAATAAAGTTTAAAAACAAGAGTAGTGTTCTGTTGACTTTAGAATGCTTGATCTCCAAATGAAACAAACACTTGGTGTTTTGCAGAATTCGAAAGTAATACCATAAATGAATAGGGGAAAAGAGAATGTCAAAGAAAAGGAAAGAGACGACAAATAAATTAAGAGTTCAATTTAACCAATGCATTTTACTCACAACACATAATTCAATCTTCTATAAGTAGGGTAAGTCACTCATTAAGGAAGTATTCTTAAATAAATTTGATCTTCTCACCTATAGAGTTTGACAACAGAGTTGTATCAACTTAGAAAAGAAAATAAAAAAAAACAGATTTCTACTGCACTCCATTCTACTAGCAATTGCAGTAAACTTTGTCATGAAAGTTATCTGGCTTAGTTGCTTTGACTGCCCGTCTAATAAACAGGAGATCCTGAGTTCAAATCTCCACAACACCGTGCTCTTTTTCATAGTTAAATAACAGATTATTTTCATTAGATGATCCTTTGATATAATGTTAAAATGAAAAATTTGAGTAACTTACTATTGAACAGTTCATCTTAATACTGAATAACATTCCGAGTATTTTCGAGATGACAGAAGCAAGACTGTGAATGTAAAATGAAGGGTATATCAAAGAGGAAGATAAATATAAAATAAAGTGATAGAGTTGAAGAAGAAAAGTGATACAATCCTCTACAATAATAATTTGTGAGCCACTGAAAAATGTAGTCTACTTTTATGAATACTTTTTAACTAAATCTTAGGTACTCTTCTTAAGTGATAGGGAATTCTTTTATGTTTAACGTAATAACACAGATAAAAAAAGACTCCACAGAAGGTATTGAAAAGCAATAATGATAACTAAGTCAGTTATTCAATCATTTTAAGAGTAAGAGGTGCTGTGGCTTAGTGGTTAAAGCACCTGTCTCGTAAACAGGAAATCCTGAGTTCAAATCTCAGCAGCACCATAGTTTTGCTCCAAACTTATAGAATTGAATTTTTTCAAGTAAATATTAAATAGAGTTTCAAAACAAGAGTAGTGTCCTGTTCACTTTAGAATGCTTCATCTCATAATGAAAAAAGCACTTGGTATTTTGCAGAATTTCAAAGCAATGCAATGAATGAATAAGGGAAATGAGAATTATAACAAAGAGGAAAGAGAAGAAAATTCAATTTAGAGTTGAATTTTTGTAATGCATTTCACTCACAAGACATAATTCAATATTCTAAAAGAACGGTAAGCCACCTCTTAAGGAAGAATTTTTAAATAAATTTAGTGTTCTCACCTATAGTGTTTCAGAAGAGAGTTGTGGGAACTTAGAAAAGAAAATGAAAAAAAAAATGATTTCTATTTCACTCCATTCAGCTAACTATTCCAGTGAGGTTTGTCAAGCAGGTGTTGTGGCTTAGCTGGTTAAAGCGCCTGTCTAGTAAACAGGAGATCCTGAGTTCAAATCTCAGCAGCACCTTGATATTTTTATTCTTAAATTACAGATCAGTTTCCTTAGATACTCTCTGATACAATTAAAAAATGAAAAATCTGAGTCATCTTACTAATAGACAGTTCATCTTAATATTAAATAAAATTCAGAGAATTTTCATGGTAACAGAAGCAAAACTTTGAATGTAAAATGAAGAGTAAATCAAATAGCAAGGTATATATGAACTAAAACCTTAGAGTTGAAGACAACTGATGTATTCCTCTACAATTATTATTTGTAAACCACTCAAAAATGTAATCTACTTTTATAAGTACTTGTTACCTAAAATGTAGGTATTCTTGTTATGTGATGGGGAATCCTTTTTTTGTTCAACGTTTCAGCACAGATAAAGAAGACTGCACTAAAGGCACTGAGGACAAGTCATCTCCACTAAGTCAGTTATTCAATATTTGTAAAATAAGTAGGTGCTGTTGTTTAGTGGTCAAAGCTCCTGTCTCATAACTAGGATGCCCTGTGTTTAAATTCCAGCAACAATTTAGATTTAGACCATACTTTTAAAATTCAATTTCTTCAAGTAAACGGTCAATAAAGCTTAAAAACAAGAGTAGTGTTCTGTTGACTTTAGAATGCTTGATCTCCAAATGAAACAAACACTTGGTGTTTTGCAGAATTCGAAAGTAATACCATAAATGAATAGGGGAAAATAGAATGTCAAAGAAAAGGAAAGAGACGACAAATAAATTAAGAGTTCAATTTAACGAATGCATTTTACTCACAACACATAATTCAATCTTCTATAAGTAGGGTAAGTCACTCATTAAGGAAGTATTCTTAAATAAATTTGATTTTCTCACCTATAGAGTTTGACAACAGAGTTGTATCAACTTAGAAAAGAAAAAAAAAAAAACAGATTTCTACTGCACTCTATTCTACTAGCAATTGCAGTAAACTTTGTCAAGAAAGTACTCTGGCTTAGTTGCTTTGACTGCCCGTCTAATAAACAGGAGATCCTGAGTTCAAATCTCCACAACACCGTGCTCTTTTTCATAGTTAAATAACAGATTATTTTCATTAGATGATCCTTTGATATAATGTTAAAATGAAAAATGTGAGTAACTTACTATTGAACAGTTCATCTTAATACTAAATAAAATTCCGAGTATTTTCGAGATGACAGAAGCAAGACTGTGAATGTAAAATGAAGGGTATATCAAAGAGGAAGATAAATATAAAATAAAGTGCTAGAGTTGAAGAAGAAAAGTGATACAATCCTCTACAATAATAATTTGTGAGCCACTGAAAAATGTAGTCTACTTTTATGAATACTTTTTAACTAAATCTTAGGTACTCTTCTTAAGTGATGGGGAATTCTTTTATGTTTAACGTAATAACACAGATAAAAAAAGACTCCACAGAAGGTATTGAAAAGCAATAATGGCAACTAAGTCAGTTATTCAATCATTTTAAGAGTAAGAGGTGCTGTGGCTTAGTGGTTAGAGCGCCTGTCTCGTAAACAGGAAATGCTGACTTCAAATCTCAGCAGCACCTCAGTTTTGCTCCAAACTTATAGAATTGAATTTTTTCAAGTAAATATTAAATACAGTTTCAAAACAAGAGTAGTGTCCTGTTCACTTTAGAATGCTTCATCTCATAATGAAAAAAGCTCTTGGTATTTTGCAGAATTTCAAAGCAATGCAATGAATGAGTAAGGGAAATGAGAATTATAACAAAGAGGAAAGAGAAGAAAATTCAATTTAGAGTTGAATTTTTGTAATGCATTTCACTCACAAGACATAATTCAATATTCTAAAAGAACGGTAAGCCACCTCTTATGGAAGAATTTTTAAATAAATTTAGTGTTCTCACCTATAGTGTTTCAGAAGAGAGTTGTGGGAACTTAGAAATGAAAATGAAAAAAAAAATGATTTCTATTTCACTCCATTCAGCTAACTATTCCAGTGAGGTTTGTCAAGCAGGTGCTGTGGCTTAGCTGGTTAAAGCGCCTGTCTAGTAATCAGGAGATCCTGAGTTCAAATCTCAGCAGCACCTTGATATTTTTATTCTTAAATTACAGATCAGTTTCCTTAGATACTCTCTGATACAATTAAAAAATGAAAAATCTGAGTCATCTTACTAATAGACAGTTCATCTTAATATTAAATACAATTCAGAGAATTTTCATGGTAACAGAAGCAAAACTTTGAATGTAAAATGAAGAGTAAATCAAATAGCAAGGTATATATGAACTAAAACCTTAGAGTTGAAGACCACTGATGTATTCCTCTACAATTATTATTTGAAAACCACTCAAAAATGTAATCTACTTTTATAAGTACTTGTTAACTAAAATGAAGGTATTCTTGTTAAGTGATGGGGAATCCTTTTTTGTTCAACGTTTCACCACAGATAAAGAAGACTCCACTAAAGGCACTGAGGACAAGTCATCTCCACTAAGTCAGTTATTCAATATTTGTAAGATAAGTAGGTGCTGTTGTTTAGTGGTCAAAGCTCCTGTCTCATAACTAGGATGTCCTGTGTTTAAATTCCAGCAACAATTTAGATTTAGTCCAAACTTTTAAAATTCAATTTCTTCAAGTAAACGTTCAATAAAGCTTAAAAACAAGAGTAGTGTTCTGTTGACTTTAGAATGCTTGATCTCCAAATGAAACAAACACTTGGTGTTTTGCAGAATTCAAAAGTAATACCATAAATGAATAGGGGAAAAGAGAATGTCAAAGAAAAGGAAAGAGACGACAATTAAATTAAGAGTTCAATTTAACCAATGCATTTTACTCACAACACATAATTCAATCTTCTATAAGTAGGGTAAGTCACTCATTAAGGAAGTATTCTTAAATAAATTTGATCTTCTCACCTATAGAGTTTGACAACAGAGTTGTATCAACTTAGAAAAGAAAATAAAAAAAACAGATTTCTACTGCACTCCATTCTACTAGCAATTGCAGTAAACTTTGTCATGAAAGTTCTCTGGCTTAGTTGCTTTGACTGCCTGTCTAGTAACCAGGAGATCCTGAGTTCAAATCTCCACAACACCGTGCTCTTTTTCATAGTTAAATAACAGATTATTTTCATTAGATGATCCTTTGATATAATGTTAAAATGAAAAATTTGAGTAACTTACTATTGAACAGTTCATCTTAATACTAAATAAAATTCCGAGTATTTTCGAGATGACAGAAGTAAGACTGTGAATGTAAAATGAAGGGTATATCAAAGAGGAAGATAAATATAAAATAAAGTGCTAGAGTTGAAGAAGAAAAGTGATACAATCCTCTACAATAATAATTTGTGAGCCACTGAAAAATGTAGTCTGCTTTTATGAATACTTTTAAACTAAATCTTAGGTACTATTCTTAAGTGATGGGGAATTCTTTTATGTTTAACGTAATAACACAGATAAAAAAAGACTCCACAGAAGGTACTGAAAAGCAATAATGACAACTAAGTCAGTTATTCAATCATTTGAAGAGTAAGAGGTGCTGTGGCTTAGTGGTTAAAGCGCTTGTCTCGTAAACAGGAAATGCTGAGCTCAAATCTCAGCAGCACCTCAGTTTTGCTCCAAACTTATAGAATTGAATTTTTTCAAGTAAATATTAAATACAGTTTCAAAACAAGAGTAGTTTCCTGTTCACTTTAGAATGCTTCATCTCATAATGAAAAAAGCACTTGGTATTTTGCAGAATTTCAAAGCAATGCAATGAATAAGGGAAATGAGAATTGTAACAAAGAGGAAAGAGAAGAAAATTCAATTTAGAGTTGAATTTTTGTAATGCATTTCACACACAAGACATAATTCAATATTCTAAAAGAACTGTAACCCACCTCTTAAGGAAGAATTTTTAAATAAATTTAGTGTTCTCACCTATAGTGTTTAAGAAGAGAGTTGTGGGAACTTAGAAAAGAAAATGAAAAAAAAATGATTTCTATTTCACTCCATTCAGCTAACTATTCCAGTGATGTTTGTCAAGCAAGTGCTGTGGCTTAGCTGGTTAAAGCGCCTGTCTAGTAAACAGGAGATCCTGTGTTCAAATCTCAGCAGCACTTTGATATTTTTATTCTTAAAATACAGATCAGTTTCCTTAGATACTCTCTGATACAATTAAAAAATGAAAAATCTGAGTCATCTTACTAATAGACAGTTCATCTTAATATTAAATAAAATTCAAAGAATTTTCATGGTAACAGAAGCAAAACTTTGAATGTAAAATGAAGAGTAAATCAAATAGCAAGGTATATATGAACTAAAACCTTAGAGTTGAAGACAACTGATGTATTCCTCTACAATTATTATTTGTAAACCACTCAAAAATGTAATCTACTTTTATAAGTACTTGTTAACTAAAATGTAGGTATTCTTGTTAAGTGATGGGGAATCCTTTTTTGTTCAACGTTTCAGCACAGATAAAGAAGACTGCACTAAAGCACTGAGGACAAGTCATCTCCACTAAGTCAGTTATTCAATATTTGTAAGATAAGTAGGTGCTGTTGTTTAGTGGTCAAAGCTCCTGTCTCATAACTAGGATGTCCTGTGTTTAAATTCCAGCAACAATTTAGATTTAGTCCAAACTTTTAAAATTCAATTTCTTCAAGTAAACGTTCAATAAAGCTTAAAAACAAGAGTAGTGTTCTGTTGACTTTAGAATGCTTGATCTCCAAATGAAACAAACACTTGGTGTTTTGCAGAATTCGAAAGTAATACCATAAATGAATAGGGGAAAAGAGAATGTCAAAGAAAAGGAAAGAGACGACAAATAAATTAAGAGTTCAATTTAACCAATGCATTTTACTCACAACACATAATTCAATCTTCTATAAGTAGGGCAAGTCACTCATTAAGGAAGTATTCTTAAATAAATTTGATCTTCTCACCTATAGAGTTTGACAACAGAGTTGTATCAACATAGAAAAGAAAAGAAAAAAAAACAGATTTCTACTGCACTCCATTCTACTAGCAATTGCAGTAAACTTTGTCATGAAAGTTCTATGGCTTAGTTGCTTTGACTGCCCGTCTAATAAACAGGAGATCCTGAGTTCAAATCTCCACAACACCGTGCTTTTTTTCATAGTTAAATAACAGATTATTTTCATTAAATGATCCTTTGATATAATGTTAAAATGAAAAATTTGAGTAACTTACTATTGAACAGTTCATCTTAATACTAAATAAAATTCCGAGTATTTTCGAGATGACAGAAGCAAGACTGTGAATGTAAAATGAAGGGTATATCAAAGAGGAAGATAAATATAAAATAAAGTGCTAGAGATGAAGAAGAAAAGTGATACAATCCTCTACAATAATAATTTGTGAGCCACTGAAAAATGTAGTCTACTTTTATGAATACTTTTTAACTAAATCTTAGGTACTCTTCTTAAGTGATGGGGAATTCTTTTATGTTTAACGTAATAACACAGATAAAAAAAAGAGTCCACAGAAGGTATTGAAAAGCAATAATGGCAACTAAGTCAGTTATTCAATCATTTTAAGGGTAAAAGTTGCTGTGACTTAGTGGTTAAAGCGCCTGTCTCATAAACAGGAAATGCTGAGTTCAAATCTCAGCAGCACCTCAGTTTTGCTCCAAACATATAGAATTTAATTTTTTCAAGTAAATATTAAATACAGTTTCAAAACAAGAGTAGTGTCCTGTTCACTTTAGAATGCTTCATCTCATAATGAAAAAAGCACTTGGTATTTTGCAGAATTTCAAAGCAATGCAATGAATAAGGGAAATGAGAATTATAACAAAGAGGAAAGAGAAGAAAATTCAATTTAGAGTTGAATTTTTGTAATGCATTTCACTCACAAGACATAATTCAATATTCTAAAAGAACGGTAACCCACCTCTTAAGGAAGAATTTTTAAATAAATTTAGTGTTCTCACCTATAGTGTTTAAGAAGAGAGTTGTGGGAACTTAGAAAGGAAAATGAAAAAAAAAGGATTTCTATTTTACTCCATTCAGCTAACTATTCCAGTGACATTTGTCAAGCAGGTGCTGTGGCTTAGCTTGTTAAAGCGCCTGTCTAGTAAACAAGAGATCCTGAGTTCAAATCTCAGCAGCACCTTGATATTCATATTCTTAAATTACAGGTCAGTTTCCTTAGATACTCTCTGATACAATTAAAAAATGAAAAATCTGAGTCATCTTACTAATAGACAATTTATCTTAATATTAAATAAAATTCAGAGAATTTTCATGGTAACAGAAGCAAAACTTTGAATGTTAAATGAAGAGTAAATCAAATAGCAAGGTATATATGAACTAAAACCTTAGAGTTGAAGACAACTGATGTATTCCTCTACAATTATTATTTGTAAACCACTCAAAAATGTAATCTACTTTTATAAGTGCTTGTTAACTAAAATATAGGTATTCTTGTTAAGTGATGGGGAATCCTTTTTTGTTCAACGTTTCACCACAGATAAAGAAGACTGCACTAAAGGCACTGAGGACAAGTCATCATTTTAAGGGTAAGAGGTGCTGTTATTCAATATTTGTAAGATAAGTAGGTGCTGTTGTTTAGTGGTCAAAGCTCCTGTCTCATAACTAGGATGTCCTGTGTTTAAATTCCAGCAACAATTTAGATTTAGTCCAAACTTTTAAAATTCAATTTCTTCAAGTAAACGTTCAATAAAGTTTAAAAACAAGAGTAGTGTTCTGTTGACTTTAGAATGCTTGATCTCCAAATGAAACAAACACTTGGTGTTTTGCAGAATTCGAAAGTAATACCATAAATGAATAGGGGAAAAGAGAATGTCAAAGAAAAGGAAAGAGTCGACAAATAAATTAAGAGTTCAATTTAACCAATGCATTTTACTCACAACACATAATTCAATCTTCTATAAGTAGGGTAAGTCACTCATTAAGGAAGTATTCTTAAATAAATTCAATCTTCTCACCTATAGAGTTTGACAACAAAATTGTATCAATTTAGAAAAGAAAAGAAAAAAAACTGATTTCTACTGCACTCCATTCTACTAGAAATTGCAGTAAACTTTGTCATGAAAGTGCTCTGGCTTAGTTACTTTGACTGCCTGTCTAATAAACAGGAGATCCTGAGCTCAAATCTCCACAACACCGTGCTCTTTTTCATAGTTAAATAACAGATTATTTTCATTAGATGATCCTTTGATATAATGTTAAAATGAAAAATGTGAGTAACTTACTATTGAACAGTTCATCTTAATACTAAATAAAATTCCGAGTATTTTCGAGATGACAGAAGCAAGACTGTGAATGTAAAATGAAGGGTATATCAAAGAGGAAGATAAATATAAAATAAAGTGCTAGAGTTGAAGAAGGAAAGTGATACAATCCTCTACAATAATAATTTGTGAGCCACTGAAAAATGTAGTCTACTTTTATGAATACTTTTTAACTAAATCTTAGGTACTCTTCTTAAGTGATGGGGAATTCTTTTATGTTTAACGTAATAACACAGATAAAAAAAGACTCCACAGAAGGTATTGAAAAGCAATATTGGCAACTAAGTCAGTTATTCAATCGCTTTAAGAGTAAGAGGTGCTGTGGCTTAGTGGTTAAAGCGCCTGTCTCGTAAACAGGAAATCCTCAGTTCAAATCTCAGCAGCACCTCAGTTTTGCTCCAAATTCATAGAATTGAATTTTTTCAAGTAAATATTAAATACAGTTTCAAAACAAGAGTAGTGTCCTGTTCACTTTAGAATGCTTCATCTCATAATGAAAAAAGCACTTGGTATTTTGCAGAATTTCAAAGGAATGCAATGAATGAATAAGGGAAATGAGAATTATAACAAAGAGGAAAGAGAAGAAAATTCAATTTAGAGTTGAATTTTTGTAATGCATTTCACTCACAAGACATAATTCAATATTCTAAAAGAACGGTAAGCCACCTCTTAAGGAAGAATTTTTAAATAAATTTAGTGTTCTCACCTATTGTGTTTCAGAAGAGAGTTGTGGGAACTTAGAAAAGAAAATGAAAAAAAAAATGATTTCTATTTCACTCCATTCAGCTAACTATTCCAGTGAGGTTTGTCAAGCAGGTGCTGTGGCTTAGCTGGTTAAAGCACCTGTCTAGTAAACAGGAGGTCCTGAGTTCAAATCTCAGCAGCACCTTGATATTTTTATTCTTAAATTACAGATCAGTTTCCTTAGATACTCTCTGATACAATTAAAAAATGAAAAATCTGAGTCATCTTACTAATAGACAGTTCATCTTAATATTAAATAAAATTCAGAGAATTTTCATGGTAACAGAAGGAAAACTTTGAATGTAAAATGAAGAGTAAATCAAATAGCAAGGTATATATGAACTAAAACCTTAGAGTTGAAGACAACTGATGTATTCCTCTACAATTATGATTTGTAAACCACTCAAAAATGTAATCTACTTTTATAAGTACTTGTTAACTAAAATGTAGGTATTCTTGTTAAGTGATGGGGAATCCTTTTTTGTTCAACGTTTCAGCACAGATAAAGAAGACTGCACTAAAGGCACTGAGGACAAGTCATCTCCACTAAGTCAGTTATTCAATATTTGTAAGATAAGTAGGTGCTGTTGTTTAGTGGTCAAAGCTCCTGTCTCATAACTAGGATGTCCTGTGTTTAAATTCCAGCAACAATTTAGATTTAGACCAAACTTTTAAAATTCAATTTCTTCAAGTAAACGTTCAATAAAGCTTAAAAACAAGAGTAGTGTTCTGTTGACTTTTGAATGCTTGATCTCCAAATGAAACAAACACTTGGTGTTTTGCAGAATTCGAAAGTAATACCATAAATGAATAGGGGAAAAGAGAATGTCAAAGAAAAGGAAAGAGACGACAAATAAATGAAGAGTTCAATTTAACCAATGCATTTTACTCACAACACATAATTCAATCTTCTATAAGTAGGGTAAGTCACTCATTAAGGAAGTATTCTTAAATAAATTTGATTTTCTCACCTATAGAGTTTGACAACAGAGTTGTATCAACTTATAAAATAAAATAAAAAAAACAGATTTCTACTGCACTCCATTCTACTAGCAATTGCAGTAAAATTTGTCATGAAAGTTCTCTGGCTTAGTTGCTTTGACTACCCGTCTAATAAACAGGAGATCCTGAGTTCAAATCTCCACAACACCGTGCTCTTTTTCATAGTTAAATAACAGATTATTTTCATTAGATGATCCTTTGATATAATGTTAAAATGAAAAATTTGAGTAACTTACTATTGAACAGTTCATCTTAATACTGAATAACATTCAGAGTATTTTCGAGATGACAGAAGCAAGACTGTGAATGTAAAATGAAGGGTATATCAAAGAGGAAGATAAATATAAAATAAAGTGATAGAGTTGAAGAAGAAAAGTGATACAATCCTCTACAATAATAATTTGTGAGCCACTGAAAAATTTAGTCTACTTTTATGAATACTTTTTAACTAAATCTTAGGTCCTCTTCTTAAGTGATGGGGAATTCTTTTATGTTTAACGTAATAACACAGATAAAAAAAGACTCCACAGAAGGTATTGAAAAGCAATAATGGCAACTAGGTCAGTTATTCAATCATTTTAAGAGTAAGAGGTGCTGTGGCTTAGTGGTTAGAGCGCCTGTCTCGTAAACAGGAAATGCTGACTTCAAATCTCAGCAGCACCTCAGTTTTGCTCCAAACTTATAGAATTGAATTTTTTCAAGTAAATATTAAATACAGTTTCAAAACAAGAGTAGTGTCCTGTTCACTTTAGAATGCTTCATCTCATAATGAAAAAAGCACTTGGTATTTTGCAGAATTTCAAAGCAATGCAATGAATGAGTAAGGGAAATGAGAATTATAACAAAGAGGAAAGAGAAGAAAATTCAATTTAGAGTTGAATTTTTGTAATGCATTTCACTCACAAGACATAATTCAATATTCTAAAAGAACGGTAAGCCACCTCTTAAGGAAGAATTTTTAAATAAATTTAGTGTTCTCACCTATAGTGTTTCAGAAGAGAGTTGTGGGAACTTAGAAAAGAAAATGAAAAAAAAATGATTTCTATTTCACTCCATTCAGCTAACTATTCCAGTGAGGTTTGTCAAGCAGGTGCTGTGGCTTAGCTGGTTAAAGCGCCTGTCTAGTAAACAGGAGATCCTGAGTTCAAATCTCAGCAGCACCTTGATATTTTTATTCTTAAATTACAGATCAGTTTCCTTAGATACTCTCTGATACAATTAAAAAATGAAAAATCTGAGTCATCTTACTAATAGACAGTTCATCTTAATATTGAATAAAATTCAGAGAATTTTCATGGTAACAGAAGCAAAACTTTGAATGTAAAATGAAGAGTAAATCAAATAGCAAGGTATATATGCACTAAAACCTTAGAGTTGAAGACAACTGATGTATTCCTCTACAATTATGATTTGAAAACCACTCAAAAATGTAATCTACTTTTATAAGTACTTGTTAACTAAAATGTAGGTATTCTCGTTAAGTGATGGGGAATCCTTTTTTGTTCAACGTTTCAGCACAGATAAAGAAGTCTGCACTAAAGGCACTGAGGACAAGTCATCTCCACTAAGTCAGTTATTCAATATTTGTAAGATAAGTAGGTGCTGTTGTTTAGTGGTCAAAGCTCCTGTCTCATAACTAGGATGTCCTGTGTTTAAATTCCAGCAACAATTTAGATTTAGACCAAACTTTTAAAATTCAATTTCTTCAAGTAAACGTTCAATAAAGCTTAAAAACAAGAGTAGTGTTCTGTTGACTTTTGAATGCTTGATCTCCAAATAAAACAAACACTTGGTGTTTTGCAGAATTCGAAAGTAATACCATAAATGAATAGGGGAAAAGAGAATGTCAAAGAAAAGGAAAGAGACGACAAATAAATTAAGAGTTCAATTTAACCAATGCATTTTACTCACAACACATAATTCAATCTTCTATAAGTAGGGTAAGTCACTCATTAAGGAAGTATTCTTAAATAAATTTGATTTTCTCACCTATAGAGTTTGACAACAGAGTTGTATCAACTTAGAAAAGAAAATAAAAAAAAACAGATTTCTACTGCACTCCATTCTACTAGCAATTGCAGTAAACTTTGTCATGAAAGTTCTCTGGCTTAGTTGCTTTGACTGCCCGTCTAATAAACACGAGATCCTGAGTTCAAATCTCCACAACACCGTGCTCTTTTTCATAGTTAAATAACAGATTATTTTCATTAGATGATCCTTTGATATAATGTTAAAATGAAAAATTTGAGTAACTTACTATTGAACAGTTCATCTTAATACTGAATAACATTCCGAGTATTTTCGAGATGACAGAAGCAAGACTGTGAATGTAAAATGAAGGGTATATCAAAGAGGAAGATAAATATAAAATAAAGTGCTAGAGTTGAAGAAGAAAAGTGATACAATCCTCTACAATAATAATTTGTGAGCCACTGAAAAATGTAGTCTACTTTTATGAATACTTTTTAACTAAATCTTAGGTACTCTTCTTAAGTGATGGGGAATTCTTTTATGTTTAACGTAATAACACAGATAAAAAAATGACTCCACAGAAGGTATTGAAAAGCAATAATGATAACTAAGTCAGTTATTCAATCATTTTAAGAGTAAGAGGTGCTGTGGCTTAGTGGTTAAAGCGCCTGTCTAGTAAACCGAAAATCCTGAGTTCAAATCTCAGCAGCACCTCAGTTTTGCTCCAAACTTATAGAATTGAATTTTTTCAAGTAAATATTAAATAGAGTTTCAAAACAAGAGTAGTGTCCTGTTCACTTTAGAATGCTTCATCTCATAATGAAAAAAGCACTTGGTATTTTGCAGAATTTCAAAGCAATGCAATGAATGAATAAGGGAAATGAGAATTATAACAAAGAGGAAAGAGAAGAAAATTCAATTTAGAGTTGAATTTTTGTAATGCATTTCACTCACAAGACATAATTCAATATTCTAAAAGAACGGTAAGCCACCTCTTAAGGAAGAATTTTTAAATAAATTTAGTGTTCTCACCTATAGTGTTTCAGAAGAGAGTTGTGGGAACTTAGAAAAGAAAATGAAAAAAAAAACGATTTCTATTTCACTCCATTCAGCTAACTATTCCAGTGAGGTTTGTCAAGCAGGAGTTGTGGCTTAGCTGGTTAAAGCGCTTGTCTAGTAAACAGGAGATCCTGAGTTCAAATCTCAGCAGCACCTTGATATTTTTATTCTTAAATTACAGATCAGTTTCCTTAGATACTCTCTGATACAATTAAAAAATGAAAAATCTGAGTCATCTTACTAATAGACAGTTCATCTTAATATTAAATAAAATTCAGAGAATTTTCATGGTAACAGAAGCAAAACTTTGAATGTAAAATGAAGAGTAAATCAAATAGCAAGGTATATATGAACTAAAACCTTAGAGTTGAAGACAACTGATGTATTCCTCTACAATTATTATTTGTAAACCACTCAAAAATGTAATCTACTTTTATAAGTACTTGTTAACTAAAATGTAGGTATTCTTGTTAAGTGATGGGGAATCCTTTTTTGTTCAACGTTTCAGCACAGATAAAGAAAACTGCACTAAAGGCACTGAGGACAAGTCATCTCCACTAAGTCAGTTATTCAATATTTGTAAAATAAGTAGGTGCTGTTGTTTAGTGGTCAAAGCTCCTGTCTCATAACTAGGATGCCCTGTGTTTAAATTCCAGCAACAATTTAGATTTAGACCATACTTTTAAAATTCAATTTCTTCAAGTAAACGTTCAATAAAGCTTAAAAACAAGAGTAGTGTTCTGTTGACTTTAGAATGCTTGATCTCCAAATGAAACAAACACTTGGTGTTTTGCAGAATTCGAAAGTAATACCATAAATGAGTAGGGGAAAAGAGAATGTCAAAGAAAAGGAAAGAGACGACAAATAAATTAAGAGTTCAATTTAACCAATGCATTTTACTCACAACACATAATTCAATCTTCTATAAGTAGGGTAAGTCACTCATTAAGGAAGTATTCTTAAATAAATTTGATTTTCTCACCTATAGAGTTTGACAACAGAGTTGTATCAACTTAGAAAAGAAAATAAAAAAAACAGATTTCTACTGCACTCTATTCTACTAGCAATTGCAGTAAACTTTGTCAAGAAAGTACTCTGCCGTAGTTGCTTTGACTGCCCGTCTAATAAACAGGAGATCCTGAATTCAAATCTCCACAACACCGTGCTCTTTTTCATAGTTAAATAACAGATTATTTTCATTAGATGATCCTTTGATATAATGTTAAAATGAAAAATGTGAGTAACTTACTATTGAACAGTTCATCTTAATACTAAATAAAATTCCGAGTATTTTCGAGATGACAGAAGCAAGACTGTGAATGTAAAATGAAGGGTATATCAAAGAGGAAGATAAATATAAAATAAAGTGCTAGAGTTGAAGAAGAAAAGTGATACAATCCTCTACAATAATAATTTGTGAGCCACTGAAAAATGTAGTCTACTTTTATGAATACTTTTTAACTAAATCTTAGGTACTCTTCTTAAGTGATGGGGAATTCTTTTATGTTTAACGTAATAACACAGATAAAAAAAGACTCCACAGAAGGTATTGAAAAGCAATAATGGCAACTAAGTCAGTTATTCAATCATTTTAAGAGTAAGAGGTGCTGTGGCTTAGTGGTTAGAGCGCCTGTCTCGTAAACAGGAAATGCTGACTTCAAATCTCAGCAGCACCTCAGTTTTGCTCCAAACTTATAGAATTGAATTTTTTCAAGTAAATATTAAATACAGTTTCAAAACAAGAGTAGTGTCCTGTTCACTTTAGAATGCTTCATCTCATAATGAAAAAAGCACTTGGTATTTTGCAGAATTTCAAAGCAATGCAATGAATGAGTAAGGGAAATGAGAATTATAACAAAGAGGAAAGAGAAGAAAATTCAATTTAGAGTTGAATTTTTGTAATGCATTTCACTCACAAGACATAATTCAATATTCTAAAAGAACGGTAAGATACCTCTTAAGGAAGAATTTTTTAATAAATTTAGTGTTCTCACCTATAGTGTTTCAGAAGAGAGTTGTGGGAACTTAGAAAAGAAAATGAAAAAAAAAATGATTTCTATTTCACTCCATTCAGCTAACTATTCCAGTGAGGTTTGTCAAGCAGGTGCTGTGGCTTAGCTGGTTAAAGCGCCTGTCTAGTAAACAGGAGATCCTGAGTTCAAATCTCAGCAGCACTTTGATATTTTTATTCTTAAATTACAGATCAGTTTCTTTAGATACTCTCTGATACAATTAAAAAATGAAAAATCTGAGTCATCTTACTAATAGACAGTTCATCTTAATATTAAATAAAATTCAGAGAATTTTCATGGTAACAGAAGCAAAACTTTGAATGTAAAATGAAGAGTAAATCAAATAGCAAGGTATATATGAACTAAAACCTTAGAGTTGAAGACAACTGATGTATTCCTCTACAATTATTATTTGAAAACCACTCAAAAATAAAATCTACTTTTATAAGTACTTGTGAACTAAAATGTAGGTATTCTTGTTAAGTGATGGGGAATCCTTTTTTGTTCAACGTTTCACCACAGATAAAGAAGACTCCACTAAAGGCACTGAGGACAAGTCATCTCCACTAAGTCAGTTATTCAATATTTGTAAGATAAGTAGGTGCTGTTGTTTAGTGGTCAAAGCTCCTGTCTCATAACTAGGATGTCCTGTGTTTAAATTCCAGCAACAATTTAGATTTAGTCCAAACTTTTAAAATTCAATTTCTTCAAGTAAACGTTCAATAAAGTTTAAAAACAAGAGTAGTGTTCTGTTGACTTTAGAATGCTTGATCTCCAAATGAAACAAACACTTGGTGTTTTGCAGAATTCGAAAGTAATACCATAAATGAATAGGGGAAAAGAGAATGTCAAAGAAAAGGAAAGAGACGACAAATAAATTAAGAGTTCAATTTAACCAATGCATTTTACTCACAACACATAATTCAATCTTCTATAAGTAGGGTAAGTCACTCATTAAGGAAGTATTCTTAAATAAATTTGATCTTCTCACCTATAGAGTTTGACAACAGAGTTGTATCAACTTAGAAAAGAAAATAAAAAAAAACAGATTTCTACTGCACTCCATTCTACTAGCAATTGCAGTAAACTTTGTCATGAAAGTTATCTGGCTTAGTTGCTTTGACTGCCCGTCTAATAAACAGGAGATCCTGAGTTCAAATCTCCACAACACCGTGCTCTTTTTCATAGTTAAATAACAGATTATTTTCATTAGATGATCCTTTGATATAATGTTAAAATGAAAAATTTGAGTAACTTACTATTGAACAGTTCATCTTAATACTGAATAACATTCCGAGTATTTTCGAGATGACAGAAGCAAGTCTGTGAATGTAAAATGAAGGGTATATCAAAGAGGAAGATAAATATAAAATAAAGTGATAGAGTTGAAGAAGAAAAGTGATACAATCCTCTACAATAATAATTTGTGAGCCACTGAAAAATGTAGTCTACTTTTATGAATACTTTTTAACTAAATCTTAGGTACTCTTCTTAAGTGATAGGGAATTCTTTTATGTTTAACGTAATAACACAGATAAAAAAAGACTCCACAGAAGGTATTGAAAAGCAATAATGATAACTAAGTCAGTTATTCAATCATTTTAAGAGTAAGAGGTGCTGTGGCTTAGTGGTTAAAGCACCTGTCTCGTAAACAGGAAATCCTGAGTTCAAATCTCAGCAGCACCATAGTTTTGCTCCAAACTTATAGAATTGAATTTTTTCAAGTAAATATTAAATAGAGTTTCAAAACAAGAGTAGTGTCCTGTTCACTTTAGAATGCTTCATCTCATAATGAAAAAAGCACTTGGTATTTTGCAGAATTTCAAAGCAATGCAATGAATGAATAAGGGAAATGAGAATTATAACAAAGAGGAAAGAGAAGAAAATTCAATTTAGAGTTGAATTTTTGTAATGCATTTCACTCACAAGACATAATTCAATATTCTAAAAGAACGGTAAGCCACCTCTTAAGGAAGAATTTTTAAATAAATTTAGTGTTCTCACCTATAGTGTTTCAGAAGAGAGTTGTGGGAACTTAGAAAAGAAAATGAAAAAAAAAATGATTTCTATTTCACTCCATTCAGCTAACTATTCCAGTGAGGTTTGTCAAGCAGGTGTTGTGGCTTAGCTGGTTAAAGCGCCTGTCTAGTAAACAGGAGATCCTGAGTTCAAATCTCAGCAGCACCTTGATATTTTTATTCTTAAATTACAGATCAGTTTCCTTAGATACTCTCTGATACAATTAAAAAATGAAAAATCTGAGTCATCTTACTAATAGACAGTTCATCTTAATATTAAATAAAATTCAGAGAATTTTCATGGTAACAGAAGCAAAACTTTGAATGTAAAATGAAGAGTAAATCAAATAGCAAGGTATATATGAACTAAAACCTTAGAGTTGAAGACAACTGATGTATTCCTCTACAATTATTATTTGTAAACCACTCAAAAATGTAATCTACTTTTATAAGTACTTGTTACCTAAAATGTAGGTATTCTTGTTATGTGATGGGGAATCCTTTTTTTGTTCAACGTTTCAGCACAGATAAAGAAGACTGCACTAAAGGCACTGAGGACAAGTCATCTCCACTAAGTCAGTTATTCAATATTTGTAAAATAAGTAGGTGCTGTTGTTTAGTGGTCAAAGCTCCTGTCTCATAACTAGGATGCCCTGTGTTTAAATTCCAGCAACAATTTAGATTTAGACCATACTTTTAAAATTCAATTTCTTCAAGTAAACGGTCAATAAAGCTTAAAAACAAGAGTAGTGTTCTGTTGACTTTAGAATGCTTGATCTCCAAATGAAACAAACACTTGGTGTTTTGCAGAATTCGAAAGTAATACCATAAATGAATAGGGGAAAATAGAATGTCAAAGAAAAGGAAAGAGACGACAAATAAATTAAGAGTTCAATTTAACGAATGCATTTTACTCACAACACATAATTCAATCTTCTATAAGTAGGGTAAGTCACTCATTAAGGAAGTATTCTTAAATAAATTTGATTTTCTCACCTATAGAGTTTGACAACAGAGTTGTATCAACTTAGAAAAGAAAAAAAAAAAAACAGATTTCTACTGCACTCTATTCTACTAGCAATTGCAGTAAACTTTGTCAAGAAAGTACTCTGGCTTAGTTGCTTTGACTGCCCGTCTAATAAACAGGAGATCCTGAGTTCAAATCTCCACAACACCGTGCTCTTTTTCATAGTTAAATAACAGATTATTTTCATTAGATGATCCTTTGATATAATGTTAAAATGAAAAATGTGAGTAACTTACTATTGAACAGTTCATCTTAATACTAAATAAAATTCCGAGTATTTTCGAGATGACAGAAGCAAGACTGTGAATGTAAAATGAAGGGTATATCAAAGAGGAAGATAAATATAAAATAAAGTGCTAGAGTTGAAGAAGAAAAGTGATACAATCCTCTACAATAATAATTTGTGAGCCACTGAAAAATGTAGTCTACTTTTATGAATACTTTTTAACTAAATCTTAGGTACTCTTCTTAAGTGATGGGGAATTCTTTTATGTTTAACGTAATAACACAGATAAAAAAAGACTCCACAGAAGGTATTGAAAAGCAATAATGGCAACTAAGTCAGTTATTCAATCATTTTAAGAGTAAGAGGTGCTGTGGCTTAGTGGTTAGAGCGCCTGTCTCGTAAACAGGAAATGCTGACTTCAAATCTCAGCAGCACCTCAGTTTTGCTCCAAACTTATAGAATTGAATTTTTTCAAGTAAATATTAAATACAGTTTCAAAACAAGAGTAGTGTCCTGTTCACTTTAGAATGCTTCATCTCATAATGAAAAAAGCTCTTGGTATTTTGCAGAATTTCAAAGCAATGCAATGAATGAGTAAGGGAAATGAGAATTATAACAAAGAGGAAAGAGAAGAAAATTCAATTTAGAGTTGAATTTTTGTAATGCATTTCACTCACAAGACATAATTCAATATTCTAAAAGAACGGTAAGCCACCTCTTATGGAAGAATTTTTAAATAAATTTAGTGTTCTCACCTATAGTGTTTCAGAAGAGAGTTGTGGGAACTTAGAAATGAAAATGAAAAAAAAAATGATTTCTATTTCACTCCATTCAGCTAACTATTCCAGTGAGGTTTGTCAAGCAGGTGCTGTGGCTTAGCTGGTTAAAGCGCCTGTCTAGTAATCAGGAGATCCTGAGTTCAAATCTCAGCAGCACCTTGATATTTTTATTCTTAAATTACAGATCAGTTTCCTTAGATACTCTCTGATACAATTAAAAAATGAAAAATCTGAGTCATCTTACTAATAGACAGTTCATCTTAATATTAAATAAAATTCAGAGAATTTTCATGGTAACAGAAGCAAAACTTTGAATGTAAAATGAAGAGTAAATCAAATAGCAAGGTATATATGAACTAAAACCTTAGAGTTGAAGACAACTGATGTATTCCTCTACAATTATTATTTGAAAACCACTCAAAAATAAAATCTACTTTTATAAGTACTTGTTAACTAAAATGTAGGTATTCTTGTTAAGTGATGGGGAATCCTTTTTTGTTCAACGTTTCACCACAGATAAAGAAGACTCCACTAAAGGCACTGAGGACAAGTCATCTCCACTAAGTCAGTTATTCAATATTTGTAAGATAAGTAGGTGCTGTTGTTTAGTGGTCAAAGCTCCTGTCTCATAACTAGGATGTCCTGTGTTTAAATTCCAGCAACAATTTAGATTTAGTCCAAACTTTTAAAATTCAATTTCTTCAAGTAAACGTTCAATAAAGTTTAAAAACAAGAGTAGTGTTCTGTTGACTTTAGAATGCTTGATCTCAAAATGAAACAAACACTTGGTGTTTTGCAGAATTCAAAAGTAATACCATAAATGAATAGGGGAAAAGAGAATGTCAAAGAAAAGGAAAGAGACGACAAATAAATTAAGAGTTCAATTTAACCAATGCATTTTACTCACAACACATAATTCAATCTTCTAT
Organism: Pleurodeles waltl; assembly: GCF_031143425.1. Lineage (NCBI taxonomy): Eukaryota > Metazoa > Chordata > Amphibia > Caudata > Salamandridae > Pleurodeles > Pleurodeles waltl. The sequence goes on from NC_090447.1 coordinate 189,166,093, forward strand.
AAGTAGGGTAAGTCACTCATTAAGGAAGTATTCTTAAATAAATTTGATCTTCTCACCTATAGAGTTTGACAACAGAGTTGTATCAACTTAGAAAAGAAAATTAAAAAAAACAGATTTCTACTGCACTCCATTCTACTAGCAATTGCAGTAAACTTTGTCATGAAAGTTCTCTGGCTTAGTTCCTTTGACTGCCTGTCTAATAAACAGGAGGTCCTGAGTTCAAATCTCCACAACACCGTGCTCTTTTTCATAGTTAAATTACAGATTATTTTCATTAGATGATCCTTTGATATAATGTTAAAATGAAAAATTTGAGTAACTTACTATTGAACAGTTCATCTTAATACTAAATAAAATTCCGAGTATTTTCGAGATGACAGAAGCAAGACTGTGAATGTAAAATGAAGGGTATATCAAAGAGGAAGATAAATATAAAATAAAGTGCTAGAGTTGAAGAAGAAAAGTGATACAATCCTCTACAATAATAATTTGTGTGCCACTGAAAAATGTAGTCTACTTTTATGAATACTTTTTTACTAAATCTTAGGTACTCTTCTTAAGTGATAGGGAATTCCTTTATGTTTAACGTAATAACACAGATAAAAAACGACTCCAGAGAAGGTATTGAAAAGCAATAATGACAACTAAGTCAGTTATTCAATCATTTTAAGAGTAAGAGGTGCTGTGGCTTAGTGGTTAAAGCGCCTGTCTTATAAACAGGAAATCCTGAGTTCAAATCTAAGCAGCACCTCATTTTTGCTCCAAACTTATAGAATTGAATTTTTTCAAGTAAATATTAAAAACAGTTTCAAAACAAGAGTAGTGTCCTGTTCACTTTAGAATGCTTCATCTCATAATGAAAAAAGCACTTGGTATTTTGCAGAATTTCAAAGCAATGCAATGAATGAATAAGGGAAATGAGAATTATAACAAAGAGGAAAGAGAAGAAAATTCAATTTAGAGTTGAATTTTTGTAATGCATTTCACTCACAAGACATAATTCAATATTCTAAAAGAACGGTAAGCCACCTCTTAAGGAAGAATTTTTAAATACATTTAGTGTTCTCACCTATAGTGTTTCAGAAGAGAGTTGTGGGAACTTAGAAAAGAAAATGAAAAAAAAAAATGATTTCTATTTCACTCCATTCAGCTAACTATTCCAGTGAGGTTTGTCAAGCAGGTGCTGTGGCTTAGCTGGTTAAAGTGCCTGTCTAATAAACAGGAGATCCTGAGTTCAAATCTCAGCAGCACCTTGATATTTTTATTCTTAAATTACAGATCAGTTTCCTTAGATACTCTCTGATACAATTAAAAAATGAAAAATCTGAGTCATCTTACTAATAGACAGTTCATCTTAATATTAAATAAAATTCAGAGAATTTTCATGGTAACAGAAGCAAAACTTTGAATGTAAAATGAAGAGTAAATCAAATAGCAAGGTATATATGAACTAAAACCTTAGAGGTGAAGACAACTGATGTATTCCTCTACAATTATGATTTGTAAACCACTCAAAAATGTAATCTACTTTTATAAGTACTTGTTAACTAAAATGTAGGTATTCTTGTTAAGTGATGGGGAATCCTTTTTTGTTCAACGTTTCAGCACAGATAAAGAAGACTGCACTAAAGGCACTGAGGACAAGTCATCTCCACTAAGTCAGTTATTCAATATTTGTAAGATAAGTAGGTGCTGTTGTTTAGTGGTCAAAGCTCCTGTCTCATAACTAGGATGTCCTGTGTTTAAATTCCAGCAACAATTTAGATTTAGACCAAACTTTTAAAATTCAATTTCTTCAAGTAAACGTTCAATAAAGCTTAAAAACAAGAGTAGTGTTCTGTTGACTTTAGAATGCTTGATCTCCAAATGAAACAAACACTTGGTGTTTTGCAGAATTCGAAAGTAATACCATAACTGAATAGGGGAAAAGAGAATGTCAAAGAAAAGGAAAGAGACGACAAATAAATTAAGAGTTCAATTTAACCAATGTATTTTACTCACAACACATAATTCAATCTTCTATAAGTAGGGTAAGTCACTCATTAAGGAAGTACTCTTAAATAAATGTGATTTTCTCACCTATAGAGTTTGACAACAGAGTTGTATCAACTTAGAAAAGAAAATTAAAAAAAACAGATTTCTACTGCACTCCATTCTACTAGCAATTGCAGTAAACTTTGTCATGAAAGTTCTCTGGCTTAGTTGCTTTGACTGCCCGTCTAATAAACAGGACATACTGAGTTCAAATCTCCACAAGACTGTGCACTTTTTCATAGTTAAATAACAGATTATTTTCATTAGATGATCCTTTGATATAATGTTAAAATGAAAAATGTGAGTAACTTACTATTGAACAGTTCATCTTAATACTAAATAAAATTCCGAGTATTTTCGAGATGACAGAAGCAAGACTGTGAATGTAAAATGAAGGGTATATCAAAGAGGAAGATCAATATAAAATAAAGTGCTAGAGTTGAAGAAGAAAAGTGATACAATCCTCTACAATAATAATTTGTGAGCCACTGAAAAATGTAGTCTACTTTTATGAATACTTTTTAACTAAATCTTAGGTACTCTTCTTAAGTGATGGGGAATTCTTTTATGTTTAACGTAATAACACAGAAAACAAAAGGCTCCACAGAAGGTATTGAAAAGCAATAATGGCAACTAAGTCAGTTATTCAATCATTTTAAGAGTAAGAGGTGCTGTGGCTTAGTGGTTAAAGTGCCTGTCTCGTAAACAGATAATCCTGAGTTCAAATCTCAGCAGCACCTCAGTTTTGCTCCAAACTTATAAAATTGAATTTTTTCAAGTAAATATTAAATACAGTTTCAAAACAAGAGTAGTGTCCTGTTCACTTTAGAATGCTTCATCTCATAATGAAAAAAGCACTTGGTAGTTTGCAGAATTGCAAAGCAATGCAATGAATGAATAAGGGAAATGAGAATTATAACAAAGAGGAAAGAGAAGAAAATTCAATTTAGAGTTGAATTTTTGTAATGCATTTCACTCACAAGACATAATTCAATATTCTAAAAGAACGGTAACCCACCTCTTAAGGAATAATTTTTAAATACATTTAGTGTTCTCACCTATAGTGTTTAAGAAGAGGGTTGTGGGAACTTAGAAAAGAAAATGAAAAAAAAATGATTTCTATTTCACTCCATTCAGCTAACTATTCCAGTAACATTTGTCAAGCAGGTGCTGTGGCTTAGCTGGTTAAAGTACCTGTCTAGTAAACAGGAGATCCTGAGTTGAAATCTCAGCAGCACCTTGATATTTTTATTCTTAAATTACAGATCAGTTTCCTTAGATACTCTCTGATACAATTAAAAAATGAAAAATCTGAGTCATCTTACTAATATACAGTTCATCTTAATATTAAATAAAATTCAGAGAATTTTCATGGTAACAGAAGCAAAACTTTGAATGTAAAATGAAGAGTAAATCAAATAGCAAGGTATATATGAACTAAAACCTTAGAGGTGAAGGGAACTGATGTATTCCTCTACAATTATTATTTGTAAACCACTCAAAAATGTAATCTACTTTTATAAGTACTTGTTAACTAAAATGTAGGTATTCTTGTTAAGTGATGGGGAATCCTTTTTTGTTCAACGTTTCACCACAGATAAAGAAGACTCCACTAAAGGCACTGAGGACAAGTCATCTCCACTAAGTCAGTTATTCAATATTTGTAAGATAAGTAGCTGCTGTTGTTTAGTGGTCAAAGCTCCTGTCTCATAACTAGGATGTCCCGTGTTTAAATTCCAGCAACAATTTAGATTTAGTCCAAACTTTTAAAATTCAATTTCTTCAAGTAAACGTTCAATAAAGTTTAAAAACAAGAGTAGTGTTCTGTTGACTTTAGAATGCTTGATCTCAAAATGAAACAAACACTTGGTGTTTTGCAGAATTCGAAAGTAATACCATAAATGAATAGGGGAAAAGAGAATGTCAAAGAAAAGGAAAGAGACGACAAATACATTAAGAGTTCAATTTAACCAAAGCATTTTACTCACAACACATAATTCAATCTTCTATAAGTAGGGTAAGTCACTCATTAAGGAAGTATTCTTAAATAAATGTGATCTTCTCACCTATAGAGTTTGACAACAGAGTTGTATCAACTTAGAAAAGAAAATTAAAAAAAACAGATTTCTACTGCACTCTATTCTACTAGCAATTGCAGTAAACTTTGTCATGAAAGTTCTCTGGCTTAGTTGCTTTTACTGCCCGTCTAATAAACAGGAGATCTTGAGTTCAAATCTCCACAACACCGTGCTCTTTTTCATAGTTAAATAACAGATTATTTTCATTAGATGATCCTTTGATATAATGTTAAAATGAAACATTTGAGTAACTTACTATTGAACAGTTCATCTTAATACTACATAAAATTCCGAGTATTTTCGAGATGACAGAAGCAAGACTGTGAATGTAAAATGAAGGGTATATCAAAGAGGAAGATAAATATAAAATAAAGTGCTAGAGTTGAAGAAGAAAACTGATACAATCCTCTACAATAATAATTTGTGAGCCACTGAAAAATGTAGTCTACTTTTATGAATACTTTTTAACTAAATCTTAGGTACTCTTCTTAAGTGATGGGGAATTCTTTTATGTTTAACGTAATAACACAGATAAAAAAAGACTCCACCGAAGGTATTGAAAAGCAATAATGGCAACTAAGTCAGTTATTCAATCATTTTAAGAGTAAGAGGTGCTGTGGCTTAGTGGTTAAAGCGCCTGTCTCTTAAACAGGAAATCCTGAGTTCAAATCTCAGCAGCATCTCACTTTTGCTCCAAACTTATAGAATTGAATTTTTTCAAGTAAATATTAAATACAGTTTCAAAACAAGAGTAGTGTCCTGTTCACTTTAGAATGCTTCATCTCATAATGAAAAAAGCACTTGGTATTTTGCAGAATTTCAAAGCAATGCAATGAATAAGGGAAATGAGAATTATAAGAAAGAGGAAAGAGAAGAAAATTCAATTTAGAGTTGAATTTTTGTAATGCATTTCACTCACAAGACATAATTCAATATTCTAAAAGAACGGTAAGCCACCTCTTAACGAAGAATTTTTAAATAAATTTAGTGTTCTCACCTATAGTGTTTCAGAAGAGAGTTGTGGGAACTTAGAAAAGAAAATGAAAAAAAAAACGATTTCTATTTCACTCCATTCACCTAACTATTCCAGTGACATTGGTCAAGCAGGTGATGTGGCTTAGCTGGTTAAAGCGCCTGTCTAGTAAACAGGAGATCCTGAGTTCAAATCTCAGCAGCACCTTGATATTTTTATTCTTAAATTACAGATCAGTTTCCTTAGATACTCTCTGATACAATAAAAAAATGAAAAATCTGAGTCATCTTTCTAATAGACAGTTCATCTTAATATTAAATAAAATTCAGAGAATTTTCATGGTAACAGAAGCAAAACTTTGAATGTAAAATGAAGAGTAAATCAAATAGCAAGGTATATATGAACTAAAACCTTAGAGGTGAAGGCAACTGATGTATTCCTCTACAATTATTATTTGTAAACCACTCAAAAATGTAATCTACTTTTATAAGTACTTGTTAACTAAAATGTAGGTATTCTTCTTAAGTGATGGGGAATCCTTTTTTGTTCAACGTTTCACCACAGATAAAGAAGACTGCACTAAACGCACTGAGGACAAGTCATCTCCACTAAGTCAGTTATTCAATATTTGTAAGATAAGTAGGTGCTGTTGTTTAGTGGTCAAAGCTCCTGTCTCATAACTAGGATGTCCTGTGTTTAAATTCCAGCAACAATTTAGATTTAGTCCAAACTTTTAAAATTCAATTTCTTCAAGTAAACGTTCAATAAAGTTTAAAAACAAGAGTAGTGTTCTGTTGACTTTAGAATGCTTGATCTCCAAATGAAACAAACACTTGGTGTTTTGCAGAATTCGAAAGTAATACCATAAATGAATAGGGTAAAAGAGAATGTCAAAGAAAAGGAAAGAGACGACAAATAAATTAAGAGTTCAATTTAACCAATGCATTTTACTCACAACACATAATTCAATCTTCTATAAGTAGGGTAAGTCACTCATTAAGGAAGTATTCTTAAATAAATTTGATCTTCTCACCTATAGAGTTCGACAACAGAGTTGTATCAACTTAGAAAAGAAAATAAAAAAAAAAGATTTCTACTGCACTCCATTCTACTAGCAATTGCAGTAAACTTTGTCATGAAAGTTCTCTGCCTTAGTTGCTTTGACTGCCCGTCTTATAAATAGGAGATCCTGAGTTCAAATCTCCACAACACCGTGTTCTTTTTCATAGTCAAATAACAGATTATTTTCATTAGATGATCCTTTGATATAATGTTAAAATGAAAAATTTGATTAACTTACTATTGAACAGTTCATCTTAATGCTAAATAAAATTCCGAGTATTTTCGAGATGACAGAAGCAAGACTGTGAATGTAAAATGAAGGGTATATCAAAGAGGAAGATAAATATAAAATAAAGTGCTAGAGTTGAAGAAGAAAAGTGATACAATCCTCTACAATAATAATTTGTGAGCCACTGAAAAATGTAGTCTACTTTTATGAATACTTTTTAACTAAATCTTAGGTACTCTTCTTAAGTGATGGGGAATTCTTTTATGTTTAACGTAATAACACAGATAAAAAAAGACTCCACAGAAGGTATTGAAAAGCAATAATGGCAACTAAGTCAGTTATTCAATCATTTTAAGAGTAAGAGGTGCTGTGGCTTAGTGGTTAAAGCGCCTGTCTCGTAAACAGGAAATGCTGAGTTCAAATCTCAGCAGCGCCTCATTTTTGCTCCAAACTTATAGAATTGAATTTTTTCAAGTAAATATTAAATACAGTTTCAAAACAAGAGTAGTGTCCTGTTCACTTTAGAATGCTTCATCTCATAATGAAAAAAGCACTTGGTATTTTGCAGAATTGCAAAGCAATGCAATGAATGAATAAGGGAAATGAGAATTATAACAAAGAGGAAAGAGAAGAAAATTCAATTTAGAGTTGAATTTTTGTAATGCATTTCACTCACAAGACATAATTCAATATTCTAAAAGAACGGTAACCCACCTCTTAAGGAATAATTTTTAAATACATTTAGTGTTCTCACCTATAGTGTTTAAGAAGAGGGTTGTGGGAACTTAGAAAATAAAATGAAAAAAAAATGATTTCTATTTCACTCCATTCAGCTAACTATTCCAGTGATATTTGTCAAGCAGGTACTGTGGCTTAGCTGGTTAAAGTACCTGTCTAGTAAACAGGAGATCCTGAGTTCAAATCTCAGCAGCACCTTGATATTCTTATTCTTAAATTACAGATCAGTTTCCTTAGATACTCTCTGATACAATTAAAAAATGAAAAATCTGAGTCATCTTACTAATATACAGTTCATCTTAATATTAAATAAAATTCAGAGAATTTTCCTGGTAACAGAAGCAAAACTTTGAATGTAAAATGAAGAGTAAATCAAATAGCAAGGTATTTATGAACTAAAACCTTAGAGGTGAAGGCAACTGATGTATTCCTCTACAATTATTATTTGTAAACCACTCAAAAATGTAATCTACTTTTATAAGTACTTGTTAACTAAAATGTAGGTATTCTTGTTAAGTGATGGGGAATCCTTTTTTGTTCAACGTTTCACCACAGATAAAGAAGACTCCACTAAAGGCACTGAGGACAAGTCATCTCCACTAAGTCAGTTATTCAATATTTGTAAGATAAGTAGCTGCTGTTGTTTAGTGGTCAAAGCTCCTGTCTCATAACTAGGATGTCCTGTGTTTAAATTCCAGCAACAATTTAGATTTAGTCCAAACTTTTAAAATTCAATTTCTTCAAGTAAACGTTCAATAAAGTTTAAAAACAAGAGTAGTGTTCTGTTGACTTTAGAATGCTTGATCTCAAAATGAAACAAACACTTGGTGTTTTGCAGAATTCAAAAGTAATACCATAAATGAATAGGGGAAAAGAGAATGTCAAAGAAAAGGAAAGAGACGACAAATAAATTAAGAGTTCAATTTAACCAATGCATTTTACTCACAACACATAATTCAATCTTCTATAAGTAGGGTAAGTCACTCATTAAGGAAGTATTCTTAAATAAATTTGATCTTCTCACCTATAGAGTTTGACAACAGAGTTGTATCAACTTAGAAAATAAAATAAAAAAAAACAGATTTCTACTGCACTCCATTCTACTAGCAATTGCAGTAAACTTTGTCATGAAAGTTCTCTGGCTTAGTTGCTTTTACTGCCCGTCTAATAAACAGGAGATCCTAAGTTCAAATCTCCACAACACCGTGCTCTTTTTCATAGTTAAATAACAGATTATTTTCATTAGATGATCCTTTGATATAATGTTAAAATGAAACATTTGAGTAACTTACTATTGAACAGTTCATCTTAATACTAAATAAAATTCCGAGTATTTTCGAGATGACAGAAGCAACACTGTGAATGTAAAATGAAGGGTATATCAAAGAGGAAGATAAATATAAAATAAAGTGCTAGAGTTAAAGAAGAAAAGTGATACAATCCTCTACAATAATAATTTGTGAGCCACTGAAAAATGAAGTCTACTTTTATGAATACTTTTTAACTAAATCTTAGCTACTCTTCTTAAGTGATGGGGAATTCTTTTATGTTTAACGTAATAACACAGATAAAAAAAGACTCCACCGAAGGTATTGAAAAGCAATAATGGCAACTAAGTCAGTTATTCAATCATTTTACGAGTAAGAGGTGCTGTGCCTTAGTGGTTAAAGTGCCTGTCTCGTAAACAGGAAATCCTGAGTTCAAATCTCAGCAGTACCTCAGTTTTGCTCCAAACTTATAGAATTGAATTTTTCAAGTAAATATTAAATACAGTTTCAAAACAAGAGTAGTGTCCTGTTCACTTTAGAATGCTTCATCTCATAATGAAAAAAGCACTTGGTATTTTGCAGAATTGCAAAGCAATGCAATGAATGAATAAGGGAAATGAGAATTATAACAAAGAGGAAAGAGAAGAAAATTCAATTTAGAGTTGAATTTATGTAATGCATTTCACTCACAAGACATAATTCAATATTCTAAAAGAACGGTAACCCACCTCTTAAGGAATAATTTTTAAATACATTTAGTGTTCTCACCTATAGTGTTTAAGAAGAGGGTTGTGGGAACTTAGAAAAGAAAATGAAAAAAAAATGATTTCTATTTCACTCCATTCAGCTAACTATTCCAGTGACATTTGTCAAGCAGGTGCTGTGGCTTAGCTGGTTAAAGTACCTGTCTAGTAAACAGGAGATCCTGAGTTCAAATCTCAGCAGCACCTTGATATTTTTATTCTTAAATTACAGATCAGTTTCCTTAGATACTCTCTGATACAATTAAAAAATGAAAAATCTGAGTCATCTTACTAATATACAGTTCATCTTAATATTAAATAAAATTCAGAGAATTTTCATGGTAACAGAAGCAAAACTTTGAATGTAAAATGAAGAGTAAATCAAATAGCAAGGTATATATGAACTAAAACCTTAGAGGTGAAGGCAACTGATGTATTCCTCTACAATTATTATTTGTAAACCACTCAAAAATGTAATCTACTTTTATAAGTACTTGTTAACTAAAATGTAGGTATTCTTGTTAAGTGATGGGGAATCCTTTTTTGTTCAACGTTTCACCACAGATAAAGAAGACTCCACTAAAGACACTGAGGACAAGTCATCTCCACTAAGTCAGTTATTCAATATTTGTAAGATAAGTAGCTGCTGTTGTTTAGTGGTCAAAGCTCCTGTCTCATAACTAGGATGTCCTGTGTTTAAATTCCAGCAACAATTTAGATTTAGTCCAAACTTTAAAAATTCAATTTCTTCAAGTAAACGTTCAATAAAGTTTAAAAACAAGAGTAGTGTTCTGTTGACTTTAGAATGCTTGATCTCAAAATGAAACAAACACTTGGTGTTTTGCAGAATTCAAAAGTAATACCATAAATGAATAGGGGAAAAGAGAATGTCAAAGAAAAGGAAAGAGACGACAAATAAATTAAGAGTTCAATTTAACCAATGCATTTTACTCACAACACATAATTCAATCTTCTATAAGTAGGGTAAGTCACTCATTAAGGAAGTATTCTTAAATAAATTTGATCTTCTCACCTATAGAGTTTGACAACAGAGTTGTATCAACTTAGAAAAGAAAATAAAAAAAAACAGATTTCTACTGCACTCCATTCTACTAGCAATTGCAGTAAACTTTGTCATGAAAGTTCTCTGGCTTAGTTGCTTTTACTGCCCGTCTAATAAACCGGAGATCCTGAGTTCAAATCTCCACAACACTGTGCTCTTTTTCATAGTTAAATAACAGATTATTTTTGTTAGAAATGGGGTCTTTGGTTGACAGTCAGGTTACCCCCTGTTCAAGCAAGGACCCTCACTCTAGTTAGGATAAAAGAGAATCACCCTCAGCTAACCCCTGCTTACCCCCTTGGTAGCTTGGCAGAGCAGTAGGCTTAACCTCAGAGTGCTGGGCGTAAAGTATTTGTACCAACACACACAGTAACTTAATGAAAACACTACAAAATGACACAACACCAGTTTAGAAAAATAGGAAATATTTATCTAGACAAAACAAGACCAAAACGACAAAAATCCAACATACACAAGTCAAGTTATGATTTTTTAAAGGTTTAAAATAAAAAGAGTCTTTAGGTAGTTGTAACAACACACTAGCGCTGCTAGCGTGTAAATGTACCTGGTTTGCGGCAAAAATAACCCCGCACGGGCGGTGTGCGTCGAAAATAACCCTGCACGGGTATGTGCGTCGAAAACAGCTCGGCACGGCGAGGCGCGTCGAAAAAGCCAGCCACGCGACGGTCCGAAAGTCCCGCGGCGCTGGTTGCGATCTCTCAGCCTTCGTCAGCGATGCTGCGCGTCGTTTCTCCTGCTCCGGGCGTCGATTCTCCGGTCGCGTTTCCTGCGGCGTCGTTTCTCAGCTGCGGAGCCGGCGTCGCGTCGTTTTCTCAGCCGCGATCGGATTCGCGTCGATCTTTTCTCCGCACGGTGCTCGGTGCGTGTATTTTTGTCCTTAGGCTGCCAGCCTCTCCTTTCAGGGTCCCAGGAACTGGAAGGGCACCACAGAGCAGAGTAGGGGTCTCTCCAGAGACTCCAGGTGCTGGCAGGAAGAAGTCTTTGCTATCCCTGAGACTTCAACAACAGGAGGCAAGCTCTACATCAAGCCCTTGGAGATTTCTTCTTCAAGATGGAAGGCACACAAAGTCCAGTCTTTGCCCTCTTACTCTGGCAGAAGCAGCACTGCAGGAAAGCTCCACAAAGCACAGTCACAGGCAGGGCAGCACTTGTTCCTCAGCGATCAGCTCTTCTCCAGGCAGAGGTTCCCCTTGATTCCAGAAGTGTTTCTAAAGTTTGTAAGTTTGGGTGCCCTTCTTATACCCATTTTAGTCTTTGAAGTCACCTTTCTTCAAAGGGGACTCACACCTTCTTGTGAAATCCTGCCTTGCCCAGGCAAGGCCTCAGACACACACCAGGGGGCTGGAGACAGCATTGTCAGAGGCAGGCACAGTCCTTTCAGATGAGAGTGACCACTCCACCCCTCCCTCCTAGCAGAGATGGCTAATCAGAAAATGCAGATCACACCCCAGCTCCCTTTGTGTCACTGTCTGGTGTGAGGTGAAAAACAACCCAACTGTCAAACTGACCCAGACAGGGAATCCACAAACCAGGCAGAGTCACAGAATGGTTTAAGCAAGAAAATGCTCACTTTCTAAAAGTGGCATTTCCAAACTCACAATCTCAAAATCAACTTTACTAAAAGATGTATTTTTAAATTGTGAGTTCAGGGATCCCAAACTCCACATGTCCATCTACTCTCTAGGGGAATCTACACTTTAATCATATTTAAAGGTAGCCCCCATATTATCCTATGAGAGAGAGACAGACCTTGCAACAGTGAAAACGAAATTGGCAGTATTTCACTGTCAGGACATATAAACCACATTACTGTATGTCCTACCTTATCCATACACTGCACCCTGCCCTTGGGGCTACCTAGGGCCTACCTTAGGGGTGCCTTACATGTAAGAAAAGGGAAGGTTTAGGCCTGGCAAGTGGGTACACTTGCCAAGTCGAATTTACAGTGTAAGAATACACACACAGACACTGCAGTGGCAGGTCTGAGACATGATTACAGAGCTACTTATGTGGGTGGCACAACCAGTGCTGCAGGCCCACTAGTAGCATTTGATTTACAGGCCCTGGCACCTCTAGTGCACCTTACTAGGGACTTACTAGTAAATCAAATATGCCAATCATGGATAAACCACTTACATACAATTTAAACAGGAGAGCATATGCACTTTAGCACTGGTTAGCAGTGGTAAAGTGCTCAGAGTTGAAAAGCCAACAGCAACATGTCAGAAAAATATAGGAGGCAGGAGGCAAAAAAGTCTGGGGATGACCCTGCATAAGCAAAAGTCCAACACGACCCCCTACCAGCCTAAAGCCAGGGGAGAACAATCAATACCTTGATGTACTTCCCTGATTGGGGCGATAGAACAGGGACCCAGGCCCACAACAGCAGGGGCATGTTCCAGTTCTACGCCTTCCTGACTCCAGTTGGATCCCTCTGTCCATACTCTCAGGGCCCACTAAGCTAACCCATGGGGAACCCTTCTCCACATCTACAGACACCATCTGTGCAACACCTAACTTTACTTTGCTCACAGATGTATTGCAATGGGCAGATAGTACCACCAGGGCCAACACAGTGGTGTTGCCCACTCCACCCCCGGGGTGTGACTCTCGTCCTCCCCCCCCCAGGGGCAACTCTGTCCACCAGGACAGTAAGCCACAGTGACCCCAGACAACTGTCAGGGATGAGAGCCCGACCTCAGGCCTCTCTAACCACTGTGACTGTGGAGAGTGGGGGGTGGTAGCACCAGGTGCCTGGCACCCTTTGACCACTCTCTCTTCCACCAGGTCAGGGATGACAACCTGACCCTGGTCCTCCCCTCTGGGGCTCTGTACCCTCCCTGCAGAAGCGGCACCCCCAGAGTCCAAAACTGTCAGGGTGCTTGTAGAAGCAGTCCTGCACAATTCTTCCATCAGTGCAGGGATGTTAACCTGCAACTGATCCTCCAACCTGGGGTCTGTACCTTCAGGTTGGACCAGGGCCAGGGGTGAGGCTTCCCTCCCCCTGCCCTCTCTTCTGGGGTCCTGAACCACCCAACTAGGAGCGGCCCCCCCAGAAGACAACATGGTAGGGGTACTGTTAGCAGTAGCCTCTTCCTCCAGGTCAGGGGGGACACCCTTAACCTGGCCTCCCAATCCAGGGTCTGTACCCACAGACTGGATCACTGCCTGGCAACCCAGGACTTCCTGGGGGGCATACTTACCCCCTACCAGGTCAGAGTTTACCCTCTGAACCTGGTCATCCAACCCAGGGTCACCACCCTGCGGTTGAACCACTGCCTGGCACACCAGGACTTGCTTGGGAGCACACTTACCCCCTATCAGGTCAGAGTTTACCCCCTGAACCTGATCATTCAACCCAGAGTCACCACCCTGCGGTTGAACCATTGCCTGGCACACCAGGACTTCCAGGGGAGCACACCTACCCCCTACCAGATCAGAGCTTACCCCCTGAATCTGGCAATCCAACCCAGAGTCACTACCCTGCGGTTGAACCACTGCCTGGCGCACCAGGACTTCCTTGGGAGCACACGTACTCCCCATCAGGTCAGAGTTTACCCCCTGAACCTGATCATCCAACCCAGAGTCACCACCCTGCGGTTGAATCATTGCCTGGCGCACCAGGACTTCCTGGGGGGCACACCTACCCCCCACAAGGGAAACACTTTCCCCAAGGGCCATACAAGAGTCTGGCTGGCGCAGGTCTCCTGACCTCTGCCCATCTGACAGAGTCTGGATTCCCCCCAGCCCAGAAATGGTCTCACCAAGGTCATTCCTGGGGGGCTCTGCACTCAGAGCTGACCCCTGACCCTCCAGGTTCTCCACTGGGGTCCGCAACCCCCTCTCAACCCTCTGTCTGGACTTCTGCAACCCCTCACTAGGAGTGGTACTGCCAGACACCAGAACTGGTGGGACGCTGGCTACAGCCGCCCCCCCAAGTTCTCCTGACACTGTGGGGTCTCCCTCAACAGATGGCCCAATGGTACAGGCTAGGCTCCCCTCCTGGGGTTCCCGCAGGGAACCCTCCAGGACCTGGGACCGGATCTCGGGCACCTTGGGCCTCAACCCATCCCCATTCCCTCTCCTCTGAGACTGGACATGGGGTCCCTCACCCATCCCACTACACAGGGACCTACCTGGGACACTACAATCCTTCCCTACCTCACCTGGTTGGGAACTACCTAGACCACTCCTCTCAGGAGCACCCCCAAATGCCTCTTCAGACTCTCTGGTACTCACCCAGAAGTCTGCCTCCATTGTAAGCTCCCTGGGGTCAGAGAACTCACACTCCACCTGGTGTTGGCATAGCTCTGGAAAATAAGGACTAGACATATGCTCTCCAGCAATTACATCACTCCGCCCCTCACATGAATTAACCAAAGTACCCTTCACCCAACCATCCAGTGACTCTGCTTTGAAAAAGCACCCCACATCACCCTCCTGAGACTGGTGAGACAGTACCTGACTGTCCCTGACACTCAACCCACACTCTTCTGGGATGTTTTCACACTCCATAACCAGGACTTCTACCTGGGGGGAACCCCTCTCCCTGTCACTCTCAACTAGAGTCAGTAGAGTGTCCCTCCCACCAGTAGGAATATGACTCCCCATGCCAGTTCCCCAATCCACCTCAGGGACCCTGTGCATCACTGGAGCTACCTCATACCCCTGAACCTCCTGGCGTGTGTTAACTCCCTCCTTCAAGTAGGGCACCACCTCTCTGGGCATGTGTACTTCTGCAGCATCACTGGATATACAATTGTTGTTGCCACCATTCCAGCTGGACTCAGCCCTCATGACTTCCAGCTCTTTCAATTTAAGCTCGTAAGCATAAATCATTTTTTTAATCTCTAAGTCCCTCCTCCTTTCTGCCAGGACTAAGGCTCTCTTCTCCTCGGCCCTCTTAAGCTCTTCCAGACTCCGGATTCGAGCTAGGAGCCTATCATCTCTTTCTGTTCCCTCCTCAGGGCCACTGCCCTCCTCTTTGGAGTAGTCCTCCTCCTCAGAGTAGTTATTCTCCTCAGACTCATTTGGTGGTGTTGCCTGACAACGTTTCAATTCATCCTGAAACAGGGCTGACTCAAGATCCTCCCTTCTGGATTCCTTGTTCACAGCCAGTCCCCTTTCCATGCAGAATGCTTTAAGCTGCCACTTTTTATACATAGATAGGTGCCAGAAATTGACTTCCATTTCTGCAAAGGCTTCACAACCAAAAAACAAAGTCCAAAAATATCATCAATACTTCCAGGAGGACATCAGAGAACAAAAAGCAGAATCACAAGACAAGTAGTATGTGGTCACGTAGTGGTCTGAGATCAAAACAGTAGTGTACACTTAATTACTGTATGTCAAGTACAAACACAAGTCCAAATCCCGACCGCTGGTCACCAATGTTAGAAATGGGGTCTTTGGTTGACAGTCAGGTTACCCCCTGTTCAAGCAAGGACCCTCACTCTAGTTAGGATAAAAGAGAATCACCCTCAGCTAACCCCTGCTTACCCCCTTGGTAGCTTGGCAGAGCAGTAGGCTTAACCTCAGAGTGCTGGGCGTAAAGTATTTGTACCAACACACACAGTAACTTAATGAAAACACTACAAAATGACACAACACCAGTTTAGAAAAATAGGAAATATTTATCTAGACAAAACAAGACCAAAACGACAAAAATCCAACATACACAAGTCAAGTTATGATTTTTTAAAGGTTTAAAATAAAAAGAGTCTTTAGGTAGTTGTAACAACACACTAGCGCTGCTAGCGTGTAAATGTACCTGGTTTGCGGCACAAATAACCCTGCACGGGCGGTGTGCGTCGAAAATAACCCTGCACGGGTATGTGCGTCGAAAACAGCTCGGCACGGCGAGGCGCGTCGAAAAAGCCAGCCACGCGACGGTCCGAAAGTCCCGCGGCGCTGGTTGCGATCTCTCAGCCTTCGTCAGCGATGCTGCGCGTCGTTTCTCCTGCTCCGGGCATCGATTCTCCGGTCGCGTTTCCTGCGGCGTCGTTTCTCAGCTGCGGAGCCGGCGTCGCGTCGTTTTCTCAGCCGCGATCGGATTCGCGTCGATCTTTTCTCCGCACGGTGCTCGGTGCGTGTATTTTTGTCCTTAGGCTGCCAGCCTCTCCTTTCAGGGTCCCAGGAACTGGAAGGGCACCACAGAGCAGAGTAGGGGTCTCTCCAGAGACTCCAGGTGCTGGCAGGAAGAAGTCTTTGCTATCCCTGAGACTTCAACAACAGGAGGCAAGCTCTACATCAAGCCCTTGGAGATTTCTTCTTCAAGATGGAAGGCACACAAAGTCCAGTCTTTGCCCTCTTACTCTGGCAGAAGCAGCACTGCAGGAAAGCTCCACAAAGCACAGTCACAGGCAGGGCAGCACTTGTTCCTCAGCGATCAGCTCTTCTCCAGGCAGAGGTTCCCCTTGATTCCAGAAGTGTTTCTAAAGTTTGTAAGTTTGGGTGCTCTTCTTATACCCATTTTAGTCTTTGAAGTCACCTTTCTTCAAAGGGGACTCACACCTTCTTGTGAAATCCTGCCTTGCCCAGGCAAGGCCTCAGACACACACCAGGGGGCTGGAGACAGCATTGTCAGAGGCAGGCACAGTCCTTTCAGATGAGAGTGACCACTCCACCCCTCCCTCCTAGCAGAGATGGCTAATCAGAAAATGCAGATCACACCCCAGCTCCCTTTGTGTCACTGTCTGGTGTGAGGTGAAAAACAACCCAACTGTCAAACTGACCCAGACAGGGAATCCACAAACCAGGCAGAGTCACAGAATGGTTTAAGCAAGAAAATGCTCACTTTCTAAAAGTGGCATTTCCAAACTCACAATCTCAAAATCAACTTTACTAAAAGATGTATTTTTAAATTGTGAGTTCAGGGATCCCAAACTCCACATGTCCATCTACTCTCTAGGGGAATCTACACTTTAATCATATTTAAAGGTAGCCCCCATATTATCCTATGAGAGAGAGACAGACCTTGCAACAGTGAAAACGAAATTGGCAGTATTTCACTGTCAGGACATATAAACCACATTACTGTATGTCCTACCTTATCCATACACTGCACCCTGCCCTTGGGGCTACCTAGGGCCTACCTTAGGGGTGCCTTACATGTAAGAAAAGGGAAGGTTTAGGCCTGGCAAGTGGGTACACTTGCCAAGTCGAATTTACAGTGTAAGAATACACACACAGACACTGCAGTGGCAGGTCTGAGACATGATTACAGAGCTACTTATGTGGGTGGCACAACCAGTGCTGCAGGCCCACTAGTAGCATTTGATTTACAGGCCCTGGCACCTCTAGTGCACCTTACTAGGGACTTACTAGTAAATCAAATATGCCAATCATGGATAAACCACTTACATACAATTTAAACAGGAGAGCATATGCACTTTAGCACTGGTTAGCAGTGGTAAAGTGCTCAGAGTTGAAAAGCCAACAGCAACATGTCAGAAAAATATAGGAGGCAGGAGGCAAAAAAGTCTGGGGATGACCCTGCATAAGCAAAAGTCCAACAATTTTCATTAGATGATCCTTTGATATAATGTTAAAATGAAACATTTGAGTAACTTACTATTGAACAGTTCATCTTAATACTAAATAAAATTCCGAGTATTTTCGAGATGACAGAAGCAAGACTGTGAATGTAAAATGAAGGGTATATCAAAGAGGAAGATAAATATAAAATAAAGTGCTAGAGTTGAAGAAGAAAAGTGATACAATCCTCTACAATAATAATTTGTGAGCCACTGAAAAATGTAGTCTACTTTTATGAATACTTTTTAACTAAATCTTAGGTACTCTTCTTAAGTGATGGGGAATTCTTTTATGTTTAACGTAATAACACAGATAAAAAAAGACTCCACCGAAGGTATTGAAAAGCTATAATGGCAACTAAGTCAGTTATTCAATCATTTTAAGAGTAAGAGGTGCTGTGGCTTAGTGGTTAAAGCGCCTGTCTCTTAAACAGGAAATCCTGAGTTCAAATCTCAGCAGCATCTCACTTTTGCTCCAAACTTATAGAATTGAATTTTTTCAAGTAAATATTAAATACAGTTTCAAAACAAGAGTAGTGTCCTGTTCACTTTAGAATGCTTCATCTCATAATGAAAAAAGCACTTGGTATTTTGCAGAATTTCAAAGCAATGCAATGAATGAATAAGGGAAATGAGAATTATAACAAAGAGGAAAGAGAAGAAAATTCAATTTAGAGTTGAATTTTTGTAATGCATTTCACTCACAAGACATCATTCAATATTCTAAAAGAATGGTAAGCCACCTCTTAAGGAAGAATTTTTAAATACATTTAGTGTTCTCACCTATAGTGTTTCAGAAGAGAGTTGTGGGAACTTAGAAAAGATAATGAAAAAAAAAACGATTTCTATTTCACTCCGTTCAGCTAACTATTCCAGTGACATTGGTCAAGCAGGTGATGTGGCTTAGCTGGTTAAAGCGCCTGTCTAGTAGACTGGAGATCCTGAGTTCAAATCTCAGCAGCACCTTAATATTTTTATTCTTAAATTACAGATCAGTTTCCTTAGATACTCTCTGATACAATAAAAAAATGAAAAATCTGAGTCATCTTTCTAATAGACAGTTCATCTTAATATTAAATAAAATTCAGAGAATTTTCATGGAAACAGAAGCAAAACTTTGAATGTAAAATGAAGAGTAAATCAAATAGCAAGGTATATATGAACTAAAACCTCAGAGGTGAAGGCCACTGATGTATTCCTCTACAATTATTATTTGTAAACCACTCAAAAATGTAATCTACTTTTATAAGTACTTGTTAACTAAAATGTAGGTATTCTTCTTAAGTGATGGGGAATCCTTTTTTGTTCAACGTTTCACCACAGATAAAGAAGACTGCACTAAACGCACTGAGGACAAGTCATCTCCACTAAGTCAGTTATTCAATATTTGTAAGATAAGTAGGTGCTGTTGTTTAGTGGTCAAAGCTCCTGTCTCATAACTAGGATGTCCTGTGTTTAAATTCCAGCAACAATTTAGATTTAGTCCAAACTTTTAAAATTCAATTTCTTCAAGTAAACGTTCAATAAAGCTTAAAAACAAGAGTAGTGTTCTGTTGACTTTAGAATGCTTGATCTCCAAATGAAACAAACACTTGGTGTTTTGCAGAATTCGAAAGTAATACCATAAATGATTAGGGGAAAAGAGAATGTCAAAGAAAAGGAAAGAGACGACAAATAAATTAAGAGTTCAATTTAACCAATGCATTTTACTTACAACACATAATTCAATCTTCTATAAGTAGGGTAAGTCACTCATTAAGGAAGTATTCTTAAATAAATTTGATCTTCTCACCTATAGAGTTTGACAACAGAGTTGTATCAACTTAGAAAATAAAATTAAAAAAAAACAGATTTCTACTGCACTCCATTCTACTAGCAATTGCAGTAATCTTTGTCATGAAAGTTCTCTGGCTTAGTTGCTTTGACTTCCCGTCTAAAAAACAGGAGATCCTGAGTTCAAATCTCCACAACACTGTGCTCTTTTTCATAGTTAAATAACAGATTATTTTCATTAGATGATCCTTTGATATAATGTTAAAATGAAAAATTTGAGTAACTTACTATTGAACAGTTCATCTTAATACTAAATAAAATTCTGAGTATTTTCGAGATGACAGAAGCAAGACTGTGAATGTGAAATGAAGGGTATATCAAAGAGGAAGATAAATATAAAATAAAGCACTAGAGTTGAAGAAGAAAAGTGATACAATCCTCTACAATAATAATTTGTGAGCCACTGAAAAATGTAATCTACTTTTATGAATACTTTTTAACTAAATCTTAGGTACTCTTCTTAAGTGATGGGGAATTCTTTTATGTTTAACGTAATAACACAGATAAAAAAAGACTCCACAGCAGGTATTGAAAAGCAATAATGGCAACTAAGTCAGTTATTCAATCATTTTAAGAGTAAGAGGTGCTGTGCCTTAGTGGTTAAAGTGCCTGTCTCGTAAACAGGAAATCCTGAGTTCAAATCTCAGCAGTACCTCAGTTTTGCTCCAAACTTATAGAATTGAATTTTTTCAAGTAAATATTAAATACAGTTTCAAAACAAGAGTAGTGTCCTGTTCACTTTAGAATGCTTCATCTCATAATGAAAAAAGCACTTGGTATTTTGCAGAATTGCAAAGCAATGCAATGAATGAATAAGGGAAATGAGAATTATAACAAAGAGGAAAGAGAAGAAAATTCAATTTAGAGTTGAATTTATGTAATGCATTTCACTCACAAGACATAATTCAATATTCTAAAAGAACGGTAACCCACCTCTTAAGGAATAATTTTTAAATACATTTAGTGTTCTCACCTATAGTGTTTAAGAAGAGGGTTGTGGGAACTTAGAAAAGAAAATGAAAAAAAAATGATTTCTATTTCACTCCATTCAGCTAACTATTCCAGTGACATTTGTCAAGCAGGTGCTGTGGCTTAGCTGGTTAAAGTACCTGTCTAGTAAACAGGAGATCCTGAGTTCAAATCTCAGCAGCACCTTGATATTTTTATTCTTAAATTACAGATCAGTTTCCTTAGATACTCTCTGATACAATTAAAAAATGAAAAATCTGAGTCATCTTACTAATATACAGTTCATCTTAATATTAAATAAAATTCAGAGAATTTTCATGGTAACAGAAGCAAAACTTTGAATGTAAAATGAAGAGTAAATCAAATAGCAAGGTATATATGAACTAAAACCTTAGAGGTGAAGGCAACTGATGTATTCCTCTACAATTATTATTTGTAAACCACTCAAAAATGTAATCTACTTTTATAAGTACTTGTTAACTAAAATGTAGGTATTCTTGTTAAGTGATGGGGAATCCTTTTTTGTTCAACGTTTCACCACAGATAAAGAAGACTCCACTAAAGACACTGAGGACAAGTCATCTCCACTAAGTCAGTTATTCAATATTTGTAAGATAAGTAGCTGCTGTTGTTTAGTGGTCAAAGCTCCTGTCTCATAACTAGGATGTCCTGTGTTTAAATTCCAGCAACAATTTAGATTTAGTCCAAACTTTAAAAATTCAATTTCTTCAAGTAAACGTTCAATAAAGTTTAAAAACAAGAGTAGTGTTCTGTTGACTTTAGAATGCTTGATCTCAAAATGAAACAAACACTTGGTGTTTTGCAGAATTCAAAAGTAATACCATAAATGAATAGGGGAAAAGAGAATGTCAAAGAAAAGGAAAGAGACGACAAATAAATTAAGAGTTCAATTTAACCAATGCATTTTACTCACAACACATAATTCAATCTTCTATAAGTAGGGTAAGTCACTCATTAAGGAAGTATTCTTAAATAAATTTGATCTTCTCACCTATAGAGTTTGACAACAGAGTTGTATCAACTTAGAAAAGAAAATAAAAAAAAACAGATTTCTACTGCACTCCATTCTACTAGCAATTGCAGTAAACTTTGTCATGAAAGTTCTCTGGCTTAGTTGCTTTTACTGCCCGTCTAATAAACAGGAGATCCTGAGTTCAAATCTCCACAACACCGTGCTCTTTTTCATAGTTAAATAACAGATTATTTTCATTAGATGATCCTTTGATATAATGTTAAAATGAAACATTTGAGTAACTTACTATTGAACAGTTCATCTTAATACTAAATAAAATTCCGAGTATTTTCGAGATGACAGAAGCAAGACTGTGAATGTAAAATGAAGGGTATATCAAAGAGGAAGATAAATATAAAATAAAGTGCTAGAGTTGAAGAAGAAAAGTGATACAATCCTCTACAATAATAATTTGTGAGCCACTGAAAAATGTAGTCTACTTTTATGAATACTTTTTAACTAAATCTTAGGTACTCTTCTTAAGTGATGGGGAATTCTTTTATGTTTAACGTAATAACACAGATAAAAAAAGACTCCACCGAAGGTATTGAAAAGCTATAATGGCAACTAAGTCAGTTATTCAATCATTTTAAGAGTAAGAGGTGCTGTGGCTTAGTGGTTAAAGCGCCTGTCTCTTAAACAGGAAATCCTGAGTTCAAATCTCAGCAGCATCTCACTTTTGCTCCAAACTTATAGAATTGAATTTTTTCAAGTAAATATTAAATACAGTTTCAAAACAAGAGTAGTGTCCTGTTCACTTTAGAATGCTTCATCTCATAATGAAAAAAGCACTTGGTATTTTGCAGAATTTCAAAGCAATGCAATGAATGAATAAGGGAAATGAGAATTATAACAAAGAGGAAAGAGAAGAAAATTCAATTTAGAGTTGAATTTTTGTAATGCATTTCACTCACAAGACATCATTCAATATTCTAAAAGAATGGTAAGCCACCTCTTAAGGAAGAATTTTTAAATAAATTTAGTGTTCTCACCTATAGTGTTTAAGAAGAGAGTTGTGGGAACTTAGAAAAGATAATGAAAAAAAAAACGATTTCTATTTCACTCCATTCAGCTAACTATTCCAGTGTCATTGGTCAAGCAGGTGATGTGGCTTAGCTGGTTAAAGCGCCTGTCTAGTAGACTGGAGATCCTGAGTTCAAATCTCAGCAGCACCTTAATATTTTTATTCTTAAATTACAGATCAGTTTCCTTAGATACTCTCTGATACAATAAAAAAATGAAAAATCTGAGTCATCTTTCTAATAGACAGTTCATCTTAATATTAAATAAAATTCAGAGAATTTTCATGGAAACAGAAGCAAAACTTTGAATGTAAAATGAAGAGTAAATCAAATAGCAAGGTATGTATGAACTAAAACCTCAGAGGTGAAGGCCACTGATGTATTCCTCTACAATTATTATTTGTAAACCACTCAAAAATGTAATCTACTTTTATAAGTACTTGTTAACTAAAATGTAGGTATTCTTCTTAAGTGATGGGGAATCCTTTTTTGTTCAACGTTTCACCACAGATAAAGAAGACTGCACTAAACGCACTGAGGACAAGTCATCTCCACTAAGTCAGTTATTCAATATTTGTAAGATAAGTAGGTGCTGTTGTTTAGTGGTCAAAGCTCCTGTCTCATAACTAGGATGTCCTGTGTTTAAATTCCAGCAACAATTTAGATTTAGTCCAAACTTTTAAAATTCAATTTCTTCAAGTAAACGTTCAATAAAGCTTAAAAACAAGAGTAGTGTTCTGTTGACTTTAGAATGCTTGATCTCCAAATGAAACAAACACTTGGTGTTTTGCAGAATTCGAAAGTAATACCATAAATGATTAGGGGAAAAGAGAATGTCAAAGAAAAGGAAAGAGACGACAAATAAATTAAGAGTTCAATTTAACCAATGCATTTTACTTACAACACATAATTCAATCTTCTATAAGTAGGGTAAGTCACTCATTAAGGAAGTATTCTTAAATAAATTTGATCTTCTCACCTATAGAGTTTGACAACAGAGTTGTATCAACTTAGAAAAAAAAATAAAAAAAAAACAGATTTCTACTGCACTCCATTCTACTAGCAATTGCAGTAATCTTTGTCATGAAAGTTCTCTGGCTTAGTTGCTTTGACTTCCCGTCTAAAAAACAGGAGATCCTGAGTTCAAATCTCCACAACACCGTGCTCTTTTTCATAGTTAAATAACAGATTATTTTCATTAGATGATCCTTTGATATAATGTTAAAATGAAAAATTTGAGTAACTTACTATTGAACAGTTCATCTTAATACTAAATAAAATTCTGAGTATTTTCGAGATGACAGAAGCAAGACTGTGAATGTGAAATGAAGGGTATATCAAAGAGGAAGATAAATATAAAATAAAGCACTAGAGTTGAAGAAGAAAAGTGATACAATCCTCTACAATAATAATTTGTGAGCCACTGAAAAATGTAATCTACTTTTATGAATACTTTTTAACTAAATCTTAGGTACTCTTCTTAAGTGATGGGGAATTCTTTTATGTTTAACGTAATAACACAGATAAAAAAAGACTCCACAGCAGGTATTGAAAAGCAATAATGACAACTAAGTCAGTTATTCAATCATTTTAAGAGTAAGAGGTGCTGTGGCTTAGTGGTTAAAGCGCGTGTCTCTTAAACAGGAAATCCTGAGTTCAAATCTCAGCAACACCTCAGTTTTGCTCCAAACTTATAGAATTGAATTTTTTCAAGTAAATATTAAATACAGTTCCAAAACAAGAGTAGTGTCCTGTTCACTTTAGAATGCTTCATCTCATAATGAAAAAAGCACTTGGTATTTTGCAGAATTTCAAAGCAATGCAATGAATGAATAAGGGAAATGAGAATTATAACAAAGAGGAAAGAGAAGAAAATTCAATTTAGAGTTGAATTTTTGTAATGCATTTCACTCACAGGACATAATTCAATATTCTGAAAGAACGGTAAGCCACCTCTTAAGGAAGAATTTTTAAATAAATGTAGTGTTCTCACCTATAGTGTTTAAGAAGAGAGTTGTGGGAACTTAGAAAAGAAAATGAAAAAAAAATGATTTCTATTTCACATCATTCAGCTAACTATTCCAGTGAAATTTGTCAAGCAGGTGATGTGGCTTAGCTGGTTAAATCGCCTGTCTAGTAAACTGGAGATCCTGAGTTGAAATCTCAGCAGCACCTTGATATTTTGATTGTTAAATTACAGATCAGTTTCCTTAGATACTCTCTGATACAATAAAAAAATGAAAAATCTGAGTCATCTTTCTAATAGACAGTTCATCTTAATATTAAATAAAATTCAGAGAATTTTCATGGTATCAGAAGCAAAACTTTGAATGTAAAATGAAGAGTAAATCAAATAGCAAGGTATATATGAACTAAAACCTTAGAGGTGAAGGCAACTGATGTATTCCTCTACAATTATTATTTGTAAACCACTCAAAAATGTAATCTACTTTTATAAGTACTTGTTAACTAAAATGTAGGTATTCTTCTTAAGTGATGGGGAATCCTTTTTTGTTCAACGTTTCACCACAGATAAAGAAGACTGCACTAAACGCACTGAGGACAAGTCATCTCCACTAAGTCAGTTATTCAATATTTGTAAGATAAGTAGGTGCTGTTGTTTAGTGGTCAAAGCTCCTGTCTCATAACTAGGATGTCCTGTGTTTAAATTCCAGCAACAATTTAGATTTAGTCCAAACTTTTAAAATTTAATTTCTTCAAGTAAACGTTCAATAAAGCTTAAAAACAAGAGTAGTGTTCTGTTGACTTTAGAATGCTTGATCTCCAAATGAAACAAACACTTGGTGTTTTGCAGAATTCGAAAGTAATACCATAAATGAATAGGTGAAAAGAGAATGTCAAAGAAAAGGAAAGAGACGACAATTAAATTAAGAGTTCAATTTAACTAATACATTTTACTCACAACACATAATTCAATCTTCTATAAGTAGGGTAAGTCACTCATTAAGGAAGTATTCTTAAATAAATTAGATTTTCTCACCTATAGAGTTTGACAACAGAGTTGTATCAACTTAGAAAAGAAAATTTAAAAAAACAGATTTCTACTGCACTCCATTCTACTAGCAATTGCTGTAAATTTTGTCATGAAAGATCTCTGGCTTAGTTGCTTTGACTGCCCGTCTAGTAAACAGGAGATCCTGAGTTCAAATCTCCACAACACTGTGCTCTTTTTCAAAGTTAAATAACAGATATTTTTCATTAGATGATCCTTTGATATAATGTTAAAATGAAAAATGTGAGTAACTTACTATTGAACAGTTCATCTTAATACTAAATAAAATTCCGAGTATTTTCGAGATGACAGAAGCAAGACTGTGAATGTAAAATGAAGGGTATATCAAAGAGGAAGATAAATATAAAATAAAGTGCTAGAGTTGAAGAAGAAAAGTGATACAATCCTCTACAATAATAATTTGTGAGCCACTGAAAAATGTAATCTACTTTTATGAATACATTTTAACTAAATCTTAGGTACTCTTCTTAAGTGATGGGGAATTATTTTATGTTTAACGTAATAACACAGATAAAAAAAGACTCCACAGAAGGTATTGAAAAGCAATAATGGCAACTAAGTCAGTTATTCAATCATTTTAAGAGTAAGAGGTGCTGTGGCTTAGTGGTTAAAGCGCCTGTCTCGTAAACAGGAAATCCTGAGTTCAAATCTCAGCAGCACCTCAGTTTTGCTCCAAACTTATAGAATTGAATTTTTTCAAGAAAAAAATTAAATACAGTTTCAAAACAAGAGTAGTGTCCTGTTCACTTTAGAATGCTTCATCTCATAATGAAAAAAGCACTTGGTATTTTGCAGAATTTCAAAGCAATGCAATGAATGAATAAGGGAAATGAGAATTATAACAAAGAGGAAAGAGAAGAAAATTCAATTTAGAGTTGAATTTTTGTAATGCATTTCACTCACAAGACATAATTCAATATTCTAAAAGAGCGGTAAGCCACCTCTTAAGGAAGAATTTTTAAATAAATTTAGTGTTCTCACCTATAGTGTTTCAGAAGAGAGTTGTGGGAACTTAGAAAAGAAAATGAAAAAAAAAAATGATTTCTATTTCACTCCATTCAGCTAACTATTCCAGTGATATTTGTCAAGCAGGTGCTGTGGCTTAGCTGGTTAAAGTACCTGTCTAGTAAACAGGAGACCCTGAGTTCAAATCTCAGCAGCACCTTGATATTTTTATTCTTAAATTACAGATCAGTTTCCTTAGATACTCTGTGATACAATTAAAAAATGAAAAATCTGAGTCATCTTACTAATATACAGTTCATCTTAATATTAAATAAAATTCAGAGAATTTTCATGGTAACAGAAGCAAAACTTTGAATGTAAAATGAAGAGTAAATCAAATAGCAAGGTATATATGTACTAAAACCTTAGAGGTGAAGGCAACTGATGTATTCCTCTACAATTATTATTTGTAAACCACTCAAAAATGTAATCTACTTTTATAAGTACTTGTTAACTAAAATGTAGGTATTCTTGTTAAGTGCTGGGGAATCCTTTTTTGTTGAACGTTTCACCACAGATAAAGAAGACTCCACTAAAGGCACTGAGGACAAGTCATCTCCACTAAGTCAGTTATTCAATATTTGTAAGATAAGTAGCTGCTGTTGTTTAGTGGTCAAAGCTCCTGTCTCATAACTAGGATGTCCTGTGTTTAAATTCCAGCAACAATTTAGATTTAGTCCAAACTTTTAAAATTCAATTTCTTCAAGTAAACGTTCAATAAAGTTTAAAAACAAGAGTAGTGTTCTGTTGACTTTAGAATGCTTGATCTCAAAATGAAACAAACACTTGGTGTTTTGCAGAATTCAAAAGTAATACCATAAATGAATAGGGGAAAAGAGAATGTCAAAGAAAAGGAAAGAGACGACAAATAAATTAAGAGTTCAATTTAACCAATGCATTTTACTCACAACACATAATTCAATCTTCTATAAGTAGGGTAAGTCACTCATTAAGGAAGTATTCTTAAATAAATTTGATCTTCTCACCTATAGAGTTTGACAACAGAGTTGTATCAACTTAGAAAATAAAATAAAAAAAAACAGATTTCTACTGCACTCCATTCTACTAGCAATTGCAGTAAACTTTGTCATGAAAGTTCTCTGGCTTAGTTGCTTTTACTGCCCGTCTAATAAACAGGAGATCCTAAGTTCAAATCTCCACAACACCGTGCTCTTATTCATAGTTAAATAACAGATTATTTTCATTAGATGATCCTTTGATATAATGTTAAAATGAAACATTTGAGTAACTTACTATTGAACAGTTCATCTTAATACTAAATAAAATTCCGAGTATTTTCGAGATGACAGAAGCAACACTGTGAATGTAAAATGAAGGGTATATCAAAGAGGAAGATAAATATAAAATAAAGTGCTAGAGTTGAAGAAGAAAAGTGATACAATCCTCTACAATAATAATTTGTGAGCCACTGAAAAATGTAGTCTACTTTTATGAATACTTTTTAACTAAATCTTAGCTACTCTTCTTAAGTGATGGGGAATTCTTTTATGTTTAACGTAATAACACAGATAAAAAAAGACTCCACCGAAGGTATTGAAAAGCAATAATGGCAACTAAGTCAGTTATTCAATCATTTTACGAGTAAGAGGTGCTGTGGCTTAGTGGTTAAAGTGCCTGTCTCGTAAACAGGAAATCCTGAGTTCAAATCTCAGCAGTACCTCAGTTTTGCTCCAAACTTATAGAATTGAATTTTTTCAAGTAAATATTAAATACAGTTTCAAAACAAGAGTAGTGTCCTGTTCACTTTAGAATGCTTCATCTCATAATGAAAAAAGCACTTGATATTTTGCAGAATTGCAAAGCAATGCAATGAATGAATAAGGGAAATGAGAATTATAACAAAGAGGAAAGAGAAGAAAATTCAATTTAGAGTTGAATTTATGTAATGCATTTCACTCACAAGACATAATTCAATATTCTAAAAGAACGGTAACCCACCTCTTAAGGAATAATTTTTAAATACATTTAGTGTTCTCACCTATAGTGTTTAAGAAGAGGGTTGTGGGAACTTAAAAAAGAAAATGAAAAAAAAATGATTTCTATTTCACTCCATTCAGCTAACTATTCCAGTGACATTTGTCAAGCAGGTGCTGTGGCTTAGCTGGTTAAAGTACCTGTCTAGTAAACAGGAGATCCTGAGTTCAAATCTCAGCAGCACCTTGATATTTTTATTCTTAAATTACAGATCAGTTTCCTTAGATACTCTCTGATACAATTAAAAAATGAAAAATCTGAGTCATCTTACTAATATACAGTTCATCTTAATATTAAATAAAATTCAGAGAATTTTCATGGTAACAGAAGCAAAACTTTGAATGTAAAATGAAGAGTAAATCAAATAGCAAGGTATATATGAACTAAAACCTTAGAGGTGAAGGCAACTGATGTATTCCTCTACAATTATTATTTGTAAACCACTCAAAAATGTAATCTACTTTTATAAGTACTTGTTAACTAAAATGTAGGTATTCTTGTTAAGTGATGGGGAATCCTTTTTTGTTCAACGTTTCACCACAGATAAAGAAGACTCCACTAAAGACACTGAGGACAAGTCATCTCCACTAAGTCAGTTATTCAATATTTGTAAGATAAGTAGCTGCTGTTGTTTAGTGGTCAAAGCTCCTGTCTCATAACTAGGATGTCCTGTGTTTAAATTCCAGCAACAATTTAGATTTAGTCCAAACTTTAAAAATTCAATTTCTTCAAGTAAACGTTCAATAAAGTTTAAAAACAAGAGTAGTGTTCTGTTGACTTTAGAATGCTTGATCTCAAAATGAAACAAACACTTGGTGTTTTGCAGAATTCAAAAGTAATACCATAAATGAATAGGGGAAAAGAGAATGTCAAAGAAAAGGAAAGAGACGACAAATAAATTAAGAGTTCAATTTAACCAATGCATTTTACTCACAACACATAATTCAATCTTCTATAAGTAGGGTAAGTCACTCATTAAGGAAGTATTCTTAATTAAATTTGATCTTCTCACCTATAGAGTTTGACAACAGAGTTGTTTCAACTTAGAAAAGAAAATTAAAAAAAACAGATTTCTACTGCACTCCATTCTACTAGCAATTGCAGTAAACTTTGTCATGAAAGTTCTCTGGCTTAGTTGCTTTTACTGCCCGTCTAATAAACAGGAGATCCTGAGTTCAAATCTCCACAACACCGTGCTCTTTTTCATAGTTAAATAACAGATTATTTTCATTAGATGATCCTTTGATATAATGTTAAAATGAAACATTTGAGTAACTTACTATTGAACAGTTCATCTTAATACTAAATAAAATTCCGAGTATTTTCGAGATGACAGAAGCAAGACTGTGAATGTAAAATGAAGGGTATATCAAAGAGGAAGATAAATATAAAATAAAGTGCTAGAGTTGAAGAAGAAAAGTGATACAATCCTCTACAATAATAATTTGTGAGCCACTGAAAAATGTACTCTACTTTTATGAATACTTTTTAACTAAATCTTAGGTACTCTTCATAAGTGATGGGGAATTCTTTTATGTTTAACGTAATAACACAGATAAAAAAAGACTCCACCGAAGGTATTGAAAAGCAATAATGGCAACTAAGTCAGTTATTCAATCATTTTAAGAGTAAGAGGTGCTGTGGCTTAGTGGTTAAAGCGCCTGTCTCTTAAACAGGAAATCCTGAGTTCAAATCTCAGCAGCATCTCACTTTTGCTCCAAACTTATAGAATTGAATTTTTTCAAGTAAATATTAAATACAGTTTCAAAACAAGAGTAGTGTCCTGTTCACTTTAGAATGCTTCATCTCATAATGAAAAAAGCACTTGGTATTTTGCAGAATTTCAAAGCAATGCAATGAATGAATAAGGGAAATGAGAATTATAACAAAGAGGAAAGAGAAGAAAATTCAATTTAGAGTTGAATTTTTGTAATGCATTTCACTCACAAGACATCATTCAATATTCTAAAAGAATGGTAAGCCACCTCTTAAGGAAGAATTTTTAAATAAATTTAGTGTTCTCACCTATAGTGTTTCAGAAGAGAGTTGTGGGAACTTAGAAAAGAAAATGAAAAAAAAAAACGATTTCTATTTCACTCCATTCAGCTAACTATTCCAGTGACATTGGTCAAGCAGGTGATGTGGCTTAGCTGGTTAAAGCGCCTGTCTAATAGACTGGAGATCCTGAGTTCAAATCTCAGCAGCACCTTGATATTTTTATTCTTAAATTACAGATCAGTTTCCATAGATACTCTCTGATACAATAAAAAAATGAAAAATCTGAGTCATCTTTCTAATAGACAGTTCATCTTAATATTAAATAAAATTCAGAGAATTTTCATGGAAACAGAAGCAAAACTTTGAATGTAAAATGAAGAGTAAATCAAATAGCAAGGTATATATGAACTAAAACCTCAGAGGTGAAGGCCACTGATGTATTCCTCTACAATTATTATTTGTAAACCACTCAAAAATGTAATCTACTTTTATAAGTACTTGTTAACTAAAATGTAGGTATTCTTCTTAAGTGATGGGGAATCCTTTTTTGTTCAACGTTTCACCACAGATAAAGAAGACTGCACTAAACGCACTGAGGACAAGTCATCTCCACTAAGTCAGTTATTCAATATTTGTAAGATAAGTAGGTGCTGTTGTTTAGTGGTCAAAGCTCCTGTCTCATAACTAGGATGTCCTGTGTTTAAATTCCAGCAACAATTTAGATTTAGTCCAAACTTTTAAAATTCAATTTCTTCAAGTAAACGTTCAATAAAGCTTAAAAACAAGAGTAGTGTTCTGTTGACTTTAGAATGCTTGATCTCCAAATGAAACAAACACTTGGTGTTTTGCAGAATTCGAAAGTAATACCATAAATGATTAGGGGAAAAGAGAATGTCAAAGAAAAGGAAAGAGACGACAAATAAATTAAGAGTTCAATTTAACCAATGCATTTTACTTACAACACATAATTCAATCTTCTATAAGTAGGGTAAGTCACTCATTAAGGAAGTATTCTTAAATAAATTTGATCTTCTCACCTATAGAGTTTGACAACAGAGTTGTATCAACTTAGAAAATAAAATTAAAAAAAAAACAGATTTCTACTGCACTCCATTCTACTAGCAATTGCAGTAATCTTTGTCATGAAAGTTCTCTGGCTTAGTTGCTTTGACTTCCCGTCTAAAAAACAGGAGATCCTGAGTTCAAATCTCCACAAAACCGTGCTCTTTTTCATAGTTAAATAACAGATTATTTTCATTAGATGATCCTTTGATATAATGTTAAAATGAAAAATTTGAGTAACTTACTATTGAACAGTTCATCTTAATACTAACTAAAATTCTGAGTATTTTCGAGATGACAGAAGCAAGACTGTGAATGTGAAATGAAGGGTATATCAAAGAGGAAGATAAATATAAAATAAAGCACTAGAGTTGAAGAAGAAAAGTGATACAATCCTCTACAATAATAATTTGTGAGCCACTGAAAAATGTAATCTACTTTTATGAATACTTTTTAACTAAATCTTAGGTACTCTTCTTAAGTGATGGGGAATTCTTTTATGTTTAACGTAATAACACAGATAAAAAAGGACTCCACAGAAGGTATTGAAAAGCAATAATGGCAACTAAGTCAGTTATTCAATCATTTTAAGAGTAAGAGGTGCTGTGGCTTAGTGGTTAAAGCGCGTGTCTCTTAAACAGGAAATCCTGAGTTCAAATCTCAGCAACACCTCAGTTTTGCTCCAAACTTATAGAATTGAATTTTTTCAAGTAAATATTAAATACAGTTTCAAAACAAGAGTAGTGTCCTGTTCACTTTAGAATGCTTCATCTCATAATGAAAAAAGCACTTGGTATTTTGCAGAATTTCAAAGCAATGCAATGAATGAATAAGGGAAATGAGAATTATAACAAAGAGGAAAGAGAAGAAAATTCAATTTAGAGTTGAATTTTTGTAATGCATTTCACTCACAGGACATAATTCAATATTCTAAAAGAACGGTAAGCCACCTCTTAAGGAAGAATTTTTAAATAAATTTAGTGTTCTCACCTATAGTGTTTAAGAAGAGAGTTGTGGGAACTTAGAAAAGAAAATGAAAAAAAAATGATTTCTATTTCACATCATTCAGCTAACTATTCCAGTGAAATTTGTCAAGCAGGTGATGTGGCTTAGCTGGTTAAATCGCCTGTCTAGTAAACTGGAGATCCTGAGTTGAAATCTCAGCAGCACCTTGATATTTTGATTCTTAAATTACAGATCAGTTTCCTTAGATACTCTCTGATACAATAAAAAAATGAAAAATCTGAGTCATCTTTCTAATAGACAGTTCATCTTAGTATTAAATAAAATTCAGAGAATTTTCATGGTAACAGAAGCAAAACTTTGAATGTAAAATGAAGAGTAAATCAAATAGCAAGGTATATATGAACTAAAACCTTAGAGGTGAAGGCAACTGATGTATTCCTCTACAATTATTATTTGTAAACCACTCAAAAATGTAATCTACTTTTATAAGTACTTGTTAACTAAAATGTAGGTATTCTTCTTAAGTGATGGGGAATCCTTTTTTGTTCAACGTTTCACCACAGATAAAGAAGACTGCACTAAACGCACTGAGGACAAGTCATCTCCACTAAGTCAGTTATTCAATATTTGTAAGATAAGTAGGTGCTGTTGTTTAGTGGTCAAAGCTCCTGTCTCATAACTAGGATGTCCTGTGTTTAAATTCCAGCAACAATTTAGATTTAGTCCAAACTTTTAAAATTTAATTTCTTCAAGTAAACGTTCAATAAAGCTTAAAAACAAGAGTAGTGTTCTGTTGACTTTAGAATGCTTGATCTCCAAATGAAACAAACACTTGGTGTTTTGCAGAATTCGAAAGTAATACCATAAATGAATAGGGGAAAAGAGAATGTCAAAGAAAAGGAAAGAGACGACAAATAAATTAAGAGTTCAATTTAACCAATGCATTTTACTCACAACACATAATTCAATCTTCTATAAGTAGGGTAAGTCACTCATTAAGGAAGTATTCTTAAATAAATTTGATCTTCTCACCTATAGAGTTTGACAACAGAGTTGTATCAACTTAGAAAAGAAAATAAAAAAAAACAGATTTCTACTGCACTCCATTCTACTAGCAATTGCAGTAAACTTTGTCATGAAAGTTATCTGGCTTAGTTGCTTTGACTGCCCGTCTAATAAACAGGAGATCCTGAGTTCAAATCTCCACAACACCGTGCTCTTTTTCATAGTTAAATAACAGATTATTTTCATTAGATGATCCTTTGATATAATGTTAAAATGAAAAATTTGAGTAACTTACTATTGAACAGTTCATCTTAATACTGAATAACATTCCGAGTATTTTCGAGATGACAGAAGCAAGACTGTGAATGTAAAATGAAGGGTATATCAAAGAGGAAGATAAATATAAAATAAAGTGATAGAGTTGAAGAAGAAAAGTGATACAATCCTCTACAATAATAATTTGTGAGCCACTGAAAAATGTAGTCTACTTTTATGAATACTTTTTAACTAAATCTTAGGTACTCTTCTTAAGTGATAGGGAATTCTTTTATGTTTAACGTAATAACACAGATAAAAAAAGACTCCACAGAAGGTATTGAAAAGCAATAATGATAACTAAGTCAGTTATTCAATCATTTTAAGAGTAAGAGGTGCTGTGGCTTAGTGGTTAAAGCACCTGTCTCGTAAACAGGAAATCCTGAGTTCAAATCTCAGCAGCACCATAGTTTTGCTCCAAACTTATAGAATTGAATTTTTTCAAGTAAATATTAAATAGAGTTTCAAAACAAGAGTAGTGTCCTGTTCACTTTAGAATGCTTCATCTCATAATGAAAAAAGCACTTGGTATTTTGCAGAATTTCAAAGCAATGCAATGAATGAATAAGGGAAATGAGAATTATAACAAAGAGGAAAGAGAAGAAAATTCAATTTAGAGTTGAATTTTTGTAATGCATTTCACTCACAAGACATAATTCAATATTCTAAAAGAACGGTAAGCCACCTCTTAAGGAAGAATTTTTAAATAAATTTAGTGTTCTCACCTATAGTGTTTCAGAAGAGAGTTGTGGGAACTTAGAAAAGAAAATGAAAAAAAAAATGATTTCTATTTCACTCCATTCAGCTAACTATTCCAGTGAGGTTTGTCAAGCAGGTGTTGTGGCTTAGCTGGTTAAAGCGCCTGTCTAGTAAACAGGAGATCCTGAGTTCAAATCTCAGCAGCACCTTGATATTTTTATTCTTAAATTACAGATCAGTTTCCTTAGATACTCTCTGATACAATTAAAAAATGAAAAATCTGAGTCATCTTACTAATAGACAGTTCATCTTAATATTAAATAAAATTCAGAGAATTTTCATGGTAACAGAAGCAAAACTTTGAATGTAAAATGAAGAGTAAATCAAATAGCAAGGTATATATGAACTAAAACCTTAGAGTTGAAGACAACTGATGTATTCCTCTACAATTATTATTTGTAAACCACTCAAAAATGTAATCTACTTTTATAAGTACTTGTTACCTAAAATGTAGGTATTCTTGTTATGTGATGGGGAATCCTTTTTTGTTCAACGTTTCAGCACAGATAAAGAAGACTGCACTAAAGGCACTGAGGACAAGTCATCTCCACTAAGTCAGTTATTCAATATTTGTAAAATAAGTAGGTGCTGTTGTTTAGTGGTCAAAGCTCCTGTCTCATAACTAGGATGCCCTGTGTTTAAATTCCAGCAACAATTTAGATTTAGACCATACTTTTAAAATTCAATTTCTTCAAGTAAACGGTCAATAAAGCTTAAAAACAAGAGTAGTGTTCTGTTGACTTTAGAATGCTTGATCTCCAAATGAAACAAACACTTGGTGTTTTGCAGAATTCGAAAGTAATACCATAAATGAATAGGGGAAAATAGAATGTCAAAGAAAAGGAAAGAGACGACAAATAAATTAAGAGTTCAATTTAACCAAAGCATTTTACTCACAACACATAATTCAATCTTCTATAAGTAGGGTAAGTCACTCATTAAGGAAGTATTCTTAAATAAATTTGATTTTCTCACCTATAGAGTTTGACAACAGAGTTGTATCAACTTAGAAAAGAAAAAAAAAAAACAGATTTCTACTGCACTCTATTCTACTAGCAATTGCAGTAAACTTTGTCAAGAAAGTACTCTGGCTTAGTTGCTTTGACTGCCCGTCTAATAAACAGGAGATCCTGAGTTCAAATGTCCACAACACCGTGCTCTTTTTCATAGTTAAATAACAGATTATTTTCATTAGATGATCCTTTGATATAATGTTAAAATGAAAAATGTGAGTAACTTACTATTGAACAGTTCATCTTAATACTAAATAAAATTCCGAGTATTTTCGAGATGACAGAAGCAAGACTGTGAATGTAAAATGAAGGGTATATCAAAGAGGAAGATCAATATAAAATAAAGTGCTAGAGTTGAAGAAGAAAAGTGATACAATCCTCTACAATAATAATTTGTGAGCCACTGAAAAATGTAGTCTACTTTTATGAATACTTTTTAACTAAATCTTAGGTACTCTTCTTAAGTGATGGGGAATTCTTTTATGTTTAACGTAATAACACAGAAAAAAAAAGGCTCCACAGAAGGTATTGAAAAGCAATAATGGCAACTAAGTCAGTTATTCAATCATTTTAAGAGTAAGAGGTGCTGTGGCTTAGTGGTTAAAGTGCCTGTCTCGTAAACAGATAATCCTGAGTTCAAATCTCAGCAGCACCTCAGTTTTGCTCCAAACTTATAAAATTGAATTTTTTCAAGTAAATATTAAATACAGTTTCAAAACAAGAGTAGTGTCCTGTTCACTTTAGAATGCTTCATCTCATAATGAAAAAAGCACTTGGTATTTTGCAGAATTGCAAAGCAATGCAATGAATGAATAAGGGAAATGAGAATTATAACAAAGAGGAAAGAGAAGAAAATTCAATTTAGAGTTGAATTTTTGTAATGCATTTCACTCACAAGACATAATTCAATATTCTAAAAGAACGGTAACCCACCTCTTAAGGAATAATTTTTAAATACATTTAGTGTTCTCACCTATAGTGTTTAAGAAGAGGGTTGTGGGAACTTAGAAAAGAAAATGAAAAAAAAATGATTTCTATTTCACTCCATTCAGCTAACTATTCCAGTAACATTTGTCAAGCAGGTGCTGTGGCTTAGCTGGTTAAAGTACCTGTCTAGTAAACAGGAGATCTTGAGTTCAAATCTCAGCAGCACCTTGATATTTTTATTCTTAAATTACAGATCAGTTTCCTTAGATACTCTCTGATACAATTAAAAAATGAAAAATCTGAGTCATCTTACTAATATACAGTTCATCTTAATATTAAATAAAATTCAGAGAATTTTCATGGTAACAGAAGCAAAACTTTGAATGTAAAATGAAGAGTAAATCAAATAGCAAGGTATATATGAACTAAAACCTTAGAGGTGAAGGCAACTGATGTATTCCTCTACAATTATTATTTGTAAACCACTCAAAAATGTAATCTACTTTTATAAGTACTTGTTAACTAAAATGTAGGTATTCTTGTTAAGTGATGGGGAATCCTTTTTTGTTCAACGTTTCACCACAGATAAAGAAGACTCCACTAAAGGCACTGAGGACAAGTCATCTCCACTAAGTCAGTTATTCAATATTTGTAAGATAAGTAGCTGCTGTTGTTTAGTGGTCAAAGCTCCTGTCTCATAACTAGGATGTCCCGTGTTTAAATTCCAGCAACAATTTAGATTTAGTCCAAACTTTTAAAATTCAATTTCTTCAAGTAAACGTTCAATAAAGTTTAAAAACAAGAGTAGTGTTCTGTTGACTTTAGAATGCTTGATCTCAAAATGAAACAAACACTTGGTGTTTTGCAGAATTTGAAAGTAATACCATAAATGAATAGGGGAAAAGAGAATGTCAAAGAAAAGGAAAGAGACGACAAATACATTAAGAGTTCAATTTAACCAAAGCATTTTACTCACAACACATAATTCAATCTTCTATAAGTAGGGTAAGTCACTCATTAAGGAAGTATTCTTAAATAAATTTGATCTTCTCACCTATAGAGTTTGACAACAGAGTTGTATCAACTTAGAAAAGAAAATTAAAAAAAACAGATTTCTACTGCACTCTATTCTACTAGCAATTGCAGTAAACTTTGTCATGAAAGTTCTCTGGCTTAGTTGCTTTTACTGCCCGTCTAATAAACAGGAGATCCTGAGTTCAAATCTCCACAACACCGTGCTCTTTTTCATAGTTAAATAACAGATTATTTTCATTAGATGATCCTTTGATATAATGTTAAAATGAAACATTTGAGTAACTTACTATTGAACAGTTCATCTTAATACTACATAAAATTCCGAGTATTTTCGAGATGACAGAAGCAAGACTGTGAATGTAAAATGAAGGGTATATCAAAGAGGAAGATAAATATAAAATAAAGTGCTAGAGTTGAAGAAGAAAACTGATACAATCCTCTACAATAATAATTTGTGAGCCACTGAAAAATGTAGTCTACTTTTATGAATACTTTTTAACTAAATCTTAGGTACTCTTCTTAAGTGATGGGGAATTCTTTTATGTTTAACGTAATAACACAGATAAAAAAAGACTCCACCGAAGGTATTGAAAAGCAATAATGGCAACTAAGTCAGTTATTCAATCATTTTAAGAGTAAGAGGTGCTGTGGCTTAGTGGTTAAAGCGCCTGTCTCTTAAACAGGAAATCCTGAGTTCAAATCTCAGCAGCATCTCACTTTTGCTCCAAACTTATAGAATTGAATTTTTTCAAGTAAATATTAAATACAGTTTCAAAACAAGAGTAGTGTCCTGTTCACTTTAGAATGCTTCATCTCATAATGAAAAAAGCACTTGGTATTTTGCAGAATTTCAAAGCAATGCAATGAATAAGGGAAATGAGAATTATAAGAAAGAGGAAAGAGAAGAAAATTCAATTTAGAGTTGAATTTTTGTAATGCATTTCACTCACAAGACATAATTCAATATTCTAAAAGAACGGTAAGCCACCTCTTAACGAAGAATTTTTAAATAAATTTAGTGTTCTCACCTATAGTGTTTCAGAAGAGAGTTGTGGGAACTTAGAAAAGAAAATGAAAAAAAAAACGATTTCTATTTCACTCCATTCACCTAACTATTCCAGTGACATTGGTCAAGCAGGTGATGTGGCTTAGCTGGTTAAAGCGCCTGTCTAGTAAACAGGAGATCCTGAGTTCAAATCTCAGCAGCACCTTGATATTTTTATTCTTAAATTACAGATCAGTTTCCTTAGATACTCTCTGATACAATAAAAAAATGAAAAATCTGAGTCATCTTTCTAATAGACAGTTCATCATAATATTATATAAAATTCAGAGAATTTTCATGGTAACAGAAGCAAAACTTTGAATGTAAAATGAAGAGTAAATCAAATAGCAAGGTATATATGAACTAAAACCTTAAAGGTGAAGGCAACTGATGTATTCCTCTACAATTATTATTTGTAAACCACTCAAAAATGTAATCTACTTTTATAAGTACTTGTTAACTAAAATGTAGGTATTCTTCTTAAGTGATGGGGAATCCTTTTTTGTTCAACGTTTCACCACAGATAAAGAAGACTGCACTAAACGCACTGAGGACAAGTCATCTCCACTAAGTCAGTTATTCAATATTTGTAAGATAAGTAGGTGCTGTTGTTTAGTGGTCAAAGCTCCTGTCTCATAACTAGGATGTCCTGTGTTTAAATTCCAGCAACAATTTAGATTTAGTCCAAACTTTTAAAATTCAATTTCTTCAAGTAAACGTTCAATAAAGTTTAAAAACAAGAGTAGTGTTCTGTTGACTTTAGAATGCTTGATCTCCAAATGAAACAAACACTTGGTGTTTTGCAGAATTCGAAAGTAATACCATAAATGAATAGGGTAAAAGAGAATGTCAAAGAAAAGGAAAGAGACGACAAATAAATTAAGAGTTCAATTTAACCAATGCATTTTACTCACAACACATAATTCAATCTTCTATAAGTAGGGTAAGTCACTCATTAAGGAAGTATTCTTAAATAAATTTGATCTTCTCACCTATAGAGTTCGACAACAGAGTTGTATCAACTTTGAAAAGAAAATAAAAAAAAAAGATTTCTACTGCACTCCATTCTACTAGCAATTGCAGTAAACTTTGTCATGAAAGTTCTCTGCCTTAGTTGCTTTGACTGCCCGTCTTATAAACAGGAGATCCTGAGTTCAAATCTCCACAACACCGTGTTCTTTTTCATAGTCAAATAACAGATTATTTTCATTAGATGATCCTTTGATATGATGTTAAAATGAAAAATTTGATTAACTTACTATTGAACAGTTCATCTTAATACTAAATAAAATTCCGAGTATTTTCGAGATGACAGAAGCAAGACTGTGAATGTAAAATGAAGGGTATATCAAAGAGGAAGATAAATATAAAATAAAGTGCTAGAGTTGAAGAAGAAAAGTGATACAATCCTCTACAATAATAATTTGTGAGCCACTGAAAAATGTAGTCTACTTTTATGAATACTTTTTAACTAAATCTTAGGTACTCTTCTTAAGTGATGGGGAATTCTTTTATGTTTAACGTAATAACACAGATAAAAAAAGACTCCACAGAAGGTATTGAAAAGCAATAATGGCAACTAAGTCAGTTATTCAATCATTTTAAGAGTAAGAGGTGCTGTGGCTTAGTGGTTAAAGCGCCTGTCTCGTAAACAGGAAATGCTGAGTTCAAATCTCAGCAGCGCCTCATTTTTGCTCCAAACTTATAGAATTGAATTTTTTCAAGTAAATATTAAATACAGTTTCAAAACAAGAGTAGTGTCCTGTTCACTTTAGAATGCTTCATCTCATAATGAAAAAAGCACTTGGTATTTTGCAGAATTGCAAAGCAATGCAATGAATGAATAAGGGAAATGAGAATTATAACAAAGAGGAAAGAGAAGAAAATTCAATTTAGAGTTGAATTTTTGTAATGCATTTCACTCACAAGACATAATTCAATATTCTAAAAGAACGGTAACCCACCTCTTAAGGAATAATTTTTAAATACATTTAGTGTTCTCACCTATAGTGTTTAAGAAGAGGGTTGTGGGAACTTAGAAAATAAAATGAAAAAAAAATGATTTCTATTTCACTCCATTCAGCTAACTATTCCAGTGATATTTGTCAAGCAGGTACTGTGGCTTAGCTGGTTAAAGTACCTGTCTAGTAAACAGGAGATCCTGAGTTCAAATCTCAGCAGCACCTTGATATTCTTATTCTTAAATTACAGATCAGTTTCCTTAGATACTCTCTGATACAATTAAAAAATGAAAAATATGAGTCATCTTACTAATATACAGTTCATCTTAATATTAAATAAAATTCAGAGAATTTTCATGGTAACAGAAGCAAAACTTTGAATGTAAAATGAAGAGTAAATCAAATAGCAAGGTATATATGAACTAAAACCTTAGAGGTGAAGGCAACTGATGTATTCCTCTACAATTATTATTTGTAAACCACTCAAAAATGTAATCTACTTTTATAAGTACTTGTTAACTAAAATGTAGGTATTCTTGTTAAGTGATGGGGAATCCTTTTTTGTTCAACGTTTCACCACAGATAAAGAAGACTCCACTAAAGGCACTGAGGACAAGTCATCTCCACTAAGTCAGTTATTCAATATTTGTAAGATAAGTAGCTGCTGTTGTTTAGTGGTCAAAGCTCCTGTCTCATAACTAGGATGTCCTGTGTTTAAATTCCAGCAACAATTTAGATTTAGTCCAAACTTTTAAAATTCAATTTCTTCAAGTAAACGTTCAATAAAGTTTAAAAACAAGAGTAGTGTTCTGTTGACTTTAGAATGCTTGATCTCAAAATGAAACAAACACTTGGTGTTTTGCAGAATTCAAAAGTAATACCATAAATGAATAGGGGAAAAGAGAATGTCAAAGAAAAGGAAAGAGACGACAAATAAATTAAGAGTTCAATTTAACCAATGCATTTTACTCACAACACATAATTCAATCTTCTATAAGTAGGGTAAGTCACTCATTAAGGAAGTATTCTTAAATAAATTTGATCTTCTCACCTATAGAGTTTGACAACAGAGTTGTATCAACTTAGAAAATAAAATAAAAAAAAACAGATTTCTACTGCACTCCATTCTACTAGCAATTGCAGTAAACTTTGTCATGAAAGTTCTCTGGCTTAGTTGCTTTTACTGCCCGTCTAATAAACAGGAGATCCTAAGTTCAAATCTCCACAACACCGTGCTCTTTTTCATAGTTAAATAACAGATTATTTTCATTAGATGATCCTTTGATATAATGTTAAAATGAAACATTTGAGTAACTTACTATTGAACAGTTCATCTTAATACTAAATAAAATTCCGAGTATTTTCGAGATGACAGAAGCAACACTGTGAATGTGAAATGAAGGGTATATCAAAGAGGAAGATAAATATAAAATAAAGTGCTAGAGTTGAAGAAGAAAAGTGATACAATCCTCTACAATAATAATTTGTGAGCCACTGAAAAATGTAGTCTACTTTTATGAATACTTTTTAACTAAATCTTAGCTACTCTTCTTAAGTGATGGGGAATTCTTTTATGTTTAACGTAATAACACAGATAAAAAAAGACTCCACCGAAGGTATTGAAAAGCAATAATGGCAACTAAGTCAGTTATTCAATCATTTTACGAGTAAGAGGTGCTGTGCCTTAGTGGTTAAAGTGCCTGTCTCGTAAACAGGAAATCCTGAGTTCAAATCTCAGCAATACCTCAGTTTTGCTCCAAACTTATAGAATTGAATTTTTCAAGTAAATATTAAATACAGTTTCAAAACAAGAGTAGTGTCCTGTTCACTTTAGAATGCTTCATCTCATAATGAAAAAAGCACTTGGTATTTTGCAGAATTGCAAAGCAATGCAATGAATGAATAAGGGAAATGAGAATTATAACAAAGAGGAAAGAGAAGAAAATTCAATTTAGAGTTGAATTTATGTAATGCATTTCACTCACAAGACATAATTCAATATTCTAAAAGAACGGTAACCCACCTCTTAAGGAATAATTTTTAAATACATTTAGTGTTCTCACCTATAGTGTTTAAGAAGAGGGTTGTGGGAACTTAGAAAAGAAAATGAAAAAAAAATGATTTCTATTTCACTCCATTCAGCTAACTATTCCAGTGACATTTGTCAAGCAGGTGCTGTGGCTTAGCTGGTTAAAGTACCTGTCTAGTAAACAGGAGATCCTGAGTTCAAATCTCAGCAGCACCTTGATATTTTTATTCTTAAATTACAGATCAGTTTCCTTAGATACTCTCTGATACAATTAAAAAATGAAAAATCTGAGTCATCTTACTAATATACAGTTCATCTTAATATTAAATAAAATTCAGAGAATTTTCATGGTAACAGAAGCAAAACTTTGAATGTAAAATGAAGAGTAAATCAAATAGCAAGGTATATATGAACTAAAACCTTAGAGGTGAAGGCAACTGATGTATTCCTCTACAATTATTATTTGTAAACCACTCAAAAATGTAATCTACTTTTATAAGTACTTGTTAACTAAAATGTAGGTATTCTTGTTAAGTGATGGGGAATCCTTTTTTGTTCAACGTTTCACCACAGATAAAGAAGACTCCACTAAAGACACTGAGGACAAGTCATCTCCACTAAGTCAGTTATTCAATATTTGTAAGATAAGTAGCTGCTGTTGTTTAGTGGTCAAAGCTCCTGTCTCATAACTAGGATGTCCTGTGTTTAAATTCCAGCAACAATTTAGATTTAGTCCAAACTTTAAAAATTCAATTTCTTCAAGTAAACGTTCAATAAAGTTTAAAAACAAGAGTAGTGTTCTGTTGACTTTAGAATGCTTGATCTCAAAATGAAACAAACACTTGGTGTTTTGCAGAATTCAAAAGTAATACCATAAATGAATAGGGGAAAAGAGAATGTCAAAGAAAAGGAAAGAGACGACAAATAAATTAAGAGTTCAATTTAACCAATGCATTTTACTCACAACACATAATTCAATCTTCTATAAGTAGGGTAAGTCACTCATTAAGGAAGTATTCTTAAATAAATTTGATCTTCTCACCTATAGAGTTTGACAACAGAGTTGTATCAACTTAGAAAAGAAAATAAAAAAAAACAGATTTCTACTGCACTCCATTCTACTAGCAATTGCAGTAAACTTTGTCATGAAAGTTCTCTGGCTTAGTTGCTTTTACTGCCCGTCTAATAAACAGGAGATCCTGAGTTCAAATCTCCACAACACCGTGCTCTTTTTCATAGTTAAATAACAGATTATTTTCCTTAGATGATCCTTTGATATAATGTTAAAATGAAACATTTGAGTAACTTACTATTGAACAGTTCATCTTAATACTAAATAAAATTCCGAGTATTTTCGAGATGACAGAAGCAAGACTGTGAATGTAAAATGAAGGGTATATCAAAGAGGAAGATAAATATAAAATAAAGTGCTAGAGTTGAAGAAGAAAAGTGATACAATCCTCTACAATAATAATTTGTGAGCCACTGAAAAATGTAGTCTACTTTTATGAATACTTTTTAACTAAATCTTAGGTACTCTTCTTAAGTGATGGGGAATTCTTTTATGTTTAACGTAATAACACAGATAAAAAAAGACTCCACCGAAGGTATTGAAAAGCTATAATGGCAACTAAGTCAGTTATTCAATCATTTTAAGAGTAAGAGGTGCTGTGGCTTAGTGGTTAAAGCGCCTGTCTCTTAAACAGGAAATCCTGAGTTCAAATCTCAGCAGCATCTCACTTTTGCTCCAAACTTATAGAATTGAATTTTTTCAAGTAAATATTAAATACAGTTTCAAAACAAGAGTAGTGTCCTGTTCACTTTAGAATGCTTCATCTC
The DNA here is from genome assembly GCF_031143425.1 of Pleurodeles waltl. Taxonomy (NCBI): domain Eukaryota; kingdom Metazoa; phylum Chordata; class Amphibia; order Caudata; family Salamandridae; genus Pleurodeles; species Pleurodeles waltl. The sequence goes on from NC_090447.1 coordinate 189,210,682, forward strand.
ATAATGAAAAAAGCACTTGGTATTTTGCAGAATTTCAAAGCAATGCAATGAATGAATAAGGGAAATGAGAATTATAACAAAGAGGAAAGAGAAGAAAATTCAATTTAGAGTTGAATTTTTGTAATGCATTTCACTCACAAGACATCATTCAATATTCTAAAAGAATGGTAAGCCACCTCTTAAGGAAGAATTTTTAAATAAATTTAGTGTTCTCACCTATAGTGTTTCAGAAGAGAGTTGTGGGAACTTAGAAAAGATAATGAAAAAAAAAACGATTTCTATTTCACTCCATTCAGCTAACTATTCCAGTGACATTGGTCAAGCAGGTGATGTGGCTTAGCTTGTTAAAGCGCCTGTCTAGTAGACTGGAGATCCTGAGTTCAAATCTCAGCAGCACCTTAATATTTTTATTCTTAAATTACAGATCAGTTTCCTTAGATACTCTCTGATACAATAAAAAAATGAAAAATCTGAGTCATCTTTCTAATAGACAGTTCATCTTAATATTAAATAAAATTCAGAGAATTTTCATGGAAACAGAAGCAAAACTTTGAATGTAAAATGAAGAGTAAATCAAATAGCAAGGTATGTATGAACTAAAACCTCAGAGGTGAAGGCCACTGATGTATTCCTCTACAATTATTATTTGTAAACCACTCAAAAATGTAATCTACTTTTATAAGTACTTGTTAACTAAAATGTAGGTATTCTTCTTAAGTGATGGGGAATCCTTTTTTGTTCAACGTTTCACCACAGATAAAGAAGACTGCACTAAACGCACTGAGGACAAGTCATCTCCACTAAGTCAGTTATTCAATATTTGTAAGATAAGTAGGTGCTGTTGTTTAGTGGTCAAAGCTCCTGTCTCATAACTAGGATGTCCTGTGTTTAAATTCCAGCAACAATTTAGATTTAGTCCAAACTTTTAAAATTCAATTTCTTCAAGTAAACGTTCAATAAAGCTTAAAAACAAGAGTAGTGTTCTGTTGACTTTAGAATGCTTGATCTCCAAATGAAACAAACACTTGGTGTTTTGCAGAATTCGAAAGTAATACCATAAATGATTAGGGGAAAAGAGAATGTCAAAGAAAAGGAAAGAGACGACAAATAAATTAAGAGTTCAATTTAACCAATGCATTTTACTTACAACACATAATTCAATCTTCTATAAGTAGGGTAAGTCACTCATTAAGGAAGTATTCTTAAATAAATTTGATCTTCTCACCTATAGAGTTTGACAACAGAGTTGTATCAACTTAGAAAATAAAATAAAAAAAAAACAGATTTCTACTGCACTCCATTCTACTAGCAATTGCAGTAATCTTTGTCATGAAAGTTCTCTGGCTTAGTTGCTTTGACTTCCCGTCTAAAAAACAGGAGATCCTGAGTTCAAATCTCCACAACACCGTGCTCTTTTTCATAGTTAAATAACAGATTATTTTCATTAGATGATCCTTTGATATAATGTTAAAATGAAAAATTTGAGTAACTTACTATTGAACAGTTCATCTTAATACTAAATAAAATTCTGAGTATTTTCGAGATGACAGAAGCAAGACTGTGAATGTGAAATGAAGGGTATATCAAAGAGGAAGATAAATATAAAATAAAGCACTAGAGTTGAAGAAGAAAAGTGATACAATCCTCTACAATAATAATTTGTGAGCCACTGAAAAATGTAATCTACTTTTATGAATACTTTTTAACTAAATCTTAGGTACTCTTCTTAAGTGATGGGGAATTCTTTTATGTTTAACGTAATAACACAGATAAAAAAAGACTCCACAGCAGGTATTGAAAAGCAATAATGGCAACTAAGTCAGTTATTCAATCATTTTAAGAGTAAGAGGTGCTGTGGCTTAGTGGTTAAAGCGCGTGTCTCTTAAACAGGAAATCCTGAGTTCAAATCTCAGCAACACCTCAGTTTTGCTCCAAACTTATAGAATTGAATTTTTTCAAGTAAATATTAAATACAGTTGCAAAACAAGAGTAGTGTCCTGTTCACTTTAGAATGCTTCATCTCATAATGAAAAAAGCACTTGGTATTTTGCAGAATTTCAAAGCAATGCAATGAATAAGGGAAATGAGAATTATAAGAAAGAGGAAAGAGAAGAAAATTCAATTTAGAGTTGAATTTTTGTAATGCATTTCACTCACAAGACATAATTCAATATTCTAAAAGAACGGTAAGCCACCTCTTAACGAAGAATTTTTAAATAAATTTAGTGTTCTCACCTATAGTGTTTCAGAAGAGAGTTGTGGGAACTTAGAAAAGAAAATGAAAAAAAAAACGATTTCTATTTCACTCCATTCACCTAACTATTCCAGTGACATTGGTCAAGCAGGTGATGTGGCTTAGCTGGTTAAAGCGCCTGTCTAGTAAACAGGAGATCCTGAGTTCAAATCTCAGCAGCACCTTGATATTTTTATTCTTAAATTACAGATCAGTTTCCTTAGATACTCTCTGATACAATAAAAAAATGAAAAATCTGAGTCATCTTTCTAATAGACAGTTCATCATAATATTATATAAAATTCAGAGAATTTTCATGGTAACAGAAGCAAAACTTTGAATGTAAAATGAAGAGTAAATCAAATAGCAAGGTATATATGAACTAAAACCTTAAAGGTGAAGGCAACTGATGTATTCCTCTACAATTATTATTTGTAAACCACTCAAAAATGTAATCTACTTTTATAAGTACTTGTTAACTAAAATGTAGGTATTCTTCTTAAGTGATGGGGAATCCTTTTTTGTTCAACGTTTCACCACAGATAAAGAAGACTGCACTAAACGCACTGAGGACAAGTCATCTCCACTAAGTCAGTTATTCAATATTTGTAAGATAAGTAGGTGCTGTTGTTTAGTGGTCAAAGCTCCTGTCTCATAACTAGGATGTCCTGTGTTTAAATTCCAGCAACAATTTAGATTTAGTCCAAACTTTTAAAATTCAATTTCTTCAAGTAAACGTTCAATAAAGTTTAAAAACAAGAGTAGTGTTCTGTTGACTTTAGAATGCTTGATCTCCAAATGAAACAAACACTTGGTGTTTTGCAGAATTCGAAAGTAATACCATAAATGAATAGGGTAAAAGAGAATGTCAAAGAAAAGGAAAGAGACGACAAATAAATTAAGAGTTCAATTTAACCAATGCATTTTACTCACAACACATAATTCAATCTTCTATAAGTAGGGTAAGTCACTCATTAAGGAAGTATTCTTAAATAAATTTGATCTTCTCACCTATAGAGTTCGACAACAGAGTTGTATCAACTTTGAAAAGAAAATAAAAAAAAAAGATTTCTACTGCACTCCATTCTACTAGCAATTGCAGTAAACTTTGTCATGAAAGTTCTCTGCCTTAGTTGCTTTGACTGCCCGTCTTATAAACAGGAGATCCTGAGTTCAAATCTCCACAACACCGTGTTCTTTTTCATAGTCAAATAACAGATTATTTTCATTAGATGATCCTTTGATATGATGTTAAAATGAAAAATTTGATTAACTTACTATTGAACAGTTCATCTTAATACTAAATAAAATTCCGAGTATTTTCGAGATGACAGAAGCAAGACTGTGAATGTAAAATGAAGGGTATATCAAAGAGGAAGATAAATATAAAATAAAGTGCTAGAGTTGAAGAAGAAAAGTGATACAATCCTCTACAATAATAATTTGTGAGCCACTGAAAAATGTAGTCTACTTTTATGAATACTTTTTAACTAAATCTTAGGTACTCTTCTTAAGTGATGGGGAATTCTTTTATGTTTAACGTAATAACACAGATAAAAAAAGACTCCACAGAAGGTATTGAAAAGCAATAATGGCAACTAAGTCAGTTATTCAATCATTTTAAGAGTAAGAGGTGCTGTGGCTTAGTGGTTAAAGCGCCTGTCTCGTAAACAGGAAATGCTGAGTTCAAATCTCAGCAGCGCCTCATTTTTGCTCCAAACTTATAGAATTGAATTTTTTCAAGTAAATATTAAATACAGTTTCAAAACAAGAGTAGTGTCCTGTTCACTTTAGAATGCTTCATCTCATAATGAAAAAAGCACTTGGTATTTTGCAGAATTGCAAAGCAATGCAATGAATGAATAAGGGAAATGAGAATTATAACAAAGAGGAAAGAGAAGAAAATTCAATTTAGAGTTGAATTTTTGTAATGCATTTCACTCACAAGACATAATTCAATATTCTAAAAGAACGGTAACCCACCTCTTAAGGAATAATTTTTAAATACATTTAGTGTTCTCACCTATAGTGTTTAAGAAGAGGGTTGTGGGAACTTAGAAAATAAAATGAAAAAAAAATGATTTCTATTTCACTCCATTCAGCTAACTATTCCAGTGATATTTGTCAAGCAGGTACTGTGGCTTAGCTGGTTAAAGTACCTGTCTAGTAAACAGGAGATCCTGAGTTCAAATCTCAGCAGCACCTTGATATTCTTATTCTTAAATTACAGATCAGTTTCCTTAGATACTCTCTGATACAATTAAAAAATGAAAAATATGAGTCATCTTACTAATATACAGTTCATCTTAATATTAAATAAAATTCAGAGAATTTTCATGGTAACAGAAGCAAAACTTTGAATGTAAAATGAAGAGTAAATCAAATAGCAAGGTATATATGAACTAAAACCTTAGAGGTGAAGGCAACTGATGTATTCCTCTACAATTATTATTTGTAAACCACTCAAAAATGTAATCTACTTTTATAAGTACTTGTTAACTAAAATGTAGGTATTCTTGTTAAGTGATGGGGAATCCTTTTTTGTTCAACGTTTCACCACAGATAAAGAAGACTCCACTAAAGGCACTGAGGACAAGTCATCTCCACTAAGTCAGTTATTCAATATTTGTAAGATAAGTAGCTGCTGTTGTTTAGTGGTCAAAGCTCCTGTCTCATAACTAGGATGTCCTGTGTTTAAATTCCAGCAACAATTTAGATTTAGTCCAAACTTTTAAAATTCAATTTCTTCAAGTAAACGTTCAATAAAGTTTAAAAACAAGAGTAGTGTTCTGTTGACTTTAGAATGCTTGATCTCAAAATGAAACAAACACTTGGTGTTTTGCAGAATTCAAAAGTAATACCATAAATGAATAGGGGAAAAGAGAATGTCAAAGAAAAGGAAAGAGACGACAAATAAATTAAGAGTTCAATTTAACCAATGCATTTTACTCACAACACATAATTCAATCTTCTATAAGTAGGGTAAGTCACTCATTAAGGAAGTATTCTTAAATAAATTTGATCTTCTCACCTATAGAGTTTGACAACAGAGTTGTATCAACTTAGAAAATAAAATAAAAAAAAACAGATTTCTACTGCACTCCATTCTACTAGCAATTGCAGTAAACTTTGTCATGAAAGTTCTCTGGCTTAGTTGCTTTTACTGCCCGTCTAATAAACAGGAGATCCTAAGTTCAAATCTCCACAACACCGTGCTCTTTTTCATAGTTAAATAACAGATTATTTTCATTAGATGATCCTTTGATATAATGTTAAAATGAAACATTTGAGTAACTTACTATTGAACAGTTCATCTTAATACTAAATAAAATTCCGAGTATTTTCGAGATGACAGAAGCAACACTGTGAATGTGAAATGAAGGGTATATCAAAGAGGAAGATAAATATAAAATAAAGTGCTAGAGTTGAAGAAGAAAAGTGATACAATCCTCTACAATAATAATTTGTGAGCCACTGAAAAATGTAGTCTACTTTTATGAATACTTTTTAACTAAATCTTAGCTACTCTTCTTAAGTGATGGGGAATTCTTTTATGTTTAACGTAATAACACAGATAAAAAAAGACTCCACCGAAGGTATTGAAAAGCAATAATGGCAACTAAGTCAGTTATTCAATCATTTTACGAGTAAGAGGTGCTGTGCCTTAGTGGTTAAAGTGCCTGTCTCGTAAACAGGAAATCCTGAGTTCAAATCTCAGCAATACCTCAGTTTTGCTCCAAACTTATAGAATTGAATTTTTCAAGTAAATATTAAATACAGTTTCAAAACAAGAGTAGTGTCCTGTTCACTTTAGAATGCTTCATCTCATAATGAAAAAAGCACTTGGTATTTTGCAGAATTGCAAAGCAATGCAATGAATGAATAAGGGAAATGAGAATTATAACAAAGAGGAAAGAGAAGAAAATTCAATTTAGAGTTGAATTTATGTAATGCATTTCACTCACAAGACATAATTCAATATTCTAAAAGAACGGTAACCCACCTCTTAAGGAATAATTTTTAAATACATTTAGTGTTCTCACCTATAGTGTTTAAGAAGAGGGTTGTGGGAACTTAGAAAAGAAAATGAAAAAAAAATGATTTCTATTTCACTCCATTCAGCTAACTATTCCAGTGACATTTGTCAAGCAGGTGCTGTGGCTTAGCTGGTTAAAGTACCTGTCTAGTAAACAGGAGATCCTGAGTTCAAATCTCAGCAGCACCTTGATATTTTTATTCTTAAATTACAGATCAGTTTCCTTAGATACTCTCTGATACAATTAAAAAATGAAAAATCTGAGTCATCTTACTAATATACAGTTCATCTTAATATTAAATAAAATTCAGAGAATTTTCATGGTAACAGAAGCAAAACTTTGAATGTAAAATGAAGAGTAAATCAAATAGCAAGGTATATATGAACTAAAACCTTAGAGGTGAAGGCAACTGATGTATTCCTCTACAATTATTATTTGTAAACCACTCAAAAATGTAATCTACTTTTATAAGTACTTGTTAACTAAAATGTAGGTATTCTTGTTAAGTGATGGGGAATCCTTTTTTGTTCAACGTTTCACCACAGATAAAGAAGACTCCACTAAAGACACTGAGGACAAGTCATCTCCACTAAGTCAGTTATTCAATATTTGTAAGATAAGTAGCTGCTGTTGTTTAGTGGTCAAAGCTCCTGTCTCATAACTAGGATGTCCTGTGTTTAAATTCCAGCAACAATTTAGATTTAGTCCAAACTTTAAAAATTCAATTTCTTCAAGTAAACGTTCAATAAAGTTTAAAAACAAGAGTAGTGTTCTGTTGACTTTAGAATGCTTGATCTCAAAATGAAACAAACACTTGGTGTTTTGCAGAATTCAAAAGTAATACCATAAATGAATAGGGGAAAAGAGAATGTCAAAGAAAAGGAAAGAGACGACAAATAAATTAAGAGTTCAATTTAACCAATGCATTTTACTCACAACACATAATTCAATCTTCTATAAGTAGGGTAAGTCACTCATTAAGGAAGTATTCTTAAATAAATTTGATCTTCTCACCTATAGAGTTTGACAACAGAGTTGTATCAACTTAGAAAAGAAAATAAAAAAAAACAGATTTCTACTGCACTCCATTCTACTAGCAATTGCAGTAAACTTTGTCATGAAAGTTCTCTGGCTTAGTTGCTTTTACTGCCCGTCTAATAAACAGGAGATCCTGAGTTCAAATCTCCACAACACCGTGCTCTTTTTCATAGTTAAATAACAGATTATTTTCCTTAGATGATCCTTTGATATAATGTTAAAATGAAACATTTGAGTAACTTACTATTGAACAGTTCATCTTAATACTAAATAAAATTCCGAGTATTTTCGAGATGACAGAAGCAAGACTGTGAATGTAAAATGAAGGGTATATCAAAGAGGAAGATAAATATAAAATAAAGTGCTAGAGTTGAAGAAGAAAAGTGATACAATCCTCTACAATAATAATTTGTGAGCCACTGAAAAATGTAGTCTACTTTTATGAATACTTTTTAACTAAATCTTAGGTACTCTTCTTAAGTGATGGGGAATTCTTTTATGTTTAACGTAATAACACAGATAAAAAAAGACTCCACCGAAGGTATTGAAAAGCTATAATGGCAACTAAGTCAGTTATTCAATCATTTTAAGAGTAAGAGGTGCTGTGGCTTAGTGGTTAAAGCGCCTGTCTCTTAAACAGGAAATCCTGAGTTCAAATCTCAGCAGCATCTCACTTTTGCTCCAAACTTATAGAATTGAATTTTTTCAAGTAAATATTAAATACAGTTTCAAAACAAGAGTAGTGTCCTGTTCACTTTAGAATGCTTCATCTCATAATGAAAAAAGCACTTGGTATTTTGCAGAATTTCAAAGCAATGCAATGAATGAATAAGGGAAATGAGAATTATAACAAAGAGGAAAGAGAAGAAAATTCAATTTAGAGTTGAATTTTTGTAATGCATTTCACTCACAAGACATCATTCAATATTCTAAAAGAATGGTAAGCCACCTCTTAAGGAAGAATTTTTAAATAAATTTAGTGTTCTCACCTATAGTGTTTCAGAAGAGAGTTGTGGGAACTTAGAAAAGATAATGAAAAAAAAAACGATTTCTATTTCACTCCATTCAGCTAACTATTCCAGTGACATTGGTCAAGCAGGTGATGTGGCTTAGCTTGTTAAAGCGCCTGTCTAGTAGACTGGAGATCCTGAGTTCAAATCTCAGCAGCACCTTAATATTTTTATTCTTAAATTACAGATCAGTTTCCTTAGATACTCTCTGATACAATAAAAAAATGAAAAATCTGAGTCATCTTTCTAATAGACAGTTCATCTTAATATTAAATAAAATTCAGAGAATTTTCATGGAAACAGAAGCAAAACTTTGAATGTAAAATGAAGAGTAAATCAAATAGCAAGGTATGTATGAACTAAAACCTCAGAGGTGAAGGCCACTGATGTATTCCTCTACAATTATTATTTGTAAACCACTCAAAAATGTAATCTACTTTTATAAGTACTTGTTAACTAAAATGTAGGTATTCTTCTTAAGTGATGGGGAATCCTTTTTTGTTCAACGTTTCACCACAGATAAAGAAGACTGCACTAAACGCACTGAGGACAAGTCATCTCCACTAAGTCAGTTATTCAATATTTGTAAGATAAGTAGGTGCTGTTGTTTAGTGGTCAAAGCTCCTGTCTCATAACTAGGATGTCCTGTGTTTAAATTCCAGCAACAATTTAGATTTAGTCCAAACTTTTAAAATTCAATTTCTTCAAGTAAACGTTCAATAAAGCTTAAAAACAAGAGTAGTGTTCTGTTGACTTTAGAATGCTTGATCTCCAAATGAAACAAACACTTGGTGTTTTGCAGAATTCGAAAGTAATACCATAAATGATTAGGGGAAAAGAGAATGTCAAAGAAAAGGAAAGAGACGACAAATAAATTAAGAGTTCAATTTAACCAATGCATTTTACTTACAACACATAATTCAATCTTCTATAAGTAGGGTAAGTCACTCATTAAGGAAGTATTCTTAAATAAATTTGATCTTCTCACCTATAGAGTTTGACAACAGAGTTGTATCAACTTAGAAAATAAAATAAAAAAAAAACAGATTTCTACTGCACTCCATTCTACTAGCAATTGCAGTAATCTTTGTCATGAAAGTTCTCTGGCTTAGTTGCTTTGACTTCCCGTCTAAAAAACAGGAGATCCTGAATTCAAATCTCCACAACACCGTGCTCTTTTTCATAGTTAAATAACAGATTATTTTCATTAGATGATCCTTTGATATAATGTTAAAATGAAAAATTTGAGTAACTTACTATTGAACAGTTCATCTTAATACTAAATAAAATTCTGAGTATTTTCGAGATGACAGAAGCAAGACTGTGAATGTGAAATGAAGGGTATATCAAAGAGGAAGATAAATATAAAATAAAGCACTAGAGTTGAAGAAGAAAAGTGATACAATCCTCTACAATAATAATTTGTGAGCCACTGAAAAATGTAATCTACTTTTATGAATACTTTTTAACTAAATCTTAGGTACTCTTCTTAAGTGATGGGGAATTCTTTTATGTTTAACGTAATAACACAGATAAAAAAAGACTCCACAGCAGGTATTGAAAAGCAATAATGGCAACTAAGTCAGTTATTCAATCATTTTAAGAGTAAGAGGTGCTGTGGCTTAGTGGTTAAAGCGCGTGTCTCTTAAACAGGAAATCCTGAGTTCAAATCTCAGCAACACCTCAGTTTTGCTCCAAACTTATAGAATTGAATTTTTTCAAGTAAATATTAAATACAGTTCCAAAACAAGAGTAGTGTCCTGTTCACTTTAGAATGCTTCATCTCATAATGAAAAAAGCACTTGGTATTTTGCAGAATTTCAAAGCAATGCAATGAATGAATAAGGGAAATGAGAATTATAACAAAGAGGAAAGAGAAGAAAATTCAATTTAGAGTTGAATTTTTGTAATGCATTTCACTCACAGGACATAATTCAATATTCTGAAAGAACGGTAAGCCACCTCTTAAGGAAGAATTTTTAAATAAATGTAGTGTTCTCACCTATACTGTAGTGTTTAAGAAGAGAGTTGTGGGAACTTAGAAAAGAAAATGAAAAAAAAATGATTTCTATTTCACATCATTCAGCTAACTATTCCAGTGAAATTTGTCAAGCAGGTGATGTGGCTTAGCTGGTTAAATCGCCTGTCTAGTAAACTGGAGATCCTGAGTTGAAATCTCAGCAGCACCTTGATATTTTGATTGTTAAATTACAGAACAGTTTCCTTAGATACTCTCTGATACAATAAAAAAATGAAAAATCTGAGTCATCTTACTAATAGACAGTTCATCTTAATATTAAATAAAATTCTGAGAATTTTCGAGATGACAGAAGCAACACTGTGAATGTGAAATGAAGGGTATATCAAAGAGGAAGATAAATATAAAATAAAGTGCTAGAGTTGAAGAAGAAAAGTGATACAATCCTCTACAATAATAATTTGTGAGCCACTGAAAAATGTAGTCTACTTTTATGAATACTTTTTAACTAAATCTTAGGTACTCTTCTTAAGTGATGGGGAATTATTTTATGTTTAACGTAATAACACAGATAAAAAAAGACTCCACCGAAGGTATTGAAAAGCAATAATGGCAACTAAGTCAGTTATTCAATCATTTTAAGAGTAAGAGGTGCTGTGGCTTAGTGGTTAAAGCGCCTGTCTCGTAAACAGGAAATGCTGATTTCAAATCTCTGCAGCCCCTCATTTTTGCTCCAAACTTATAGAATTGAATTTTTTCAGGTAAATATTAAATACAGTTTCAAAACAAGAGTAGTGTCCTGTTCACTTTAGAATGCTTCATCTCATAAAGAAAAAAGCACTTGGTATTTTGCAGAATTGCAAAGCAATGCAATGAATGAATAAGGGAAATGAGAATTATAACAAAGAGGAGAGAGAAGAAAATTCTATTTAGAGTTGAATTTTTGTAATGCATTTCACTCACAAGACATAATTCAATATTCTAAAAGAACGGTAACCCACCTCTTAAGGAATAATTTTTAAATACATTTAGTGTTCTCACCTATAGTGTTTAAGAGGAGGGTTGTGGGAACTTAGAAAAGAAAATGAAAAAAAAAGGATTTCTATTTCACTCCATTCAGCTAACTATTCCAGTGATATTTGTCAAGCAGGTGCTGTGGCTTAGCTGGTTAAAGTGCGTGTCTAGTAAACAGGAGATCCTGAGTTCAAATCTCAGCAGCACCTTGATATTTTTATTCTTAAATTACAGATCAGTTTCCTTAGATACTCTCTGATACAATAAAAAAATGAAAAATCTGAGTCATTTTACTAATATACAGTTCATCTTAATATTAAATAAAATTCAGAGAATGTTCATGGTAACAGAAGCAAAACTTTGAATGTAAAATGAAGAGTAAATCAAATAGCAAGGTATATATGAACTAAAACCTTAGAGGTGAAGGCAACTGATGTATTCCTCTACAATTATTATTTGTAAACCACTCAAAAATGTAATCTACTTTTATAAGTACTTGTTAACTAAAATGTAGGTATTCTTGTTAAGTGATGGGGAATCCTTTTTTGTTCAACGTTTCACCACAGATAAAGAAGACTCCACTAAAGGCACTGAGGACAAGTCATCTCCACTAAGTCAGTTATTCAATATTTGTAAGATAAGTAGCTGCTGTTGTTTAGTGGTCAAAGCTCCTGTCTCATAACTAGGATGTCCTGTGTTTAAATTCCAGCAACAATTTAGATTTAGTCCAAACTTTTAAAATTCAATTTCTTCAAGTAAACGTTCAATAAAGTTTAAAAACAAGAGTAGTGTTCTGTTGACTTTAGAATGATTGATCTCAAAATGAAACAAACACTTGGTGTTTTGCAGAATTCGAAAGTAATACCATAAATGAATAGGGGAAAAGAGAATGTCAAAGAAAAGGAAAGAGACGACAAATAAATTAAGAGTTCAATTTAACTAATGCATTTTACTCACAACACATAATTCAATTTTCTATAAGTAGGGTAAGTCACTCATTAAGGAAGTATTCTTAAATAAATTTGATCTTCTCACCTATAGAGTTTGACAACAGAGTTGTATCAACTTAGAAAATAAAATTAAAAAAAACAGATTTCTACTGCACTCCATTCTACTAGCAATTGCAGTAAACTTTGTCATGAAAGTTCTCTGGCTTAGTTGCTTTTACTGCCCGTCTAATAAACAGGAGATCCTAAGTTCAAATCTCCACAACACTGTGCTCTTTTTCATAGTTAAATAACAGATTATTTTCATTAGATGATCCTTTGATATAATGTTAAAATGAAACATTTGAGTAACTTACTATTGAACAGTTCATCTTAATACTAAATAAAATTCCGAGTATTTTCGAGATGACAGAAGCAAGACTGTGAATGTAAAATGAAGGGTATATCAAAGAGGAAGATAAATATAAAATAAAGTGCTAGAGTTGAAGAAGAAAAGTGATACAATCCTCTACAATAATAATTTGTGAGCCACTGAAAAATGTAGTCTACTTTTATGAATACTTTTTAACTAAATCTTAGGTACTCTTCTTAAGTGATGGGGAATTCTTTTATGTTTAACGTAATAACACAGATAAAAAAAGACTCCACCGAAGGTATTGAAAAGCAATAATGGCAACTAAGTCAGTTATTCAATCATTTTAAGAGTAAGAGGTGCTGTGGCTTAGTGGTTAAAGCGCCTGTCTCTTAAACAGGAAATCCTGAGTTCAAATCTCAGCAGCATCTCACTTATGCTCCAAACTTATAGAATTGAATTTTTTCAAGTAAATATTAAATACAGTTTCAAAACAAGAGTAGTGTCCTGTTCACTTTAGAATGCTTCATCTCATAATGAAAAAAGCACTTGGTATTTTGCAGAATTTCAAAGCAATGCAATGAATGAATAAGGGAAATGAGAATTATAACAAAGAGGAAAGAGAAGAACATTCAATTTAGAGTTGAATTTTTGTAATGCATTTCACTCACAAGACATCATTCAATATTCTAAAAGAATGGTAAGCCACCTCTTAAGGAAGAATTTTTAAATAAATTTAGTGTTCTCACATATAGTGTTTCAGAAGAGAGTTGTGGGAACTTAGAAAAGAAAATGAAAAAAAAAACGATTTCTATTTCACTCCATTCAGCTAACTATTCCAGTGACATTGGTCAAGCAGGTGATGTGGCTTAGCTGGTTAAAGCGCCTTTCTAGTAAACTGGAGATCCTGAGTTGAAATCTCAGCAGCACCTTGATATTTTTATTCTTAAATTACAGATCAGTTTCCTTAGATACTCTCTGATACAATAAAAAAATGAAAAATCTGAGTCATCTTTCTAATAGACAGTTCATCTTAATATTAAATAAAATTCAGAGAATTTTCATGGTAACAGAAGCAAAACTTTGAATGTAAAATGAAGAGTAAATCAAATAGCAAGGTATATATGAACTAAAACCTTAGAGGTGAAGGCAACTGATGTATTCCTCTACAATTATTATTTGTAAACCACTGAAAAATGTAATCTACTTTTATAAGTACTTGTTAACTAAAATGTAGGTATTCTTGTTAAGTGATGGGGAATCCTTTTTTGTTCAACGTTTCACCACAGATAAAGAAGACTGCACTAAAGGCACTGAGGACAAGTCATCTCCACTAAGTCAGTTATTCAATATTTGTAAGATAAGTAGGTGCTGTTGTTTAGTGGTCAAAGCTCCTGTCTCATAACTAGGATGTCCTGTGTTTAAATTCCAGCAACAATTTAGATTTAGTCCAAACTTTTAAAATTCAATTTCTTCAAGTAAACGTTCAATAAAGCTTAAAAACAAGAGTAGTGTTCTGTTGACTTTAGAATGCTTGATCTCCAAATGAAACAAACACTTGGTGTTTTGCAGAATTCGAAAGTAATACCATAAATGAATAGGGGAAAAGAGAATGTCAAAGAAAAGGAAAGAGACGACAAATAAATTAAGAGTTCAATTTAACCAATACATTTTACTCACAACACATAATTCAATCTTCTATAAGTAGGGTAAGTCACTCATTAAGGAAGTATTCTTAAATAAATTAGATTTTCTCACCTATAGAGTTTGACAACAGAGTTGTATCAACTTAGAAAAGAAAATAAAAAAAACAGATTTCTACTGCACTCCATTCTACTAGCAATTGCAGTAAACTTTGTCATGAAAGTTCTCTGGCTTAGTTGCTTTGACTGCCCGTCTTATAAACAGGAGATCCTGAGTTCAAATCTCCACAACACCGTGCTCTTTTTCATAGTTAAATTACAGATTATTTTAATTAGATGATCCTTTGATATAATGTTAAAATGAAAAATTTGAGTAACTTACTATTGAACAGTTCATCTTAATACTAAATAAAATTCTGAGTATTTTCGAGATGACAGAAGCAAGACTGTGAATGTAAAATGAAGGGTATATCAAAGAGGAAGATAAATATAAAATAAAGTGCTAGAGTTGAAGAAGAAAAGTGATACAATCCTCTACAATAATAATTTGTGAGCCACTGAAAAATGTAGTCTACTTTTATGAATACTTTTTAACTAAATCTTAGGTACTCTTCTTAAGTGATGGGGAATTCTTTTATGTTTAACGTAATAACACAGATAAAAAAAGACTCCACAGAAGGTATTGAAAAGCAATAATGGCAACTAAGTCAGTTATTCAATCATTTTAAGAGTAAGAGGTGCTGTGGCTTAGTGGTTAAAGCGCCTGTCTCGTAAACAGGAAATGCTGATTTCAAATCTCAGCAGCCCCTCATTTTTGCTCCAAACTTATAGAATTGAATTTTTTCAGGTAAATATTAAATACAGTTTCAAAACAAGAGTAGTGTCCTGTTCACTTTAGAATGCTTCATCTCATAAAGAAAAAAGCACTTGGTATTTTGCAGAATTGCAAAGCAATGCAATGAATGAATAAGGGAAATGAGAATTATAACAAAGAGGAGAGAGAAGAAAATTCTATTTAGAGTTGAATTTTTGTAATGCATTTCACTCACAAGACATAATTCAATATTCTAAAAGAACGGTAACCCACCTCTTAAGGAATAATTTTTAAATACATTTAGTGTTCTCACCTATAGTGTTTAAGAAGAGGGTTGTGGGAACTTAGAAAAGAAAATGAAAAAAAAAGGATTTCTATTTCACTCCATTCAGCTAACTATTCCAGTGATATTTGTCAAGCAGGTGCTGTGGCTTAGCTGGTTAAAGCGCCTGTCTAGTAAACAGGAGATCCTGAGTTCAAATCTCAGCAGCACCTTGATATTTTTATTCTTAAATTACAGATCAGTTTCCTTAGATACTCTCTGATACAATAAAAAAATGAAAAATCTGAGTCATCTTACTAATATACAGTTCATCTTAATATTAAATAAAATTCAGAGAATTTTCTTGGGAGCAGAAGCAAAACTTTGAATGTAAAATGAAGAGTAAATCAAATAGCAAGGTATATATGTACTAAAACCTTAGAGTTGAAGACAACTGATGTATTCCTCTACAATTATTATTTGTAAACCACTCAAAAATGCAATCTACTTTTATAAGTACTTGTTAACTAAAATGTAGGTATTCTTGTTAAGTGATGGGGAATCCTTTTTTGTTCAACGTTTCACCACAGATAAAGAAGACTCCACTAAAGGCACTGAGGACAAGTCATCTCCACTAAGTCAGTTATTCAATATTTGTAAGATAAGTAGGTGCTGTTGTTTAGTGGTCAAAGCTCCTGTCTCATAACTAGGATGTCCTGTGTTTAAATTCCAGCAACAATTTAGATTTAGTCCAAACTTTTAAAATTCAATTTCTTCAAGTAAACGTTCAATAAAGATTAAAAACAAGAGTAGTGTTCTGTTGACTTTAGAATGCTTGATCTCCAAATGAAACAAACACTTGGTGTTTTGCAGAATTCGAAAGTAATACCATAAATGAATAGGGGAAAAGAGAATGTCAAAGAAAAGGAAAGAGACGACAAATAAATTAAGAGTTCAATTTAACCAATGCATTTTACTCACAACACATAATTCAATTTTCTATAAGTAGGGTAAGTCACTCATTAAGGAAGTATTCTTAAATAAATTTGATCTTCTCACCTATAGAGTTTGACAACAGAGTTGTATCAACTTAGAAAATAAAATTAAAAAAAACAGATTTCTACTGCACTCCATTCTACTAGCAATTGCAGTAAACTTTGTCATGAAAGTTCTCTGGCTTAGTTGCTTTTACTGCCCCTCTTATAAACAGGAGATCCTGAGTTCAAATCTCCACAACACCGTGCTCTTTTTCATAGTTAAATTACATATTATTTTAATTAGATGATCCTTTGATATAATGTTAAAATGAAAAATTTGAGTAACTTACTATGTAACAGTTCATCTTAATACTAAATAAAATTCCGAGTATTTTCGAGATGACAGAAGCAAGACTGTGAATGTAAAATGAAGGGTATATCAAAGAGGAAGATAAATATAAAATAAAGTGCTAGAGTTGAAGAAGAAAAGTGATACAATCCTCTACAATAATAATTTGTGAGCCACTGAAAAATGTAGTCTACTTTTATGAATACTTTTTAACTAAATCTTAGGTACTCTTCTTAAGTGATGGGGAATTCTTTTATGTTTAACGTAATAACACAGATAAAAAAAGACTCCACAGAAGGTATTGAAAAGCAATAATGGCAACTAAGTCAGTTATTCAATCATTTTAAGAGTAAGAGGTGCTGTGGCTTAGTGGTTAAAGCGCCTGTCTCGTAAACAGGAAATCATGAGTTCAAATCTCAGCAGCACCTCAGTTTTGCTCCAAACTTATAGAATTGAATTTTTTCAAGTAAATATTAAATACAGTTTCAAAACAAGAGTAGTGTCCTGTTCACTTTAGAATGCTTCATCTCATAATGAAAAAAGCACTTTGTATTTTGCAGAATTGCAAAGCAATGCAATGAATGAACAAGGGAAATGAGAATTATAACAAAGAGGAAAGAGAAGAAAATTCAATTTAGAGTTGAATTTTTGTAATGCATTTCACTCACAAGACATAATTCAATATTCTAAAAGAACGGTAACCCACCTCTTAAGGAATAATTTTTAAATACATTTAGTGTTCTCACCTATAGTGTTTAAGAAGAGGGTTGTGGGAACTTAGAAAAGAAAATGAAAAAAAAATGATTTCTATTTCACTCCATTCAGCTAACTATTCCAGTGACATTTGTCAAGCAGGTGCCGTGGCTTAGCTGGTTAAAGTACCTGTCTAGTAAACAGGAGATCTTGAGTTCAAATCTCAGCAGCACCTTAATATTTTTATTCTTAAATTACAGATCAGTTTCCTTAGATACTCTCTGATACAATTAAAAAATGAAAAATCTGAGTCATCTTACTAATATACAGTTCATCTTAATATTAAATAAAATTCAGAGAATTTTCATGGTAACAGAAGCAAAACTTTGAATGTAAAATGAAGAGTAAATCAAATAGCAAGGTATATATGAACTAAAACCTTAGAGTTGAAGACAACTGATGTATTCCTCTACAATTATTATTTGTAAACCACTCAAAAATGCAATCTACTTTTATAAGTACTTGTTAACTAAAATGTAGGTATTCTTGTTAAGTGATGGGGAATCCTTTTTTGTTCAACGTTTCACCACAGATAAAGAAGACTCCACTAAAGGCACTGAGGACAAGTCATCTCCACTAAGTCAGTTATTCAATATTTGTAAGATAAGTAGGTGCTGTTGTTTAGTGGTCAAAGCTCCTGTCTCATAACTAGGATGTCCTGTGTTTAAATTCCAGCAACAATTTAGATTTAGTCCAAACTTTTAAAATTCAATTTCTTCAAGTAAACGTTCAATAAAGATTAAAAACAAGAGTAGTGTTCTGTTGACTTTAGAATGCTTGATCTCCAAATGAAACAAACACTTGGTGTTTTGCAGAATTCGAAAGTAATACCATAAATGAATAGGGGAAAAGAGAATGTCAAAGAAAAGGAAAGAGACGACAAATAAATTAAGAGTTCAATTTAACCAATGCATTTTACTCACAACACATAATTCAATTTTCTATAAGTAGGGTAAGTCACTCATTAAGGAAGTATTCTTAAATAAATTTGATCTTCTCACCTATAGAGTTTGACAACAGAGTTGTATCAACTTAGAAAATAAAATTTAAAAAAACAGATTTCTACTGCACTCCATTCTTCTAGCAATTGCAGTAAACTTTTGTCATGAAAGTTCTCTGGCTTAGTTGCTTTGACTGCCCGTCTTATAAACAGGAGATCCTGAGTTCAAATCTCCACAACACCGTGCTCTTTTTCATAGTTAAATTACAGATTATTTTAATTAGATGATCCTTTGATATAATGTTAAAATGAAAAATTTGAGTAACTTACTATGTAACAGTTCATCTTAATACTAAATAAAATTCCGAGTATTTTCG
The DNA here is from genome assembly GCF_031143425.1 of Pleurodeles waltl. Lineage (NCBI taxonomy): Eukaryota > Metazoa > Chordata > Amphibia > Caudata > Salamandridae > Pleurodeles > Pleurodeles waltl. The sequence continues at coordinate 189,229,406 of NC_090447.1, forward strand.
AGATGACAGAAGCAAGACTGTGAATGTAAAATGAAGGGTATATCAAAGAGGAAGATAAATATAAAATAAAGTGCTAGAGTTGAAGAAGAAAAGTGATACAATCCTCTACAATAATAATTTGTGAGCCACTGAAAAATGTAGTCTACTTTTATGAATACTTTTTAACTAAATCTTAGGTACTCTTCTTAAGTGATGGGGAATTCTTTTATGTTTAACGTAATAACACAGATAAAAAAAGACTCCACAGAAGGTATTGAAAAGCAATAATGGCAACTAAGTCAGTTATTCAATCATTTTAAGAGTAAGAGGTGCTCTGGCTTAGTGGTTAAAGCGCCTGTCTCGTAAACAGGAAATGCTGATTTCAAATCTCTGCAGCCCCTCATTTTTGCTCCAAACTTATAGAATTGAATTTTTTCAGGTAAATATTAAATACAGTTTCAAAACAAGAGTAGTGTCCTGTTCACTTTAGAATGCTTCATCTCATAAAGAAAAAAGCACTTGGTATTTTGCAGAATTGCAAAGCAATGCAATGAATGAATAAGGGAAATGAGAATTATAACAAAGAGGAGAGAGAAGAAAATTCTATTTAGAGTTGAATTTTTGTAATGCATTTCACTCACAAGACATAATTCAATATTCTAAAAGAACGGTAACCCACCTCTTAAGGAATAATTTTTAAATACATTTAGTGTTCTCACCTATAGTGTTTAAGAAGAGGGTTGTGGGAACTTAGAAAAGAAAATGAAAAAAAAAGGATTTCTATTTCACTCCATTCAGCTAACTATTCCAGTGATATTTGTCAAGCAGGTGCTGTGGCTTAGCTGGTTAAAGCGCCTGTCTAGTAAACAGGAGATCCTGAGTTCAAATCTCAGCAGCACCTTGATATTTTTATTCTTAAATTACAGATCAGTTTCCTTAGATACTCTCTGATACAATAAAAAAATGAAAAATCTGAGTCATCTTACTAATATACAGTTCATCTTAATATTAAATAAAATTCAGAGAATTTTCATGGTAACAGAAGCAAAACTTTGAATGTAAAATGAAGAGTAAATCAAATAGCAAGGTATATATGTACTAAAACCTTAGAGTTGAAGACAACTGATGTATTCCTCTACAATTATTATTTGTAAACCACTCAAAAATGCAATCTACTTTTATAAGTACTTGTTAACTAAAATGTAGGTATTCTTGTTAAGTGATGGGGAATCCTTTTTTGTTCAACGTTTCACCACAGATAAAGAAGACTCCACTAAAGGCACTGAGGACAAGTCATCTCCACTAAGTCAGTTATTCAATATTTGTAAGATAAGTAGGTGCTGTTGTTTAGTGGTCAAAGCTCCTGTCTCATAACTAGGATGTCCTGTGTTTAAATTCCAGCAACAATTTAGATTTAGTCCAAACTTTTAAAATTCAATTTCTTCAAGTAAACGTTCAATAAAGATTAAAAACAAGAGTAGTGTTCTGTTGACTTTAGAATGCTTGATCTCCAAATGAAACAAACACTTGGTGTTTTGCAGAATTCGAAAGTAATACCATAAATGAATAGGGGAAAAGAGAATGTCAAAGAAAAGGAAAGAGACGACAAATAAATTAAGAGTTCAATTTAACCAATGCATTTTACTCACAACACATAATTCAATTTTCTATAAGTAGGGTAAGTCACTCATTAAGGAAGTATTCTTAAATAAATTTGATCTTCTCACCTATAGAGTTTGACAACAGAGTTGTATCAACTTAGAAAATAAAATTAAAAAAAACAGATTTCTACTGCACTCCATTCTACTAGCAATTGCAGTAAACTTTGTCATGAAAGTTCTCTGGCTTAGTTGCTTTTACTGCCCCTCTTATAAACAGGAGATCCTGAGTTCAAATCTCCACAACACCGTGCTCTTTTTCATAGTTAAATTACATATTATTTTAATTAGATGATCCTTTGATATAATGTTAAAATGAAAAATTTGAGTAACTTACTATGTAACAGTTCATCTTAATACTAAATAAAATTCCGAGTATTTTCGAGATGACAGAAGCAAGACTGTGAATGTAAAATGAAGGGTATATCAAAGAGGAAGATAAATATAAAATAAAGTGCTAGAGTTGAAGAAGAAAAGTGATACAATCCTCTACAATAATAATTTGTGAGCCACTGAAAAATGTAGTCTACTTTTATGAATACTTTTTAACTAAATCTTAGGTACTCTTCTTAAGTGATGGGGAATTCTTTTATGTTTAACGTAATAACACAGATAAAAAAAGACTCCACAGAAGGTATTGAAAAGCAATAATGGCAACTAAGTCAGTTATTCAATCATTTTAAGAGTAAGAGGTGCTGTGGCTTAGTGGTTAAAGCGCCTGTCTCGTAAACAGGAAATGCTGATTTCAAATCTCTGCAGCCCCTCATTTTTGCTCCAAACTTATAGAATTGAATTTTTTCAGGTAAATATTAAATACAGTTTCAAAACAAGAGTAGTGTCCTGTTCACTTTAGAATGCTTCATCTCATAAAGAAAAAAGCACTTGGTATTTTGCAGAATTGCAAAGCAATGCAATGAATGAATAAGGGAAATGAGAATTATAACAAAGAGGAGAGAGAAGAAAATTCTATTTAGAGTTGAATTTTTGTAATGCATTTCACTCACAAGACATAATTCAATATTCTAAAAGAACGGTAACCCACCTCTTAAGGAATAATTTTTAAATACATTTAGTGTTCTCACCTATAGTGTTTAAGAAGAGGGTTGTGGGAACTTAGAAAAGAAAATGAAAAAAAAAGGATTTCTTTTTCACTCCATTCAGCTAACTATTCCAGTGATATTTGTCAAGCAGGTGCTGTGGCTTAGCTGGTTAAAGCGCCTGTCTAGTAAACAGGAGATCCTGAGTTCAAATCTCAGCAGCACCTTGATATTTTTATTCTTAAATTACAGATCAGTTTCCTTAGATACTCTCTGATACAATAAAAAAATGAAAAATCTGAGTCATCTTACTAATATACAGTTCATCTTAATATTAAATAAAATTCAGAGAATTTTCATGGTAACAGAAGCAAAACTTTGAATGTAAAATGAAGAGTAAATCAAATAGCAAGGTATATATGAACTAAAACCTTAGAGGTGAAGGCAACTGATGTATTCCTCTACAATTATTATTTGTAAACCACTCAAAAATGTAATCTACTTTTATAAGTACTTGTTAACTAAAATGTAGGTATTCTTGTTAAGTGATGGGGAATCCTTTTTTGTTCAACGTTTCACCACAGATAAAGAAGACTCCACTAAAGGCACTGAGGACAAGTCATCTCCACTAAGTCAGTTATTCAATATTTGTAAGATAAGTAGCTGCTGTTGTTTAGTGGTCAAAGCTCCTGTCTCATAACTAGGATGTCCTGTGTTTAAATTCCAGCAACAATTTAGATTTAGTCCAAACTTTTAAAATTCAATTTCTTCAAGTAAACGTTCAATAAAGTTTAAAAACAAGAGTAGTGTTCTGTTGACTTTAGAATGATTGATCTCAAAATGAAACAAACACTTGGTGTTTTGCAGAATTCGAAAGTAATACCATAAATGAATAGGGGAAAAGAGAATGTCAAAGAAAAGGAAAGAGACGACAAATAAATTAAGAGTTCAATTTAACCAATGCATTTTACTCACAACACATAATTCAATTTTCTATAAGTAGGGTAAGTCACTCATTAAGGAAGTATTCTTAAATAAATTTGATCTTCTCACCTATAGAGTTTGACAACAGAGTTGTATCAACTTAGAAAATAAAATTAAAAAAAACAGATTTCTACTGCACTCCATTCTACTAGCAATTGCAGTAAACTTTGTCATGAAAGTTCTCTGGCTTAGTTGCTTTTACTGCCCGTCTAATAAACAGGAGATCCTAAGTTCAAATCTCCACAACACTGTGCTCTTTTTCATAGTTAAATAACAGATTATTTTCATTAGATGATCCTTTGATATAATGTTAAAATGAAACATTTGAGTAACTTACTATTGAACAGTTCATCTTAATACTAAATAAAATTCCGAGTATTTTCGAGATGACAGAAGCAAGACTGTGAATGTAAAATGAAGGGTATATCAAAGAGGAAGATAAATATAAAATAAAGTGCTAGAGTTGAAGAAGAAAAGTGATACAATCCTCTACAATAATAATTTGTGAGCCACTGAAAAATGTAGTCTACTTTTATGAATACTTTTTAACTAAATCTTAGGTACTCTTCTTAAGTGATGGGGAATTCTTTTATGTTTAACGTAATAACACAGATAAAAAAAGACTCCACAGAAGGTATTGAAAAGCAATAATGGCAACTAAGTCAGTTATTCAATCATTTTAAGAGTAAGAGGTGCTGTTGCTTAGTGGTTAAAGCGCCTGTCTCGTAAACAGGAAATGCTGATTTCAAATCTCAGCAGCCCCTCATTTTTGCTCCAAACTTATAGAATTGAATTTTTTCAGGTAAATATTAAATACAGTTTCAAAACAAGAGTAGTGTCCTGTTCACTTTAGAATGCTTCATCTCATAAAGAAAAAAGCACTTGGTATTTTGCAGAATTGCAAAGCAATGCAATGAATGAATAAGGGAAATGAGAATTATAACAAAGAGGAGAGAGAAGAAAATTCTATTTAGAGTTGAATTTTTGTAATGCATTTCACTCACAAGACATAATTCAATATTCTAAAAGAACGGTAACCCACCTCTTAAGGAATAATTTTTAAATACATTTAGTGTTCTCACCTATAGTGTTTAAGAAGAGGGTTGTGGGAACTTAGAAAAGAAAATGAAAAAAAAAGGATTTCTATTTCACTCCATTCAGCTAACTATTCCAGTGATATTTGTCAAGCAGGTGCTGTGGCTTAGCTGGTTAAAGCGCCTGTCTAGTAAACAGGAGATCCTGAGTTCAAATCTCAGCAGCACCTTGATATTTTTATTCTTAAATTACAGATCAGTTTCCTTAGATACTCTCTGATACAATAAAAAAATGAAAAATCTGAGTCATCTTACTAATATACAGTTCATCTTAATATTAAATAAAATTCAGAGAATTTTCATGGTAACAGAAGCAAAACTTTGAATGTAAAATGAAGAGTAAATCAAATAGCAAGGTATATATGAACTAAAACCTTAGAGGTGAAGGCAACTGATGTATTCCTCTACAATTATTATTTGTAAACCACTCAAAAATGTAATCTACTTTTATAAGTACTTGTTAACTAAAATGTAGGTATTCTTGTTAAGTGATGGGGAATCCTTTTTTGTTCAACGTTTCACCACAGATAAAGAAGACTCCACTAAAGGCACTGAGGACAAGTCATCTCCACTAAGTCAGTTATTCAATATTTGTAAGATAAGTAGCTGCTGTTGTTTAGTGGTCAAAGCTCCTGTCTCATAACTAGGATGTCCTGTGTTTAAATTCCAGCAACAATTTAGATTTAGTCCAAACTTTTAAAATTCAATTTCTTCAAGTAAACGTTCAATAAAGTTTAAAAACAAGAGTAGTGTTCTGTTGACTTTAGAATGATTGATCTCAAAATGAAACAAACACTTGGTGTTTTGCAGAATTCGAAAGTAATACCATAAATGAATAGGGGAAAAGAGAATGTCAAAGAAAAGGAAAGAGACGACAAATAAATTAAGAGTTCAATTTAACCAATGCATTTTACTCACAACACATAATTCAATTTTCTATAAGTAGGGTAAGTCACTCATTAAGGAAGTATTCTTAAATAAATTTGATCTTCTCACCTATAGAGTTTGACAACAGAGTTGTATCAACTTAGAAAATAAAATTAAAAAAAACAGATTTCTACTGCACTCCATTCTACTAGCAATTGCAGTAAACTTTGTCATGAAAGTTCTCTGGCTTAGTTGCTTTTACTGCCCGTCTAATAAACAGGAGATCCTAAGTTCAAATCTCCACAACACTGTGCTCTTTTTCATAGTTAAATAACAGATTATTTTCATTAGATGATCCTTTGATATAATGTTAAAATGAAACATTTGAGTAACTTACTATTGAACAGTTCATCTTAATACTAAATAAAATTCCGAGTATTTTCGAGATGACAGAAGCAAGACTGTGAATGTAAAATGAAGGGTATATCAAAGAGGAAGATAAATATAAAATAAAGTGCTAGAGTTGAAGAAGAAAAGTGATACAATCCTCTACAATAATAATTTGTGAGCCACTGAAAAATGTAGTCTACTTTTATGAATACTTTTTAACTAAATCTTAGGTACTCTTCTTAAGTGATGGGGAATTCTTTTATGTTTAACGTAATAACACAGATAAAAAAAGACTCCACCGAAGGTATTGAAAAGCAATAATGGCAACTAAGGCAGTTATTCAATCATTTTAAGAGTAAGAGGTGCTGTGGCTTAGTGGTTAAAGCGCCTGTCTCTTAAACAGGAAATCCTGAGTTCAAATCTCAACAGCATATCACTTTTGCTCCAAACTTATAGAATTGAATTTTTTCAAGTAAATATTAAATACAGTTTCAAAACAAGAGTAGTGTCCTGTTCACTTTAGAATGCTTCATCTCATAATGAAAAAAGCACTTGGTATTTTGCAGAATTTCAAAGCAATGCAATGAATGAATAAGGGAAATGAGAATTATAACAAAGAGGAAAGAGAAGAACATTCAATTTAGAGTTGAATTTTTGTAATGCATTTCACTCACAAGACATCATTCAATATTCTAAAAGAATGGTAAGCCACCTCTTAAGGAAGAATTTTTAAATAAATTTAGTGTTCTCACCTATAGTGTTTCAGAAGAGAGTTGTGGGAACTTAGAAAAGAAAATGAAAAAAAAAACGATTTCTATTTCACTCCATTCAGCTAACTATTCCAGTGACATTGGTCAAGCAGGTGATGTGGCTTAGCTGGTTAAAGCGCCTTTCTAGTAAACTGGAGATCCTGAGTTGAAATCTCAGCAGCACCTTGATATTTTTATTCTTAAATTACAGATCAGTTTCCTTAGATACTCTCTGCTACAATAAAAAAATGAAAAATCTGAGTCATCTTTCTAATAGACAGTTCATCTTAATATTAAATAAAATTCAGAGAATTTTCATGGTAACAGAAGCAAAACTTTGAATGTAAAATGAAGAGTAAATCAAATAGCAAGGTATATATGAACTAAAACCTTAGAGGTGAAGGCAACTGATGTATTCCTCTACAATTATTATTTGTAAACCACTCAAAAATGTAATCTACTTTTATAAGTACTTGTTAACTAAAATGTAGGTATTCTTGTTAAGTGATGGGGAATCCTTTTTTGTTCAACGTTTCACCACAGATAAAGAAGACTGCACTAAAGGCGCTGAGGACAAGTCATCTCCACTAAGTCAGTTATTCAATATTTGTAAGATAAGTAGGTGCTGTTGTTTAGTGGTCAAAGCTCCTGTCTCATAACTAGGATGTCCTGTGTTTAAATTCCAGCAACAATTTAGATTTAGTCCAAACTTTTAAAATTCAATTTCTTCAAGTAAACGTTCAATAAAGCTTAAAAACAAGAGTAGTGTTCTGTTGACTTTAGAATGCTTGATCTCCAAATGAAACAAACACTTGGTGTTCTGCAGAATTCGAAAGTAATACCATAAATGAATAGGGGAAAAGAGAATGTCAAAGAAAAGGAAAGAGACGACAAATAAATTAAGAGTTCAATTTAACCAATACATTTTACTCACAACACATAATTCAATCTTCTATAAGTAGGGTAAGTCACTCATTAAGGAAGTATTCTTAAATAAATTAGATTTTCTCACCTATAGAGTTTGACAACAGAGTTGTATCAACTTAGAAAAGAAAATAAAAAAAACAGATTTCTACTGCACTCCATTCTACTAGCAATTGCAGTAAACTTTGTCATGAAAGTTCTCTGGCTTAGTTGCTTTGACTGCCCGTCTTATAAACAGGAGATCCTGAGTTCAAATCTCCACAACACCGTGCTCTTTTTCATAGTTAAATTACAGATTATTTTAATTAGATGATCCTTTGATATAATGTTAAAATGAAAAATTTGAGTAACTTACTATTGAACAGTTCATCTTAATACTAAATAAAATTCTGAGTATTTTCGAGATGACAGAAGCAAGACTGTGAATGTAAAATGAAGGGTATATCAAAGAGGAAGATAAATATAAAATAAAGTGCTAGAGTTGAAGAAGAAAAGTGATACAATCCTCTACAATAATAATTTGTGAGCCACTGAAAAATGTAGTCTACTTTTATGAATACTTTTTAACTAAATCTTAGGTACTCTTCTTAAGTGATGGGGAATTCTTTTATGTTTAACGTAATAACACAGATAAAAAAAGACTCCACAGAAGGTATTGAAAAGCAATAATGGCAACTAAGTCAGTTATTCAATCATTTTAAGAGTAAGAGGTGCTGTGGCTTAGTGGTTAAAGCGCCTGTCTCGTAAACAGGAAATGCTGATTTCAAATCTCAGCAGCCCCTCATTTTTGCTCCAAACTTATAGAATTGAATTTTTTCAGGTAAATATTAAATACAGTTTCAAAACAAGAGTAGTGTCCTGTTCACTTTAGAATGCTTCATCTCATAAAGAAAAAAGCACTTGGTATTTTGCAGAATTGCAAAGCAATGCAATGAATGAATAAGGCAAATGAGAATTATAACAAAGAGGAGAGAGAAGAAAATTCTATTTAGAGTTGAATTTTTGTAATGCATTTCACTCACAAGACATAATTCAATATTCTAAAAGAACGGTAACCCGCCTCTTAAGGAATAATTTTTAAATACATTTAGTGTTCTCACCTATAGTGTTTAAGAAGAGGGTTGTGGGAACTTAGAAAAGAAAATGAAAAAAAAAGGATTTCTATTTCACTCCATTCAGCTAACTATTCCAGTGATATTTGTCAAGCAGGTGCTGTGGCTTAGCTGGTTAAAGCGCCTGTCTAGTAAACGGGAGATCCTGAGTTCAAATCTCAGCAGCCCCTTGATATTTTTATTCTTAAATTACAGATCAGTTTCCTTAGATACTCTCTGATACAATAAAAAAATGAAAAATCTGAGTCATCTTACTAATATACAGTTCATCTTAATATTAAATAAAATTCAGAGAATTTTCATGGTAACAGAAGCAAAACTTTGAATGTAAAATGAAGAGTAAATCAAATAGCAAGGTATATATGAACTAAAACCTTAGAGGTGAAGGCAACTGATGTATTCCTCTACAATTATTATTTGTAAACCACTCAAAAATGTAATCTACTTTTATAAGTACTTGTTAACTAAAATGTAGGTATTCTTGTTAAGTGATGGGGAATCCTTTTTTGTTCAACGTTTCACCACAGATAAAGAAGACTCCACTAAAGGCACTGAGGACAAGTCATCTCCACTAAGTCAGTTATTCAATATTTGTAAGATAAGTAGCTGCTGTTGTTTAGTGGTCAAAGCTCCTGTCTCATAACTAGGATGTCCTGTGTTTAAATTCCAGCAACAATTTAGATTTAGTCCAAACTTTTAAAATTCAATTTCTTCAAGTAAACGTTCAATAAAGTTTAAAAACAAGAGTAGTGTTCTGTTGACTTTAGAATGCTTGATCTCAAAATGAAACAAACACTTGGTGATTTGCAGAATTCGAAAGTAATACCATAAATGAATAGGGGAAAAGAGAATGTCAAAGAAAAGGAAAGAGACGACAAATAAATTAAGAGTTCAATTTAACCAATGCATTTTACTCACAACACATAATTCAATTTTCTATAAGTAGGGTAAGTCACTCATTAAGGAAGTATTCTTAAATAAATGTGATCTTCTCACCTATAGAGTTTGACAACAGAGTTGTATCAACTTAGAAAATAAAATAAAAAAAAACAGATTTCTACTGCACTCCATTCTACTAGCAATTGCAGTAAACTTTGTCATGAAAGTTCTCTGGCTTAGTTGCTTTTACTGCCCGTCTAATAAACAGGAGATCCTAAGTTCAAATCTCCACAACACTGTGCTCTTTTTCATAGTTAAATAACAGATTATTTTCATTAGATGATCCTTTGATATAATGTTAAAATGAAACATTTGAGTAACTTACTATTGAACAGTTCATCTTAATACTAAATAAAATTCCGAGTATTTTCGAGATGACAGAAGCAAGACTGTGAATGTAAAATGAAGGGTATATCAAAGAGGAAGATAAATATAAAATAAAGTGCTAGAGTTGAAGAAGAAAAGTGATACAATCCTCTACAATAATAATTTGTGAGCCACTGAAAAATGTAGTCTACTTTTATGAATACTTTTTAACTAAATCTTAGGTACTCTTCTTAAGTGATGGGGAATTCTTTTATGTTTAACGTAATGACACAGATAAAAAAAGACTCCACCGAAGGTATTGAAAAGCAATAATGGCAACTAAGTCAGTTATTCAATCATTTTAAGAGTAAGAGGTGCTGTGGCTTAGTGGTTAAAGCGCCTGTCTCGTAAACAGGAAATCCTGAGTTCAAATCTCAGCAGCACCTCAGTTTTGCTCCAAACTTATAGAATTGAATTTTTTCAAGTAAATATTAAATACAGTTTCAAAACAAGAGTAGTGTCCTGTTCACTTTAGAATGCTTCATCTCATAATGAAAAAAGCACTTTGTATTTTGCAGAATTGCAAAGCAATGCAATGAATGAACAAGGGAAATGAGAATTATAACAAAGAGGAAAGAGAAGAAAATTCAATTTAGAGTTGAATTTTTGTAATGCATTTCACTCACAAGACATAATTCAATATTCTAAAAGAACGGTAACCCACCTCTTAAGGAATAATTTTTAAATACATTTAGTGTTCTCACCTATAGTGTTTAAGAAGAGGGTTGTGGGAACTTAGAAAAGAAAATGAAAAAAAAATGATTTCTATTTCACTCCATTCAGCTAACTATTCCAGTGACATTTGTCAAGCAGGTGCCGTGGCTTAGCTGGTTAAAGTACCTGTCTAGTAAACAGGAGATCTTGAGTTCAAATCTCAGCAGCACCTTAATATTTTTATTCTTAAATTACAGATCAGTTTCCTTAGATACTCTCTGATACAATTAAAAAATGAAAAATCTGAGTCATCTTACTAATATACAGTTCATCTTAATATTAAATAAAATTCAGAGAATTTTCATGGTAACAGAAGCAAAACTTTGAATGTAAAATGAAGAGTAAATCAAATAGCAAGGTATATATGAACTAAAACCTTAGAGTTGAAGACAACTGATGTATTCCTCTACAATTATTATTTGTAAACCACTCAAAAATGCAATCTACTTTTATAAGTACTTGTTAACTAAAATGTAGGTATTCTTGTTAAGTGATGGGGAATCCTTTTTTGTTCAACGTTTCACCACAGATAAAGAAGACTCCACTAAAGGCACTGAGGACAAGTCATCTCCACTAAGTCAGTTATTCAATATTTGTAAGATAAGTAGGTGCTTTTGTTTAGTGGTCAAAGCTCCTGTCTCATAACTAGGATGTCCTGTGTTTAAATTCCAGCAACAATTTAGATTTAGTCCAAACTTTTAAAATTCAATTTCTTCAAGTAAACGTTCAATAAAGATTAAAAACAAGAGTAGTGTTCTGTTGACTTTAGAATGCTTGATCTCCAAATGAAACAAACACTTGGTGTTTTGCAGAATTCGAAAGTAATACCATAAATGAATAGGGGAAAAGAGAATGTCAAAGAAAAGGAAAGAGACGACAAATAAATTAAGAGTTCAATTTAACCAATGCATTTTACTCACAACACATAATTCAATTTTCTATAAGTAGGGTAAGTCACTCATTAAGGAAGTATTCTTAAATAAATTTGATCTTCTCACCTATAGAGTTTGACAACAGAGTTGTATCAACTTAGAAAATAAAATTTAAAAAAACAGATTTCTACTGCACTCCATTCTACTAGCAATTGCAGTAAACTTTGTCATGAAAGTTCTCTGGCTTAGTTGCTTTGACTGCCCGTCTTATAAACAGGAGATCCTGAGTTCAAATCTCCACAACACCGTGCTCTTTTTCATAGTTAAATTACAGATTATTTTAATTAGATGATCCTTTGATTTAATGTTAAAATGAAAAATTTGAGTAACTTACTATGTAACAGTTCATCTTAATACTAAATAAAATTCCGAGTATTTTCGAGATGACAGAAGCAAGACTGTGAATGTAAAATGAAGGGTATATCAAAGAGGAAGATAAATATAAAATAAAGTGCTAGAGTTGAAGAAGAAAAGTGATACAATCCTCTACAATAATAATTTGTGAGCCACTGAAAAATGTAGTCTACTTTTATGAATACTTTTTAACTAAATCTTAGGTACTCTTCTTAAGTGATGGGGAATTCTTTTATGTTTAACGTAATAACATAGATAAAAAAAGACTCCACAGAAGGTATTGAAAAGCAATAATGGCAACTAAGTCAGTTATTCAATCATTTTAAGAGTAAGAGGTGCTGTGGCTTAGTGGTTAAAGCGCCTGTCTCGTAAACAGGAAATCCTGATTTCAAATCTCTGCAGCCCCTCATTTTTGCTCCAAACTTATAGAATTGAATTTTTTCAGGTAAATATTAAATACAGTTTCAAAACAAGAGTAGTGTCCTGTTCACTTTAGAATGCTTCATCTCATAAAGAAAAAAGCACTTGGTATTTTGCAGAATTGCAAAGCAATGCAATGAATGAATAAGGGAAATGAGAATTATAACAAAGAGGAGAGAGAAGAAAATTCTATTTAGAGTTGAATTTTTGTAATGCATTTCACTCACAAGACATAATTCAATATTCTAAAAGAACGGTAACCCATCTCTTAAGGAATAATTTTTAAATACATTTAGTGTTCTCACCTATAGTGTTTAAGAAGAGGGTTGTGGGAACTTAGAAAAGAAAATGAAAAAAAAAGGATTTCTATTTCACTCCATTCAGCTAACTATTCCAGTGATATTTGTCAAGCAGGTGCTGTGGCTTAGCTGGTTAAAGCGCCTGTCTAGTAAACAGGAGATCCTGAGTTCAAATCTCAGCAGCACCTTGATATTTTTATTCTTAAATTACAGATCAGTTTCCTTAGATACTCTCTGATACAATAAAAAAATGAAAAATCTGAGTCATCTTACTAATATACAGTTCATCTTAATATTAAATAAAATTCAGAGAATTTTCATGGTAACAGAAGCAAAACTTTGAATGTAAAATGAAGAGTAAATCAAATAGCAAGGTATATATGAACTAAAACCTTAGAGGTGAAGGCAACTGATGTATTCCTCTACAATTATTATTTGTAAACCACTCAAAAATGTAATCTACTTTTATAAGTACTTGTTAACTAAAATGTAGGTATTCTTGTTAAGTGATGGGGAATCCTTTTTTGTTCAACGTTTCACCACAGATAAAGAAGACTCCACTAAAGGCACTGAGGACAAGTCATCTCCACTAAGTCAGTTATTCAATATTTGTAAGATAAGTAGCTGCTGTTGTTTAGTGGTCAAAGCTCCTGTCTCATAACTAGGATGTCCTGTGTTTAAATTCCAGCAACAATTTAGATTTAGTCCAAACTTTTAAAATTCAATTTCTTCAAGTAAACGTTCAATAAAGTTTAAAAACAAGAGTAGTGTTCTGTTGACTTTAGAATGATTGATCTCAAAATGAAACAAACACTTGGTGTTTTGCAGAATTCGAAAGTAATACCATAAATGAATAGGGGAAAAGAGAATGTCAAAGAAAAGGAAAGAGACGACAAATAAATTAAGAGTTCAATTTAACCAATGCATTTTACTCACAACACATAATTCAATTTTCTATAAGTAGGGTAAGTCACTCATTAAGGAAGTATTCTTAAATAAATGTGATCTTCTCACCTATAGAGTTTGACAACAGAGTTGTATCAACTTAGAAAATAAAATTAAAAAAAACAGATTTCTACTGCACTCCATTCTACTAGCAATTGCAGTAAACTTTGTCATGAAAGTTCTCTGGCTTAGTTGCTTTTACTGCCCGTCTAATAAACAGGAGATCCTAAGTTCAAATCTCCACAACACTGTGCTCTTTTTCATAGTTAAATAACAGATTATTTTCATTAGATGATCCTTTGATATAATGTTAAAATGAAACATTTGAGTAACTTACTATTGAACAGTTCATCTTAATACTAAATAAAATTCCGAGTATTTTCGAGATGACAGAAGCAAGACTGTGAATGTAAAATGAAGGGTATATCAAAGAGGAAGATAAATATAAAATAAAGTGCTAGAGTTGAAGAAGAAAAGTGATACAATCCTCTACAATAATAATTTGTGAGCCACTGAAAAATGTAGTCTACTTTTATGAATACTTTTTAACTAAATCTTAGGTACTCTTCTTAAGTGATGGGGAATTCTTTTATGTTTAACGTAATGACACAGATAAAAAAAGACTCCACCGAAGGTATTGAAAAGCAATAATGGCAACTAAGTCAGTTATTCAATCATTTTAAAAGTAAGAGGTGCTGTGGCTTAGTGGTTAAAGCGCCTGTCTCGTAAACAGGAAATCCTGAGTTCAAATCTCAGCAGCACCTCAGTTTTGCTCCAAACTTATAGAATTGAATTTTTTCAAGTAAATATTAAATACAGTTTCAAAACAAGAGTAGTGTCCTGTTCACTTTAGAATGCTTCATCTCATAATGAAAAAAGCACTTGGTATTTTGCAGAATTTCAAAGCAATGCAATGAATGAATAAGGGAAATGAGAATTATAACAAAGAGGAAAGAGAAGAAAATTCAATTTAGAGTTGAATTTTTGTAATGCATTTCACTCACAAGACATAATTTAATATTCTAAAAGAACGGTAAGCCACCTCTTAAGGAAGAATTTTTAAATAAATTTAGTGTTCTCACCTATTGTGTTTCAGAAGAGAGTTGTGGGAACTTAGAAAAGAAAATGAAAAAAAAAACGATTTCTATTTCACTCCATTCAGCTAACTATTCCAGTGACATTTGTCAAGCAGGTGATGTGGCTTAGCTGGTTAACGCGCCTGTCTAGTAAACAGGAGATCCTCAGTTCAAATCTCAGCAGCACCTTGATATTCTTATTCTTAAATTACACATCAGTTTCCTTAGATACTCTCTGATACAATTAAAAAATGAAAAATCTAAGTCATCTTACTAATAGACAGTTCATCTTAATATTAAATAAAATTCAGAGAATTTTCATGGTAACAGAAGCAAAACTTTGAATGTAAAATGAAGAGTAAATAAAATAGCAAGGTATATATGAACTAAAACCTTAGAGTTGAAGACAACTGATGTATTCCTCTGCAATTATTATTTGTAAACCACTCAAAAATGTAATCTACTTTTATAAGTACTTGTTAACTAAAATGTAGGTATTCTTGTTAAGTGATGGGGAATCCTTTTTTGTTCAACGTTTCACCACAGATAAAGAAGACTGCACTAAAGGCACTGAGGACAAGTCATCTCCACTAAGTCAGTTATTCAATATTTGTAAGATAAGTAGGTGCTGTTGTTTAGTGGTCAAAGCTCCTGTCTCATAACTAGGATGTCCTGTGTTTAAATTCCAGCAACAATTTAGATTTAGTCCAAACTTTTAAAATTCAATTTCTTCAAGTAAACGTTCAATAAAGTTTAAAAATAAGAGTAGTGTTCTGTTGACTTTAGAATGCTTGATCTCCAAATGAAACAAACACTTGGTGTTTTGCAGAATTCAACAGTAATACCATAAATGAATAGGGGAAAAGAGAATGTCAAAGAAAAGGAAAGAGACGACAAATAAATTAAGAGTTCAATTTAACCAATGCATTTTACTCACAACACATAATTCAATCTTCTATAAGTAGGGTAAGTCACTCATTAAGGAAGTATTCTTAAATAAATTTGATCTTCTCACCTATAGAGTTTGACAACAGAGTTGTATCAACTTAGAAAAGAAAATTAAAAAAAACAGATTTCTACTGCACTCCATTCTACTAGCAATTGCAGTAAACTTTGTCATGAAAGTTCTCTGGCTTAGTTGTTTTTACTGCCCGTCTAATAAACAGGAGATCCTGAGTTCAAATCTCCACAACACCGTGCTCTTTTTCATAGTTAAATAACAGATTATTTTCATTAGATGATCCTTTGATATAATGTTAAAATGAAAAATTTGAGTAACTTACTATTGAACAGTTCATCTTAATACTAAATAAAATTCTGAGTATTTTCGAGATGACAGAAGCAAGACTGTGAATGTAAAATGAAGGGTATATCAAAGAGGAAGATAAATATAAAATAAAGTGCTAGAGTTGAAGAAGAAAAGTGATACAATCCTCTACAATAATAATTTGTGAGCCACTGAAAATTGTAGTCTACTTTTATGAATACTTTTTAACTAAATCTTAGGTACTCTTCTTAAGTGATGGGGAATTCTTTTATGTTTAACGTAATAACACAGGTAAAAAAAGATTCTACAGAAGGTATTGAAAAGCAATAATGGCAACTAAGTCTGTTATTCAATTATTTTAAGAATAAGCGGTGCTGTGGCTTAGTGGTTAAAGCGCCTTTCTTGTAAACAGGGAAACCTGAGTTCAAATCTCAGCAGCACCTCAGTTCTGCTCCAAACTTATAGAATTGAATTTTTTCAAGTAAATATTAAATACAGTTTCAAAACAAGAGTAGTGTCCTGTTCACTTTAGAATGCTTCATCTCATAATGAAAAAAGCACTTGGTATTTTGCAGAATTGCAAAGCAATGCAATGAATGAATAAGGGAAATGAGAATTATAACAAAGAGGAAAGAGAAGAAAATTCAATTTAGAGTTGAATTTTTGTAATGCATTTCACTCACAAGACATAATTCAATATTCTAAAAGAACGGTAACCCACCTCTTAAGGAATAATTTTTAAATACATTTAGTGTTCTCACCTATAGTGTTTAAGAAGAGGGTTGTGGGAACTTAGAAAAGAAAATGAAAAAAAAATGATTTCTATTTCACTCCATTCAGCTAACTATTCCAGTGACATTTGTCAAGCAGGTGCCGTGGCTTAGCTGGTTAAAGTACCTGTCTAGAAAACAGGAGATCTTGAGTTCAAATCTCAGCAGCACCTTAATATTTTTATTCTTAAATTACAGATCAGTTTCCTTAGATACTCTCTGATACAATTAAAAAATGAAAAATCTGAGTCATCTTACTAATATACAGTTCATCTTAATATTAAATAAAATTCAGAGAATTTTCATGGTAACAGAAGCAAAACTTTGAATGTAAAATGAAGAGTAAATCAAATAGCAAGGTATATATGAACTAAAACCTTAGAGTTGAAGACAACTGATGTATTCCTCTACAATTATTATTTGTAAACCACTCAAAAATGTAATCTACTTTTATAAGTACTTGTTAACTAAAATGTAGGTATTCTTGTTAAGTGATGGGGAATCCTTTTTTGTTCAACGTTTCACCACAGATAAAGAAGACTGCACTAAAGGCACTGAGGACAAGTCATCTCCACTAAGTCAGTTATTCAATATTTGTAAGATAAGTAGGTGCTGTTGTTTAGTGGTCAAAGCTCCTGTCTCATAACTAGGATGTCCTGTGTTTAAATTCCAGCAACAATTTAGATTTAGTCCAAACTTTTAAAATTCAATTTCTTCAAGTAAACGTTCAATAAAGATTAAAAACAAGAGTAGTGTTCTGTTGACTTTAGAATGCTTGATCTCCAAATGAAACAAACACTTGGTGTTTTGCAGAATTCGAAAGTAATACCATAAATGAATAGGGGAAAAGAGAATGTCAAAGAAAAGGAAAGAGACGACAAATAAACTAAGAGTTCAATTTAACCAATGCATTTTACTCACAACACATAATTCAATCTTCTATAAGCAGGGTAAGTCACTCATTAAGGAAGTATTCTTAAATAAATTTGATCTTCTCACCTATAGAGTTTGACAACAGAGTTGTATCAACTTAGAAAATAAAATAAAAAAAAAACAGATTTCTACTGCACTCCATTCTACTAGCAATTGCTGTAATCTTTGTCATGAAAGTTCTCTGGCTTAGTTGCTTTGACTTCCCGTCTAAAAAGCAGGAGATCCTGAGTTCAAATCTCCACAACACCGTGCTCTTTTTCATAGTTAAATAACAGATTATTTTCATTAGATGATCCTTTGATATAATGTTAAAATGAAAAATTTGAGTAACTTAATATTGAACAGTTCATCTTAATACTAAATAAAATTCCGAGTATTTTCGAGATGACAGAAGCAAGACTGTGAATGTAAAATGAAGGGTATATCAAAGAGGAAGATATATATAAAATAAAGTGCTAGAGTTGAAGAAGAAAAGTGATACAATCCTCTACAATAATAATTTGTGAGCCACTGAAAAATGTAGTCTACTTTTATGAATACTTTTTAACTAAATCTTAGGTACTCTTCTTAAGTGATGGGGAATTCTTTTATGTTTAACGTAATAACACAGATAAAAAAAGACTCCACAGAAGGTATTGAAAAGCAATAATGGCAACTAAGTCAGTTATTCAATCATTTTAAGAGTAAGAGGTGCTGTGGCTTAGTGGTTAAAGCGCCTGTCTCGTAAACAGGAAATGCTGATTTCAAATCTCTGCAGCCCCTCATTTTTGCTCCAAACTTATAGAATTGAATTTTTTCAGGTAAATATTAAATACAGTTTCAAAACAAGAGTAGTGTCCTGTTCACTTTAGAATGCTTCATCTCATAAAGAAAAAAGCACTTGGTATTTTGCAGAATTGCAAAGCAATGCAATGAATGAATAAGGGAAATGAGAATTATAACAAAGAGGAGAGAGAAGAAAATTCTATTTAGAGTTGAATTTTTGTAATGCATTTCACTCACAAGACATAATTCAATATTCTAAAAGAACGGTAACCCATCTCTTAAGGAATAATTTTTAAATACATTTAGTGTTCTCACCTATAGTGTTTAAGAAGAGGGTTGTGGGAACTTAGAAAAGAAAATGAAAAAAAAAGGATTTCTATTTCACTCCATTCAGCTAACTATTCCAGTGATATTTGTCAAGCAGGTGCTGTGGCTTAGCTGGTTAAAGCGCCTGTCTAGTAAACAGGAGATCCTGAGTTCAAATCTCAGCAGCACCTTGATATTTTTATTCTTAAATTACAGATCAGTTTCCTTAGATACTCTCTGATACAATAAAAAAATGAAAAATCTGAGTCATCTTACTAATATACAGTTCATCTTAATATTAAATAAAATTCAGAGAATTTTCATGGTAACAGAAGCAAAACTTTGAATGTAAAATGAAGAGTAAATCAAATAGCAAGGTATATATGAACTAAAACCTTAGAGGTGAAGGCAACTGATGTATTCCTCTACAATTATTATTTGTAAACCACTCAAAAATGTAATCTACTTTTATAAGTACTTGTTAACTAAAATGTAGGTATTCTTGTTAAGTGATGGGGAATCCTTTTTGGTTCAACGTTTCACCACAGATAAAGAAGACTCCACTAAAGGCACTGAGGACAAGTCATCTCCACTAAGTCAGTTATTCAATATTTGTAAGATAAGTAGCTGCTGTTGTTTAGTGGTCAAAGCTCCTGTCTCATAACTAGGATGTCCTGTGTTTAAATTCCAGCAACAATTTAGATTTAGTCCAAACTTTTAAAATTCAATTTCTTCAAGTAAACGTTCAATAAAGTTTAAAAACAAGAGTAGTGTTCTGTTGACTTTAGAATGATTGATCTCAAAATGAAACAAACACTTGGTGTTTTGCAGAATTCGAAAGTAATACCATAAATGAATAGGGGAAAAGAGAATGTCAAAGAAAAGGAAAGAGACGACAAATAAATTAAGAGTTCAATTTAACCAATGCATTTTACTCACAACACATAATTCAATTTTCTATAAGTAGGGTAAGTCACTCATTAAGGAAGTATTCTTAAATAAATTTGATCTTCTCACCTATAGAGTTTGACAACAGAGTTGTATCAACTTAGAAAATAAAATTAAAAAAAACAGATTTCTACTGCACTCCATTCTACTAGCAATTGCAGTAAACTTTGTCATGAAAGTTCTCTGGCTTAGTTGCTTTTACTGCCCGTCTAATAAACAGGAGATCCTAAGTTCAAATCTCCACAACACTGTGCTCTTTTTCATAGTTAAATAACAGATTATTTTCATTAGATGATCCTTTGATATAATGTTAAAATGAAACATTTGAGTAACTTACTATTGAACAGTTCATCTTAATACTAAATAAAATTCCGAGTATTTTCGAGATGACAGAAGCAAGACTGTGAATGTAAAATGAAGGGTATATCAAAGAGGAAGATAAATATAAAATAAAGTGCTAGAGTTGAAGAAGAAAAGTGATACAATCCTCTACAATAATAATTTGTGAGCCACTGAAAAATGTAGTCTACTTTTATGAATACTTTTTAACTAAATCTTAGGTACTCTTCTTAAGTGATGGGGAATTCTTTTATGTTTAACGTAATGACACAGATAAAAAAAGACTCCACCGAAGGTATTGAAAAGCAATAATGGCAACTAAGTCAGTTATTCAATCATTTTAAAAGTAAGAGGTGCTGTGGCTTAGTGGTTAAAGCACCTGTCTCGTAAACAGGAAATCCTGAGTTCTAATCTCAGCAGCACCTCAGTTTTGCTCCAAACTTATAGAATTGAATTTTTTCAAGTAAATATTAAATACAGTTTCAAAACAAGAGTAGTGTCCTGTTCACTTTAGAATGCTTCATCTCATAATGAAAAAAGCACTTGGTATTTTGCAGAATTGCAAAGCAATGCAATGAATGAATAAGGGAAATGAGAATTATAACAAAGAGGAAAGAGAAGAAAATTCAATTTAGAGTTGAATTTTTGTAATGCATTTCACTCACAAGACATAATTCAATATTCTAAAAGAACGGTAAGCCACCTCTTAAGGAAGAATTTTTAAATAAATTTAGTGTTCTCACCTATAGTGTTTAAGAAGAGAGTTGTGGGAACTTAGAAAAGAAAATGAAAAAAAAAATGATTTCTATTTCACTCAATTCAGCTAACTATTCCAGTGACGTTTGTCAAGCAGGTGCTGTGGCTTAGCTGGTTAAAGCGCCTATCTAATAATCAGGAGATCCTGAGTTCAAATCTCAGCAGCACCTTGATATTTTTATTCTTAAATTACAAATCAGTTTCCTTAGATACTCTCTGATACAATTAAAAAATGAAAAATCTAAGTCATCTTACTAATAGACAGTTCATCTTAATATTAAATAAAATTCAGAGAATTTTCATGGTAACAGAAGCAAAACTTTGAATGTAAAATGAAGAGTAAACCAAATAGCAAGGTATATATGAACTAAAACGTTAGAGTTGAAGACAACTGATGTATTCCTCTACAATTATTATTTGTAAACCACTCAAAAATGTAATCTACTTTTATAAGTAATTGTTAACTAAAATGTAGGTATTCTTGTTAAGTGATGGGGAATCCTTTTTTGTTCAACGTTTCACCACAGATAAAGAAGACTGCACTAAAGGCACTGAGGACAAGTCATCTCCACTAAGTCAGTTATTCAATATTTGTAAGATAAGTAGGTGCTGTTGTTTAGTGGTCAAAGCTCCTGTCTCATAACTAGGATGTCCTGTGTTTAAATTCCAGCAACAATTTAGATTTAGTCCAAACTTTTAAAATTCAATTTCTTCAAGTAAACGTTCAATAAAGTTTAAAAACAAGAGTAGTGTTCTGTTGACTTTAGAATGCTTGATCTCCAAATGAAACAAACTCTTGGTGTTTTGCAGAATTCGAAAGTAATACCATAAATGAATAGGGGAAAAGAGAATGTCAAAGAAAAGGAAAGAGACGACAAATAAATTAAGAGTTCAATTTAACCAATGCATTTTACTCACAACACATAATTCAATCTTCTATGAGTAGGGTAAGTCACTCATTAAGGAAGTATTCTTAAATAAATTTGATCTCACCTATAGAGTTTGACAACAGAGTTGTATCAACTTAGAAAATAAAATTTAAAAAAACAGATTTCTACTGCACTCCATTCTACTAGCAATTGCAGTAAACTTTGTCATGAAAGTTCTCTGGCTTAGTTGATTTTACTGCCCGTCTAATAAACAGGAGATCCTGAGTTCAAATCTCCACAACACCATGCTCTTTTTCATAGTTAAATAACAGATTATTTTCATTAGATGATCCTTTGATATAATGTTAAAATGAAAAATTTGAGTAACTTACTATTGAACAGTTCATCTTAATACTAAATAAAATTCCGAGTATTTTCGAGATGACTGAAGCAAGACTGTGAATGTAAAATGAAGGGTATATCAAAGAGGAAGATAAATATAAAATAAAGTGCTAGAGTTGAAGAAGAAAAGTGATACAATCCTCTACAATAATAATTTGTGAGCCACTGAAAAATGTAGTCTACTTTTATGAATACTTTTTAACTAAATCTTAGGTACTCTTCTTAAGTGATGGGGAATTCTTTTATGTTTAACGTAATAACACAGATAAAAAAAGATTCTACAGAAGGTATTGAAAAGCAATAATGGCAACTAAGTCTTTTATTCAATTATTTTAAGAATAAGCGGTGCTGTGGCTTAGTGGTTAAAGTGCCTGTCTCGTAAACAGTGAAACCTGAGTTCAAATCTCAGCCGCACCTCAGTTCTGCTCCAAATTTATAGAATTGAATTTTTTCAAGTAAATATTAAATACAGTTTCAAAACAAGAGTAGTGTCCTGTTCACTTTAGAATGCTTCATCTCATAATGAAAAAAGCACTTGGTATTTTGCAGAATTTCAAAGCAATGCAATGAATGAATAAGGGAAATGAGAATTATAACAAAGAGGAAAGAGAAGAAAATTCAATTTAGAGTTGAATTTTTGTAATGCATTTCACTCACAAGACATAATTTAATATTCTAAAAGAACGGTAAGCCACCTCTTAAGGAAGAATTTTTAAATAAATTTAGTGTTCTCACCTATTGTGTTTCAGAAGAGAGTTGTGGGAACTTAGAAAAGAAAATGAAAAAAAAAACGATTTCTATTTCACTCCATTCAGCTAACTATTCCAGTGACATTTGTCAAGCAGGTGATGTGGCTTAGCTGGTTAACGCGCCTGTCTAGTAAACAGGAGATCCTCAGTTCAAATCTCAGCAGCACCTTGATATTCTTATTCTTAAATTACACATCAGTTTCCTTAGATACTCTCTGATACAATTAAAAAATGAAAAATCTAAGTCATCTTACTAATAGACAGTTCATCTTAATATTAAATAAAATTCAGAGAATTTTCATGGTAACAGAAGCAAAACTTTGAATGTAAAATGAAGAGTAAATAAAATAGCAAGGTATATATGAACTAAAACCTTAGAGTTGAAGACAACTGATGTATTCCTCTGCAATTATTATTTGTAAACCACTCAAAAATGTAATCTACTTTTATAAGTACTTGTTAACTAAAATGTAGGTATTCTTGTTAAGTGATGGGGAATCCTTTTTTGTTCAACGTTTCACCACAGATAAAGAAGACTGCACTAAAGGCACTGAGGACAAGTCATCTCCACTAAGTCAGTTATTCAATATTTGTAAGATAAGTAGGTGCTGTTGTTTAGTGGTCAAAGCTCCTGTCTCATAACTAGGATGTCCTGTGTTTAAATTCCAGCAACAATTTAGATTTAGTCCAAACTTTTAAAATTCAATTTCTTCAAGTAAACGTTCAATAAAGTTTAAAAATAAGAGTAGTGTTCTGTTGACTTTAGAATGCTTGATCTCCAAATGAAACAAACACTTGGTGTTTTGCAGAATTCAACAGTAATACCATAAATGAATAGGGGAAAAGAGAATGTCAAAGAAAAGGAAAGAGACGACAAATAAATTAAGAGTTCAATTTAACCAATGCATTTTACTCACAACACATAATTCAATCTTCTATAAGTAGGGTAAGTCACTCATTAAGGAAGTATTCTTAAATAAATTTGATCTTCTCACCTATAGAGTTTGACAACAGAGTTGTATCAACTTAGAAAAGAAAATTAAAAAAAACAGATTTCTACTGCACTCCATTCTACTAGCAATTGCAGTAAACTTTGTCATGAAAGTTCTCTGGCTTAGTTGTTTTTACTGCCCGTCTAATAAACAGGAGATCCTGAGTTCAAATCTCCACAACACCGTGCTCTTTTTCATAGTTAAATAACAGATTATTTTCATTAGATGATCCTTTGATATAATGTTAAAATGAAAAATTTGAGTAACTTACTATTGAACAGTTCATCTTAATACTAAATAAAATTCTGAGTATTTTCGAGATGACAGAAGCAAGACTGTGAATGTAAAATGAAGGGTATATCAAAGAGGAAGATAAATATAAAATAAAGTGCTAGAGTTGAAGAAGAAAAGTGATACAATCCTCTACAATAATAATTTGTGAGCCACTGAAAATTGTAGTCTACTTTTATGAATACTTTTTAACTAAATCTTAGGTACTCTTCTTAAGTGATGGGGAATTCTTTTATGTTTAACGTAATAACACAGGTAAAAAAAGATTCTACAGAAGGTATTGAAAAGCAATAATGGCAACTAAGTCTGTTATTCAATTATTTTAAGAATAAGCGGTGCTGTGGCTTAGTGGTTAAAGCGCCTTTCTTGTAAACAGGGAAACCTGAGTTCAAATCTCAGCAGCACCTCAGTTCTGCTCCAAACTTATAGAATTGAATTTTTTCAAGTAAATATTAAATACAGTTTCAAAACAAGAGTATTGTCCTGTTCACTTTAGAATGCTTCATCTCATAATGAAAAAAGCACTTGGTATTTTGTAGAATTTCAAAGCAATGCAATGAATGAATAAAGGAAATGAGAATTATAACAAAGATGGAAAGAGAAGAAAATTCAATTTAGAGTTGAATTTTTGTAATGCATTTCACTCACAAGACATAATTCAATATTCTAAAAGAACGGTAAGCCACCTCTTAAGGAAGAATTTTTAAATAAATTTAGTGTTCTCACCTATAGTGTTTAAGAAGAGAGTTGTTGGAACTTAGAAAAGAAAATGAAAAAAAAATGATTTCTATTTCACTCCATTCAGCTAACTATTCCAGTGACATTTGTCAAGCAGGTGCTGTGGCTTAGCTGGTTAAAGCGCCTGTCTAGTAAACAGGAGATCCTGAGTTCAAATCTCAGCAGCACCTTGCTATTTTTATTCTTAAATTACAGATCAGTTTCCTTAGATACTCTCTGATACAATTAAAAAATGAAAAATCTGAGTCATCTTACTAATAGACAGTTCATCTTAATATTAAATAAAATTCAGAGAATTTTCATGGTAACAGAAGCAAAACTTTGAATGTAAAATGAAGAGTAAATCAAATAGCAAGGTATATATGAACTAAAACCTTAGAGTTGAAGACAACTGATGTATTCCTCTACAATTATTATTTGTAAACCACTCAAAAATGTAATCTACTTTTATAAGTACTTGTTAACTAAATTGTAGGTATTCTTGTTAAGTGATGGGGAATCCTTTTTTGTTCAACGTTTCACCACAGATAAAGAAGACAGCACTAAAGGCACTGAGGACAAGTCATCTCCACTAAATCAGTTATTCAATATTTGTAAGATAAGTAGGTGCTGTTGTTTAGTGGTCAAAGCTCCTGTCTCATAACTAGGATGTCCTGTGTTTAAATTCCAGCAACAATTTAGATTTAGTCCAAACTTTTAAAATTCAATTTCTTCAAGTAAAGGTTCAAAAAAGTTTAAAAACAAGAGTAGTGTTCTGTTGACTTTAGAATGCTTGATCTCCAAATGAAACAAACACTTGGTGTTTTGTTGAATTCGAAAGTAATACCATAAATGAATAGGGGAAAAGAGAATGTCAAAGAAAAGGAAAGAGACGACAAATAAATTAAGAGTTCAATTTAACCAATGCATTTTACTCACAACACATAATTCAATCTTCTATAAGTAGGGTAAGTCACTCATTAAGGAAGTATTCTTAAATAAATTTGATCTTCTCACCTATAGAGTTTGACAACAGAGTTGTATCAACTTAGAAAATAAAATAAAAAAAAACAGATTTCTACTGCACTCCATTCTACTAGCAATTGCAGTGAACTTTGTCATGAAAGTTCGCTGGCTTAGGTGCTTTTACTGCCCGTCTAATAAACAGGAGATCCTGAGTTCAAATCTCCACAACACCGTGCTCTTTTTCGTAGTTAAATAACCGATTATTTTCATTAGATGATCCTTTGATATAATGTTAAAATGAAAAATTTGAGTAACTTACTATTGAACAGTTCATCTTAATACTAAATACAATTCCAAGTATTTTCGAGATGACAGAAGCAAGACTGTGAATGTAAAATGAAGGGTATATCAAAGAGGAAGATAAATATAAAATAAAGTGCTAGAGTTGAAGAAGAAAAGTGATACAATCCTCTACAATAATAATTTGTGAGCCACTGAAAAATGTAGTCTACTTTTATGAATACTTTTTAACTAAATCTTAGGTACTCTTCTTAAGTGATGGGGAATTCTTTTATGTTTAACGTAATAACACAGATAAAAAAAGACTCCACAGAAGGTATTGAAAAGCAATAATGGCAACTAAGTCAGTTATTCAATCATTTTAAGAGTAAGAGGTGCTGTGGCTTAGTGGTTAAAGCGCCTGTCTCGTAAACAGGAAATCCTGAGTTCAAATCTCAGCAGCACCTCAGTTTTGCTCCAAACGTATAGAATTGAATTTTTATCTAGTAAATATTAAATACAGTTTCAAAACAAGAGTAGTGTCCTGTTCACTTTAGAATGCTTCATCTTATAATGAAAAAAGATCTTGGTATTTTGCTGAATTTCAAAGCAATGCAATGAATGAATAAGGGAAATGAGAATTATAACAAAGAGGAAAGAGAAGAAAATTCAATTTAGAGTTGAATTTTTGTAATGCATTTCACTCACAAGACATAATTCAATATTCTAAAAGAACGGTAAGCCACCTCTTAAGCAAGAATTTTTAAATAAATTTAGTGTCCTCACCTATTGTGTTTCAGAAGAGAGTTGTGGGAACTTAGAAAAGAAAATGAAAAAAAAAACGATTTCTATTTCACTCCATTCAGCTAACTATTCCAGTGACATTTGTCAAGCAGGTGATGTGGCTTAGCTGGTTAAAGCGCCTGTCTAGTAAACAGGAGATCCTCAGTTCAAATCTCAGCAGCACCTTGATATTTTTATTCTTAAATTACAGATCAGTTTCCTTAGATACTCTCTGATACAATTAAAAAATGAAAAATCTAAGTCATCTTACTAATAGACAGTTCATCTTAATATTAAATAAAATTCAGAGAATTTTCATGGTAACAGAAGCAAAACTTTGAATGTAAAATGAAGAGTAAATCAAATAGCAAGGTATATATGAACTAAAACCTTAGAGTTGAAGACAACTGATGTATTTCTCTACAATTATTATTTGTAAACCACTCAAAAATGTAATCTACTTTTATAAGTACTTGTTAACTAAAATGTAGGTATTCTTGTTAAGTGATGGGGAATCCTTTTTTGTTCAACGTTTCACCACAGATAAAGAAGACTGCACTAAAGGCACTGAGGACAAGTCATCTCCACTAAGTCAGTTATTCAATATTTGTAAGATAAGTAGGTGCTGTTGTTTAGTGGTCAAAGCTCCTGTCTCATAACTAGGATGTCCTGTGTTTAAATTCCAGCAACAATTTAGATTTTGTCCAAACTTTTAAAATTCAATTTCTTCAAGTAAACGTTCAATAAAGCTTAAAAACAAGAGTAGTGTTCTGTTGACTTTAGAATGCTTGATCTCCAAATGAAACAAACACTTGGTGTTTTGCAGAATTCGAAAGTAATACCATAAATGAATAGGGGAAAAGAGAATGTTAAAGAAAAGGAAAGAGACGACAAATAAATTAAGAGTTCAATTTAACCAATGCATTTTACTCACAACACATAATTCAATCTTCTATAAGTAGGGTAAGTCACTCATTAAGGAAGTATTCTTAAATAAATTTGATCTTCTCACCTATAGAGTTTAACAACAGAGTTGTATCAACTTAGAAAATAAAATAAAAAAAAAACAGATTTCTACTGCACTCCATTCTACTAGCAATTGCAGTAATCTTTGTCATGAAAGTTCTCTGGCTTAGTTGCTTTGACTTCCTGTCTAAAAAGCAGGAGATCCTGAGTTCAAATCTCCACAACACCGTGCTCTTTTTCATAGTTAAATAACAGATTATTTTCATTAGATGATCCTTTGATATAATGTTAAAATGAAAAATTTGAGTAACTTACTATTGAACAGTTCATCTTAATACTAAATACAATTCCGAGTATTTTCGAGATGACAGAAGCAAGACTGTGAATGTAAAATTAAGGGTATATCAAAGAGGAAGATATATATAAAATAAAGTGCTAGAGTTGAAGAAGAAAAGTGATACAATCCTCTACAATAATAATTTCTGAGCCACTGAAAAATGTAGTCTACTTTTATGAATACTTTTTAACTAAATCTTAGGTACTCTTCTTAAGTGATGAGGAATTCTTTTATGTTTAACGTAATAACACAGATAAAAAAAGACTCCACAGAAGGTATTGAAAAGCAATAATTGCAGCTAAGTCAGTTATTCAATCATTTTAAGTGTAAGAGGTGCCTTGGCTTAGTGGTTAAAGCGCCAGTCTCGTAAACAGGAAATCCTGAGTTCAAATCTCAGTAACACCTCAGTTTTGCTCCAAACTTATAGAATTGAATTTTTTCAAGTAAATATTAAATACAGTTTCAAAACAAGAGTAGTGTCCTGTTCACTTTAGAATGCTTTATCTCATAATGAAAAAAGCACTTGGTATTTTGCAGAATTTCAAAGCAATGCAATGAATGAATAAGGGAAATGAGAATTATAACAAAGAGGAAAGAGAAGAAAATTCAATTTAGAGTTGAATTTTTGTAATGCATTTCACTCACAAGACATAATTCAATATTCTAAAAGAACGGTAACCCACCTCTTAAGGAAGAATTTTTAAATAAATTTAGTGTTCTCACCTATAGTGTTTAAGAAGAGAGTTGTGGGAACTTAGAAAAGAAAATGAAAAAAAAATGATTTGTATTTCACTCCATTCAGCTAACTATTCCAGTGACGTTTGTCAAGCAGGTGCTGTGGCTTAGCTGGTTAAAGCGCCTGTCTAGTAAACAGGAGATCCTGAGTTCAAATCTCAGCAGCACCTTGATATTTTTATTCTTAAATTACAGATCAGTTTCCTTAGATACTCTCTGATACAATTAAAAAATGAAAAATCTAAGTCATCTTACTAATAGACAGTTCATCTTAATATTAAATAAAATTCAGAGAATTTTCATGGTAACAGAAGCAAAACTTTGAATGTAAAATGAAGAGTAAATCAAATAGCAAGGTATATATGAACTAAAACCTTAGAGTTGAAGACAACTGATGTATTCCTCTACAATTATTATTTGTAAACCACTCAAAAATGTAATCTACTTTTATAAGTACTTGTTAACTAAAATGTAGGTATTCTTGTTAAGTGATGGGGAATCCTTTTTTGTTCAACGTTTCACCACAGATAAAGAAGACTGCACTAAAGGCACTGAGGACAAGTCATCTCCACTAAGTCAGTTATTCAATATTTGTAAGATAAGTAGGTGCTGTTGTTTAGTGGTCAAAGCTCCTGTCTCATAACTAGGATGTCCTGTGTTTAAATTCCAGCAACAATTTAGATTTAGTCCAAACTTTTAAAATTCAATTTCTTCAAGTAAACGTTCAATAAAGTTTAAAAACAAGAGTAGTGTTCTGTTGACTTTAGAATGCTTGATCTCCAAATGAAACAAACTCTTGGTGTTTTGCAGAATTCGAAAGTAATACCATAAATGAATAGGGGAAAAGAGAATGTCAAAGAAAAGGAAAGAGACGACAAATAAATTAAGAGTTCAATTTAACCAATGCATTTTATTCACAACACATAATTCAATCTTCTATGAGTAGGGTAAGTCACTCATTAAGGAAGTATTCTTAAATAAATTTGATCTTCTCACCTATAGAGTTTGACAACAGAGTTGTATCAACTTAGAAAATACAATTTTAAAAAACAGATTTCTACTGCACTCCATTCTACTAGCAATTGCAGTAAACTTTGTCATGAAAGTTCTCTGGCTTAGTTGATTTTACTGCCCGTCTAATAAACAGGAGATCCTGAGTTCAAATCTCCACAACACCATGCTCTTTTTCATAGTTAAATAACAGATTATTTTCATTAGATGATCCTTTGATATAATGTTAAAATGAAAAATTTGAGTAACTTACTATTGAACAGTTCATCTTAATACTAAATAAAATTCCGAGTATTTTCGAGATGACAGAAGCAAGACTGTGAATGTAAAATGAAGGGTATATCAAAGAGGAAGATAAATATAAAATAAAGTGCTAGAGTTGAAGAAGAAAATTGATACAATCCTCTACAATAATAATTTGTGAGCCACTGAAAAATGTAGTCTACTTTTATGAATACTTTTTAACTAAATCTTAGGTACTCTTCTTAAGTGATGGGGAATTCTTTTATGTTTAACGTAATAACACAGATAAAAAAAGATTCTACAGAAGGTATTGAAAAGCAATAATGGCAACTAAGTCTTTTATTCAATTATTTTAGGAATAAGCGGTGCTGTGGCTTTGTGGTTAAAGTGCCTGTCTCGTAAGCAGTGAAACCTGAGTTCAAATCTCAGCCGCACCTCAGTTCTGCTCCAAATTTATAGAATTGAATTTTTTCAAGTAAATATTAAATACAGTTTCAAAACAAGAGTAGTGTCCTGTTCACTTTAGAATGCTTCATCTCATAATGAAAAAAGCACTTGGTATTTTGCAGAATTTCAAAGCAATGCAATGAATGAATAAGGGAAATGAGAATTATAACAAAGAGGAAAGAGAAGAAAATTCAATTTAGAGTTGAATTTTTGTAATGCATTTCACTCACAAGACATAATTCAATATTCTAAAAGAACGGTAACCCACCTCTTAAGGAAGAATTTTTAAATAAATGTAGTGTTCTCACCTATAGTGTTTAAGAAGAGAGTTGTGGGAACTTAGAAAAGAAAATGAAAAAAATAATAATTTCTATTTCACTCCATTCAGCTAACTATTCCAGTGACGTTTGTCAAGCAGGTGCTGTGGCTTAGCTGGTTAAAGTGCCTGTCTAGTAAACAGGAGATCCTGAGTTCAAATCTCAGCAGCACCTTGATATTTTTATTCTTAAATTACAGATCAGTTTCCTTAGATACTCTCTGATACAATTAAAAAATGAAAAATCTGAGTCATGTTAACAATAGACAGTTCATCTTAATATTAAATAAAATTCAGAGAATTTTCATGGTAACAGAAGCAAAACTTTGAATGTAAAATGAAGAGTAAATCAAATAGCAAGGTATATATGAACTAAAACCTTAGAGTTGAAGACAACTGATGTATTCCTCTACAATTATTATTTGTAAACCACTCAAAAATGTAATCTACTTTTATAAGTACTTGTTAAATAAAATGTAGGTATTCTTGTTAAGTGATGGGGAATCCTTTTTTGTTCAACGTTCCAGCACAGATAAAGAAGACTGCACTAAAGGCACTGAGGACAAGTCATCTCCACTGAGTCAGTTATTCAATATTTGTAAGATAAGTAGGTGCTGTTGTTTAGTGGTCAAAGCTCCTGTCTCATAACTAGGATGTCCTGTGTTTAAATTCCAGCAACAATTTAGATTTAGTCCAAACTTTTAAAATTCAATTTCTTCAAGTAAAGGTTCAAAAAAGTTTAAAAACAAGAGTAGTGTTCTGTTGACTTTAGAATGCTTGATCTCCAAATGAAACACACACTTGGTGTTTTGCAGAATTCGAAAGTAATACCATAAATGAATAGGGGAAAAGAGAATGTCAAAGAAAAGGAAAGAGACGACAAATAAATTAAGAGTTCAATTTAACCAATGCATTTTACTCACAACACATAATTCAATCTTCTATAAGTAGGGTAAGTCACTCATTAAGGAAGTATTCTTAAATAAATTTGATCTTCTCACCTATAGAGTTTGACAACAGAGTTGTATCACCTTAGAAAATAAAATAAAAAAAAACAGATTTCTACTGCACTCCATTCTACTAGCAATTGCAGTGAACTTTGTCATGAAAGTTCGCTGGCTTAGGTGCTTTTACTGCCCGTCTAATAAACAGGAGATCCTGAGTTCAAATCTCCACAACACCGTGCTCTTTTTCGTAGTTAAATAACAGATTATTTTCATTAGATGATCGTTTGATATAATGTTAAAATGAAAAATTTGAGTAACTTACTATTGAACAGTTCATCTTAATACTAAATACAATTCCGAGTATTTTCGAGATGACAGAAGCAAGACTGTGAATGTAAAATGAAGGTATATCAAAGAGGAAGATAAATATAAAATAAAGTGCTAGAGTTGAAGAAGAAAAGTGATACAATCCTCTACAATAATAATTTGTGAACCACTGAAAAATGTAGTCTACTTTTATGAATACTTTTTAACTAAATCTTAGGTACTCTTCTTAAGTGATGGGGAATTCTTTTATGTTTAACGTAATAACACAGATAAAAAAAGACTCCACAGAAGGTATTGAAAAGCAATAATGGCAACTAAGTCAGTTATTCAATCATTTTAAGAGTAAGAGGTGCTGTGGCTTAGTGGTTAAAGCGCCTGTCTCGTAAACAGGAAATCCTGAGTTCAAATCTCAGCAGCACCTCAGTTTTGCTCCAAACGTATAGAATTGAATTTTTTCAAGTAAATATTAAATACAGTTTCAAAACAAGAGTAGTGTCCTGTTCACTTTAGAATGCTTCATCTCATAATGAAAAAAGCACTTGGTATTTTGCAGAATTGCAAAGCAATGCAATGAATGAATAAGGGAAATGAGAATTATAACAAAGAGGAAAGAGAAGAAAATTCAATTTAGAGTTGAATTTTTGTAATGCATTCCACTCACAAGACATAATTTAATATTCTAAAAGAACGGTAAGCCACCTCTTAAGGAAGAATTTTTAAATAAATTTAGTGTTCTCACCTATTGTGTTTCAGAAGAGAGTTGTGGGAACTTAGAAAAGAAAATGAAAAAAAAAACGATTTCTATTTCACTCCATTCAGCTAACTATTCCAGTGACATTTGTCAAGCAGGTGATGTGGCTTAGCTGGTTAAAGCGCCTGTCTAGTAAACAGAGATCCTCGGTTCAAATCTCAGCAGCACCTTGCTATTTTTATCCTTAAATTACAGATCAGTTTCCTTAGATACTCTCTTATACAATCAAAAAATGAAAAATCTGAGTCATGTTACTAATAGACAGTTCATCTTAATATTAAATAAAATTCAGAGAATTTTCATGGTAACAGAAGCAAAACTTTGAATGTAAAATGAAGAGTAAATCAAATAGCAAGGTATATATGAACTAAAACCTTAGAGTTGAAGACAACTGATGTATTCCTCTACAATTATTATTTGTAAACCACTCAAAAATGTAATCTACTTTTATAAGTACTTGTTAACTAAATTGTAGGTATTCTTGTTAAGTGATGGGGAATCCTTTTTTGTTCAACGTTTCACCACAGATAAAGAAGACTGCACTAAAGGCACTGAGGACAAGTCATCTCCACTAAATCAGTTATTCAATATTTGTAAGATAAGTAGGTGCTGTTGTTTAGTGGTCAAAGCTCCTGTCTCATAACTAGGATGTCCTGTGTTTAAATTCCAGCAACAATTTAGATTTAGTCCAAACTTTTAAAATTCAATTTCTTCAAGTAAAGGTTCAAAAAAGTTTAAAAACAAGAGTAGTGTTCTGTTGACTTTAGAATGCTTGATCTCCAAATGAAACAAACACTTGGTGTTTTGCAGAATTCGAAAGTAATACCATAAATGAATAGGGGAAAAGAGAATGTCAAAGAAAAGGAAAGAGACGACAAATAAATTAAGAGTTCAATTTAACCAATGCATTTTACTCACAACACATAATTCAATCTTCTATAAGTAGGGTAAGTCACTCATTAAGGAAGTATTCTTAAATAAATTTGATCTTCTCACCTATAGAGTTTGACAACAGAGTTGTATCAACTTAGAAAATAAAATAAAAAAAAACAGATTTCTACTGCACTCCATTCTACTAGCAATTGCAGTTAACTTTGTCATGAAAGTTCGCTGGCTTAGGTGCTTTTACTGCCCGTCTAATAAACAGGAGATCCTGAGTTCAAATCTCCACAACACCGTGCTCTTTTTCGTAGTTAAATAACAGATTATTTTCATTAGATGATCCTTTGATATAATGTTAAAATGAAAAATTTGAGTAACTTACTATTGAACAGTTCATCTTAATACTAAATACAATTCCGAGTATTTTCGAGATGACAGAAGCAAGACTGTGAATGTAAAATGAAGGGTATATCAAAGAGGAAGATAAATATAAAATAAAGTGCTAGAATTGAAGAAGAAAAGTGATACAATCCTCTACAATAATAATTTGTGAGCCACTGAAAAATGTAGTCTACTTTTATGAATACTTTTTAACTAAATCTTAGGTACTCTTCTTAAGTGATGGGGAATTCTTTTATGTTTAACGTAATAACACAGATAAAAAAAGACTCCACAGAAGGTATTGAAAAGCAATAATGTCAACTAAGTCAGTTATTCAATCATTTTAAGAGTAAGAGGTGCTGTGGCTTAGTGGTTAAAGCGCCTGTCTCGTAAACAGGAAATCCTGAGTTCAAATCTCAGCAGCACCTCAGTTTTGCTCCAAACGTATAGAATTGAATTTTTATCTAGTAAATATTAAATACAGTTTCAAAACAAGAGTAGTGTCCTGTTCACTTTAGAATGCTTCATCTCATAATGAAAAAAGATCTTGGTATTTTGCAGAATTTCAAAGCAATGCAATGAATGAATAAGGGAAATGAGAATTATAACAAAGAGGAAAGAGAAGAAAATTCAATTTAGAGTTGAATTTTTGTAATGCATTTCACTCACAAGACATAATTCAATATTCTAAAAGAACGGTAAGCCACCTCTTAAGGAAGAATTTTTAAATAAATTTAGTGTTCTCACCTATAGTGTTTAAGAAGAGATATGTTGGAACTTAGAAAAGAAAATGAAAAAAAAATGATTTCTATTTCACTCCATTCAGCTAACTATTCCAGTGACATTTGTCAAGCAGGTGCTGTGGCTTAGCTGGTTAAAGCGCCTGTCTAGTAAACAGGAGATCCTGAGTTCAAATCTCAGCAGCACCTTGCTATTTTTATTCTTAAATTACAGATCAGTTTCCTTAGATACTCTCTGATACAATTAAAAAATGAAAAATCTGAGTCATGTTACTAATAGACAGTTCATCTTAATATTAAATAAAATTCAGAGAATTTTCATGGTAACAGAAGCAAAACTTTGAATGTAAAATGAAGAGTAAATCAAATAGCAAGGTATATATGAACTAAAACCTTAGAGTTGAAGACAACTGATGTATTCCTCTACAATTATTATTTGTAAACCACTCAAAAATGTAATCTACTTTTATAAGTACTTGTTAACTAAATTGTAGGTATTCTTGTTAAGTGATGGGGAATCCTTTTTTGTTCAACGTTTCACCACAGATAAAGAAGACTGCACTAAAGGCACTGAGGACAAGTCATCTCCACTAAATCAGTTATTCAATATTTGTAAGATAAGTAGGTGCTGTTGTTTAGTGGTCAAAGCTCCTGTCTCATAACTAGGATGTCCTGTGTTTAAATTCCAGCAACAATTTAGATTTAGTCCAAACTTTTAAAATTCAATTTCTTCAAGTAAAGGTTCAAAAAAGTTTAAAAACAAGAGTAGTGTTCTGTTGACTTTAGAATGCTTGATCTCCAAATGAAACAAACACTTGGTGTTTTGCAGAATTAGAAAGTAATACCATAAATGAATAGGGGAAAAGAGAATGTCAAAGAAAAGGAAAGAGACGACAAATAAATTAAGAGTTCAATTTAACCAATGCATTTTACTCACAACACATAATTCAATCTTCTATAAGTAGGGTAAGTCACTCATTAAGGAAGTATTCTTAAATAAATTTGATCTTCTCACCTATAGAGTTTGACAACAGAGTTGTATCAACTTAGAAAATAAAATAAAAAAAAACAGATTTCGACTGCACTCCATTCTACTAGCAATTGCAGTTAACTTTGTCATGAAAGTTCGCTGGCTTAGGTGCTTTTACTGCCCGTCTAATAAACAGGAGATCCTGAGTTCAAATCTCCACAACACCGTGCTCTTTTTCGTAGTTAAATAACAGATTATTTTCATTAGATGATCCTTTGATATAATGTTAAAATGAAAAATTTGAGTAACTTACTATTGAACAGTTCATCTTAATACTAAATACAATTCCGAGTATTTTCGAGATGACAGAAGCAAGACTGTGAATGTAAAATGAAGGGTATATCAAAGAGGAAGATAAATATAAAATAAAGTGCTAGAATTGAAGAAGAAAAGTGATACAATCCTCTACAATAATAATTTGTGAGCCACTGAAAAATGTAGTCTACTTTTATGAATACTTTTTAACTAAATCTTAGGTACTCTTCTTAAGTGATGGGGAATTCTTTTATGTTTAACGTAATAACACAGATAAAAAAAGACTCCACAGAAGGTATTGAAAAGCAATAATGTCAACTAAGTCAGTTATTCAATCATTTTAAGAGTAAGAGGTGCTGTGGCTTAGTGGTTAAAGCGCCTGTCTCGTAAACAGGAAATCCTGAGTTCAAATCTCAGCAGCACCTCAGTTTTGCTCCAAACGTATAGAATTGAATTTTTATCTAGTAAATATTAAATACAGTTTCAAAACAAGAGTAGTGTCCTGTTCACTTTAGAATGCTTCATCTCATAATGAAAAAAGATCTTGGTATTTTGCAGAATTTCAAAGCAATGCAATGAATGAATAAGGGAAATGAGAATTATAACAAAGAGGAAAGAGAAGAAAATTCAATTTAGAGTTGAATTTTTGTAATGCATTTCACTCACAAGACATAATTCAATATTCTAAAAGAACGGTAAGCCACCTCTTAAGGAAGAATTTT
Source organism: Pleurodeles waltl (assembly GCF_031143425.1). Lineage (NCBI taxonomy): Eukaryota > Metazoa > Chordata > Amphibia > Caudata > Salamandridae > Pleurodeles > Pleurodeles waltl. The sequence goes on from NC_090447.1 coordinate 189,266,467, forward strand.
TAAATAAATTTAGTGTTCTCACCTATAGTGTTTAAGAAGAGATATGTTGGAACTTAGAAAAGAAAATGAAAAAAAAATGATTTCTATTTCACTCCATTCAGCTAACTATTCCAGTGACATTTGTCAAGCAGGTGCTGTGGCTTAGCTGGTTAAAGCGCCTGTCTAGTAAACAGGAGATCCTGAGTTCAAATCTCAGCAGCACCTTGCTATTTTTATTCTTAAATTACAGATCAGTTTCCTTAGATACTCTCTGATACAATTAAAAAATGAAAAATCTGAGTCATGTTACTAATAGACAGTTCATCTTAATATTAAATAAAATTCAGAGAATTTTCATGGTAACAGAAGCAAAACTTTGAATGTAAAATGAAGAGTAAATCAAATAGCAAGGTATATATGAACTAAAACCTTAGAGTTGAAGACAACTGATGTATTCCTCTACAATTATTATTTGTAAACCACTCAAAAATGTAATCTACTTTTATAAGTACTTGTTAACTAAATTGTAGGTATTCTTGTTAAGTGATGGGGAATCCTTTTTTGTTCAACGTTTCACCACAGATAAAGAAGACTGCACTAAAGGCACTGAGGACAAGTCATCTCCACTAAATCAGTTATTCAATATTTGTAAGATAAGTAGGTGCTGTTGTTTAGTGGTCAAAGCTCCTGTCTCATAACTAGGATGTCCTGTGTTTAAATTCCAGCAACAATTTAGATTTAGTCCAAACTTTTAAAATTCAATTTCTTCAAGTAAAGGTTCAAAAAAGTTTAAAAACAAGAGTAGTGTTCTGTTGACTTTAGAATGCTTGATCTCCAAATGAAACAAACACTTGGTGTTTTGCAGAATTCGAAAGTAATACCATAAATGAATAGGGGAAAAGAGAATGTCAAAGAAAAGGAAAGAGACGACAAATAAATTAAGAGTTCAATTTAACCAATGCATTTTACTCACAACACATAATTCAATCTTCTATAAGTAGGGTAAGTCACTCATTAAGGAAGTATTCTTAAATAAATTTGATCTTCTCACCTATAGAGTTTGACAACAGAGTTGTATCAACTTAGAAAATAAAATAAAAAAAAACAGATTTCTACTGCACTCCATTCTACTAGCAATTGCAGTTAACTTTGTCATGAAAGTTCGCTGGCTTAGGTGCTTTTACTGCCCGTCTAATAAACAGGAGATCCTGAGTTCAAATCTCCACAACACCGTGCTCTTTTTCGTAGTTAAATAACAGATTATTTTCATTAGATGATCCTTTGATATAATGTTAAAATGAAAAATTTGAGTAACTTACTATTGAACAGTTCATCTTAATACTAAATACAATTCCGAGTATTTTCGAGATGACAGAAGCAAGACTGTGAATGTAAAATGAAGGGTATATCAAAGAGGAAGATAAATATAAAATAAAGTGCTAGAATTGAAGAAGAAAAGTGATACAATCCTCTACAATAATAATTTGTGAGCCACTGAAAAATGTAGTCTACTTTTATGAATACTTTTTAACTAAATCTTAGGCACTCTTCTTAAGTGATGGGGAATTCTTTTATGTTTAACGTAATAACACAGATAAAAAAAGACTCCACAGAAGGTATTGAAAAGCAATAATGTCAACTAAGTCAGTTATTCAATCATTTTAAGAGTAAGAGGTGCTGTGGCTTAGTGGTTAAAGCGCCTGTCTCGTAAACAGGAAATCCTGAGTTCAAATCTCAGCAGCACCTCAGTTTTGCTCCAAACGTATAGAATTGAATTTTTATCTAGTAAATATTAAATACAGTTTCAAAACAAGAGTAGTGTCCTGTTCACTTTAGAATGCTTCATCTCATAATGAAAAAAGATCTTGGTATTTTGCAGAATTTCAAAGCAATGCAATGAATGAATAAGGGAAATGAGAATTATAACAAAGAGGAAAGAGAAGAAAATTCAATTTAGAGTTGAATTTTTGTAATGCATTTCACTCACAAGACATAATTCAATATTCTAAAAGAACGGTAAGCCACCTCTTAAGGAAGAATTTTTAAATAAATTTAGTGTTCTCACCTATTGTGTTTCAGAAGAGAGTTGTGGGAACTTAGAAAAGAAAATGAAAAAAAAAACGATTTCTATTTCACTCCATTCAGCTAACTATTCCAGTGACATTTGTCAAGCAGGTGATGTGGCTTAGCTGGTTAAAGCGCCTGTCTAGTAAACAGGAGATCCTCAGTACAAATCTCAGCAGCACCTTGATATTTTTATTCTTAAATTACAGATCAGTTTCCTTAGATACTCTCTGATACAATTAAAAAATGAAAAATCTAAGTCATCTTACTAATAGACAGTTCATCTTAATATTAAATAAAATTCAGAGAATTTTCATGGTAACAGAAGCAAAACTTTGAATGTAAAATGAAGAGTAAATCAAATAGCAAGGTATATATGAACTAAAACCTTAGAGTTGAAGACAACTGATGTATTCCTCTACAATTATTATTTGTAAACCACTCAAAAATGTAATCTACTTTTATAAGTACTTGTTAACTAAAATGTAGGTATTCTTGTTAAGTGATGGGGAATCCTTTTTTGTTCAACGTTTCACCACAGATAAAGAAGACTGCACTAAAGGCACTGAGGACAAGTCATCTCCACTAAGTCAGTTATTCAATATTTGTAAGATAAGTAGGTGCTGTTGTTTAGTGGTCAAAGCTCCTGTCTCATAACTAGGATGTCCTGTGTTTAAATTCCAGCAACAATTTAGATTTTGTCCAAACTTTTAAAATTCAATTTCTTCAAGTAAACGTTCAATAAAGCTTAAAAACAAGAGTAGTGTTCTGTTGACTTTAGAATGCTTGATCTCCAAATGAAACAAACACTTGGTGTTTTGCAGAATTCGAAAGTAATACCATAAATGAATAGGGGAAAAGAGAATGTCAAAGAAAAGGAAAGAGACGACAAATAAATTAAGAGTTCAATTTAACCAATGCATTTTACTCACAACACATAATTCAATCTTCTATAAGTAGGGTAAGTCACTCATTAAGGAAGTATTCTTAAATAAATTTGATCTTCTCACCTATAGAGTTTGACAACAGAGTTGTATCAACTTAGAAAATAAAATAAAAAAAAACAGATTTCTACTGCACTCCATTCTACTAGCAATTGCAGTGAACTTTGTCATGAAAGTTCGCTGGCTTAGGTGCTTTTACTGCCCGTCTAATAAACAGGAGATCCTGAGTTCAAATCTCCACAACACCGTGCTCTTTTTCGTAGTTAAATAACAGATTATTTTCATTAGATGATCCTTTGATATAATGTTAAAATGAAAAATTTGAGTAACTTACTATTGAACAGTTCATCTTAATACTAAATACAATTCCGAGTATTTTCGAGATGACAGAAGCAAGACTGTGAATGTAAAATGAAGGGTATATCAAAGAGGAAGATAAATATAAAATAAAGTGCTAGAGTTTAAGAAGAAAAGTGATACAATCCTCTACAATAATAATTTGTGAGCCACTGAAAAATGTAGTCTACTTTTATGAATACTTTTTAACTAAATCTTAGGTACTCTTCTTAAGTGATGGGGAATTCTTTTATGTTTAACGTAATAACACAGATAAAAAAAGACTCCACAGAAGGTATTGAAAAGCAATAATGGCAACTAAGTCAGTTATTCAATCATTTTAAGAGTAAGAGGTGCTGTGGCTTAGTCGTTAAAGCGCCTGTCTCGTAAACAGGAAATCCTGAGTTCAAATCTCAGCAGCACCTCAGTTTTGCTCCAAACGTATAGAATTGAATTTTTATCTAGTAAATATTAAATACAGTTTCAAAACAAGAGTAGTGTCCTGTTCACTTTAGAATGCTTCATCTCATAATGAAAAAAGATCTTGGTATTTTGCAGAATTTCAAAGCAATGCAATGAATGAATAAGGGAAATGAGAATTATAACAAAGAGGAAAGAGAAGAAAATTCAATTTAGAGTTGAATTTTTGTAATGCATTTCACTCACAAGACATAATTCAATATTCTAAAAGAACGGTAAGCCACCTCTTAAGGAAGAATTTTTAAATAAATTTAGTGTCCTCCCCTATTGTGTTTCAGAAGAGAGTTGTGGGAACTTAGAAAAGAAAATGAAAAAAAAAACGATTTCTATTTCACTCCATTCAGCTAACTATTCCAGTGACATTTGTCAAGCAGGTGATGTGGCTTAGCTGGTTAAAGCGCCTGTCTAGTAAACAGGAGATCCTCAGTTCAAATCTCAGCAGCACCTTGATATTTTTATTCATAAATTACACATCAGTTTCCTTAGATACTCTCTGATACAATTAAAAAATGAAAAATCTAAGTCATCTTACTAATAGACAGTTCATCTTAATATTAAATAAAATTCAGAGAATTTTCATGGTAACAGAAGCAAAACTTTGAATGTAAAATGAAGAGTAAATCAAATAGCAAGGTATATATGAACTAAAACCTTAGAGTTGAAGACAACTGATGTATTCCTCTACAATTATTATTTGTAAACCACTCAAAAATGTAATCTACTTTTATAAGTACTTGTTAACTAAAATGTAGGTATTCTTGTTAAGTGATGGGGAATCCTTTTTTGTTCAACGTTTCACCACAGATAAAGAAGACTGCACTAAAGGCACTGAGGACAAGTCATCTCCACTAAGTCAGTTATTCAATATTTGTAAGATAAGTAGGTGCTGTTGTTTAGTGGTCAAAGCTCCTGTCTCATAACTAGGATGTCCTGTGTTTAAATTCCAGCAACAATTTAGATTTTGTCCAAACTTTTAAAATTCAATTTCTTCAAGTAAACGTTCAATAAAGCTTAAAAACAAGAGTAGTGTTCTGTTGACTTTAGAATGCTTGATCTCCAAATGAAACAAACACTTGGTGTTTTGCAGAATTCGAAAGTAATACCATAAATGAATAGGGGAAAAGAGAATGTCAAAGAAAAGGAAAGAGACGACAAATAAATTAAGAGTTCAATTTAACCAATGCATTTTACTCACAACACATAATTCAATCTTCTATAAGTAGGGTAAGTCACTCATTAAGGAAGTATTCTTAAATAAATTTGATCTTCTCACCTATAGAGTTTAACAACAGAGTTGTATCAACTTAGAAAATAAAATAAAAAAAAAACAGATTTCTACTGCACTCCATTCTACTAGCAATTGCAGTAATCTTTGTCATGAAAGTTCTCTGGCTTAGTTGCTTATATTTCCTGTCTAAAAAGCAGGAGATCCTGAGTTCAAATCTCCACAACACCGTGCTCTTTTTCATAGTTAAATAACAGATTATTTTCATTAGATGATCCTTTGATATAATGTTAAAATGAAAAATTTGAGTAACTTACTATTGAACAGTTCATCTTAATACTAAATACAATTCCGAGTATTTTCGAGATGACAGAAGCAAGACTGTGAATGTAAAATGAAGGGTATATCAAAGAGGAAGATATATATAAAATAAAGTGCTAGAGTTGAAGAAGAAAAGTGATACAATCCTCTACAATAATAATTTGTGAGCCACTGAAAAATGTAGTCTACTTTTATGAATACTTTTTAACTAAATCTTTGGTACTCTTCTTAAGTGATGAGGAATTCTTTTATGTTTAACGTAATAACACAGATAAAAAAAGACTCCACAGAAGGTATTAAAAAGCAATAATGGCAGCTAAGACAGTTATTCAATCATTTTAAGAGTAAGAGGTGGCTTGGCTTAGTGGTTAAAGCGCCAGTCTCGTAAACAGGAAATCCTGAGTTCAAATCTCAGTAACACCTCAGTTTTGCTCCAAACTTATAGAATTGAATTTTTTCAAGTAAATATTAAATACAGTTTCAAAACAAGAGTAGTGTCCTGTTCACTTTAGAATGCTTTATCTCATAATGAAAAAAGCACTTGGTATTTTGCAGAATTTCAAAGCAATGCAATGAATGAATAAGGGAAATGAGAATTATAACAAAGAGGAAAGAGAAGAAAATTCAATTTAGAGTTGAATTTTTGTAATGCATTTCACTCACAAGACATAATTCAATATTCTAAAAGAACGGTAACCCACCTCTTAAGGAAGAATTTTTAAATAAATGTAGTGTTCTCACCTATAGTGTTTAAGAAGAGAGTTGTGGGAACTTAGAAAAGAAAATGAAAAAAAAATGATTTCTATTTCAATCCATTCAGCTAACTATTCCAGTGATGTTTGTCAAGCAGGTGCTGTGGCTTAGCTGGTTAAAGCGCCTGTCTAGTAAACAGGAGATCCTGAGTTCAAATCTCAGCAGCACCTTGATATTTTTATTCTTAAATTACAGATCAGTTTCCTTAGATACTCTCTGATACAATTAAAAAATGAAAAATCTAAGTCATCTTACTAATAGACAGTTCATCTTAATATTAAATAAAATTCAGAGAATTTTCATGGTAACAGAAGCAAAACTTTGAATGTAAAATGAAGAGTAAATCAAATAGCAAGGTATATATGAACTAAAACCTTAGAGTTGAAGACAACTGATGTATTCCTCTACAATTATTATTTGTAAACCACTCAAAAATGTAATCTACTTTTATAAGTACTTGTTAACTAAAATGTAGGTATTCTTGTTAAGTGATGGGGAATCCTTTTTTGTTCAACGTTTCACCACAGATAAAGAAGACTGCACTAAAGGCACTGAGGACAAGTCATCTCCACTAAGTCAGTTATTCAATATTTGTAAGATAAGTAGGTGCTGTTGTTTAGTGGTCAAAGCTCCTGTCTCATAACTAGGATGTCCTGTGTTTAAATTCCAGCAACAATTTAGATTTTGTCCAAACTTTTAAAATTCAATTTCTTCAAGTAAACGTTCAATAAAGCTTAAAAACAAGAGTAGTGTTCTGTTGACTTTAGAATGCTTGATCTCCAAATGAAACAAACACTTGGTGTTTTGCAGAATTCGAAAGTAATACCATAAATGAATAGGGGAAAAGAGAATGTCAAAGAAAAGGAAAGAGACGACAAATAAATTAAGAGTTCAATTTAACCAATGCATTTTACTCACAACACATAATTCAATCTTCTATAAGTAGGGTAAGTCACTCATTAAGGAAGTATTCTTAAATAAATTTGATCTTCTCACCTATAGAGTTAGACAACAGAGTTGTATCAACTTAGAAAATAAAATTAAAAAACCAGATTTCTACTGCACTCCATTCTACTAGCAATTGCAGTAAACTTTGTCATGAAAGTTCTCTCGCTCAGTTGACTTTACTGCCAGTCTAATAAACAGGAGATCCTGAGTTCAAATCTCCACAACACCGTGCTCTTTTTCATAGTTAAATAACAGATTATTTTCATTAGATGATCCTTTGATATAATGTTAAAATGAAAAATTTGAGTAACTTACTATTGAACAGTTCATCTTAATACTAAATACAATTCCGAGTATTTTCGAGATGACAGAAGCAAGACTGTGAATGTAAAATGAAGGGTATATCAAAGAGGAAGATATATATAAAATAAAGTGCTAGAGTTGAAGAAGAAAAGTGATACAATCCTCTACAATAATAATTTGTGAGCCACTGAAAAATGTAGTCTACTTTTATGAATACTTTTTAACTAAATCTTTGGTACTCTTCTTAAGTGATGAGGAATTCTTTTATGTTTAACGTAATAACACAGATAAAAAAAGACTCCACAGAAGGTATTAAAAAGCAATAATGGCAGCTAAGACAGTTATTCAATCATTTTAAGAGTAAGAGGTGGCTTGGCTTAGTGGTTAAAGCGCCAGTCTCGTAAACAGGAAATCCTGAGTTCAAATCTCAGTAACACCTCAGTTTTGCTCCAAACTTATAGAATTGAATTTTTTCAAGTAAATATTAAATACAGTTTCAAAACAAGAGTAGTGTCCTGTTCACTTTAGAATGCTTTATCTCATAATGAAAAAAGCACTTGGTATTTTGCAGAATTTCAAAGCAATGCAATGAATGAATAAGGGAAATGAGAATTATAACAAAGAGGAAAGAGAAGAAAATTCAATTTAGAGTTGAATTTTTGTAATGCATTTCACTCACAAGACATAATTCAATATTCTAAAAGAACGGTAACCCACCTCTTAAGGAAGAATTTTTAAATAAATGTAGTGTTCTCACCTATAGTGTTTAAGAAGAGAGTTGTGGGAACTTAGAAAAGAAAATGAAAAAAAAATGATTTCTATTTCAATCCATTCAGCTAACTATTCCAGTGACGTTTGTCAAGCAGGTGCTGTGGCTTAGCTGGTTAAAGCGCCTGTCTAGTAAACAGGAGATCCTGAGTTCAAATCTCAGCAGCACCTTGATATTTTTATTCTTAAATTACAGATCAGTTTCCTTAGATACTCTCTGATACAATTAAAAAATGAAAAATCTAAGTCATCTTACTAATAGACAGTTCATCTTAATATTAAATAAAATTCAGAGAATTTTCATGGTAACAGAAGCAAAACTTTGAATGTAAAATGAAGAGTAAATCAAATAGCAAGGTATATATGAACTAAAACCTTAGAGTTGAAGACAACTGATGTATTCCTCTACAATTATTATTTGTAAACCACTCAAAAATGTAATCTACTTTTATAAGTACTTGTTAACTAAAATGTAGGTATTCTTGTTAAGTGATGGGGAATCCTTTTTTGTTCAACGTTTCACCACAGATAAAGAAGACTGCACTAAAGGCACTGAGGACAAGTCATCTCCACTAAGTCAGTTATTCAATATTTGTAAGATAAGTAGGTGCTGTTGTTTAGTGGTCAAAGCTCCTGTCTCATAACTAGGATGTCCTGTGTTTAAATTCCAGCAACAATTTAGATTTTGTCCAAACTTTTAAAATTCAATTTCTTCAAGTAAACGTTCAATAAAGCTTAAAAACAAGAGTAGTGTTCTGTTGACTTTAGAATGCTTGATCTCCAAATGAAACAAACACTTGGTGTTTTGCAGAATTCGAAAGTAATACCATAAATGAATAGGGGAAAAGAGAATGTCAAAGAAAAGGAAAGAGACGACAAATAAATTAAGAGTTCAATTTAACCAATGCATTTTACTCACAACACATAATTCAATCTTCTATAAGTAGGGTAAGTCACTCATTAAGGAAGTATTCTTAAATAAATTTGATCTTCTCACCTATAGAGTTTGACAACAGAGTTGTATCAACTTAGAAAATAAAATTAAAAAAAACAGATTTCTACTGCACTCCATTCTACTAGCAATTGCAGTAAACTTTGTCATGAAAGTTCTCTGGCTTAGTTGATTTTACTGCCCGTCTAATAAACAGGAGATCCTGAGTTCAAATCTCCACAACACCATGCTCTTTTTCATAGTTAAATAACAGATTATTTTCATTAGATGATCCTTTGATATAATGTTAAAATGAAAAATTTGAGTCAACTTACTATTGAACAGTTCATCTTAATACTAAATAAAATTCAGAGTATTTTCGAGATGACAGAAGCAAGACTGTGAATGTAAAATGAAGGGTATATCAAAGAGGAAGATAAATATAAAATAAAGTGCTAGAGTTGAAGAAGAAAAGTGATACAATCCTCTACAATAATAATTTGTGAGCCACTGAAAAATGTAGTCTACTTTTATGAATACTTTTTAACTAAATCTTAGGTACTCTTCTTAAGTGATGGGGAATTCTTTTATGTTTAACGTAATAACACAGATAAAAAAAGATTCTACAGAAGGTATTGAAAAGCAATAATGGCAACTAAGTCTTTTATTCAATTATTTTAGGAATAAGTGGTGCTGTGGCTTAGTGGTTAAAGTGCCTGTCTCGTAAACAGTGAAACCTGAGTTCAAATCTCAGCTGCACCTCAGTTCTGCTCCAAATTTATACAATTGAATTTTTTCAAGTAAATATTAAATACAGTTTCAAAACAAGAGTAGTGTCCTGTTCACTTTAGAATGCTTCATCTCATAATGAAAAAAGCACTTGGTATTTTGCAGAATTTCAAAGCAATGCAATGAATGAATAAGGGAAATGAGAATTATAACAAAGAGGAAAGAGAAGAAAATTCAATTTAGAGTTGAATTTTTGTAATGCATTTCACTCACAAGACATAATTCAATATTCTAAAAGAACGGTAACCCACCTCTTAAGGAAGAATTTTTAAATAAATGTAGTGTTCTCACCTATAGTGTTTAAGAAGAGAGTTGTGGGAACTTAGAAAAGAAAATGAAAAAAATAATAATTTCTATTTCACTCCATTCAGCTAACTATTCCAGTGACGTTTGTCAAGCAGGTGCTGTGGCTTAGCTGGTTAAAGTGCCTGTCTAGTAAACAGGAGATCCTGAGTTCAAATTTCAGCAGCACCTTGATATTTTTATTCTTAAATTACAGATCAGTTTCCTTAGATACTCTCTGATACAATTAAAAAATGAAAAATCTGAGTCATGTTAACAATAGACAGTTCATCTTAATATTAAATAAAATTCAGAGAATTTTCATGGTAACAGAAGCAAAACTTTGAATGTAAAATGAAGAGTAAATCAAATAGCAAGGTATATATGAACTAAAACCTTAGAGTTGAAGACAACTGATGTATTCCTCTACAATTATTATTTGTAAACCACTCAAAAATGTAATCTACTTTTATAAGTACTTGTTAAATAAAATGTAGGTATTCTTGTTAAGTGATGGGGAATCCTTTTTTGTTCAACGTTCCAGCACAGATAAAGAAGACTGCACTAAAGGCACTGAGGACAAGTCATCTCCACTGAGTCAGTTATTCAATATTTGTAAGATAAGTAGGTGCTGTTGTTTAGTGGTCAAAGCTCTTGTCTCATAACTAGGATGCCCTGTGTTTAAATTCCAGCAACAATTTAGATTTAGTCCAAACTTTTAAAATTCAATTTCTTCAAGTAAAGGTTCAAAAAAGTTTAAAAACAAGAGTAGTGTTCTGTTGACTTTAGAATGCTTGATCTCCAAATGAAACACACACTTGGTGTTTTGCAGAATTCGAAAGTAATACCATAAATGAATAGGGGAAAAGAGAATGTCAAAGAAAAGGAAAGAGACGACAAATAAATTAAGAGTTCAATTTAACCAATGCATTTTACTCACAACACATAATTCAATCTTCTATAAGTAGGGTAAGTCACTCATTAAGGAAGTATTCTTAAATAAATTTGATCTTCTCACCTATAGAGTTTGACAACAGAGTTGTATCACCTTAGAAAATAAAATAAAAAAAAACAGATTTCTACTGCACTCCATTCTACTAGCAATTGCAGTGAACTTTGTCATGAAAGTTCGCTGGCTTAGGTGCTTTTACTGCCCGTCTAATAAACAGGAGATCCTGAATTCAAATCTCCACAACACCGTGCTCTTTTTCGTAGTTAAATAACAGATTATTTTCATTAGATGATCGTTTGATATAATGTTAAAATGAAAAATTTGAGTAACTTACTATTGAACAGTTCATCTTAATACTAAATACAATTCCGAGTATTTTCGAGATGACAGAAGCAAGACTGTGAATGTAAAATGAAGGGTATATCAAAGAGGAAGATAAATATAAAATAAAGTGCTAGAGTTGAAGAAGAAAAGTGATACAATCCTCTACAATAATAATTTGTGAACCACTGAAAAATGTAGTCTACTTTTATGAATACTTTTTAACTAAATCTTAGGTACTCTTCTTAAGTGATGGGGAATTCTTTTATGTTTAACGTAATAACACAGATAAAAAAAGACTCCACAGAAGGTATTGAAAAGCAATAATGGCAACTAAGTCAGTTATTCAATCATTTTAAGAGTAAGAGGTGCTGTGGCTTAGTGGTTAAAGCGCCTGTCTCGTAAACAGGAAATCCTGAGTTCAAATCTCAGCAGCACCTCAGTTTTGCTCCAAACGTATAGAATTGAATTTTTTCAAGTAAATATTAAATACAGTTTCAAAACAAGAGTAGTGTCCTGTTCACTTTAGAATGCTTCATCTCATAATGAAAAAAGCACTTGGTATTTTGCAGAATTGCAAAGCAATGCAATGAATGAATAAGGGAAATGAGAATTATAACAAAGAGGAAAGAGAAGAAAATTCAATTTAGAGTTGAATTTTTGTAATGCATTTCACTCACAAGACATAATTTAATATTCTAAAAGAACGGTAAGCCACCTCTTAAGGAAGAATTTTTAAATAAATTTAGTGTTCTCACCTATTGTGTTTCAGAAGAGAGTTGTGGGAACTTAGAAAAGAAAATGAAAAAAAAAACGATTTCTATTTCACTCCATTCAGCTAACTATTCCAGTGACATTTGTCAAGCAGGTGATGTGGCTTAGCTGGTTAAAGCGCCTGTCTAGTAAACAGGAGATCCTCAGTTCAAATCTCAGCAGCACCTTGATATTCTTATTCTTAAATTACACATCAGTTTCCTTAGATACTCTCTGATACAATTAAAAAATGAAAAATCTAAGTCATCTTACTAATAGACAGTTCATCTTAATATTAAATAAAATTCAGAGAATTTTCATGGTAACAGAAGCAAAACTTTGAATGTAAAATGAAGAGTAAATCAAATAGCAAGGTATATATGAACTAAAACCTTAGAGTTGAAGACAACTGATGTATTCCTCTACAATTATTATTTGTAAACCACTCAAAAATGTAATCTACTTTTATAAGTACTTGTTAACTAAAATGTAGGTATTCTTGTTAAGTGATGGGGAATCCTTTTTTGTTCAACGTTTCACCACAGATAAAGAAGACTGCACTAAAGGCACTGAGGACAAGTCATCTCCACTAAGTCAGTTATTCAATATTTGTAAGATAAGTAGGTGCTGTTGTTTAGTGGTCAAAGCTCCTGTCTCATAACTAGGATGTCCTGTGTTTAAATTCCAGCAACAATTTAGATTTTGTCCAAACTTTTAAAATTCAATTTCTTCAAGTAAACGTTCAATAAAGCTTAAAAACAAGAGTAGTGTTCTGTTGACTTTAGAATGCTTGATCTCCAAATGAAACAAACACTTGGTGTTTTGCAGAATTCGAAAGTAATACCATAAATGAATAGGGGAAAAGAGAATGTCAAAGAAAAGGAAAGAGACGACAAATAAATTAAGAGTTCAATTTAACCAATGCATTTTACTCACAACACATAATTCAATCTTCTATAAGTAGGGTAAGTCACTCATTAAGGAAGTATTCTTAAATAAATTTGATCTTCTCACCTATAGAGTTTGACAACAGAGTTGTATCAACTTAGAAAATAAAATTAAAAAAAACAGATTTCTACTGCACTCCATTCTACTAGCAATTGCAGTAAACTTTGTCATGAAAGTTCTCTGGCTTAGTTGATTTTACTGCCCGTCTAATAAACAGGAGATCCTGAGTTCAAATCTCCACAACACCATGCTCTTTTTCATAGTTAAATAACAGATTATTTTCATTAGATGATCCTTTGATATAATGTTAAAATGAAAAATTTGAGTCAACTTACTATTGAACAGTTCATCTTAATACTAAATAAAATTCAGAGTATTTTCGAGATGACAGAAGCAAGACTGTGAATGTAAAATGAAGGGTATATCAAAGAGGAAGATAAATATAAAATAAAGTGCTAGAGTTGAAGAAGAAAAGTGATACAATCCTCTACAATAATAATTTGTGAGCCACTGAAAAATGTAGTCTACTTTTATGAATACTTTTTAACTAAATCTTAGGTACTCTTCTTAAGTGATGGGGAATTCTTTTATGTTTAACGTAATAACACAGATAAAAAAAGATTCTACAGAAGGTATTGAAAAGCAATAATGGCAACTAAGTCTTTTATTCAATTATTTTAGGAATAAGTGGTGCTGTGGCTTAGTGGTTAAAGTGCCTGTCTCGTAAACAGTGAAACCTGAGTTCAAATCTCAGCTGCACCTCAGTTCTGCTCCAAATTTATACAATTGAATTTTTTCAAGTAAATATTAAATACAGTTTCAAAACAAGAGTAGTGTCCTGTTCACTTTAGAATGCTTCATCTCATAATGAAAAAAGCACTTGGTATTTTGCAGAATTTCAAAGCAATGCAATGAATGAATAAGGGAAATGAGAATTATAACAAAGAGGAAAGAGAAGAAAATTCAATTTAGAGTTGAATTTTTGTAATGCATTTCACTCACAAGACATAATTCAATATTCTAAAAGAACGGTAACCCACCTCTTAAGGAAGAATTTTTAAATAAATGTAGTGTTCTCACCTATAGTGTTTAAGAAGAGAGTTGTGGGAACTTAGAAAAGAAAATGAAAAAAATAATAATTTCTATTTCACTCCATTCAGCTAACTATTCCAGTGACGTTTGTCAAGCAGGTGCTGTGGCTTAGCTGGTTAAAGTGCCTGTCTAGTAAACAGGAGATCCTGAGTTCAAATTTCAGCAGCACCTTGATATTTTTATTCTTAAATTACAGATCAGTTTCCTTAGATACTCTCTGATACAATTAAAAAATGAAAAATCTGAGTCATGTTAACAATAGACAGTTCATCTTAATATTAAATAAAATTCAGAGAATTTTCATGGTAACAGAAGCAAAACTTTGAATGTAAAATGAAGAGTAAATCAAATAGCAAGGTATATATGAACTAAAACCTTAGAGTTGAAGACAACTGATGTATTCCTCTACAATTATTATTTGTAAACCACTCAAAAATGTAATCTACTTTTATAAGTACTTGTTAAATAAAATGTAGGTATTCTTGTTAAGTGATGGGGAATCCTTTTTTGTTCAACGTTCCAGCACAGATAAAGAAGACTGCACTAAAGGCACTGAGGACAAGTCATCTCCACTGAGTCAGTTATTCAATATTTGTAAGATAAGTAGGTGCTGTTGTTTAGTGGTCAAAGCTCTTGTCTCATAACTAGGATGCCCTGTGTTTAAATTCCAGCAACAATTTAGATTTAGTCCAAACTTTTAAAATTCAATTTCTTCAAGTAAAGGTTCAAAAAAGTTTAAAAACAAGAGTAGTGTTCTGTTGACTTTAGAATGCTTGATCTCCAAATGAAACACACACTTGGTGTTTTGCAGAATTCGAAAGTAATACCATAAATGAATAGGGGAAAAGAGAATGTCAAAGAAAAGGAAAGAGACGACAAATAAATTAAGAGTTCAATTTAACCAATGCATTTTACTCACAACACATAATTCAATCTTCTATAAGTAGGGTAAGTCACTCATTAAGGAAGTATTCTTAAATAAATTTGATCTTCTCACCTATAGAGTTTGACAACAGAGTTGTATCACCTTAGAAAATAAAATAAAAAAAAACAGATTTCTACTGCACTCCATTCTACTAGCAATTGCAGTGAACTTTGTCATGAAAGTTCGCTGGCTTAGGTGCTTTTACTGCCCGTCTAATAAACAGGAGATCCTGAATTCAAATCTCCACAACACCGTGCTCTTTTTCGTAGTTAAATAACAGATTATTTTCATTAGATGATCGTTTGATATAATGTTAAAATGAAAAATTTGAGTAACTTACTATTGAACAGTTCATCTTAATACTAAATACAATTCCGAGTATTTTCGAGATGACAGAAGCAAGACTGTGAATGTAAAATGAAGGGTATATCAAAGAGGAAGATAAATATAAAATAAAGTGCTAGAGTTGAAGAAGAAAAGTGATACAATCCTCTACAATAATAATTTGTGAACCACTGAAAAATGTAGTCTACTTTTATGAATACTTTTTAACTAAATCTTAGGTACTCTTCTTAAGTGATGGGGAATTCTTTTATGTTTAACGTAATAACACAGATAAAAAAAGACTCCACAGAAGGTATTGAAAAGCAATAATGGCAACTAAGTCAGTTATTCAATCATTTTAAGAGTAAGAGGTGCTGTGGCTTAGTGGTTAAAGCGCCTGTCTCGTAAACAGGAAATCCTGAGTTCAAATCTCAGCAGCACCTCAGTTTTGCTCCAAACTTATAGAATTGAATTTTTTCAAGTAAATATTAAATACAGTTTCAAAACAAGAGTAGTGTCCTGTTCACTTTAGAATGCTTCATCTCATAATGAAGAAAGCACTTGGTATTTTGCAGAATTGCAAAGCAATGCAATGAATGAATAAGGGAAATGAGAATTATAACAAAGAGGAAAGAGAAGAAAATTCAATTTAGAGTTGAATTTTTGTAATGCATTTCACTCACAAGACATAATTTAATATTCTAAAAGAACGGTAAGCCACCTCTTAAGGAAGAATTTTTAAATAAATTTAGTGTTCTCACCTATTGTGTTTCAGAAGAGAGTTGTGGGAACTTAGAAAAGAAAATGAAAAAAAAAACGATTTCTATTTCACTCCATTCAGCTAACTATTCCAGTGACATTTGTCAAGCAGGTGATGTGGCTTAGCTGGTTAAAGCGCCTGTCTAGTAAACAGGAGATCCTCAGTTCAAATCTCAGCAGCACCTTGATATTCTTATTCTTAAATTACACATCAGTTTCCTTAGATACTCTCTGATACAATTAAAAAATGAAAAATCTAAGTCATCTTACTAATAGACAGTTCATCTTAATATTAAATAAAATTCAGAGAATTTTCATGGTAACAGAAGCAAAACTTTGAATGTAAAATGAAGAGTAAATCAAATAGCAAGGTATATATGAACTAAAACCTTAGAGTTGAAGACAACTGATGTATTCCTCTACAATTATTATTTGTAAACCACTCAAAAATGTAATCTACTTTTATAAGTACTTGTTAACTAAAATGTAGGTATTCTTGTTAAGTGATGGGGAATCCTTTTTTGTTCAACGTTTCACCACAGATAAAGAAGACTGCACTAAAGGCACTGAGGACAAGTCATCTCCACTAAGTCAGTTATTCAATATTTGTAAGATAAGTAGGTGCTGTTGTTTAGTGGTCAAAGCTCCTGTCTCATAACTAGGATGTCCTGTGTTTAAATTCCAGCAACAATTTAGATTTTGTCCAAACTTTTAAAATTCAATTTCTTCAAGTAAACGTTCAATAAAGCTTAAAAACAAGAGTAGTGTTCTGTTGACTTTAGAATGCTTGATCTCCAAATGAAACAAACACTTGGTGTTTTGCAGAATTCGAAAGTAATACCATAAATGAATAGGGGAAAAGAGAATGTCAAAGAAAAGGAAAGAGACGACAAATAAATTAAGAGTTCAATTTAACCAATGCATTTTACTCACAACACATAATTCAATCTTCTATAAGTAGGGTAAGTCACTCATTAAGGAAGTATTCTTAAATAAATTTGATCTTCTCACCTATAGAGTTTGACAACAGAGTTGTATCAACTTAGAAAAGAAAATAAAAAAAAACAGATTTCTACTGCACTCCATTCTACTAGCAATTGCAGTAAACTTTGTCATGAAAGTTCTCTGGCTTAGTTGATTTTACTGCCCGTCTAATAAACAGGAGATCCTGAGTTCAAATCTCCACAACACCATGCTCTTTTTCATAGTTAAATAACAGATTATTTTCATTAGATGATCCTTTGATATAATGTTAAAATGAAAAATTTGAGTCAACTTACTATTGAACAGTTCATCTTAATACTAAATAAAATTCAGAGTATTTTCGAGATGACAGAAGCAAGACTGTGAATGTAAAATGAAGGGTATATCAAAGAGGAAGATAAATATAAAATAAAGTGCTAGAGTTGAAGAAGAAAAGTGATACAATCCTCTACAATAATAATTTGTGAGCCACTGAAAAATGTAGTCTACTTTTATGAATACTTTTTAACTAAATCTTAGGTACTCTTCTTAAGTGATGGGGAATTCTTTTATGTTTAACGTAATAACACAGATAAAAAAAGATTCTACAGAAGGTATTGAAAAGCAATAATGGCAACTAAGTCTTTTATTCAATTATTTTAGGAATAAGTGGTGCTGTGGCTTAGTGGTTAAAGTGCCTGTCTCGTAAACAGTGAAACCTGAGTTCAAATCTCAGCTGCACCTCAGTTCTGCTCCAAATTTATACAATTGAATTTTTTCAAGTAAATATTAAATACAGTTTCAAAACAAGAGTAGTGTCCTGTTCACTTTAGAATGCTTCATCTCATAATGAAAAAAGCACTTGGTATTTTGCAGAATTTCAAAGCAATGCAATGAATGAATAAGGGAAATGAGAATTATAACAAAGAGGAAAGAGAAGAAAATTCAATTTAGAGTTGAATTTTTGTAATGCATTTCACTCACAAGACATAATTCAATATTCTAAAAGAACGGTAACCCACCTCTTAAGGAAGAATTTTTAAATAAATGTAGTGTTCTCACCTATAGTGTTTAAGAAGAGAGTTGTGGGAACTTAGAAAAGAAAATGAAAAAAAAATGATTTCTATTTCACTCCATTCAGCTAACTATTCCAGTGACATTTGTCAAGCAGGTGCTGTGGCTTAGCTGGTTAAAGAGCCTGTCTAGTAAACAGGAGATCCTGAGTTCAAATCTCAGCAGCACCTTGCTATTTTTATTCTTAAATTACAGATCAGTTTCCTTAGATACTCTCTGATACAATTAAAAAATGAAAAATCTGAGTCATCTTACTAATAGACAGTTCATCTTAATATTAAATAAAATTCAGAGAATTTTCATGGTAACAGAAGCAAAACTTTGAATGTAAAATGAAGAGTAAATCTATTAGCAAGGTATATATGAACTAAAACCTTAGAGTTGAAGACAACTGATGTATTCCTCTACAATTATTATTTGTAAACCACTCAAAAATGTAATCTACTTTTATAAGTACTTGTTAACTAAATTGTAGGTATTCTTGTTAAGTGATGGGGAATCCTTTTTTGTTCAACGTTTCACCACAGATAAAGAAGACTGCACTAAAGGCACTGAGGACAAGTCATCTCCACTAAATCAGTTATTCAATATTTGTAAGATAAGTAGGTGCTGTTGTTTAGTGGTCAAAGCTCCTGTCTCATAACTAGGATGTCCTGTGTTTAAATTCCAGCAACAATTTAGATTTAGTCCAAACTTTTAAAATTCAATTTCTTCAAGTAAAGGTTCAAAAAAGTTTAAAAACAAGAGTAGTGTTCTGTTGACTTTAGAATGCTTGATCTCCAAATGAAACAAACACTTGGTGTTTTGCAGAATTCGAAAGTAATACCATAAATGAATAGGGGAAAAGAGAATGTCAAAGAAAAGGAAAGAGACGACAAATAAATTAAGAGTTCAATTTAACCAATGCATTTTACTCACAACACATAATTCAATCTTCTATAAGTAGGGTAAGTCACTCATTAAGGAAGTATTCTTAAATAAATTTGATCTTCTCACCTATAGAGTTTGACAACAGAGTTGTATCAACTTAGAAAATAAAATAAAAAAAAACAGATTTCTACTGCACTCCATTCTACTAACAATTGCAGTGAACTTTGTCATGAAAGTTCGCTGGCTTAGGTGCTTTTACTGCCCGTCTAATAAACAGGAGATCCTGAGTTCAAATCTCCACAACACCGTGCTCTTTTTCGTAGTTAAATAACAGATTATTTTCATTAGATGATCCTTTGATATAATGTTAAAATGAAAAATTTGAGTAACTTACTATTGAACAGTTCATCTTAATACTAAATACAATTCCGAGTATTTTCGAGATGACAGAAGCAAGACTGTGAATGTAAAATGAAGGGTATATCAAAGAGGAAGATAAATATAAAATAAAGTGCTAGAGTTGAAGAAGAAAAGTGATACAATCCTCTACAATAATAATTTGTGAGCCACTGAAAAATGGAGTCTACTTTTATGAATACTTTTTAACTAAATCTTAGGTACTCTTCTTAAGTGATGGGGAATTCTTTTATGTTTAACATAATAACACAGATAAAAAAAAAACTCCACAGAAGGTATTGAAAAGCAATAATGTCAACTAAGTCAGTTATTCAATCATTTTAAGAGTAAGAGGTGCTGTGGCTTAGTGGTTAAAGCGCCTGTCTCGTAAACAGGAAATCCTGAGTTCAAATCTCAGCAGCACCTCAGTTTTGCTCCAAACGTATAGAATTGAATTTTTATCTAGTAAATATTAAATACAGTTTCAAAACAAGAGTAGTGTCCTGTTCACTTTAGAATGCTTCATCTCATAATGAAAAAAGATCTTGGTATTTTGCAGAATTTCAAAGCAATGCAATGAATGAATAAGGGAAATGAGAATTATAACAAAGAGGAAAGAGAAGAAAATTCAATTTAGAGTTGAATTTTTGTAATGCATTTCACTCACAAGACATAATTCAATATTCTAAAAGAACGGTAAGCCACCTCTTAAGGAAGAATTTTTAAATAAATTTAGTGTTCTCACCTATTGTGTTTCAGAAGAGAGTTGTGGGAACTTAGAAAAGAAAATGAAAAAAAAAACGATTTCTATTTCACTCCATTCAGCTAACTATTCCAGTGACATTTGTCAAGCAGGTGATGTGGCTTAGCTCGTTAAAGCGCCTGTCTAGTAAACAGGAGATCCTCAGTACAAATCTCAGCACCACCTTGATATTTTTATTCTTAAATTACAGATCAGTTTCCTTAGATACTCTCTGATACAATTAAAAAATGAAAAATCTAAGTCATCTTACTAATAGACAGTTCATCTTAATATTAAATAAAATTCAGAGAATTTTCATGGTAACAGAAGCAAAACTTTGAATGTAAAATGAAGAGTAAATCAAATAGCAAGGTATATATGAACTAAAACCTTAGAGTTGAAGACAACTGATGTATTCCTCTACAATTATTATTTGTAAACCACTCAAAAATGTAATCTACTTTTATAAGTACTTGTTAACTAAAATGTAGGTATTCTTGTTAAGTGATGGGGAATCCTTTTTTGTTCAACGTTTCACCACAGATAAAGAAGACTGCACTAAAGGCACTGAGGACAAGTCATCTCCACTAAGTCAGTTATTCAATATTTGTAAGATAAGTAGGTGCTGTTGTTTAGTGGTCAAAGCTCCTGTCTCATAACTAGGATGTCCTGTGTTTAAATTCCAGCAACAATTTAGATTTTGTCCAAACTTTTAAAATTCAATTTCTTCAAGTAAACGTTCAATAAAGCTTAAAAACAAGAGTAGTGTTCTGTTGACTTTAGAATGCTTGATCTCCAAATGAAACAAACACTTGGTGTTTTGCAGAATTCGAAAGTAATACCATAAATGAATAGGGGAAAAGAGAATGTCAAAGAAAAGGAAAGAGACGACAAATAAATTAAGAGTTCAATTTAACCAATGCATTTTACTCACAACACATAATTCAATCTTCTATAAGTAGGGTAAGTCACTCATTAAGGAAGTATTCTTAAATAAATTTGATCTTCTCACCTATAGAGTTTGACAACAGAGTTGTATCAACTTAGAAAATAAAATAAAAAAAAACAGATTTCTACTGCACTCCATTCTACTAGCAATTGCAGTGAACTTTGTCATGAAAGTTCGCTGGCTTAGGTGCTTTTACTGCCAGTCTAATAAACAGGAGATCCTGAGTTCAAATCTCCACAACACCGTACTCTTTTTCGTAGTTAAATAACAGATTATTTTCATTAGATGATCCTTTGATATAATGTTAAAATGAAAAATTTGAGTAACTTACTATTGAACAGTTCATCTTAATACTAAATACAATTCCGAGTATTTTCGAGATGACAGAAGCAAGACTGTGAATGTAAAATGAAGGGTATATCAAAGAGGAAGATAAATATAAAATAAAGTGCTAGAGTTGAAGAAGAAAAGTGATACAATCCTCTACAATAATAATTTGTGAGCCACTGAAAAATGTAGTCTACTTTTATGAATACTTTTTAACTAAATCTTAGGTACTCTTCTTAAGTGATGGGGAATTCTTTTATGTTTAACGTAATAACACAGATAAAAAAAGACTCCACAGAAGGTATTGAAAAGCAATAATGGCAACTAAGTCAATTATTCAATCATTTTAAGAGTAAGAGGTGCTGTGGCTTAGTGGTTAAAGCGCCTGTCTCGTAAACAGGAAATCCTGAGTTCAAATCTCAGCAGCACCTCAGTTTTGCTCCAAACGTATAGAATTGAATTTTTATCTAATAAATATTAAATACAGTTTCAAAACAAGAGTAGTGTCCTGTTCACTTTAGAATGCTTCATCTCATAATGAAAAAAGATCTTGGTATTTTGCAGAATTTCAAAGCAATGCAATGAATGAATAAGGGAAATGAGAATTATAACAAAGAGGAAAGAGAAGAAAATTCAATTTAGAGTTGAATTTTTGTAATGCATTTCACTCACAAGACATAATTCAATATTCTAAAAGAACGGTAAGCCACCTCTTAAGGAAGAATTTTTAAATAAATTTAGTGTCCTCACCTATTGTGTTTCAGAAGAGAGTTGTGGGAACTTAGAAAAGAAAATGAAAAAAAAAACGATTTCTATTTCACTCCATTCAGCTAACTATTCCAGTGACATTTGTCAAGCAGGTGATGTGGCTTAGCTGGTTAAAGCGCCTGTCTAGTAAACAGGAGATCCTCAGTTCAAATCTCAGCAGCACTTTGATATTTTTATTCTTAAATTACAGATCAGTTTCCTTAGATACTCTCTGATACAATTAAAAAATGAAAAATCTAAGTCATCTTACTAATAGACAGTTCATCTTAATATTAAATAAAATTCAGAGAATTTTCATGGTAACAGAAGCAAAACTTTGAATGTAAAATGAAGAGTAAATCAAATAGCAAGGTATATATGAACTAAAACCTTGGAGTTGAAGACAACTGATGTATTCCTCTACAATTATTATTTGTAAACCACTCAAAAATGTAATCTACTTTTATAAGTACTTGTTAACTAAAATGTAGGTATTCTTGTTAAGTGATGGGGAATCCTTTTTTGTTCAACGTTTCACCACAGATAAAGAAGACTGCACTAAAGGCACTGAGGACAAGTCATCTCCACTAAGTCAGTTATTCAATATTTGTAAGATAAGTAGGTGCTGTTGTTTAGTGGTCAAAGCTCCTGTCTCATAACTAGGATGTCCTGTGTTTAAATTCCAGCAACAATTTAGATTTTGTCCAAACTTTTAAAATTCAATTTCTTCAAGTAAACGTTCAATAAAGCTTAAAAACAAGAGTAGTGTTCTGATGACTTTAAAATGCTTGATCTCCAAATGAAACAAACACTTGGTGTTTTGCAGAATTCGAAAGTAATACCATAAATGAATAGGGGAAAAGAGAATGTCAAAGAAAAGGAAAGAGACGACAAATAAATTAAGAGTTCAATTTAACCAATGCATTTTACTCACAACACATAATTCAATCTTCTATAAGTAGGGTAAGTCACTCATTAAGGAAGTATTCTTAAATAAATTTGATCTTCTCACCTATAGAGTTTAACAACAGAGTTGTATCAACTTAGAAAATAAAATAAAAAAAAACAGATTTCTACTGCACTCCATTCTACTAGCAATTGCAGTAATCTTTGTCATGAAAGTTCTCTGGCTTAGTTGCTTTGATTTCCTGTCTAAAAAGCAGGAGATCCTGAGTTCAAATCTCCACAACACCGTGCTCTTTTTCATAGTTAAATAACAGATTATTTTCATTAGATGATCCTTTGATATAATGTTAAAATGAAAAATTTGAGTAACTTACTATTGAACAGTTCATCTTAATACTAAATACAATTCCGAGTATTTTCGAGATGACAGAAGCAAGACTGTGAATGTAAAATGAAGGGTATATCAAAGAGGAAGATATATATAAAATAAAGTGCTAGAGTTGAAGAAGAAAAGTGATACAATCCTCTACAATAATAATTTGTGAGCCACTGAAAAATGTAGTCTACTTTTATGAATACTTTTTAACTAAATCTTAGGTACTCTTCTTAAGTGATGAGGAATTCTTTTATGTTTAACGTAATAACACAGATAAAAAAAGACTCCACAGAAGGTATTAAAAAGCAATAATGGCAGCTAAGTCAGTTATTCAATCATTTTAAGAGTAAGAGGTGGCTTGGCTTAGTGGTTAAAGCGCCAGTCTCGTAAACAGGAAATCCTGAGTTCAAATCACAGTAACACCTCAGTTTTGCTCCAAACTTATAGAATTGAATTTTTTCAAGTAAATATTAAATACAGTTTCAAAACAAGAGTAGTGTCCTGTTCACTTTAGAATGCTTTATCTCATAATGAAAAAAGCACTTGGTATTTTGCAGAATTTCAAAGCAATGCAATGAATGAATAAGGGAAATGAGAATTATAACAAAGAGGAAAGAGAAGAAAATTCAATTTAGAGTTGAATTTTTGTAATGCATTTCACTCACAGGACATAATTCAATATTCTAAAAGAACGGTAAGCCACCTCTTAAGGAAGAATTTTTAAATAAATTTAGTGTTCTCACCTATAGTGTTTAAGAAGAGAGTTGTGGGAACTTAGAAAAGAAAATGAAAAAAAAATGATTTCTATTTCACATCATTCAGCTAACTATTCCAGTGAAATTTGTCAAGCAGGTGATGTGGCTTAGCTGGTTAAAGCGCCTGTCTAGTAAACAGGAGATCCTGAGTTCAAATCTCAGCAGCACCTTGATATTTTTATTCTTATATTACAGATCAGTTTCCTTAGATACTCTCTGATACAATTAAAAAATGAAAAATCTAAGTCATCTTACTAATAGACAGTTCATCTTAATATTAAATAAAATTCAGAGAATTTTCATGGTAACAGAAGCAAAACTTTGAATGTAAAATGAAGAGTAAATCAAATAGCAAGGTATATATGAACTAAAACCTTAGAGTTGAAGACAACTGATGTATTCCTCTACAATTATTATTTGTAAACCACTCAAAAATGTAATCTACTTTTATAAGTACTTGTTAACTAAAATGTAGGTATTCTTGTTAAGTGATGGGGAATCCTTTTTTGTTCAACGTTTCACCACAGATAAAGAAGACTGCACTAAAGGCACTGAGGACAAGTCATCTCCACTAAGTCAGTTATTCAATATTTGTAAGATAAGTAGGTGCTGTTGTTTAGTGGTCAAAGCTCCTGTCTCATAACTAGGATGTCCTGTGTTTAAATTCCAGCAACAATTTAGATTTAGTCCAAACTTTTAAAATTCAATTTCTTCAAGTAAACGTTCAATAAAGTTTAAAAACAAGAGTAGTGTTCTGTTGACTTTAGAATGCTTGATCTCCAAATGAAACAAACACTTGGTGTTTTGCAGAATTCGAAAGTAATACCATAAATGAATAGGGGAAAAGAGAATGTCAAAGAAAAGGAAAGAGACGACAAATAAATTAAGAGTTCAATTTAACCAATGCATTTTACTCACAACACATAATTCAATCTTCTATAAGTAGGGTAAGTCACTCATTAAGGAAGTATTCTTAAATAAATTTGATCTTCTCACCTATAGAGTTTGACAACAGAGTTGTATCAACTTAGAAAATAAAATTTAAAAAAACAGATTTCTACTGCACTCCATTCTACTAGCAATTGCAGTAAACTTTGTCATGAAAGTTCTCTGGCTTAGTTGATTTTACTGCCCGTCTAATAAACAGGAGATCCTGAGTTCAAATCTCCACAACACCATGCTCTTTTTCATAGTTAAATAACAGATTATTTTCATTAGATGATCCTTTGATATAATGTTAAAATGAAAAATTTGAGTAACTTACTATTGAACAGTTCATCTTAATACTAAATAAAATTCTGAGTATTTTCGAGTTGACAGAAGCAAGACTGTGAATGTAAAATGAAGGGTATATCAAAGAGGAACATAAATATAAAATAAAGTGCTAGAGTTGAAGAAGAAAAGTGATACAATCCTCTGCAATAATAATTTGTGAGCCACTGAAAAATGTAGTCTACTTTTATGAATACTTTTTAACTAAATCTTAGATACTCTTCTTAAGTGATGGGGAATTCTTTTATGTTTAACGTAATAACACAGATAAAAAAAGATTCTACAGAAGGTATTGAAAAGCAATAATGGCAACTACGTCTTTTATTCAATTATTTTAAGAATAAGCGGTGCTGTGGCTTAGTGGTTAAAGCGCCTGTCTCGTAAACAGGGAAACCTGACTTCAAATCTCAGCAGCACCTCAGTTCTGATGCAAACTTATAGAATTGAATTTTTTCAAGTAAATATTAAATACAGTTTCAAAACAAGAGTAGTGTCCTGTTCACTTTAGAATGCTTCATCTCATAATGAAAAAAGCACTTGGTATTTTGCAGAATTTCAAAGCAATGCAATGAATGAATAAGGGAAATGAGAATTATAACAAAGAGGAAAGAGAAGAAAATTCAATTTAGAGTTGAATTTTTGTAATGCATTTCACTCACAAGACATAATTCAATATTCTAAAAGAACGGTAACCCACCTCTTAAGGAAGAATTTTTAAATAAATGTGGTGTTCTCACCTATAGTGTTTAAGAAGAGAGTTGTGGGAACTTAGAAAAGAAAATGAAAAAAATAATAATTTCTATTTCACTCCATTCAGCTAACTATTCCAGTGATGTTTGTCAAGCAGGTGCTGTGGCTCAGCTGGTTAAAGTGCCTGTCTAGTAAACAGGAGATCCTGAGTTCAAATCTCAGCAGCACCTTGATATTTTTATTCTTAAATTACAGATCAGTTTCCTTAGATACTCTCTGATACAATTAAAAAATGAAAAATCTGAGTCATGTTAATAATAGACAGTTCATCTTAATATTAAATAAAATTCAGAGAATTTTCATGGTAACAGAAGCAAAACTTTGAATGTAAAATGAAGAGTAAATCAAATAGCAAGGTATATATGAACTAAAACCTTAGAGTTGAAGACAACTGATGTATTCCTCTACAATTATTATTTGTAAACCACTCAAAAATGTAATCTACTTTTATAAGTACTTGTTAACTGAAATGTAGGTATTCTTGTTAAGTGATGGGGAATCCTTTTTTGTTCAACGTTCCAGCACAGATAAAGAAGACTGCACTAAAGGCACTGAGGACAAGTCATCTCCACTAAGTCAGTTATTCAATATTTGTAAGATAAGTAGGTGCTGTTGTTTAGTGGTCAAAGATCCTGTCTCATAACTAGGATGTCCTGTGTTTAAATTCCAGCAACAATTTAGATTTAGTCCAAACTTTTAAAATTCAATTTCTTCAAGTAAAGGTTCAAAAAAGTTTAAAAACAAGAGTAGTGTTCTGTTGACTTTAGAATGCTTGATCTCCAAATGAAACACACACTTGGTGTTTTGCAGAATTCGAAAGTAATACCATAAATGAATAGGGGAAAAGAGAATGTCAAAGAAAAGGAAAGAGACGACAAATAAATTAAGAGTTCAATTTAACCAATGCATTTTACTCACAACACATAATTCAATCTTCTATAAGTAGGGTAAGTCACTCATTAAGGAAGTATTCTTAAATAAATTTGATCTTCTCACCTATAGAGTTTGACAACAGAGTTGTATCAACTTAGAAAAGAAAATAAAAAAAAACAGATTTCTACTGCACTCCATTCTACTAGCAATTGCAGTGAACTTTGTCATGAAAGTTCGATGGCTTAGGTGCTTTTACTGCCCGTCTAATAAACAGGAGATCCTGAGTTCAAATCTCCACAACACCGTGCTCTTTTTCGTAGTTAAATAACAGATTATTTTCATTAGATGATCCTTTGATATAATGTTAAAATGAAACATTTGAGTAACTTACTATTGAACAGTTCATCTTAATACTAAATACAATTCCGAGTATTTTCGAGATGACAGAAGCAAGACTGTGAATGTAAAATGAAGGGTATATCAAAGAGGAAGATAAATATAAAATAAAGTGCTAGAGTTGAAGAAGAAAAGTGATACAATCCTCTACAATAATAATTTGTGAACCACTGAAAAATGTAGTCTACTTTTATGAATACTTTTTAACTAAATCTTAGGTACTCTTCTTAAGTGATGGGGAATTCTTTTATGTTTAACGTAATAACACAGATAAAAAAAGACTCCACAGAAGGTATTGAAAAGCAATAATGGCAACTAAGTCAGTTATTCAATCATTTTAAGAGTAAGAGGTGCTGTGGCTTAGTGGTTAAAGCGCCTGTCTCGTAAACAGGAAATCCTGAGTTCAAATCTCAGCAGCACCTCAGTTTTGCTCCAAACGTATAGAATTGAATTTTTTCAAGTAAATATTAAATACAGTTTCAAAACAAGAGTAGTGTCCTGTTCACTTTAGAATGCTTCATTTCATAATGAAAAAAGCACTTGGTATTTTGCAGAATTGCAAAGCAATGCAATGAATGAATAAGGGAAATGAGAATTATAACAAAGAGGAAAGAGAAGAAAATTCAATTTAGAGTTGAATTTTTGTAATGCATTTCACTCACAAGACATAATTCAATATTCTAAAAGAACGGTAAGCCACCTCTTAAGGAAGAATTTTTAAATAAATTTAGTGTTCTCACCTATTGTGTTTCAGAAGAGAGTTGTGGGAACTTAGAAAAGAAAATGAAAAAAAAAACGATTTCTATTTCACTCCATTCAGCTAACTATTCCAGTGACATTTGTCAAGCAGGTGATGTGGCTTAGCTGGTTAAAGCGCCTTTCTAGTAAACAGGAGATCCTCAGTTCAAATCTCAGCAGCACCTTGATATTTTTATTCTTAAATTAAAGATCAGTTTCCTTAGATACTCTCTGATACAATTAAAAAATGAAAAATCTAAGTCATCTTACTAATAGACAGTTCATCTTAATATTAAATAAAATTCAGAGAATTTTCATGGTAACAGAAGCAAAACTTTGAATGTAAAATGAAGAGTAAATCAAATAGCAAGGTATATATGAACTAAAACCTTAGAGTTGAAGACAACTGATGTATTCCTCTACAATTATTATTTGTAAACCACTCAAAAATGTAATCTACTTTTATAAGTACTTGTTAACTAAAATGTAGGTATTCTTGTTAAGTGATGGGGAATCCTTTTTTGTTCAACGTTTCACCACAGATAAAGAAGACTGCACTAAAGGCACTGAGGACAAGTCATCTCCACTAAGTCAGTTATTCAATATTTGTAAGATAAGTAGCTGCTGTTGTTTAGTGGTCAAAGCTCCTGTCTCATAACTAGAATGTCCTGTGTTTAAATTCCAGCAACAATTTAGATTTAGTCCAAACTTTTAAAATTCAATTTCTTCAAGTAAACGTTCAATAAAGTTTAAAAACAAGAGTAGTGTTCTGTTGACTTTAGAATGCTTGATCTCCAAATGAAACAAACACTTGGTGTTTTGCGGAATTCGAAAGTAATACCATAAATGAAGAGGGGAAAAGAGAATGTCAAAGAAAAGGAAAGAGACGACAAATAAATTAAGAGTTCAATTTAACCAATGCATTTTACTCACAACACATAATTCAATCTTCTATAAGTAGGGTAAGTCACTCATTAAGGAAGTATTCTTAAATAAATTTGATCTTCTCACCTATAGAGTTAGACAACAGAGTTGTATCAACTTAGAAAATAAAATTTAAAAAAACAGATTTCTACTGCACTCCATTCTACTAGCAATTGCAGTAAACTTTGTCATGAAAGTTCTCTGGCTCAGTTGACTTTACTGCCAGTCTAATAAACAGGAGATCCTGAGTTCAAATCTCCACAACACCGTGCACTTTTTCATAGTTAAATAACAGATTATTTTCATTAGATGATCCTTTGATATAATGTTAAAATGAAAAATTTGAGTAACTTACTATTGAACAGTTCATCTTAATACTAAATAAAATTCCGAGTATTTTCGAGATGACAGAAGCAAGACTGTGAATGTAAAATGAAGGGTATATCAAAGAGGAAGATAAATATAAAATAAAGTGCTAGAGTTGAAGAAGAAAAGTGATACAATCCTCTACAATAATAATTTGTGAGCCACTGAAAAATGTAGTCTACTTTTATGAATACTTTTTAACTAAATCTTAGGTACTCTTCTTAAGTGATGGGGAATTCTTTTATGTTTAACGTAATAACACAGATAAAAAAAGATTCTACAGAAGGTATTTAAAAGCAATAATGGCAACTAAGTCTTTTATTCAATTATTTTAAGAATAAGAGGTACTGTGACTTAGTGGTTAAAGCGCCTGTCTTGTAAACAGGGAAATCTAAGTTCAAATCTCAGCAGCACCTCAGTTCTGCTCCAAACTTATAGAATTGAATTTTTTCAAGTAAATATTAAATACAGTTTCAAAACAAGAGTAGTGTCCTGTTCACTTTAGAATGCTTCATCTCATAATGAAAAAAGCACTTGGTATTTTGCAGAATTTCAAAGCAATGCAATGAATGAATAAGGGAAATGAGAATTATAACAAAGAGGAAAGAGAAGAAAATTCAATTTAGAGTTGAATTTTTGTAATGCATTTCACTCACAAGACATAATTCAATATTCTAAAAGAACGGTAACCCACCTCTTAAGGAAGAATTTTTAAATAAATGTAGTGTTCTCACCTATAGTGTTTAAGAAGAGAGTTGTGGGAACTTAGAAAAGAAAATTAAAAAAAAAATCATTTCTATTTCACTCCATTCAGCTAACTATTCCAGTAACGTTTGTCAAGCAGGTGCTGTGGCTTAGCTGGTTAAAGTGCCTGTCTAGTAAACAGGAGATCCTGAGTTCAAATCTCAGCAGCACCTTGATATTGTTATTCTTAAATTACAGATCAGTTTCCTTAGATACTCTCTGATACAATTAAAAAATGAAAAATCTGAGTCATGTTAATAATAGACAGTTCATCTTAATATTAAATAAAATTCAGAGAATTTTCATGGTAACAGAAGCAAAACTTTGAATGTAAAATGAAGAGTAAATCAAATAGCAAGGTATATATGAACTAAAACCTTAGAGTTGAAGACAACTGATGAATTCCTCTACAATTATTATTTGAAACCACTCAAAAATGTAATCTACTTTTATAAGTACTTGTTAACTAAAATGTAGGTATTCTTGTTAAGTGATGGGGAATCCTTTTTTGTTCAACGTTCCAGCACAAATAAAGAAGACTGCACTAAAGGCACTGAGGACAAGTCATCTCCACTAAGTCAGTTATTCAATATTTGTAAGACAAGTAGGTGCTGTTGTTTAGTGGTCAAAGCTCCTGTCTCATAACTAGGATGTCCTGTGTTTAAATTCCAGCAACAATTTAGATTTAGTCCAAACTTTTAAAATTCAATTTCTTCAAGTAAAGGTTAAAAAAAGTTTAAAAAGAAGAGTAGTGTTCTGTTGACTTTAGAATGCTTGATCTCCAAATGAAACAATCACTTGGTGTTTTGCAGAATTCGAAGTAATACCATAAATGAATAGGGGAAAAGAGAATGTCAAAGAAAAGGAAAGAGACGACAAATAAATTAAGAGTTCAATTTAACCAATGCATTTTACTCACAACACATAATTCAATCTTCTATAAGTAGGGTAAGTCACTCATTAAGGAAGTATTCTTAAATACATTTGATCTTCTCACCTATAGAGTTTGACAACAGAGTTGTATCAACTTAGAAAAGAAAAAAAAAAAAAAATGATTTCTACTGCACTCCATTCTACTAGCAATTGCAGTAAACTTCGTCATGAAAGTTCTCTGGCTTAGTTGCTTTGACTTCCCGTCTAAAAAACAGGAGATCCTGAGTTCAAATCTCCACAACACCGTGCTCTTTTTCATAGTTAAATAACAGATTATTTTCATTAGATGATCCTTTGATATAATGTTAAAATGAAAAATTTGAGTAACTTACTACTGAACAGTTCATCTTAATACTAAATAAAATTCAGAGTATTTTCGAGATGACAGAAGCAAGACTGTGAATGTAAAATGAAGGGTATATCAAAGAGGAAGATAAATATAAAATAAAGTGCTAGAGTTGAAGAAGAAAAGTGATACAATCCTCTACAATAATAATTTGTGAGCCACTGAAAAATGTAGTCTACTTTTATGAATACTTTTTAACTAAATCTTAGGTACTCTTCTTAAGTGATGGGGAATTCTTTTATGTTTAACGTAATAACACAGATAAAAAAAGACTCCACAGAAGGTATTGAAAAGCAATAATAGCAACTAAGTCAGTTATTCAATCATTTTAAGAGTAAGAGGTGCTGTGGCTTAGTGGTTAAAGCGCCTGTCTCGTAAACAGGAAATCCTGAGTTCAAATCTCAGCAGCACCTCAGTTTTGCTCCAAACGTATAGAATTGAATTTTTTCAAGTAAATATTAAATACAGTTTCAAAACAAGAGTAGTGTCCTGTTCACTTTAGAATGCTTCATCTCATAATGAAAAAAGCACTCGGTATTTTGCAGAATTTCAAAGCAATGCAATGAATGAATAAGGGAAATGAGAATTATAACAAAGAGGAAAGAGTAGAAAATTCAATTTAGAGTTGAATTTTTGTAATGCATTTCACTCACAAGACATAAGTCAATATTCTAAAAGAACGGTAAGCCACCTCTTAAGGAAGAATTTTTAAATAAATTTAGTGTTCTCACCTATAGTGTTTAAGAAGAGAGTTGTGGGAACTTAGAAAAGAAAATGAAAAAGAAATGATTTCTATTTCACTCCATTCAGCTAACTATTCCAGTGATGTTTGTCATGCAGGTGCTGTGGCTTAGCTGGTTAAAGCGCCTGTCTAGTAAACGGGAGATCCTGAGTTCAAATCTCAGCAACACCTTGATATTTTTATTCTTAAATTACAGATCAGTTTCCTTAGATACTCTCTGATACAATTAAAAAATGAAAAATCTGAGTCATCTTACTAATAGGCAGTTCATCTTAATATTAAATAAAATTCAGAGAATTTTAATGGTAACAGAAGCAAAACTTTGAATGTAAAATGAAGAGTAAATCAAATAGCAAGGTATATATGAACTAAAACCTTAGAGTAGAAGACAACTGATGTATTCCTCTACAATTATTATTTGTAAACCACTCAAAAATGTAATCTACTTTTATAAGTACTTGTTAACTAAAATGTAGGTATTCTTGTTAAGTGATGGGGAATGCTTTTTTGTCCAACGTTTCACCACAGATAAAGAAGACTGCACTAAAGGCACTAAGGACAAGTCATCTCCACTAAGTCAGTTATTCAATATTTGTAAGATAAGTAGGTGCTGTTGTTTAGTGGTCAAAGCTCCTGTCTCATAACTAGGATGTCCTGTGTTTAAATTCCAGCAACAATTTAGATTTAGTCCAAACTTTTAAAATTCAATTTCTTCAAGTAAAGGTTCAAAAAAGTTTAAAAACAAGAGTAGTGTTCTGTTGACTTTAGAATGCTTGATCTCCAAATGAAACAAACACTTGGTGTTTTGCAGAATTCGAAAGTAATACCATAAATGAATAGGGGAAAAGAGAATGTCAAAGAAAAGGAAAGAGACGACAAATAAATTAAGAGTTCAATTTAACCAATGCATTTTACTCACAACACATAATTCAATCTTCTATAAGTAGGGTAAGTCACTCATTAAGGAAGTATTCTTAAATAAATTTGATCTTCTCACCTATAGAGTTTGACAACAGAGTTGTATCAACTTAGAAAATAAAATTTAAAAAAAAACAGATTTCTACTGCACTCCATTCTACTAGCAATTGCAGTAAACTTTGTCATGAAAGTTCTCTGGCTTAGTTGCTTTGACTTCCAGTCTAAAAAACAAGAGATCCAGAGTTCAAATCTCCACAACACCGTGCTCTTTTTCATAGTTAAATAACAGATTATTTTCATTAGATGATCCTTTGATATAATGTTAAAATGAAAAATTTGAGTAACTTACTATTGAACAGTTCATCTTAATACTAAATAAAATTCCGAGTATTTTCGAGATGACAGAAGCAAGACTGTGAATGTAAAATGAAGGGTATATCAAAGAGGAAGATAAATATAAAATAAAGTGCTAGAGTTGAAGAAGAAAAGTGATACAATCCTCTACAATAATAATTTGTGAGCCACTGAAAAATGTAGTCAACTTTTATGAATACTTTTTAACTAAATCTTAGGTACTCTTCTTAAGTGATGGGGAATTCTTTTATGTTTAACGTAATAACACAGATAAAAAAAGACTCCACAGAAGGTATTGAAAAGCAATAATGGCAACTAAGTCAGTTATTCAATCATTTCAAGAGTAAGAGGTGCTGTGGCTTAGTGGTTAAAGCGCTTGTCTTGTAAACAGGAATTCCTGAGTTCAAATCTCTGCAGTACCTCAGTTTTGCTCAAAACTTATAGAATTGAATTTTTTCAAGTAAATATTAAATACAGTTTCAAAACAAGAGTAGTGTCCTGTTCACTTTAGAATGCTTCATCTCATAATGAAAAAAGCATTTGGTATTTTGCAGAATTTCAAAGCAATGCAATGAATGAATAAGGGAAATGAGAATTATAACAAAGAGGAAAGAGAAGAAAATTCAATTTAGAGTTGAATTTTTGTAATGCATTTCACTCACAAGACATAATTCAATATTCTAAAAGAACGGTAAGCCACCTCTTAAGGAAGAATTTTTAAATAAATTTAGTGTTCTCACCTATAGTGTTTAAGAAGAGAGTTGTGGGAACTTAGAAAAGAAAATGAAAAAAAAAAGATTTCTATTTCACTAAATTCAGCTAACTATTCCAGTAAAGTTTGTCAAGCAGGTGCTGTGGCTTAGCTGGTTAAAGCGCCTGTCTAGTAAACAGGAGATCCTGAGTTCAAATCTCAGCAGCACCTTGATATTTGTATTCTTAAATAACAGATCAGTTTCCTTAGATACTCTCTGATACAATTAAAAAATGAAAAATCTGAGTCATCTTACTAATAGACAGTTCATCTTAATATTAAATAAAATTCAGAGAATTTTCATGGTAACAGAAGCAAAACTTTGAATGTAAAATGAAGAGTAAATCAATTAGCAAGGTATATATGAACTAAAACCTTAGAGTTGAAGACAACTGATGTATTCCTCTACAATTATTATTTGTAAACCACTCAAAAATGTAATCTACTTTTATAAGTACTTGTTAACTAAAATGTAGGTATTCTTGTTATGTGATGGGGAATCCTTTTTTGTTCAACGTTTCACCACAGATAAAGAAGACTGCACTAAAGGCACTGAGGACAAGTCATCTCCACTAAGTCAGTTATTCAATATTTGTAAGATAAGTAGGTGCTGTTGTTTAGTGGTCAAAGCTCCTGTCTCATAACTAGGATGTCCTGTGTTTAAATTCCAGCAACAATTTAGATTTAGTCCAAACTTTTAAAATTCAATTTCTTCAAGTAAACATTCAATAAAGCTTAAAAACAAGAGTAGTGTTCTGTTGACTTTAGAATGCTTGATCTCCAAATGAAACAAACACTTGGTGTTTTGCAGAATTCGAAAGTAATACCATAAATGAATAGGGGAAAAGAGAATGTCAAAGAAAAGGAAAGAGACGACAAATAAATTAAGAGTTCAATTTAACCAATGCATTTTACTCACAACACATAATTCAATCTTCTATGAGTAGGGTAAGTCACTCATTAAGGAAGTATTCTTAAATAAATTTGATCTTCTCACCTATAGAGTTTGACAACAGAGTTGTATCAACTTAGAAAAGAAAAGAAAAAAAAACAGATTTCTACTGCACTCCATTCTACTAGCAATTGCAGTAAACTTTGTCATGAAAGTTCTCTGGCTCAGTTGCTTTTAGTGCCCGTCTAATAAACAGGAGATCCTGAGTTCAAATCTCCACAACACCGTGCTCTTTTTCATAGTTAAATAACAGATTATTTTCATTAGATGATCCTTTGATATCATGTTAAAATGAAACATTTGAGTAACTTACTAATGAACAGTTCATCTTAATACTAAATAAAATTCCGAGTATTTTCGAGATGACAGAAGCAAGACTGTGAATGTAAAATGAAGGGTATATCAAAGAGGAAGATAAATATAAAATAAAGTGCTAGAGTTGAAGAAGAAAAGTGATACAATCCTCTACAATAATAATTTGTGAGCCACTGAAAAATGTAGTCTACTTTTATGAATACTTTTTAACTAAATCTTAGGTACTCTTCTTAAGTGATGGGGAATTCTTTTATGTTTAACGTAATAACACAGATAAAAAAAGACTCCACAGAAGGTATTGAAAAGCAATAATGGCAACTAAGTCAGTTATTCAATCATTTTAAGAGTAAGAGGTGCTGTGGCTTAGTAGTTAAAGCGCCTGTCTCGTAAAGAGGAAATCCTGAGTTCAAATCTCAGCAACACCTCAGTTTTGCTCCAAACTTATAGAATTGAATTTTTTCAAGTAAATATTAAATACAGTTTCAAAACAAGAGTAGTGTCCTGTTCACTTTAGAATGCTTCATCTCATAATGAAAAAAGCACTTGGTATTTTGCAGAATTTCAAAGCAATGCAATGAATGAATAAGGGAAATGAGAATTATAACAAAGAGGAAAGAGAAGAAAATTCAATTTAGAGTTGAATTTTTGTAATGCATTTCACTCACAAGACATAATTCAATATTCTAAAAGAACGGTAAGCCACCTCTTAAGGAAGAATTTTTAAATAAATTTAGTGTTCTCACCTATAGTGTTTAAGAAGAGAGTTGTGGGAACTTAGAAAAGAAAATGAAAAAAAAAAGATTTCTATTTCACTCCATTCAGCTAACTATTCCAGTAAAGTTTGTCAAGCAGGTGCTGTGGCTTAGCTGGTTAAAGCGCCTGTCTAGTAAACAGGAGATCCTGAGGTCAAATCTCAGCAGCACCTTGATATTTTTATTCTTAAATTACAGATCAGTTTCCTTAGATACTCTCTGATACAATTAAAAAATGAAAAATCTGAGTCATCTTACTAATAGACAGTTCATCTTAATATTAAATAAAATTCAGAGAATTTTCATGGTAACAGAAGCAAAACTTTGAATGTAAAATGAAGAGTAAATCAATTAGCAAGGTATATATGAACTAAAACCTTAGAGTTGAAGACAACTGATGTATTCCTCTACAATTATTATTTGTAAACCACTCAAAAATGTAATCTACTTT
Organism: Pleurodeles waltl; assembly: GCF_031143425.1. Taxonomy (NCBI): domain Eukaryota; kingdom Metazoa; phylum Chordata; class Amphibia; order Caudata; family Salamandridae; genus Pleurodeles; species Pleurodeles waltl. The sequence continues at coordinate 189,303,346 of NC_090447.1, forward strand.
TATAAGTACTTGTTAACTAAAATGTAGGTATTCTTGTTATGTGATGGGGAATCCTTTTTTGTTCAACGTTTCACCACAGATAAAGAAGACTGCACTAAAGGCACTGAGGACAAGTCATCTCCACTAAGTCAGTTATTCAATATTTGTAAGATAAGTAGGTGCTGTTGTTTAGTGGTCAAAGCTCCTGTCTCATAACTAGGATGTCCTGTGTTTAAATTCCAGCAACAATTTAGATTTAGTCCAAACTTTTAAAATTCAATTTCTTCAAGTAAACATTCAATAAAGCTTAAAAACAAGAGTAGTGTTCTGTTGACTTTAGAATGCTTGATCTCCAAATGAAACAAACACTTGGTGTTTTGCAGAATTCGAAAGTAATACCATAAATGAATAGGGGAAAAGAGAATGTCAAAGAAAAGGAAAGAGACGACAAATAAATTAAGAGTTCAATTTAACCAATGCATTTTACTCACAACACATAATTCAATCTTCTATAAGTAGGGTAAGTCACTCATTAAGGAAGTATTCTTAAATAAATTTGATCTTCTCACCTATAGAGTTTGACAACAGAGTTGTATCAACTTAGAAAAGAAAAGAAAAAAAAACAGATTTCTACTGCACTCCATTCTACTAGCAATTGCAGTAAACTTTGTCATGAAAGTTCTCTGGCTCAGTTGCTTTTACTGCCCGTCTAATAAACAGGAGATCCTGAGTTCAAATCTCCACAACACCGTGCTCTTTTTCATAGTTAAATAACAGATTATTTTCATTAGATGATCCTTTGATATCATGTTAAAATGAAACATTTGAGTAACTTACTAATGAACAGTTCATCTTAATACTAAATAAAATTCCGAGTATTTTCGAGATGACAGAAGCAAGACTGTGAATGTAAAATGAAGGGTATATCAAAGAGGAAGATAAATATAAAATAAAGTGCTAGAGTTGAAGAAGAAAAGTGATACAATCCTCTACAATAATAATTTGTGAGCCACTGAAAAATGTAGTCTACTTTTATGAATACTTTTTAACTAAATCTTAGGTACTCTTCTTAAGTGATGGGGAATTCTTTTATGTTTAACGTAATAACACAGATAAAAAAAGACTCCACAGAAGGTATTGAAAAGCAATAATGGCAACTAAGTCAGTTATTCAATCATTTTAAGAGTAAGAGGTGCTGTGGCTTAGTGGTTAAAGCGCCTGTCTCGTAAAGAGGAAATCCTGAGTTCAAATCTCAGCAAAACCTCAGTTTTGCTCCAAACTTATAGAATTGAATTTTTTCAAGTAAATATTAAATACAGTTTCAAAACAAGAGTAGTGTCCTGTTCACTTTAGAATGCTTCATCTCATAATGAAAAAAGCACTTGGTATTTTGCAGAATTTCAAAGCAATGCAATGAATGAATAAGGGAAATTAGAATTATAACAAAGAGGAAACAGAAGAAAATTCAATTTAGAGTTGAATTTTTGTAATGCATTTCACTCACAAGACATAATTCAATATTCTAAAAGAACGGTAAGCCACCTCTTAAGGAAGAATTTTTAAATAAATTTAGTGTTCTCACCTATAGTGTTTAAGAAGAGAGTTGTGGGAACATAGAAAAGAAAATGAAAAAAAAAAGATTTCTATTTCACTCCATTCAGCTAACTATTCCAGTGAAGTTTGTCAAGCAGGTGCTGTAGATTAGCTCGTTAAAGCACCTGTCTAGTAAACAGGAGATCCTGAGTTCAAATCTCAGCAGCACCTTGATATTTTTATTCTTAAATTACAGATCAGTTTCCTTAGATACTCTCTGATACAATTAAAAAATGAAAAATCTGAGTCATCTTACTAATAGACAGTTCATCTTAATATTAAATAAAATTCAGAGAATTTTCATGGTAACAGAAGCAAAACTTTGAATGTAAAATGAAGAGTAAATCAAATAGCAAGGTATATGAACTAAAACCTTAGAGTTGAAGACAACTGATGTATTCCTCTACAATTATTATTTGTAAACCACTCAAAAATGTAATCTACTTTTATAAGTACTTGTTAACTAAAATGTAGGTATTCTTGTTAAGTGATGGGGAATCCTTTTTTGTTCAACGTTTCACCACAGATAAAGAAGACTGCACTAAAGGCACTAAGGACAAGTCATCTCCACTAAGTCAGTTATTCAATATTTGTAAGATAAGTAGGTGCTGTTGTTTAGTGGTCAAAGCTCCTGTCTCATAACTAGGATGTCCTGTGTTTAAATTCCAGCAACAATTTAGATTTAGTCCAAACTTTTAAAATTCAATTTCTTCAAGTAAAGGTTCAAAAAAGTTTAAAAACAAGAGTAGTGTTCTGTTGACTTTAGAATGCTTGATCTCCAAATGAAACAAACACTTGGTGTTTTGCAGAATTCGAAAGTAATACCATAAATGAATAGGGGAAAAGAGAATGTCAAAGAAAAGGAAAGAGACGACAAATAAATTAAGAGTTCAATTCAACCAATGCATTTTACTCACAACACATAATTCAATCTTCTATAAGTAGGGTAAGTCACTCATTAAGGAAATATGCTTAAATAAATTTGATCTTCTCACCTATAGAGTTTGACAACAGAGTTGTATCAACTTAGAAAATAAAATAAAAAAAAACAGATTTCTACTGCACTCCATTCTACTAGCAATTGCAATAAACTTTGTCATGAAAGTTCTCTGGCTAAGTTGCTTTGACTTGCCGTCTAAAAAACAGGAGATCCTGAGTTCAAATCTCCACAACACCGTGCTCTTTTTCATAGTTAAATAACAGATTATTTTCATTAGATGATCCATTGATATAACGTTAAAATGAAAAATTTGAGTAACTTACTATTGAACAGTTCATCTTAATACTAAATAAAATTCAGAGTATTTTCGAGATGACAGAAGCAAGACTGTGAATGTAAAATGAAGGGTATATCAAAGAGGAAGATAAATATAAAATAAAGTGCTAGAGTTGAAGAAGAAAAGTGATACAATCCTCTACAATAATAATTTGTGAGCCACTGAAAAATGTAGTCTACTTTTATGAATACTTTTTAACTAAATCTTAGGTACTCTTCTTAAGTGATGGGGAATTCTTTTATGTTTAACGTAATAACACAGATAAAAAAAGACTCCACAGAAGGTATTGAAAAGCAATAATAGCAACTAAGTCAGCTATTCAATCATTTTAAGAGTAAGAGGTGCTGTGACTTAGTGGTTAAAGCGCCTGTCTCGTAAACAGGAAATCCTGAGTTCAAATCTCAGCAGCACCTCAGTTTTGCTCCAAACATATAGAATTGAATTTTTTCAAGTAAATATTAAATACAGTTTCAAAACAAGAGTAGTGTCCTGTTCACTTTAGAATGCTTCATCTCATAATGAAAAAAGCACTCGGTATTTTGCAGAATTTCAAAGCAATGCAATGAATGAATAAGGGAAATGAGAATTATAACAAAGAGGAAAGAGTAGAAAATTCAATTTAGAGTTGAATTTTTGTAATGCATTTCACTCACAAGACATAAGTCAATATTCTAAAAGAACGGTAAGCCACCTCTTAAGGAAGAATTTTTAAATAAATTTAGTGTTCTCACCTATAGTGTTTAAGAAGAGAGTTGTGGGAACTTAGAAAAGAAAATGAAAAAAAAAAGATTTCTATTTCACTCCATTCAGCTAACTATTCCAGTAAAGTTTGTCAAGCAGGTGCTGTGGCTTAGCTGGTTAAAGCGCCTGTCTAGTAAACAGGAGATCCTGAGTTCAAATCTCAGCAGCACCTTGATATTTTTATTCTTAAATTACAGATCAGTTTCCTTAGATACTCTCTGATACAATTAAAAAATGAAAAATCTGAGTCATCTTACTAATAGACAGTTCATCTTAATATTAAATAAAATTCAGAGAATTTTGATGGTAACAGAAGCAAAACTTTGAATGTAAAATGAAGAGTAAATCAATTAGCAAGGTATATATGAACTAAAACCTTAGAGTTGAAGACAACTGATGTATTCCTCTACAATTATTATTTGTAAACCACTCAAAAATGTAATCTACTTTTATAAGTACTTGTTAACTAAAATGTAGGTATTCTTGTTATGTGATGGGGAATCCTTTTTTGTTCAACGTTTCACCACAGATAAAGAAGACTGCACTAAAGGCACTGAGGACAAGTCATCTCCACTAAGTCAGTTATTCAATATTTGTAAGATAAGTAGGTGCTGTTGTTTAGTGGTCAAAGCTCCTGTCTCATAACTAGGATGTCCTGTGTTTAAATTCCAGCAACAATTTAGATTTAGTCCAAACTTTTAAAATTCAATTTCTTCAAGTAAACATTCAATAAAGCTTAAAAACAAGAGTAGTGTTCTGTTGACTTTAGAATGCTTGATCTCCAAATGAAACAAACACTTGGTGTTTTGCAGAATTCGAAAGTAATACCATAAATGAATAGGGGAAAAGAGAATGTCAAAGAAAAGGAAAGAGACGACAAATAAATTAAGAGTTCAATTTAACCAATGCATTTTACTCACAACACATAATTCAATCTTCTATAAGTAGGGTAAGTCACTCATTAAGGAAGTATTCTTAAATAAATTTGATCTTCTCACCTATAGAGTTTGACAACAGAGTTGTATCAACTTAGAAAAGAAAAGAAAAAAAAACAGATTTCTACTGCACTCCATTCTACTAGCAATTGCAGTAAACTTTGTCATGAAAGTTTTCTGGCTCAGTTGCTTTTACTGCCCGTCTAATAAACAGGATATCCTGAGTTCAAATCTCCACAACACCGTGCTCTTTTTCATAGTTAAATAACAGATTATTTTCATTAGATGATCCTTTGATATCATGTTAAAATGAAACATTTGAGTAACTTACTATTGAACAGTTCATCTTAATACTAAATAAAATTCCGAGTATTTTCGAGATGACAGAAGCAAGACTGTGAATGTAAAATGAAGGGTATATCAAAGAGGAAGATAAATATAAAATAAAGTGCTAGAGTTGAAGAAGAAAAGTGATACAATCCTCTACAATAATAATTTGTGAGCCACTGAAAAATGTAGTCTACTTTTATGAATACTTTTTAACTAAATCTTAGGTACTCTTCTTAAGTGATGGGGAATTCTTTTATGTTTAACGTAATAACACAGATAAAAAAAGACTCCACAGAAGGTATTGAAAAGCAATAATGGCAACTAAGTCAGTTATTCAATCATTTTAAGATTAAGAGGTGCTGTGGCTTAGTGGTTAAAGCGCCTGTCTCGTAAAGAGGAAATCCTGAGTTCAAATCTCAGCAACACCTTGATATTTTTATTCTTAAATTACAGATCAGTTTCCTTAGATACTCTCTGATACAATTAAAAAATGAAAAATCTGAGTCATCTTACTAATAGACAGTTCATCTTAATATTAAATAAAATTCAGAGAATTTTCATGGTAACAGAAGCAAAACTTTGAATGTAAAATGAAGAGTAAATCAAATAGCAAGGTATATATGAACTAAAACCTTAGAGTTGAAGACAACTGATGTATTCCTCTACAATTATTATTTGTAAACCGCTCAAAAATGTAATCTACTTTTATAAGTACTTGTTAACTAAAATGTAGGTATTCTTGTTAAGTGATGGGGAATCCTTTTTTGTTCAACGTTTCACCACAGATAAAGAAGACTGCACTAAAGGCACTAAGGACAAGTCATCTCCACTAAGTCAGTTATTCAATATTTGTAAGATAAGTAGGTGCTGTTGTTTAGTGGTCAAAGCTCCTGTCTCATAACTAGGATGTCCTGTGTTTAAATTCCAGCAACAATTTAGATTTAGTCCAAACTTTTAAAATTCAATTTCTTCAAGTAAAGGTTCAAAAAAGTTTAAAAACAAGAGTAGTGTTCTGTTGACTTTAGAATGCTTGATCTCCAAATGAAACAAACACTTGGTGTTTTGCAGAATTCGAAAGTAATACCATAAATGAATAGGGGAAAAGAGAATGTCAAAGAAAAGGAAAGAGACGACAAATAAATTAAGAGTTCAATTCAACCAATGCATTTTACTCACAACACATAATTCAATCTTCTATAAGTAGGGTAAGTCACTCATTAAGGAAATATGCTTAAATAAATTTGATCTTCTCACCTATAGAGTTTGACAACAGAGTTGTATCAACTTAGAAAATAAAATTAAAAAAAACAGATTTCTACTGCACTCCATTCTACCAGCAATTGCAATAAACTTTGTCATGAAAGTTCTCTGGCTAAGTTGCTTTGACTTGCCGTCTAAAAAACAGGAGATCCTGAGTTCAAATCTCCACAACACCGTGCTCTTTTTCATAGTTAAATAACAGATTATTTTCATTAGATGATCCATTGATATAACGTTAAAATGAAAAATTTGAGTAACTTACTATTGAACAGTTCATCTTAATACTAAATAAAATTCAGAGTATTTTCGAGATGACAGAAGCAAGACTGTGAATGTAAAATGAAGGGTATATCAAAGAGGAAGATAAATATAAAATAAAGTGCTAGCGTTGAAGAAGAAAAGTGATACAATCCTCTACAATAATAATTTGTGAGCCACTAAAAAATGTAGTCTACGTTTATGAATACTTTTTAACTAAATCTTAGGTACTCTTCTTAAGTGATGGGGAATTCTTTTATGTTTAACGTAGTAACACAGATAAAAAAAGACTCCACAGAAGGTAATGAAAAGCAATAATAGCAACTAAGTCACTTATTCAATCATTTTAAGAATAAGAGGTGCTGTGGCTTAGTGGTTAAAGCACCTGTATCGTAAACAGGAAATCCTGAGTTCAAATCTCAGCAGCACCTCAGTTTTGCTCCAAACGTATAGAATTGAATTTTTTCAAGTAAATATTAAATACAGTTTCAAAACAAGAGTAGTGTCCTGTTCACTTTAGAATGCTTCATCTCATAATGAAAAAAGCACTCGGTATTTTGCAGAATTTCAAAGCAATGCAATGAATGAATAAGGGAAATGAGATTTATAACAAAGAGGAAAGAGTAGAAAATTCAATTTAGAGTTGAATTTTTGTAATGCATTTCACTCACAAGACATAAGTCAATATTCTAAAAGAACGGTAAGCCACCTCTTAAGGAAGAATTTTTAAATAAATTTAGTGTTCTCACCTATAGTGTTTAAGAAGAGAGTTGTGGGAACTTAGAAAAGAAAATGAAAAAGAAATGATTTCTATTTCACTCCATTCAGCTAACTATTCCAGTGATGTTTGTCATGCAGGTGCTGTGGCTTAGCTGGTTAAAGCGCCTGTCTAATAAACAGGAGATCCTGAGTTCAAATCTCAGCAGCACCTTGATATTTTTATTCTTAAATTACAGATCAGTTTCCTTAGATACTCTCTGATACAATTAAAAAATGAAAAATCTGAGTCATCTTACTAATAGACAGTTCATCTTAATATTAAATAAAATTCAGAGAATTTTAATGGTAACAGAAGCAAAACTTTGAATGTAAAATGAAGAGTAAATCAAATAGCAAGGTATATATGAACTAAAACCTTAGAGTAGAAGACAACTGATGTATTCCTCTACAATTATTATTTGTAAACCACTCAAAAATGTAATCTACTTTTATAAGTACTTGTTAACTAAAATGTAGGTATTCTTGTTAAGTGATGGGGAATGCTTTTTTGTCCAACGTTTCACCACAGATAAAGAAGACTGCACTAAAGGCACTAAGGACAAGTCATCTCCACTAAGTCAGTTATTCAATATTTGTAAGATAAGTAGGTGCTGTTGTTTAGTGGTCAAAGCTCCTGTCTCATAACTAGGATGTCCTGTGTTTAAATTCCAGCAACAATTTAGATTTAGTCCAAACTTTTAAAATTCAATTTCTTCAAGTAAAGGTTCAAAAAAGTTTAAAAACAAGAGTAGTGTTCTGTTGACTTTAGAATGCTTGATCTCCAAATGAAACAAACACTTGGTGTTTTGCAGAATTCGAAAGTAATACCATAAATGAATAGGGGAAAAGAGAATGTCAAAGAAAAGGAAAGAGACGACAAATAAATTAAGAGTTCAATTTAACCAATGCATTTTACTCACAACACATAATTCAATCTTCTATAAGTAGGGTAAGTCACTCATTAAGGAAGTATTCTTAAATAAATTTGATCTTCTCACCTATAGAGTTTGACAACAGAGTTGTATCAACTTAGAAAATAAAATTAAAAAAAAAACAGATTTCTACTGCACTCCATTCTACTAGCAATTGCAGTAAACTTTGTCATGAAAGTTCTCTGGCTTAGTTGCTTTGACTTCCAGTCTAAAAAACAAGAGATCCAGAGTTCAAATCTCCACAACACCGTGCTCTTTTTCATAGTTAAATAACAGATTATTTTCATTAGATGATCCTTTGATATAATGTTAAAATGAAAAATTTGAGTAACTTACTATTGAACAGTTCATCTTAATACTAAATAAAATTCCGAGTATTTTCGAGATGACAGAAGCAAGACTGTGAATGTAAAATGAAGGGTATATCAAAGAGGAAGATAAATATAAAATAAAGTGCTAGAGTTGAAGAAGAAAAGTGATACAATCCTCTACAATAATAATTTGTGAGCCACTGAAAAATGTAGTCTACTTTTATGAATACTTTTTAACTAAATCTTAGGTACTCTTCTTAAGTGATGGGGAATTCTTTTATGTTTAACGTAATAACACAGATAAAAAAAGACTCCACAGAAGGTATTGAAAAGCAATAATGGCAACTAAGTCAGTTATTCAATCATTTCAAGAGTAAGAGGTGCTGTGGCTTAGTGGTTAAAGCGCTTGTCTTGTAAACAGGAATTCCTGAGTTCAAATCTCAGCAGTACCTCAGTTTTGCTCAAAACTTATAGAATTGAATTTTTTCAAGTAAATATTAAATACAGTTTCAAAACAAGAGTAGTGTCCTGTTCACTTTAGAATGCTTCATCTCATAATGAAAAAAGCATTTGGTATTTTGCAGAATTTCAAAGCAATGCAATGAATGAATAAGGGAAATGAGAATTATAACAAAGAGGAAAGAGAAGAAAATTCAATTTAGAGTTGAATTTTTGTAATGCATTTCACTCACAAGACATAATTCAATATTCTAAAAGAACGGTAAGCCACCTCTTAAGGAAGAATTTTTAAATAAATTTAGTGTTCTCACCTATAGTGTTTAAGAAGAGAGTTGTGGGAACTTAGAAAAGAAAATGAAAAAAAAAAGATTTCTATTTCACTCCATTCAGCTAACTATTCCAGTAAAGTTTGTCAAGCAGGTGCTGTGGCTTAGCTGGTTAAAGCGCCTGTCTAGTAAACAGGAGATCCTGAGTTCAAATCTCAGCAGCACCTTGATATTTTTATTCTTAAATTACAGATCAGTTTCCTTAGATACTCTCTGATACAATTAAAAAATGAAAAATCTGAGCCATCTTACTAATAGACAGTTCATCTTAATATTAAATGAAATTCAGAGAATTTTCATGGTAACAGAAGCAAAACTTTGAATGTAAAATGAAGAGTAAATCATTTAGCAAGGTATATATGAACTAAAACCTTAGAGTTGAAGACAACTGATGTATTCCTCTACAATTATTATTTGTAAAGCACTCAAAAATGTAATCTACTTTTATAAGTACTTGTTAACTAAAATGTAGGTATTCTCGTTATGTGATGGGGAATCCTTTTTTGTTCAACGTTTCACCACAGATAAAGAAGACTGCACTAAAGGCACTGAGGACAAGTCATCTCCACTAAGTCAGTTATTCAATATTTGTAAGATAAGTAGGTGCTGTTGTTTAGTGGTCAAAGCTCCTGTCTCATAACTAGGATGTCCTGTGTTTAAATTCCAGCAACAATTTAGATTTAGTCCAAACTTTTAAAATTCAATTTCTTCAAGTAAACATTCAATAAAGCTTAAAAACAAGAGTAGTGTTCTGTTGACTTTAGAATGCTTGATCTCCAAATGAAACAAACACTTGGTGTTTTGCAGAATTCGAAAGTAATACCATAAATGAATAGGGGAAAAGAGAATGTCAAAGAAAAGGAAAGAGACGACAAATAAATTAAGAGTTCAATTTAACCAATGCATTTTACTCACAACACATAATTCAATCTTCTATAAGTAGGGTAAGTCACTCATTAAGGAAGTATTCTTAAATAAATTTGATCTTCTCACCTATAGAGTTTGACAACAGAGTTGTATCAACTTAGAAAAGAAAAGAAAAAAAAACAGATTTCTACTGCACTCCATTCTACTAGCAATTGCAGTAAACTTTGTCATGAAAGTTCTCTGGCTCAGTTGCTTTTACTGCCCGTCTAATAAACAGGAGATCCTGAGTTCAAATCTCCACAACACTGTGCTCTTTTTCATAGTTAAATAACAGATTATTTTCATTAGATGATCCTTTGATATCATGTTAAAATGAAACATTTGAGTAACTTACTATTGAACAGTTCATCTTAATACTAAATAAAATTCCGAGTATTTTCGAGATGACAGAAGCAAGACTGTGAATGTAAAATGAAGGGTATATCAAAGAGGAAGATAAATATAAAATAAAGTGCTAGAGTTGAAGAAGAAAAGTGATACAATCCTCTACAATAATAATTTGTGAGCCACTGAAAAATGTAGTCTACTTTTATGAATACTTTTTAACTAAATCTTAGGTACTCTTCTTAAGTGATGGGGAATTCTTTTATGTTTAACGTAATAACACAGATAAAAAAAGACTCCACAGAAGGTATTGAAAAGCAATAATGGCAACTAAGTCAGTTATTCAATCATTTTAAGAGTAAGAGGTGCTGTGGCTTAGTGGTTAAAGCGCCTGTCTCGTAAAGAGGAAATCCTGAGTTCAAATCTCAGCAACACCTCAGTTTTGCTCCAAACTTATAGAATTGAATTTTTTCAAGTAAATATTAAATACAGTTTCAAAACAAGAGTAGTGTCCTGTTCACTTTAGAATGCTTCATCTCATAATGAAAAAAGCACTTGGTATTTTGCAGAATTTCAAAGCAATGCAATGAATGAATAAGGGAAATTAGAATTATAACAAAGAGGAAACAGAAGAAAATTCAATTTAGAGTTGAATTTTTGTAATGCATTTCACTCACAAGACATAATTCAATATTCTAAAAGAACGGTAAGCCACCTCTTAAGGAAGAATTTTTAAATAAATTTAGTGTTCTCACCTATAGTGTTTAAGAAGAGAGTTGTGGGAACTTAGAAAAGAAAATGAAAAAAAAAAGATTTCTATTTCACTCCATTGAGCTAACTATTCCAGTGAAGTTTGTCAAGCAGGTGCTGTGGATTAGCTCGTTAAAGCACCTGTCTAGTAAACAGGAGATCCTGAGTTCAAATCTCAGCAGCACCTTGATATTTTTATTCTTAAATTACAGATCAGTTTCCTTAGATACTCTCTGATACAATTAAAAAATGAAAAATCTGAGTCATCTTACTAATAGACAGTTCATCTTAATATTAAATAAAATTCAGAGAATTTTCATGGTAACAGAAGCAAAACTTTGAATGTAAAATGAAGAGTAAATCAAATAGCAAGGTATATATGAACTAAAACCTTAGAGTTGAAGACAACTGATGTATTCCTCTACAATTATTATTTGTAAACCGCTCAAAAATGTAATCTACTTTTATAAGTACTTGTTAACTAAAATGTAGGTATTCTTGTTAAGTGATGGGGAATCCTTTTTTGTTCAACGTTTCACCACAGATAAAGAAGACTGCACTAAAGGCACTAAGGACAAGTCATCTCCACTAAGTCAGTTATTCAATATTTGTAAGATAAGTAGGTGCTGTTGTTTAGTGGTCAAAGCTCCTGTCTCATAACTAGGATGTCCTGTGTTTAAATTCCAGCAACAATTTAGATTTAGTCCAAACTTTTAAAATTCAATTTCTTCAAGTAAAGGTTCAAAAAAGTTTAAAAACAAGAGTAGTGTTCTGTTGACTTTAGAATGCTTGATCTCCAAATGAAACAAACACTTGGTGTTTTGCAGAATTCGAAAGTAATACCATAAATGAATAGGGGAAAAGAGAATGTCAAAGAAAAGGAAAGAGACGACAAATAAATTAAGAGTTCAATTCAACCAATGCATTTTACTCACAACACATAATTCAATCTTCTATAAGTAGGGTAAGTCACTCATTAAGGAAATATGCTTAAATAAATTTGATCTTCTCACCTATAGAGTTTGACAACAGAGTTGTATCAACTTAGAAAATAAAATTAAAAAAAACAGATTTCTACTGCACTCCATTCTACTAGCAATTGCAATAAACTTTGTCATGAAAGTTCTCTGGCTAAGTTGCTTTGACTTGCCGTCTAAAAAACAGGAGATCCTGAGTTCAAATCTCCACAACACCGTGCTCTTTTTCATAGTTAAATAACAGATTATTTTCATTAGATGATCCATTGATATAACGTTAAAATGAAAAATTTGAGTAACTTACTATTGAACAGTTCATCTTAATACTAAATAAAATTCAGAGTATTTTCGAGATGACAGAAGCAAGACTGTGAATGTAAAATGAAGGGTATATCAAAGAGGAAGATAAATATAAAATAAAGTGCTAGCGTTGAAGAAGAAAAGTGATACAATCCTCTACAATAATAATTTGTGAGCCACTAAAAAATGTAGTCTACTTTTATGAATACTTTTTAACTAAATCTTAGGTACTCTTCTTAAGTGATGGGGAATTCTTTTATGTTTAACGTAATAACACAGATAAAAAAAGACTCCACAGAAGGTATTGAAAAGCAATAATGGCAACTAAGTCAGTTATTCAATCATTTTAAGAGTAAGAGGTGCTGTGGCTTAGTGGTTAAAGCGCCTGTTTCGTAAACAGGAAATCCTGAGTTCAAATCTCAGCTACACCTCAGTTTTGCTCCAAACTTATAGAATTGAATTTTTTCAAGTAAATATTAAATACAGTTTCAAAACAAGAATAGTGTCCTGTTCACTTTAGAATGCTTCATCTCATAATGAAAAAAGCACTTGGTATTTTGCAGAATTTCAAAGCAATGCAATGAATGAATAAGGGAAATGAGAATTATAACAAAGAGGAAAGAGAAGAAAATTCAATTTAGAGTTGAATTTTTGTAATGCATTTCACTCAGAAGACATAATTCAATATTCTAAAAGAACGGTAAGCCACCTCTTAAGGAAGAATTTTTAAATAAATTTAGTGTTCTCACCTATAGTGTTTAAGAAGAGAGTTGTGGGAACTTAGAAAAGAAAATGAAAAAAAAAAGATTTCTATTTCACTCCATTCAGCTAACTATTCCAGTGAAGTTTGTCAAGCAGGTGCTGTGGCTTAGCTGGTTAAAGCACCTGTCTAGTAAACAGGAGATCCTGAGTTCAAATCTCAGCAGCACATTGATATTTTTATTCTTAAATTACAGATCAGTTTCCTTAGATACTCTCTGATACAATTAAAAAATGAAAAATCTGAGTCATCTTACTAATAGACAGTTCATCTTAATATTAAATAAAATTCAGAGAATTTTCATGGTAACAGAAGCAAAACTTTGAATGTAAAATGAAGAGTAAATCAAATAGCAAGGTATATATGAACTAAAACCTTAGAGTTGAAGACAACTGATGTATTCCTCTACAATTATTATTTGTAAACCACTCAAAAATGTAATCTACTTTTATAAGTACTTGTTAACTAAAATGTAGGTATTCTTGTTAAGTGATGGGGAATCCTTTTTTGTTCAACGTTTCACCACAGATAAAGGAGACTGCACTAAAGACAAGTCATCTCCACTAAGTCAGTTATTCAATATTTGTAAGATAAGTAGGTGCTGTTGTTTAGTGGTCAAAGCTCCTGTCTCATAACTAGGATGTCCTGTGTTTAAATTCCAGCAACAATTTAGATTTAGTCCAAACTTTTAAAATTCAATTTCTTCAAGTAAAGGTTCAAAAAAGTTTAAAAACAAGAGTAGTGTTCTGTTGACTTTAGAATGCTTGATCTCCAAATGAAACAAACACTTGGTGTTTTGCAGAATTCGAAAGTAATACCATAAATGAATAGGGGAAAAGAGAATGTCAAAGAAAAGGAAAGAGACGACAAATAAATTAAGAGTTCAATTTAACCAATGCATTTTACTCACAACACATAATTCAATCTTCTATAAGTAGGGTAAGTCACTCATTAAGGAAGTATTATTAAATAAATTTGATCTTCTCACCTATAGAGTTTGACAACAGAGTTGTATCAACTTAGAAAATAAAATAAAAAAAACAGATTTCTACTGCACTCCATTCTACTAGCAATTGCAGTAAACTTTGTCATGAAAGTTCTCTGGCTTAGTTGTTTTTACTGCCCGTCTAAAAAACAGGAGATCCTGAGTTCAAATCTCCACAACACTGTGCTCTTTTTCATAGTTAAATAACAGATTATTTTCATTAGATGATCCTTTGATATAATGTTAAAATGAAAAATTTGAGTAACTTACTATTGAACAGTTCATCTTAATACTAAATACAATTCCGAGTATTTTCGAGATGACAGAAGCAAGACTGTGAATGTAAAATGAAGGGTATATCAAAGAGGAAGATAAATATAAAATAAAGTGCTAGAGTTGAAGAAGAAAAGTGATACAATCCTCTACAATAATAATTTGTGAGCCACTAAAAAATGTAGTCTACGTTTATGAATACTTTTTAACTAAATCTTAGGTACTCTTCTTAAGTGATGGGGAATTCTTTTATGTTTAACGTAGTAACACAGATAAAAAAAGACTCCACAGAAGGTAATGAAAAGCAATAATAGCAACTAAGTCACTTATTCAATCATTTTAAGAGTAAGAGGTGCTGTGGCTTAGTGGTTAAAGCACCTGTCTCGTAAACAGGAAATCCTGAGTTCAAATCTCAGCAGCACCTCAGTTTTGCTCCAAACGTATAGAATTGAATTTTTTCAAGTAAATATTAAATACAGTTTCAAAACAAGAGTAGTGTCCTGTTCACTTTAGAATGCTTCATCTCATAATGAAAAAAGCACTCGGTATTTTGTAGAATTTCAAAGCAATGCAATGAATGAATAAGGGAAATGAGAATTATAACAAAGAGGAAAGAGTAGAAAATTCAATTTAGAGTTGAATTTTTGTAATGCATTTCACTCACAAGACATAAGTCAATATTCTAAAAGAACGGTAAGCCACCTCTTAAGGAAGAATTTTTAAATAAATTTAGTGTTCTCACCTATAGTGTTTAAGAAGAGAGTTGTGGGAACTTAGAAAAGAAAATGAAAAAGAAATGATTTCTATTTCACTCCATTCAGCTAACTATTCCAGTGATGTTTGTCATGCAGGTGCTGTGGCTTAGCTGGTTAAAGCGCCTGTCTAGTAAACGGGAGATCCTGAGTTCAAATCTCAGCAGCACCTTGATATTTTTATTCTTAAATTACAGATCAGTTTCCTTAGATACTCTCTGATACAATTAAAAAATGAAAAATCTGAGTCATCTTACTAATAGACAGTTCATCTTAATATTAAATAAAATTCAGAGAATTTTAATGGTAACAGAAGCAAAACTTTGAATGTAAAATGAAGAGTAAATCAAATAGCAAGGTATATATGAACTAAAACCTTAGAGTAGAAGACAACTGATGTATTCCTCTACAATTATTATTTGTAAACCACTCAAAAATGTAATCTACTTTTATAAGTACTTGTTAACTAAAATGTAGGTATTCTTGTTAAGTGATGGGGAATGCTTTTTTGTCCAACGTTTCACCACAGATAAAGAAGACTGCACTAAAGGCACTAAGGACAAGTCATCTCCACTAAGTCAGTTATTCAATATTTGTAAGATAAGTAGGTGCTGTTGTTTAGTGGTCAAAGCTCCTGTCTCATAACTAGGATGTCCTGTGTTTAAATTCCAGCAACAATTTAGATTTAGTCCAAACTTTTAAAATTCAATTTCTTCAAGTAAAGGTTCAAAAAAGTTTAAAAACAAGAGCAGTGTTCTGTTGACTTTAGAATGCTTGATCTCCAAATGAAACAAACACTTGGTGTTTTGCAGAATTCGAAAGTAATACCATAAATGAATAGGGGAAAAGAGAATGTCAAAGAAAAGGAAAGAGACGACAAATAAATTAAGAGTTCAATTTAACCAATGCATTTTACTCACAACACATAATTCAATCTTCTATAAGTAGGGTAAGTCACTCATTAAGGAAGTATTCTTAAATAAATTTGATCTTCTCACCTATAGAGTTTGACAACAGAGTTGTATCAACTTAGAAAATAAAATTAAAAAAAAAACAGATTTCTACTGCACTCCATTCTACTAGCAATTGCAGTAAACTTTGTCATGAAAGTTCTCTGGCTTAGTTGCTTTGACTTCCAATCTAAAAAACAAGAGATCCAGAGTTCAAATCTCCACAAAACCGTGCTCTTTTTCATAGTTAAATAACAGATTATTTTCATTAGATGATCCTTTGATATAATGTTAAAATGAAAAATTTGAGTAACTTACTATTGAACAGTTCATCTTAATACTAAATAAAATTCCGAGTATTTTCGAGATGACAGAAGCAAGACTGTGAATGTAAAATGAAGGGTATATCAAAGAGGAAGATAAATATAAAATAAAGTGCTAGAGTTGAAGAAGAAAAGTGATACAATCCTCTACAATAATAATTTGTGAGCCACTGAAAAATGTAGTCTACTTTTATGAATACTTTTTAACTAAATCTTAGGTACTCTTCTTAAGTGATGGGGAATTCTTTTATGTTTAACGTAATAACACAGATAAAAAAAGACTCCACAGAAGGTATTGAAAAGCAATAATGGCAACTAAGTCAGTTATTCAATCATTTCAAGAGTAAGAGGTGCTGTGGCTTAGTGGTTAAAGCGCTTGTCTTGTAAACAGGAATTCCTGAGTTCAAATCTCAGCAGTACCTCAGTTTTGCTCAAAACTTATAGAATTGAATTTTTTCAAGTAAATATTAAATACAGTTTCAAAACAAGAGTAGTGTCCTGTTCACTTTAGAATGCTTCATCTCATAATGAAAAAAGCATTTGGTATTTTGCAGAATTTCAAAGCAATGCAATGAATGAATAAGGGAAATGAGAATTATAACAAAGAGGAAAGAGAAGAAAATTCAATTTAGAGTTGAATTTTTGTAATGCATTTCACTCACAAGACATAATTCAATATTCTAAAAGAACGGTAAGCCACCTCTTAAGGAAGAATTTTTAAATAAATTTAGTGTTCTCACCTATAGTGTTTAAGAAGAGAGTTGTGGGAACTTAGAAAAGAAAATGAAAAAAAAAAGATTTCTATTTCACTCCATTCAGCTAACTATTCCAGTAAAGTTTGTCAAGCAGGTGCTGTGGCTTAGCTGGTTAAAGCGCCTGTCTAGTAAACAGGAGATCCTGAGTTCAAATCTCAGCAGCACCTTGATACTTTTATTCTTAAATTACAGATCAGTTTCCTTAGATACTCTCTGATACAATTAAAAAATGAAAAATCTGAGTCATCTTACTCATAGACAGTTCATCTTAATATTAAATAAAATTCAGAGAATTTTCATGGTAACAGAAGCAAAACTTTGAATGTAAAATGAAGAGTAAATCAATTAGCAAGGTATATATGAACTAAAACCTTAGAGTTGAAGACAACTGATGTATTCCTCTACAATTATTATTTGTAAACCACTCAAAAATGTAATCTACTTTTATAAGTACTTGTTAACTAAAATGTAGGTATTCTTGTTATGTGATGGGGAATCCTTTTTTGTTCAACGTTTCACCACAGATAAAGAAGACTGCACTAAAGGCACTGAGGACAAGTCATCTCCACTAAGTCAGTTATTCAATATTTGTAAGATAAGTAGGTGCTGTTGTTTAGTGGTCAAAGCTCCTGTCTCATAACTAGGATGTCCTGTGTTTAAATTCCAGCAACAATTTAGATTTAGTCCAAACTTTTAAAATTCAATTTCTTCAAGTAAACATTCAATAAAGCTTAAAAACAAGAGTAGTGTTCTGTTGACTTTAGAATGCTTGATCTCCAAATGAAACAAACACTTGGTGTTTTGCAGAATTCGAAAGTAATACCATAAATGAATAGGGGAAAAGAGAATGTCAAAGAAAAGGAAAGAGACGACAAATAAATTAAGAGTTCAATTTAACCAATGCATTTTACTCACAACACATAATTCAATCTTCTATAAGTAGGGTAAGTCACTCATTAAGGAAGTATTCTTAAATAAATTTGATCTTCTCACCTATAGAGTTTGACAACAGAGTTGTATCAACTTAGAAAAGAAAAGAAAAAAAAACAGATTTCTACTGCACTCCATTCTACTAGCAATTGCAGTAAACTTTGTCATGAAAGTTCTCTGGCTCAGTTGCTTTTACTGCCCGTCTAATAAACAGGAGATCCTGAGTTCAAATCTCCACAACACCGTGCTCTTTTTCAAAGTTAAATAACAGATTATTTTCATTAGATGATCCTTTGATATAATGTTAAAATGAAAAATTTGAGTAACT
This sequence comes from Pleurodeles waltl, assembly GCF_031143425.1. Classification (NCBI taxonomy): domain Eukaryota; kingdom Metazoa; phylum Chordata; class Amphibia; order Caudata; family Salamandridae; genus Pleurodeles; species Pleurodeles waltl. The sequence goes on from NC_090447.1 coordinate 189,321,840, forward strand.
TACTATTGAACAGTTCATCTTAATACTAAATAAAATTCCGAGTATTTTCGAGATGACAGAAGCAAGACTGTGAATGTAAAATAAAGGGTATATCAAAGAGGAAGATAAATATAAAATAAAGTGCTAGAGTTGAAGAAGAAAAGTGATACAATCCTCTACAATAATAATTTGTGAGCCACTGAAAAATGTAGTTTACTTTTAGGAATACTTTTTAACTAAATCTTAGATACTCTTCTTAAGTGATGGGGATTTCTTTTATGTTTAACGTAATAACACAAATAAAAAAAGACTCCACAGAAGGTATTGAAAAGCAATAATGGCAACTAAGTCAGTTATTCAATCATTTTAAGCGTCAGAGGTACTGTGGCTTAGTGGTTATAGCGCCTGTCTCGTAAACAGGAAATCCTGAGTTCAAATCTCAGCAGCACCTCAGTTTTGCTCCAAACTTATAGAATTGAATTTTTTCAAGTAAATATTAAATACAGTTTCAAAACAAGAGTAGTGTCCTGTTCACTTTAGAATGCATCATCTCATAATGAAAAAAGCACTTGGTATTTTGCAGAATTTCAAAGCAATGCAATGAATGAATAAGGGAAATGAGAATTATAACAAAGAGGAAAGAGAAGAAAATTCAATTTAGAGTTGAATTTTTGTAATGCATTTCACTCACAAGACATAATTCAATATTCTAAAAGAACGGTAAGCCACCTCTTAAGGAACAATTTTTAAATAAATTTGGTGTTCTCACCTATAGTGTTTAAGAAAAGAGTTGTGGGAACTTAGAAAAGAAAATGAAAAAAAAAATGATTTCTATTTCACTCCATTCAGCTAACTATTCTAGGGACGTTTGTCAAGCAGGTCCTGTGGCTTAGCTGGTTAGAGCGCCTGTCTAGTAAACAGGAGATCCTGAGTTCAAATCTCAGCAGCACCTTGATATTTTTATTCCTAAATTACAGATCAGTTTCCTTAGATACTCTCTGATACAATTAAAAAATGAAAAATCTGAGTCATCTTACTAATAGACAGTTCATCTTAATATTGAATAAAATTCAGAGAATATTCATGGTAACAGAAGCAAAACTTTGAATGTAAAATGAAGAGTAAATCAAATAGCAAGGTATATATGAACTAAAACCTTAGAGTTGAAGACAACTGATGTATTCCTCTACAATTATTATTTGTAAAGCACTCAAAAATGTAATCTACTTTTATAAGTACTTGTTAACTAAAATGTAGGTATTCTTGTTAAGTGATGGGTAATCCTTTTTTGTTCAACGTTTCACCACAGATAAAGAAGACTGCACTAAAGGCACTGAGGACAAGTCATCTCCACTAAGTCAGTTATTCAATATTTGTAGGATAAGTAGGTGCTGTTGTTTAGTGGTCAAAGCTCCTGTCTCATAACTAGGATGTCCTGTGTTTAAATTCCAGCAACAATTTAGATTAAGTCCAAACGTTTCAAATTCAATTTCTTCAAGTAAACGTTCAAAAAAGTTTAAAAACAAGAGTAGTGTTCTGTTGACTTTAGAATGCTTGATCTCCAAATGAAACAAACACTTGGTGTTTTGCAGAATTCGAAAGTAATACCATAAATGAATAGGGGAAAAGAGAATGTCAAAGAAAAGGAAAGAGACGACAAATAAATTAAGAGTTCAATTTAACCAATGCATTTTACTCACAACACATAATTCAATCTTCTATAAGTAGGGTAAGTCACTCATTAAGGAAGTATTCTTAAATAAATTTGATTTTCTCACCTATAGAGTTTGACAACAGAGTTGTATCAACTTAGAAAAGAAAATTAAAAAAAACAGATTTCTACTGCACTCCATTCTACTAGCAATTGCAGTAAACTTTGTCATGAAAGTTCTCTGGCTTAGTTGCTTTGACTGCCGTCTAATAGACAGGAGATCTTGAGTTCAAATCTCCACAACACCGTGCTCTTTTTCATAGTTAAATAACAGGTTATTTTCATTAGATGATCGTTTGATATAATGTTAAAATGAAAAATTTGAGAAACTTACTATTGAACAGTTCATCTAAATACTAAATAAAATTCTGAGTATTTTCGAGATGACAGAAGCAAGACTGTGAATGTAAAATGAAGGGTATATCAAAGAGAAAGATACATATAAAATAAAGTGCTAGAGTTGAAGAAGAAAAGTGATACAATCCTCTACAATAATAATTTGTGAGCCACTGAAAAATGTAGTCTACTTTTATGAATACTTTTTAACTAAATCTTAGGTACTCTTCTTAAGTGATGGGGAATTCTTTTATGTTTAACGTAATAACACAGATAAAAAAAGACTCCACAGAAGGTATTGAAAAGCAATAATGGCAACTAAGTCAGTTATTCAATCATTTTAAGAGTAAGAGGTGCTGTGGCTTAGTGGTTAAAGTGCCTGTCTCGTAAACAGGAGATCCTGAGTTCAAATCTCAGCAGCACCTCAGTTTTGCTCCAAACATCTAGAATTGAATTTTTTCAAGTAAATATTAAATACAGTTTCAAAACAAGAGTAGTGTCCTGTTCACTTTAGAATGCTTCATCTCATAATGAAAAAAGCACTTGGTATTTTGCAGAATTTCAAAGCAATGCAATGAATGAATAAGGGAAATGAGAATTATAACAAAGAGGAAAGAGAAGAAAATTCAATGTAGAGTTGAATTTTTGTAATGCATTTCACTCACAAGACATAATTCAATATTCTAAAAGAACGGTAAGCCACCTCTTAAGGAAGAATTTTTAAATAAATTTAGTGTTCTCATCTATAGTGTTTAAGGAGAGAGTTGTGGGAACTTAGAAAAGAAAATGAAAAAAAAAATGATTTCTATTTCACTCCATTCAGCTAACTATTCTAGGGACGTTTGTCAAGCAGGTCCTGTGGCTTAGCTGGTTAGAGAGACTGTCTAGTAAACAGGAGATCCTGAGTTCAAATCTCAGCAGCACCTTGATATTTTTATTCCTAAATTACAGATCAGTTTCCTTAGATACTCTCTGATACAATTAAAAAATGAAAAATCTGAGTCATCTTACTAATAGACAGTTCATCTTAATATTGAATAAAATTCAGAGAATATTCATGGTAACAGAAGCAAAACTTTGAATGTAAAATGAAGAGTAAATCAAATAGCAAGGTATATATGAACTAAAACCTTAGAGTTGAAGACAACTGATGTATTCCTCTACAATTATTATTTGTAAACCACTCAAAAATGTAATCTACTTTTATAAGTACTTGTTAACTAAAATGTAGGTATTCTTGTTAAGTGATGGGTAATCCTTTTTTGTTCAACGTTTCACCACAGATAAAGAAGACTGCACTAAAGGCACTGAGGACAAGTCATCTCCACTAAGTCAGTTATTCAATATTTGTAGGATAAGTAGGTGCTGTTGTTTAGTGGTCAAAGCTCCTGTCTCATAACTAGGATGTCCTGTGTTTAAATTCCAGCAACAATTTAGATTAAGTCCAAACGTTTCAAATTCAATTTCTTCAAGTAAACGTTCAAAAAAGTTTAAAAACAAGAGTAGTGTTCTGTTGACTTTAGAATGCTTGATCTCCAAATGAAACAAACACTTGGTGTTTTGCAGAATTCGAAAGTAATACCATAAATGAATAGGGGAAAAGAGAATGTCAAAGAAAAGGAAAGAGACGACAAATAAATTAAGAGTTCAATTTAACCAATGCATTTTACTCACAACACATAATTCAATCTTCTATAAGTAGGGTAAGTCACTCATTAAGGAAGTATTCTTAAATAAATTTGATTTTCTCACCTATAGAGTTTGACAACAGAGTTGTATCAACTTAGAAAAGAAAATTAAAAAAAACAGATTTCTACTGCACTCCATTCTACTAGCAATTGCAGTAAACTTTGTCATGAAAGTTCTCTGGCTTAGTTGCTTTGACTGCCGTCTAATAGACAGGAGATCTTGAGTTCAAATCTCCACAACACCGTGCTCTTTTTCATAGTTAAATAACAGGTTATTTTCATTAAATGATCGTTTGATATAATGTTAAAATGAAAAATTTGAGAAACTTACTATTGAACAGTTCATCTAAATACTAAATAAAATTCTGAGTATTTTCGAGATGACAGAAGCAAGACTGTGAATGTAAAATGAAGGGTATATCAAAGAGAAAGATACATATAAAATAAAGTGCTAGAGTTGAAGAAGAAAAGTGATACAATCCTCTACAATAATAATTTGTGAGCCACTGAAAAATGTAGTCTACTTTTATGAATACTTTTTAACTAAATCTTAGGTACTCTTCTTAAGTGATGGGGAATTCTTTTATGTTTAACGTAATAACACAGATAAAAAAAGACTCCACAGAAGGTATTGAAAAGCAATAATGGCAACTAAGTCAGTTATTCAATCATTTTAAGAGTAAGAGGTGCTGTGGCTTAGTGGTTAAAGTGCCTGTCTCGTAAACAGGAAATCCTGAGTTCAAATCTCAGCAGCACCTCAGTTTTGCTCCAAACTTATAGAATTGAATTTTTTCAAGTAAATATTAAATACAGTTTCAAAACAAGAGTAGGGTCCTGTTCACTTTAGAATGCTTCATCTCATAATAAAAAAAGCACTTGGTATTTTGCAGAATTTCAAAGCAATGCAATGAATGAATAAGGGAAATGAGAATTATAACAAAGAGGAAAGAGAAGAAAATTCAATTTAGAGTTGAATTTTTGTAATGCATTTCACTCACAAGACATAATTCAATATTCTAAAAGAACGGTAAGCCACCTCTTAAGGAAGAATTTTTAAATAAATTTAGTGTTCTCACCTATAGTGTTTAAGAAGAGAGTTGTGGGAACTTAGAAAAGAAAATGAAAAAAAAATGATTTCTATTTCACTCCATTCAGCTAACTATTCCAGTGACATTTGTCAAGCAGGTGCTGTGGCTTAGCTGGTTAAAGTGCCTGTCTAGTAAACAGAAGATCCTGAGTTCAAATCTCAGCAGCACAGTGATATTTTTATTCTTAAATTACAGATCAGTTTCCTTAGATACTCTCTGATACAATTAAAAAATGAAAAATCTGAGTCATCTTACTAATAGACAGTTCATCTTAATATTAAATAAAATTCAGAGAATTTTCATGGTAACAGAAGCAAAACTTTGAATGTAAAATGAAGAGTAAATCAAATAGCAAGGTATATATGAACTCAAACCTTAGAGTTGAAGACAACTGATGTATTCCTCTACAATTATTATTTGTAAAGCACTCAAAAATGTAATCTACTTTTATAAGTACTTGTTAACTAAAATGTAGGTATTCTTGTTAAGTGATGGGGAATCCTTTTTTGTTCAACGTTTCACCACAGATAAAGAAGACTGCACTAAAGGCACTGAGGACAAGTCATCTCCACTAAGTCAGTTATTCAATATTTGTAAGATAAGTAGGTGCTGTTGTTTAGTGGTCAAAGCTGCTGTCTCATAACTAGGATGTCCTGTGTTTAAATTCCAGCAACAATTTAGATTTAGTTCAAACTTTTAAAATTCAATTTCTTCAAGTAAACGTTCAAAAAAGTTTAAAAACAAGAGTAGTGTTCTGTTGACTTTAGAATGCTTGATCTCCAAATGAAACAAACACTTGGTGTTTTGCAGAATTCGAAAGTAATACCATAAATGAATAGGGGAAAAGAGAATGTCAAAGAAAAGGAAAGAGACGACAAATAAATTAAGAGTTCAATTTAACCAATGCATTTTACTCACAACACATAATTCAATCTTCTATAAGTGGGGTAAGTCACTCATTAAGGAAGTATTCTTAAATAAATTTGATCTTCTCACCTATAGAGTTTGACAATAGAGTTGTATCAACTTAGAAAAGAAAATTAAAAAAAACAGATTTCTACTGCACTCCATTCTACTAGCAATTGCAGTAAACTTTGTCATGAAAGTTCTCTGGCTTAGTTGCTTTGACTGCCCGTCTAATAAACAGGAGATCCTGAGTTCAAATCTCCACAACACTGTGCTCTTTTTCATAGTTAAATAACAGATTATTTTCATTAGATGATCCTTTGATATAATGTTAAAATGAAAAATTTGAGTAACTTACTATTGAACAGTTCATCTTAATACTAAATAAAATTCCGAGTATTTTCGAGATGACAGAAGCAAGACTGTGAATGTAAAATGAAGGGTATATCAAAGAGGAAGATAAATATAAAATAAAGTGCTAGAGTTGAAGAAGAAAAGTGATACAATCCTCTACAATAATAATTTGTGAGCCACTGAAAAATGTAGTCTACTTTTATGAATACTTTTAAACTAAATCTTAGGTACTCTTCTTAAGTGATGGGGAATTCTTTTATGTTTAACGTAATAACACAGATAAAAAAAGACTCCACAGAAGGTATTGAAAAGCAATAATGGCAACTAAGTCAGTTATTCAATCATTTTAAGAGTAAGAGGTGCTGTGGCTTAGTGGTTAAAGCGCCTGTCTTGTAAACAGGAAATCCTGAGTTCAAATCTCAGCAGCACCTCAGTTTTGCTCCAAACTTATAGAATTGAATTTTTTCAAGTAAATATTAAATACAGTTTGAAAACAAGAGTAGTGTCCTGTTCACTTTAGAATGCTTCATCTCATAATGAAAAAAGCACTTGGTATTTTGCAGAATTTCAAAACAATGCAATGAATGAATAAGGGAAATGAGAATTATAACAAAGAGGAAAGAAAGAAAATTCAATTTAGAGTTGAATTTTTGTAATGCATTTCACTCACAAGACATAATTCAATATTCTAAAAGAACGGTAAGCCACCTCTTAAGGAAGAATTTTTAAATAAATTTAGTGTTCTCACCTATAATGTTTAAGAAGAGAGTTGTGGGAACTTAGAAAAGAAAATGAAAAATAAAATGATTTCTATTTCACTCCATTCAGCTAACTATTCCAGTAACGTTTCTCAAGCAGGTGCTGTGGCTTAGCTGGTTAAAGCGCCTGTCTAGTAAACAGGAGATCCTGAGTTCAAATCTCAGCAGCACCTTGATATTTTTATTCTTAAATTACAGATCAGTTTCCTTAGATACTCTCTGATACAATTAAAAAATGAAAAATCTGAGTCATCTTACTAATAGACAGTTCATCTTAATATTAAATAAAATTCAGAGAATTTTCATGGTAACAGAAGCAAAACTTTGAATGTAAAATGAAGAGTAAATCAAATAGCAAGGTATATATGAACTAAAACCTTAGAGTTGAAGACAACTGATGTATTCCTCTACAATTATTATTTGTAAACCACTCAAAAATGTAATCTACTTTTATAAGTACTTGTTAACTAAAATGTAGGTGTTCTTGTTAAGTGATGGGGAATCCTTTTTTGTTCAACGTTTCACCACAGATAAAGAAGACTGCACTAAAGGCACTGAGGACAAGTCATCTCCACTAAGTCAGTTATTCAATATTTGTAAGATAAGTAGGTGCTGTTGTTTAGTGGTCAAAGCTCCTGTCTCATAACTAGGATGTCCTGTGTTTAAATTCCAGCAACAATTTAGATTTAGTCCAAACTTTTAAAATTCAATTTCTTCAAGTAAACGTTCAAAAAAGTTTAAAAACAAGAGTAGTGTTCTGTTGACTTTAGAATGCTTGATCTCCAAATGAAACAAACACTTGGTGTTTTGCAGAATTCGAAAGTAATACCATAAATGAATAGGGGAAAAGAGAATGTCAAAGAAAAGGAAAGAGACGACAAATAAATTAAGAGTTCAATTTAACCAATGCATTTTACTCACAACACATAATTCAATCTTCTTTAAGTAGGGTAAGTCACTCATTAAGGAAGTATTCTTAAATAAATTTGATCTTCTCACCTATAGAGTTTGACAACAGAGTTGTATCAACTTAGAAAAGAAAATTAAAAAAAACAGATTTCTACTGCACTCCATTCTACTAGCAATTGCAGTAAACTTTGTCATGAAAGTTCTCTGGCTTAGTTACTTTGACTGCCCGTCTAATAAACAGGAGATCCTGAGTTCAAATGTCCACAACACCGTGCTCTTTTTCATAGTTAAATAACAGATTATTTTCATTAGATGATCCTTTGATATAATGTTAAAATGAAAAATTTGAGTAACTTACTATTGAACAGTTCATCTTAATACTAAATAAAATTCCGAGTATTTTCGAGATGACAGAAGCAAGACTGTGAATGTAAAATGAAGGGTATATCAAAGAGGAAGATAAATATAAAATAAAGTGCTAGAGTTGAAGAAGAAAAGTGATACAATCCTCTACAATAATAATTTGTGAGCCACTGAAAAATGTAGTCTACTTTTATGAATACTTTTTAACTAAATCTTAGGTACTCTTCTTAAGTGATGGGGAATTCTTTTATGTTTAACGTAATAACACAGATAAAAAAAGACTCCACAGAAGGTATTGAAAAGCAATAATGGCAACTAAGTCAGTTATTCAATCATTTTAAGAGTAAGCGGTGCTGTGGCTTAGTGGTTAAAGCACCTGTCTCGTAAACAGGAAATCCTGAGTTCAAATCTCAGCAGCACCTCAGTTTTGCTCCAAACTTATAGAATTGAATTTTTTCAAGTAAATATTAAATACAGTTTCAAAACAAGAGTAGTGTCCTATTCACTTTAGAATGCTTCATCTCATAATGAAAAAAGCACTTGGTATTTTGCAGAATTTCAAAGCAATGCACTGAATGAATATGGGAAATGAGAATTATAACAAAGAGGAAAGAAAGAAAATTCAATTTAGAGTTGAATTTTTGTAATGCATTTCACTCACAAGACATAATTCAATATTCTAAAAGAACGGTAAGCCACCTCTTAAGGAAGAATTTTTAAATACATTTTGTGCTCTCACCTATAGTGTTTAAGAAGAGAGTTGTGGGAACTTAGAAAAGAAAATGAAAAATAAAATGATTTCTATTTCACTCTATTCAGCTAACTATTCCAGTAACGTTTGTCAAGCAGGTGCTGTGGCTTAGCTGGTTAATGCGCCTGTCTAGTAAACAGGAGATCCTGAGTTCAAATCTCAGCAGCACCTTGATATTTTTATTCCTAAATTACAGATCAGTTTCCTTAGATACTCTCTGATACAATTAAAAAATGAAAAATCTCAGTCATCTTACTAATAGACAGTTCATCTTAATATTAAATAAAATTCAGAGAATTTTCATGGTAACAGAAGCAAAACTTTGAATGTAAAATGAAGAGTAAATCAAATAGCAAGGTATATATGAACTAAAACCTTAGAGTTGAAGACAACTGATGTATTCCTCTACAATTATTATTTGTAAAGCACTCAAAAATGTAATCTACTTTTATAAGTACTTGTTAACTAAAATGTAGGTATTCTTGTTAAGTGATGGGGAATCCTTTTTTGTTCAACGTTTCACCACAGATAAAGAAGACTGCACTAAAGGCACTGAGGACAAGTCATCTCCACTAAGTCAGTTATTCAATATTTGTAAGATAAGTAGGTGCTGTTGTTTAGTGGTCAAAGCTCCTGTCTCATAACTAGGATGTCCTGTGTTTAAATTCCAGCAACAATTTAGATTTAGTCCAAACTTTTAAAATTCAATTTCTTCAAGTAAACGTTTTTAAAAACAAGAGTAGTGTTCTGTTGACTTTAGAATGCTTGATCTCCAAATGAAACAAACACTTGGTGTTTTGCAGAATTCGAAAGTAATACCATAAATGAATAGGGCAAAAGAGAATGTCAAAGAAAAGGAAAGAGACGACAAATAAATTAAGAGTTCAATTTAACCAATGCATTTTACTCACAACACATAATTCAATCTTCTATAAGTAGGGTAAGTCACTCATTAAGGAAGTATTCTTAAATAAATTTGATCTTCTCACCTATAGAGTTTGACAACAGAGTTGTATCAACTTAGAAAATAAAATAAAAAAAAACAGATTTCTACTGCACTCCATTCTACTAGCAATTGCAGTAAACTTCGACATGAAAGGTCTCTGGCTTAGTTGCTTTGACTGCCCGTCTAATAAACAGGAGATCCTGAGTTCAAATATCCACAACACCGTGCTCTTTTTCATAGTTAAATAACAGATTATTTTCATTAGATGATCCTTTGATATAATGTTAAAATGAAAAATTTGAGTAACTTACTATTGAACAGTTCATCTAAATACTAAGTAAAATTCAGAGTATTTTTGAGATGACAGAAGCAAGACTGTGAATGTAAAATGAAGGGTATATCAAAGAGGAAGATAAATATAAAATAAAGTGCTAGAGTTGAAGAAGAAAAGTGATACAATCCTCTACAATAATATTTTGTGAGCCACTGAAAAATGTAGTCTACTTTTATGAATACTTTTTAACTAAATCTTAGGTACTCTTCTTAAGTGATGGGGAATTCTTTTATGTTTAACGTAATAACACAGATAAAAAAAGACTCCACAGCAGGTATTGAAAAGCAATAATGGCAACTAAGTCAGTTATTCAATCATTTTAAGAGTAAGAGGTGCTGTGGCTTAGTGGTTAAAGTGCCTGTCTCGTAAACAGGAAATCCTGAGTTCAAATCTCAGCAGCACCTCAGTTTTGCTCCAAACTTATAGAATTGAATTTTTTCAAGTAAATATTAAATACAGTTTCAAAACAAGAGTAGTGTCCTGTTCACTTTAGAAAGCTTCATCTCATAATGAAAAAAGCACTTGGTATTTTGCAGAATTTCAAAGCAATGCAATGAATGAATAAGGGAAATGAAAATTATAACAAAGAGGAAAGAAAGAAAATTCAATTTAGAGTTGAATTTTTGTAATGCATTTCACTCACAAGACATAATTCAATATTATAAAAGAATGGTAAACCACCTCTTAAGGAAGAATTTTTAGATAAATAAATTTAGTGTTCTCACCTATAGTGTTTAAGAAGAGAGTTGTGGGAACTTAGAAAATAAAATGAAAAATAAAATGATTTCTATGTCACTCCATTCAGCTAACTATTCCAGTGACGTTTGTCAAGCAGGTGCTGTGGCTTAGCTGGTTAAAGCGCCTGTCTAGTAAACAGGAGATCCTGAGTTCAAATCTCAGCAGCACCTTGCTATTTTTATTCTTAAATTACAGATCAGTTTCCTTAGATACTCTCTGATACAATTAAAAAATGAAAAATCTGAGTCATCTTACTAATAGACAGTTCATCTTATTATTAAATAAAATTCAGAGAATTTTCATGGTAACAGAAGCAAAACTTTGAATGTAAAATGAAGAGTAAATCAAATAGCAAGGTATATATGAACTAAAACCTTAGAGTTGAAGACAACTGATGTATTCCTCTACAATTATTATTTGTAAACCACTCAAAAATGTAATCTACTTTTATAAGTACTTGTTAACTAAAATGTAGGTATTCTTGTTAAGTGATGGGGAATCCTTTTTTGTTCAACGTTTCACCACAGATAAAGAAGACTGCACTAAAGGCACTGAGGACAAGTCATCTCCACTAAGTCAGGTATTCAATATTTGTAAGATAAGTAGGTGCTGTTGTTTAGTGGTCAAAGATCCTGTCTCATAACTAAGATGTCCTGTGTTTAAATTCCAGCAACAATTTAGATTTAGTCCAAACTTTTAAAATTCAATTTCTTCATGTAAACGTTCAAAAAAGTTTAAAAACAAGAGTAGTGTTGTGTTGACTTTAGAATGCTTGATCTCCAAATGAAACAAACACTTGGTGTTTTGCAGAATTCGAAAGTAATACCATAAATGAATAGGGGAAAAGAGAATGTCAAAGAAAAGGAAAGAGACGACAAATAAATTAAGAGTTCAATTTAACCAATGCATTTTACTCACAACACATAATTCAATCTTCTATAAGTAGGGTAAGTCACTCATTAAGGAAGTATTCTTAAATAAATTTGATCTTCTCACCTATAGAGTTTGACAACAGAGTTGTATCAACTTAGTAATGAAAATAAAAAAAAAACAGATTTCTACTGCACTCCATTCTACTAGCAATTGCAGTAAACTTTGTCATGAAAGTTCTCTGGCTTAGTTGCTTTGACTGCCCGTCTACTAAACAGGAGATCCTGAATTCAAATCTCCACAACACCGTGCTCTTTTTCATAGTTAAATAACAGATTATTTTCATTAGATGATCCTTTGATATAATGTTAAAATGAAAAATTTGAGTAACTTACTATTGAACAGTTCATCTTAATACTAAATAAAATTCCGAGTATTTTCGAGATGACAGAAGCAAGACTGTGAATGTAAAATGAAGGGTATATAAAAGAGGAAGATAAATATAAAATAAAGTGCTAGAGTTGAAGAAGAAAAGTGATACAATCCTCTACAATAATAATTTGTGAGCCACTGAAAAATGTAGTCTACTTTTATGAATACTTTTTAACTAAATCTTAGGTACTCTTCTTAAGTGATGGGGAATTCTTTTATGTTTAACGTAATAACACAGATAAAAAAAGACTCCACAGAAGGTATTGAAAAGCAATAATGGCAACTAAGTCAGTTATTCATTCATTTTAAGAGTAAGAGGTGCTGTGGCTTAGTGGTTAATGCACCTGTCTTGTAAACAGAAAATCCTGAGTTCAAATCTCAGCACCATCTCAGTTTTGCTCCAAACTTATAGAATTGAATTTTTTCAAGTAAATATTAAATACAGTTTCAAAACAAGAGTAGTGTCCTGTTCACTTTAGAATGCTTCATCTCATAATGAAAAAAGCACTTGGTATTTTGCAGAATTTCAAAGCAATGCAATGAATGAATAAGGGAAATGAGAATTATAACAAAGAGGAAAGAGAAGAAAATTCAATTTAGAGTTGAATTTTTGTAATGCATTTCACTCACAAGACATAATTCAATATTCTAAAAGAACGGTAAGCCACCTCTTAAGGAAGAATTTTTAAATAAATTTAGTGTTCTCACCTATAGTGTTTAAGAAGAGAGTTGTGGGAACTTAGAAAAGAAAATGAAAAAAAAATGATTTCTATTTCACTCCATTCAGCTAACTATTCCAGTGACGTTTGTCAAACAAGTCCTGTGGCTTAGCTGGTTAAAGCACCTGTCTAGTAAACAGGATATCCTGAGTTCAAATCTCAGCAGCACTTTAATATTTTTATTCTTAAATTACTGATCAGTTTCCTTAGATACTCTCTGATACAATTAAAAAATGAAAAATCTGAGTCATCTTACTAATAGACAGTTCATCTTAATATTAAATAAAATTCAGAGAATTTTCATGGTAACAGAAGCAAAACTTTGAATGTAAAATGAAGAGTAAATCAAATAGCAAGGTATATATGAACTAAAACCTTAGAGTTGAAGACTACTGATGTATTCCTCTACAATTATTATTTGTAAACCACTCAAAAATGTAATCTACTTTTATAAGTACTTGTTAACTAAAATGTAGGTATTCTTGTTAAGTGATGGGGAATCCTTTTTTGTTCAACGTTTCACCACAGATAAAGAAGACTGCACTAAAGGCACTGAGGACAAGTCATCTCCACTAAGTCAGTTATTCAATATTTGTAAGATAAGTAGGTGCTGTTGTTTAGTGGTCAAAGCTCCTGTCTCATAACTAGGATGTCCTGTGTTTAAATTCCAGCAACAATTTAGATTTAGTCCAAACTTTTAACATTCAATTTCTTCAAGTAAACGTTCAATAAAGCTTAAAAACAAGAGTAGTGTTCTGTTGACTTTAGAATGCTTGATCTCCAAATGAAACAAACACTTGGTGTTTTGCAGAATTCGAAAGTAATACCATAAATGAATAGGGGAAAAGAGAATGTCAAAGAAAAGGAAAGAGACGACAAATAAATTAAGATTTCAATTTAACCAATGCATTTTACTCACAACACATAATTCAATCTTCTATAAGTAGGGTAAGTCACTCATTAAGGAAGTATTCTTAAATAAATTTGATTTTCTCACCTATAGAGTTTGACAACAGAGTTGTATCAACTTAGAAAATAAAATAAAAAAAGAACAGATTTCTACTGCACTCCATTCTACTAGCAATTGCAGTAAACTTTGTCATGCAAGTTCTCTGGCTTAGTTGCTTTGACTGCCCGTCTAATAAACAGGAGATCCTGAGTTCAAATCTCCACAACGCCGTGCTCTTTTTCATAGTTAAATAACAGATTATTTTCATTAGATGATCATTTGATATAATGTTAAAATGAAGAATTTGAGTAACTTACTATTGAACAGTTCATCTTAATACTACATAAAATTCCGAGTATTTTCGAGATGACAGAAGCAAGACTGTGAATGTAAAATGAAGGGTATATCAAAGAGGAAGATAAATATAAAATAAAGTGCTAGAGTTGAAGAAGAAAAGTGATACAATCCTCTACAATAATAATTTGTGAGCCACTGAAAAATGTAGTCTACTTTTATGAATACTTTTTAACTAAATCTTAGGTACTCTTCTTAAGTGATGGGGAATTCTTTTATGTTTAACGTAATAACACAGATAAAAAAAGACTCCACAGAAGGTATTGAAAAGCAATAATGGCATCTAAGTCAGTTATTCAATCATTTTAAGAGTAAGAGGTGCTGTGCCTTAGTGGTTAAAGCGCCTGTTTCGTAACAGGAACTCTTGAGTTCAAATCTCAGCAGCACCTCAGTTTTGCTCCAAACTTCTAGAATTTAATTTTTTCAAGTAAATATTAAATACAGTTTCAAAACAAGAGTAGTGTCCTGTTCACTTTAGAATGCTTCATCTCATAATGAAAAAAGCACTTGGTATTTTGCAGAATTTCAAAGCAATGCAATGAATGAATAAGGGAAATGAGAATTATAACAAAGAGGAAAGAGAAGAAAATTCAATTTAGAGTTGAATTTTTGTAATGCATTTCACTCACAAGACATAATTCAATATTCTAAAAGAACGGTAAGCCACCTCTTAAGGAAGAATTTTTAAATAAATTTAGTGTTCTCACCTATAGTGTTTAAGAAGAGAGTTGTGGGAACTTAGAAAAGAAAATGAAAAAAAAAAATGATTTCTATTTCACTCCATTCAGCTAACTATTCCAGTGAAGTTTGTCAAGCAGGTTCTGTGGCTTAGCTGGTTAAGGCGCCTGTCTAGTAAACAGGAGATCCTGAGTTCAAATCTCAGCGGCACCTTGATATTTTTATTCTTAAATTACAGATCAGTTTCCTTAGATACTCTCTGATACAATTAAAAAATGAAAAATCTGAGTCATCTTCCTAATAGACAGTTCATCATAATATTAAATAAAATTCAGAGAATTTTCATGGTAACAGAAGCAAAACTTTGAATGTAAAATGAAGAGTAAATCAAATAGCAAGGTATATATGAACTAAAACCTTAGAGTTGAAGATAACTGATGTATTCCTCTACAATTATTATTTGTAAACCACTCAAAAATGTAATCTACTTTTATAAGTACTTGTTAACTAAAATGTAGGTATTCTTGTTAAGTGATGGGGAATCCTTTTTTGTTCAACATTTCACCACAGATAAAGAAGACTGCACTAAAGGCACTGAGGACAAGTCATCTCCACTAAGTCAGTTATTCAATATTTGTAAGATAAGTAGGTGCTGTTGTTTAGTGGTCAAAGCTCCTGTCTCATAACTAGGATGTCCTTTGTTTAAATTCCAGCAACAATTTAGATTTAGTCCAAACTTTTAAAATTCTATTTCTTCAAGTAAACGTTCAATAAAGCTTAAAAACAAGAATATTGTTCTGTTGACTTTAGAATGCTTGATCTCTAAATGAAACAAAAACTTGGTGTTTTGCAGAATTCGAAAGTTATACTGTTGGACTTTTGGCCATACGCATGGTCATCCCTAGTCTTTTTGCCTCCTTCCTCCTGGTTTTTCTGACCTTTCGCTGTTGGCTCTAGGACTCTGAGCACTTTATCACTGCTGACCAGTGTTAAAGTGCAGGTGCTCTCCCATCTAAAGTTGGTATGATTGGCTTATACCTGATTGGCATATTTAATTTACCTATAAGTCCCTCGTACAGTGGTATCTCTATACCCAGGGCCTGTAAATTAAATACTACTAGTGGGCCTGCAGCGCTGCTTGCGCCACCCACTGAAGTAGACTTTCAAACCTGTCTCAGGCCTGCTAGCGCAGGGCCTGTGTGCGCAGTTTTCTGCCACAGGGACCTGGCATCTAAATTTACTTGCCAGGCCCAGAACTCCCCTTTTACTACATGTAAGTCACCCCTAAAGTACGCCCTGTGGGCAGGGTGCCATGTATGTAGAAAGGCAGGACATGTGCCATATTGCATGGCCTGTCCTGGTAGGGACAAACAGCCTAACTTGGTGTCTCACTGCTGTGAGTGCTGCCTTCTCATAGGATTGCATTAGAAATGCCCTGCCTTATGTGTAGGGGTATTGTCTGATTTATGAGGGCTAGCGTAGGCGTGTTTGGTATGGTTGTGATGGTGATAATAAATACTGCTTACTGGTGTGGGTGTATTTTTTATTACTATCACAGAAATGCCACTTCTAGAAAGTGCGCATTTATCTGTGCTTATGATTCTGGTGTTTTGCAGCTTGACTCCAATCCACGTCTGGGCAGAGTGACAGTTGGGGCTTTGTGCATACTTTTCAGACAGCCTGTACACAGGGAGGGTGGAGGTGTCACTGAGGTGCATCTACATACTGAATAGTCTTCCTGGGCTGAGAGAAGGGAGAGGCGGGGCACACCTACATTTGTAAAGGCTGTGCCCTGGCCTCACACAATAGGGTCGTTAACCCCCCACTGATGTTTGGAGCCTGTGCTGAAAGGAGAGAGGGGGCACTCCCAGAACCAGTTGTAACTGGCTGGAACCTCCTCTCCCTACCACTGTAAAACACTGTAAGAACTGACTATAAGTACAGGGGAATTTTCCCCACAATTTGAACATTCTTGGAACTTGGAACTGGACACAGAACGCTGATGAATGGACTCACCAGGAAACCGCCATGGACTGCTGCTGCTGTGCTGACCTGTGACCTGCCTGGTCACTAGGAGGAACTGCCACCATCTGCACCCCTTGTGCTGGCCTGTAGCTGGGCCCACCAGCCCTGTGCTCCTTCTTGCTTAGTTGTTCCCAGGGGCAGGGTGCTGTGGCCCCTGACCCCTGCAACGATCTTTTACATCCTTGCCCAGGATGTTTTAAGGGAAAAAGGCTTCTTTTAAATGGGTGAAGCTGCTGAGGTGCTAGCGCGCTTTGAAGGCGCTTTTCTTGGACTACAGGAAATCACCGCCGCAGCCCGGGCTTTTAATGGTGCCCTCGCGCTGTCTGGAGCGCGTTTCGGCTACAAAGAAAATCACCGCCGCAGCCCGGGTAGGGCTGTCTGTTTAAAGCGCGAGGATCGCGCTGACTTTAGTGCCCCCGGGGCACTGCACGGAGTAAAGGAAGGAGCTATCACGCTCCTATCGTGCTCCCGGGGGACGCGCGCTTTGTGGAGCGCCCCCGGGGCACCAGCAGGCCCCACCTGGGGCCGCAACGTCATCCGAGGGAGAGGAGGACGCCTCTCCCTCCCTCACAGGAGTCCCGGAGGCAGAGGGAGAGGAGGACGCCTCTCCTCCCTTGCAGGAGTCCCGGAGGACTCTCCTGCCATTTCGGGCCGGGCGGCAGCCTCACTGGAGGCTCGCCCTGGCCACCGGCTCTTTTGTTGGCCCCCGCGTGGGCCAGTAGCATTATAACTGGGAGTCTCCCCGGTGCGAGGGCCAGTATAGGCCCCGGGAGACCCCAGGAGTTAGCGGGTCCCCGGTGGGGCCCGCGTTTCACCCAGGAGGGGGTGCGAGGCGCCCCCCTCCACCTTCAAGGATTTCCCTGACTTGGGCCCCCCCCTGGAGAGGGCCGGTGGAGGCCCAGGGGGCCCCCCAATGATCCCGGGTCCCAGAAGGGGCCCGGCCAGGAATCAGAGAGGGTGCGTGCTGCCCCTCTCTATCTGCCAAGTCTAGGGAGGCCCCCGTTTTGCGCAGAAGAGCGCCGGGGGCCCCATTATTCGTTTTGGGCACTGGAGGTGCCTTTTCATCATTTTTCAGGTACTTTAAAACGGACTAATGTAACGTTGATTTAAAGTTCTTTTTACAGACTTTGTAATTATGTTATATTGCCTGCCTGTCCTATGATGTGTTTACATATGTGTGCACATGTTCCTTTTATGGGCATGACTTGCTAATATGTTTGCTTAACTTGCCATAGGTTTTCTAATGTTCCTACTATGGGCGTTTTATGATATGCTTATGACAAGTGTTCCAATGTGATAACGTGTTTCCTGACTACTGCTTATGTTGCAGAATACTGAGTAACCTGTGTGTTATGTGTGACTACTGCTAGTTTGCAGAGTAATTAATGTGTAACGTGTTCTGACAACTGCTAAGGTAGCAGGATAGTACTGTTATGTGATGTTGGTCTAATAATTACGTTGTGTACAATACAGTGTATTTTCATATAATCTGGTGTTGTGTTTCCTTTGTGGTGGGGATATTGCGTCACATGTATGTGTGTGTTGTGCAAACGCTTTACGCATTGCCTCCGGGTTAAGCCTGACTGCTCGTGCCAAGCTACCAAGGGGGTGAGCAGGGGTTATCTTGGACGTGTAACTCCCTTGCCCTGACTAGAGTGGGTAAGTTCTGCCTGGCTGAGGTGCATACCCTAGCCAACCAGAAACCCCATTTCTAACATATACAATAAATTAATAGGGGAAAAGAGAATGTCAAAGAAAAGGAAAGAGACGACAAATAAATTAAGAGTTCAATTTAACCAATGCATTTTACTCACAACACATAATTCAATCTTCTATAAGTAGGGTAAGTCACTCATTAAGGAAGTATTCTTAAATAAATGTGATTTTCTCAGCTATAGAGTTTGACAACAGAGTTGTATCAACTTAGTAATGAAAATAAAAAAAAACAGATTTCTACTGCACTCCATTCTACTAGCAATTGCAGTAAACTTTGTCATGAAAGTTCTCTGGGTTAGTTGCTTTGACTACTCGTCTACTAAACAGGAGATCCTGAATTCAAATCTCCACAACACCGTGCTCTTTTTCATAGTTAAATAACAGATTATTTTCATTAGATGATCCTTTGATATAATGTTAAAATCAAGAATTTGAGTAACTTACTATTGAACAGTTCATCTTAATACTAAATAAAATTCTGAGTATTTTCGAGATGACAGAAGCAAGACTGTGAATGTAAAATGAAGGGTATATCAAAGAGGAAGATAAATATAAAATAAAGTGCTAGAGTTGAAGAAGAAAAGTGATACAATCCTCTACAATAATAATTTGTGAGCCACTGAAAAATGTAGTCTACTTTTATGAATACTTTTTAACTAAATCTTAGGTACTCTTCTTAAGTGATGGGGAATTCTTTTATGTTTAACGTAATAACACAGATAAAAAAAGACTCCACAGAAGGTATTGAAAAGCAATAATGGCAACTAAGTCAGTTATTCAATCATTTTAAGAGTAAGAGGTGCTGTGACTTAGTAGTTAAAGCGCCTCTCTCATAAACGGGAAATCCTGAGTTCAGATCTCAGCAGCCCCTCAGTTTTGCTCCAAACTTATAGAATTGAATTTTTTCAAGTAAATATTAAATACAGTTTCAAAACAAGAGTAGTGTCCTGTTCACTTTAGAATGCTTCATCTCATAATGAAAAAAGCAATTGGTATTTTGCAGAATTTCAAAGCAATGCAATGAATGAATAAGGGAAATGAGAATTATAACAAAGAGGAAAGAGAAGAAAATTCAATTTAGAGTTGAATTTTTGTAATGCATTTCACTCACAAGACATAATTCAATATTCTAAAAGAACGGTAAGCCACCTCTTAAGATAGAATTTTTAAATAAATTTAGTGTTCTCACCTATAGTGTTTAAGAAGAGAGTTGTGGGAACTTAGAAAAGAAAATGAAAAAAAAATGATTTCTATTTCACTCCATTCAGCTAACTATTCCAGTGACGTTTGTCAAGCAGGTTCTGTGGCTTAGCTGGTTAAAGCGCCTGTCTAGTAAACAGGAGATCCAGAGTTCAAATCTCAGCAGCACCTTGATATTTTTATTCTTAAATTACAGATCAGTTTCCTTAGATTCTCTCTGATACAATTAAAAAATGAAAAATCTGAGTCATCTTACTAATAGACAGTTCATCTTAATATTAAATAAAATTCAGTGAATTTTCATGGTAACAGAAGCAAAACTTTGAATGTAAAATGAAGAGTAAATCAAATAGCAAGGTATATATGAACTAAAACCTTAGAGTTGAAGAAAACTGATGTATTCCTCTACAATTATTATTTGTAAACCACTCAAAAATGTAATCTACTTTTATAAGTACTTGTTAACTAAAATGTAGGTATTCTTGTTAAGTGATGGGGAATCCTTTTTTGTTCAACATTTCACCACAGATAAAGAAGACTGCACTAAAGGCACTGAGGACAAGTCATCTCCACTAAGTCAGTTATTCAATATTTGTAAGATAAGTAGGTGCTGTTGTTTAGTGGTCAAAGCTCCTGTCTCATAACTAGGATGTCCTGTGTTTAAATTCCAGCAACAATTTAGATTTAGTCCAAACTTTTAAAATTCAATTTCTTCAAGTAAACGTTCAAAAAAGTTTAAAAACAAGAGTAGTGTTCTGTTGACTTTAGAATGCTTGATCTCCAAATGAAACAAACACTTGGTGTTTTGCAGAATTCGAAAGTAATACCATAAATGAATAGGGGAAAAGAGAATGTCAAAGAAAAGGCAAGAGACGACAAATAAATTAAGAGTTCAATTTAACCAATGCATTTTACTCACAACACATAATTCAATCTTCTATAAGTAGGGTAGGTCACTCATTAAGGAAGTATTCTTAAATAAATTTGATTTTCTCACCTATAGAGTTTGACAACAGAGTTGTATCAACTTAGAAAATAAAATAAAAAAAAACAGATTTCTACTGCACTCCATTCTACTAGCAATTGCAGTAAACTTTGTCATGAAAGTTCTCTGGCTTTGTTGCTTTGACTGCCCGTCTAATGAACAGGAGATCCTGAGTTCAAATATCCACCACACCGTGCTCTTTTTCATAGTTAAATAACAGATTATTTTCATTAGATGATCCTTTGATATAATGTTAAAATGAAAAATTTGAGTAACTTACTATTGAACAGTTCATCTTAATACTAAATAAAATTCTGAGTATTTTCGAGATGACAGAAGCAAGACTGTGAATGTAAAATGAAGGGTATATCAAAGAGGAAGATAAATATAAAATAAAGTGCTAGAGTTGAAGAAGAAAAGTGATACACTCCTCTACAATAATAATTTGTGAGCCACTGAAAAATGGAGTCTACTTTTATGAATACTTTTTAACTAAATCTTAGGTACTCTTCTTAAGTGATGGGGATTTTTTTTATGTTTAACGTAATAACACAGATAAAAAAAGACTCCACAGAAGGTATTGAAAAGCAATAATGGCAACTAAGTCAATTATTCAATCATTTTGAGAGTAAGAGGTGCTGTGGCTTAGTGGTTAAAGCGCCTGTCTCGTAAACTGGAAATCCTGAGTTCAAATCTCAGCAGCACCTCAGTTTTGCTCCAAACTTATAGAATTGAATTTTTTCAAGTAAATATTAAATACAGTTTCAAAACAAGAGTAGTGTCCTGTTCACTTTAGAATGCTTCATCTCATAATGAAAAATGCACTTGGTATTTTGCAGAATTTCAAAGCAATGCAATAAATGAATAAGGGAAATGAGAATTATAACAAAGAAGAAAGAAAGAAAATTCAATTTAGAGTTGAATTTTTGTAATGCATTTCACTCACAAGACATAATTCAATATTCTAAAAGAACGGTAAATCACCTCTTAAGGAAGAATTTTTAGATAAATAAATTTAGTGTTCTCACCTATAGTGTTTAAGAAGAGAGTTGTGGGAACTTAGAAAAGAAAATGAAAAATAAAATGATTTCTATGTCACTCCATTCAGCTAACTATTCCAGTGATGTTTGTCAAGCAGGTGCTGTGGCTTAGCTGGTTAAAGCGCCTGTCTAGTAAACAGGAGATCCTGAGTTCAAATCTCAGCAGCACCTTGATATTTTTATTCTTAAATTACAGATCAGTTTCGTTAGATACTCTCTGATACAATTAAAAAATGAAAAATCTGAGTCATCTTACTAATAGACAGTTCATCTTAATATTAAATAAAATTCAGAGAATTTTCATGGTAACAGAAGCAAAACTTTGAATGTAAAATGAAGAGTATATCAAATAGCAAGGTATATATGAACTAAAACCTTAGAGTTGAAGACAACTGATGTATTCCTCTACAATTATTATTTGTAAACCACTCAAAAATGTAATCTACTTTTATAAGTACTTGTTAACTAAAATGTAGGTATTCTTGTTAAGTGATGGGGAATCCTTTTTTGTTCAACGTTTCACCACAGATAAAGAAGACTGCACTAAAGGCACTGAGGACAAGTCATCTCCACTAAGTCAGTTATTCAATATTTGTAAGATAAGTAGGTGCTGTTGTTTAGTGGTCAAAGCTCCTGTCTCATAACTAGGATGTCCTGTGTTTAAATTCCAGCAACAATTTAGATTTAGTCCAAACTTTTAAAATTCAATTTCTTCAAGTAAACGTTCAAAAAAGTTTAAAAACAAGAGTAGTGTTCTGTTGACTTTAGAATGCTTGATCTCCAAATGAAACAAACACTTGGTGTTTTGCAGAATTCGAAAGTAATACCATAAATGAATAGGGGAAAAGAGAATGTCAAAGAAAAGGAAAGAGACGACAAATAAATTAAGAGTTCAATTTAACCAATGCATTTTACTCACAACACATAATTCAATCTTCTATAAGTAAGGTAAGTCACTCATTAAGGAAGTATTCTTAAATAAATTTGATCTTCTCACCTATAGAGTTTGATAACAGAGTTGTATCAACTTAGTAATGAAAATAAAAAAAAAACAGATTTCTACTGCACTCCATTCTACTAGCAATTGCAGTAAATTTTGTCATGAAAGTTCTCTGGCTTAGTTGCTTTGACTGCCCGTCTACTAAACAGGAGATCCTGAATTCAAATCTCCACAACACAGTGCTCTTTTTCATAGTTAAATAACAGATTATTTTCATTAGATGATCCTTTGATATAATGTTAAAATGAAAAATTTGAGTAACTTACTATTGAACAGTTCATCTTAATACTAAATAAAATTCTGAGTATTTTCGAGATGACAGAAGCAAGACTGTGAATGTAAAATGAAGGGTATATCAAAGAGGAAGATAAATATAAAATAAAGTGCTAGAGTTGAAGAAGAAAAGTGATACAATCCTCTACAATAATAATTTGTGAGCCACTGAAAAATGTAGTCTACTTTTATGAATACTTTTTAACTAAATTTTTGGTACTCTTCTTAAGTGATGGGGAATTCTTTTATGTTTAACGTAATAACACAGATAAAAAAAGACTCCACAGAAGGTATTGAAAAGCAATAATGGCAACTAAGTCAGTTATTCATTCATTTTAAGAGTAAGAGGTGCTGTGGCTTAGTGGTTAATGCACCTGTCTCGTAAACAGAAAATCCTGAGTTCAAATCTCAGCTGCATCTCAGTTTTGCTCCAAACTTATAGAATTGAATTTTTTCAAGTAAATATTAAATACAGTTTCAAAACAAGAGTAGTGTCCTGTTCACTTTAGAATGCTTCATCTCATAATGAAAAAAGCACTTGGTATTTTGCAGAATTTCAAAGCAATGCAATGAATGAATAAGGGAAATGAAAATTATAACAAAGAGGAAAGAAAGAAAATTCAATTTAGAGTTGAATTTTTGTAATGCATTTCACTCACAAGACATAATTCAATATTATAAAAGAATGGTAAACCACCTCTTAAGGAAGAATTTTTAGATAAATAAATTTAGTGTTCTCACCTATAGTGTTTAAGAAGAGAGTTGTGGGAACTTAGAAAATAAAATGAAAAATAAAATGATTTCTATGTCACTCCATTCAGCTAAGTATTCCAGTGACGTTTGTCAAGCAGGTGCTGTGGCTTAGCTGGTTAAAGCGCCTGTCTAGTAAACAGGAGATCCTGAGTTCAAATCTCAGCAGCACCTTGATATTTTTATTCTTAAATTACAGATCAGTTTCCTTAGATACTCTCTGATAGAATTAAAAAATGAAAAATCTGAGTCATCTTACTAATAGACAGTTCATCTTATTATTAAATAAAATTCAGAGAATTTTCATGGTAACAGAAGCAAAACTTTGAATGTAAAATGAAGAGTAAATCAAATAGCAAGGTATATATGAACTAAAACCTTAGAGTTGAAGAAAACTGATGTATTCCTCTACAATTATTATTTGTAAACCACTCAAAAATGTAATCTACTTTTATAAGTACTTGTTAACTAAAATGTAGGTATTCTTGTTAAGTGATGGGGAATCCTTTTTTGTTCAACATTTCACCACAGATAAAGAAGACTGCACTAAAAGCACTGAGGACAAGTCATCTCCACTAAGTCAGTTATTCAATATTTGTAAGATAAGTAGGTGCTGTTGTTTAGTGGTCAAAGCTCCTGTCTCATAACTAGGATGTCCTGTGTTTAAATTCCAGCAACAATTTAGATTTAGTCCAAACTTTTAAAATTCAATTTCTTCAAGTAAACGTTCAAAAAAGTTTAAAAACAAGAGTAGTGTTCTGTTGACTTTAGAATGCTTGATCTCCAAATGAAACAAACACTTGGTGTTTTGCAGAATTCGAAAGTAATACCATAAATGAATAGGGGAAAAGAGAATGTCAAAGAAAAGGCAAGAGACGACAAATAAATTAAGAGTTCAATTTAACCAATGCATTTTACTCACAACACATAATTCAATCTTCTATAAGTAGGGTAGGTCACTCATTAAGGAAGTATTCTTAAATAAATTTGATTTTCTCACCTATAGAGTTTGACAACAGAGTTGTATCAACTTAGAAAATAAAATAAAAAAAAACAGATTTCTACTGCACTCCATTCTACTAGCAATTGCAGTAAACTTTGTCATGAAAGTTCTCTGGCTTTGTTGCTTTGACTGCCCGTCTAATGAACAGGAGATCCTGAGTTCAAATATCCACCACACCGTGCTCTTTTTCATAGTTAAATAACAGATTATTTTCATTAGATGATCCTTTGATATAATGTTAAAATGAAAAATTTGAGTAACTTACTATTGAACAGTTCATCTTAATACTAAATAAAATTCTGAGTATTTTCGAGATGACAGAAGCAAGACTGTGAATGTAAAATGAAGGGTATATCAAAGAGGAAGATAAATATAAAATAAAGTGCTAGAGTTGAAGAAGAAAAGTGATACACTCCTCTACAATAATAATTTGTGAGCCACTGAAAAATGGAGTCTACTTTTATGAATACTTTTTAACTAAATCTTAGGTACTCTTCTTAAGTGATGGGGATTTTTTTTATGTTTAACGTAATAACACAGATAAAAAAAGACTCCACAGAAGGTATTGAAAAGCAATAATGGCAACTAAGTCAATTATTCAATCATTTTGAGAGTAAGAGGTGCTGTGGCTTAGTGGTTAAAGCGCCTGTCTCGTAAACAGGAAATCCTGAGTTCAAATCTCAGCAGCACCTCAGTTTTGCTCCAAACTTATAGAATTGAATTTTTTCAAGTAAATATTAAATACAGTTTCAAAACAAGAGTAGTGTCCTGTTCACTTTAGAATGCTTCATCTCATAATGAAAAATGCACTTGGTATTTTGCAGAATTTCAAAGCAATGCAATAAATGAATAAGGGAAATGAGAATTATAACAAAGAAGAAAGAAAGAAAATTCAATTTAGAGTTGAATTTTTGTAATGCATTTCACTCACAAGACATAATTCAATATTCTAAAAGAACGGTAAATCACCTCTTAAGGAAGAATTTTTAGATAAATAAATTTAGTGTTCTCACCTATAGTGTTTAAGAAGAGAGTTGTGGGAACTTAGAAAAGAAAATGAAAAATAAAATGATTTCTATGTCACTCCATTCAGCTAACTATTCCAGTGATGTTTGTCAAGCAGGTGCTGTGGCTTAGCTGGTTAAAGCGCCTGTCTAGTAAACAGGAGATCCTGAGTTCAAATCTCAGCAGCACCTTGATATTTTTATTCTAAAATTACAGATCAGTTTCGTTAGATACTCTCTGATACAATTAAAAAATGAAAAATCTGAGTCATCTTACTAATAGACAGTTCATCTTAATATTAAATAAAATTCAGAGAATTTTCATGGTAACAGAAGCAAAACTTTGAATGTAAAATGAAGAGTATATCAAATAGCAAGGTATTTATGAACTAAAACCTTAGAGTTGAAGACAACTGATGTATTCCTCTACAATTATTATTTGTAAACCACTCAAAAATGTAATCTACTTTTATAAGTACTTGTTAACTAAAATGTAGGTATTCTTGTTAAGTGATGGGGAATCCTTTTTTGTTCAACGTTTCACCACAGATAAAGAAGACTGCACTAAAGGCCCTGAGGACAAGTCATCTCCACTAAGTCAGTTATTCAATATTTGTAAGATAAGTAGGTGCTGTTGTTTAGTGGTCAAAGCTCCTGTCTCATAACTAGGATGTCCTGTGTTTAAATTCCAGCAACAATTTAGATTTAGTCCAAACTTTTAAAATTCAATTTCTTCAAGTAAACGTTCAAAAAAGTTTAAAAACAACAGTAGTGTTCTGTTGACTTTAGAATGCTTGATCTCCAAATGAAACAAACACTTGGTGTTTTGCAGAATTCGAAAGTAATACCATAAATGAATAGGGGAAAAGAGAATGTCAAAGAAAAGGAAAGAGACGACAAATAAATTAAGAGTTCAATTTAACCAATGCATTTTACTCACAACACATAATTCAATCTTCTATAAGTAAGGTAAGTCACTCATTAAGGAAGTATTCTTAAATAAATTTGATCTTCTCACCTATAGAGTTTGACAACAGAGTTGTATCAACTTAGTAATGAAAATAAAAAAAAAACAGATTTCTACTGCACTCCATTCTACTAGCAATTGCAGTAAACTTTGTCATGAAAGTTCTCTGGCTTAGTTGCTTTGACTGCCCGTCTACTAAACAGGAGATCCTGAATTCAAATCTCCACAACACCGTGCTCTTTTTCATAGTTAAATAACAGATTATTTTCATTAGATGATCCTTTGATATAATGTTAAAATGAAAAATTTGAGTAACTTACTATTGAACAGTTCATCTTAATACTAAATAAAATTCCGAGTATTTTCGAGATGACAGAAGCAAGACTGTGAATGTAAAATGAAGGGTATATCAAAGAGGAAGATAAATATAAAATAAAGTGCTAGAGTTGAAGAAGAAAAGTGATACAATCCTCTACAATAATAATTTGTGAGCCACTGAAAAATGTAGTCTACTTTTATGAATACTTTTTAACTAAATCTTAGGTACTCTTCTTAAGTGATGGGGAATTCTTTTATGTTTAACGTAATAACACAGATAAAAAAAGACTCCACAGAAGGTATTGAAAAGCAATAATGGCAACTAAGTCAGTTATTCATTCATTTTAAGAGTAAGAGGTGCTGTGGCTTAGTGGTTAATGCACCTGTCTCGTAAACAGAAAATCCTGAGTTCAAATCTCAGCTGCATCTCAGTTTTGCTCCAAACTTATAGAATTGAATTTTTTCAAGTAAATATTAAATACAGTTTCAAAACAAGAGTAGTGTCCTGTTCACTTTAGAATGCTTCATCTCATAATGAAAAAAGCACTTGGTATTTTGCAGAATTTCAAAGCAATGCAATGAATGAATAAGGGAAATGAAAATTATAACAAAGAGGAAAGAAAGAAAATTCAATTTAGAGTTGAATTTTTGGAATGCATTTCACTCACAAGACATAATTCAATATTATAAAAGAATGGTAAACCACCTCTTAAGGAAGAATTTTTAGATAAATAAATTTAGTGTTCTCACCTATAGTGTTTAAGAAGAGAGTTGTGGGAACTTAGAAAATAAAATGAAAAATAAAATGATTTCTATGTCACTCCATTCAGCTAACTATTCCAGTGACGTTTGTCAAGCAGGTGCTGTGGCTTAGCTGGTTAAAGCGCCTGTCTAGTAAACAGGAGATCCTGAGTTCAAATCTCAGCAGCACCTTGATATTTTTATTCTTAAATTACAGATCAGTTTCCTTAGATACTCTCTGATAGAATTAAAAAATGAAAAATCTGAGTCATCTTACTAATAGACAGTTCATCTTATTATTAAATAAAATTCAGAGAATTTTCATGGTAACAGAAGCAAAACTTTGAATGTAAAATGAAGAGTAAATCAAATAGCAAGGTATATATGAACTAAAACCTTAGAGTTGAAGACAACTGATGTATTCCTCTACAATTATTATTTGTAAACCACTCAAAAATGTAATCTACTTTTATAAGTACTTGTTAACTAAAATGTAGGTATTCTTGTTAAGTGATGGGGAATCCTTTTTTGTTCAACGTTTCACCACAGATAAAGAAGACTGCACTAAAGGCACTGAGGACAAGTCATCTCCACTAAGTCAGGTATTCAATATTTGTAAGATAAGTAGGTGCTGTTGTTTAGTGGTCAAAGATCCTGTCTCATAACTAGGATGTCCTGTGTTTAAATTCCAGCAACAATTTAGATTTAGTCCAAACTTTTAAAATTCAATTTCTTCATGTAAACGTTCAAAAAAGTTTAAAAACAAGAGTAGTGTTGTGTTGACTTTAGAATGCTTGATCTCCAAATGAAACAAACACTTGGTGTTTTGCAGAATTCGAAAGTAATACCATAAATGAATAGGGGAAAAGAGAATGTCAAAGAAAAGGAAAGAGACGACAAATAAATTAAGAGTTCAATTTAACCAATGCATTTTACTCACAACACATAATTCAATCTTCTATAAGTAGGGTAAGTCACTCATTAAGGAAGTATTCTTAAATAAATTTGATCTTCTCACCTATAGAGTTTGACAACAGAGTTGTATCAACTTAGTAATGAAAATAAAAAAAAAACAGATTTCTACTGCACTCCATTCTACTAGCAATTGCAGTAAACTTTGTCATGAATGTTCTCTGGCTTAGTTGCTTTGACTGCCCGTCTACTAAACAGGAGATCCTGAATTCAAATCTCCACAACACCGTGCTCTTTTTCATAGTTAAATAACAGATTATTTTCATTAGATGATCCTTTGATATAATGTTAAAATGAAAAATTTGAGTAACTTACTATTGAACAGTTCATCTTAATACTAAATAAAATTCCGAGTATTTTCGAGATGACAGAAGCAAGACTGTGAATGTAAAATGAAGGGTATATCAAAGAGGAAGATAAATATAAAATAAAGTGCTAGAGTTGAAGAAGAAAAGTGATACAATCCTCTACAATAATAATTTGTGAGCCACTGAAAAATGTAGTCTACTTTTATGAATACTTTTTAACTAAATCTTAGGTACTCTTCTTAAGTGATGGGGAATTCTTTTATGTTTAACGTAATAACACAGATAAAAAAAGACTCCACAGAAGGTATTGAAAAGCAATAATGGCAACTAAGTCAGTTATTCATTCATTTTAAGAGTAAGAGGTGCTGTGGCTTAGTGGTTAATCCACCTGTCTCGTAAACAGAAAATCCTGAGTTCAAATCTCAGCAGCATCTCAGTTTTGCTCCAAACTTATAGAATTGAATTTTTTCAAGTAAATATTAAATACAGTTTCAAAACAAGAGTAGTGTCCTGTTCACTTTAGAATGCTTCATCTCATAATGAAAAAAGCACTTGGTATTTTGCAGAATTTCAAAGCAATGCAATGAATGAATAAGGGAAATGAGAATTATAACAAAGAGGAAAGAGAAGAAAATTCAATTTAGAGTTGAATTTTTGTAATGCATTTCACTCACAAGACATAATTCAATATTCTAAAAGAACGGTAAGCTACCTCTTAAGGAAGAATTTTTTAATAAATTTAGTGTTCTCACCTATAGTGTTTAAGAAGAGAGTTGTGGGAACTTAGAAAAGAAAATGAAAAAAAAATGATTTCTATTTCACTCCATTCAGCTAACTATTCCAGTGAAGTTTGTCAAACAAGTCCTGTGGCTTAGCTGGTTAAAGCACCTGTCTAGTAAACAGGATATCCTGAGTTCAAATCTCAGCAGCACCTTAATATTTTTATTCTTAAATTACTGATCAGTTTCCTTAGATACTCTCTGATACAATTAAAAAATGAAAAATCTGAGTCATCTTACTAATAGACAGTTCATCTTAATATTAAATAAAATTCAGAGAATTTTCATGGTAACAGAAGCAAAACTTTGAATGTAAAATGAAGAGTAAATCAAATAGCAAGGTATATATGAACTAAAACCTTAGAGTTGAAGACTACTGATGTATTCCTCTACAATTATTATTTGTAAACCACTCAAAAATGTAATCTACTTTTATAAGTACTTGTTAACTAAAATGTAGGTATTCTTGTTAAGTGATGGGGAATCCTTTTTTGTTCAACGTTTCACCACAGATAAAGAAGACTGCACTAAAGGCACTGAGGACAAGTCATCTCCACTAAGTCAGTTATTCAATATTTGTAAGATAAGTAGGTGCTGTTGTTTAGTGGTCAAAGCTCCTGTCTCATAACTAGGATGTCCTGTGTTTAAATTCCAGCAACAATTTAGATTTAGTCCAAACTTTTAACATTCAATTTCTTCAAGTAAACGTTCAATAAAGCTTAAAAACAAGAGTAGTGTTCTGTTGACTTTAGAATGCTTGATCTCCAAATGAAACAAACACTTGGTGTTTTGCAGAATTCGAAAGTAATACCATAAATGAATAGGGGAAAAGAGAATGTCAAAGAAAAGGAAAGAGACGACAAATAAATTAAGATTTCAATTTAACCAATGCATTTTACTCACAACACATAATTCAATCTTCTATAAGTAGGGTAAGTCACTCATTAAGGAAGTATTCTTAAATAAATTTGATTTTCTCACCTATAGAGTTTGACAACAGAGTTGTATCAACTTAGAAAATAAAATAAAAAAAAACAGATTTCTACTGCACTCCATTCTACTAGCAATTGCAGTAAACTTTGTCATGAAAGTTCTCTGGGTTAGTTGCTTTGACTACTCGTCTACTAAACAGGAGATCCTGAATTCAAATCTCCACAACACCGTGCTCTTTTTCATAGTTAAATAACAGATTATTTTCATTAGATGATCCTTTGATATAATGTTAAAATCAAGAATTTGAGTAACTTACTATTGAACAGTTCATCTTAATACTAAATAAAATTCTGAGTATTTTCGAGATGACAGAAGCAAGACTGTGAATGTAAAATGAAGGGTATATCAAAGAGGAAGATAAATATAAAATAAAGTGCTAGAGTTGAAGAAGAAAAGTGATACAATCCTCTACAATAATAATTTGTGAGCCACTGAAAAATGTAGTCTACTTTTATGAATACTTTTTAACTAAATCTTAGGTACTCTTCTTAAGTGATGGGGAATTCTTTTATGTTTAACGTAATAACACAGATAAAAAAAGACTCCACAGAAGGTATTGAAAAGCAATAATGGCAACTAAGTCAGTTATTCAATCTTTTTAAGAGTAAGAGGTGCTGTGGCTTAGTAGTTAAAGCGCCTCTCTCATAAACAGGAAATCCTGAGTTCAGATCTCAGCAGCCCCTCAGTTTTGCTCCAAACTTATAGAATTTAATTTTTTCAAGTAAATATTAAATACAGTTTCAAAACAAGAGTAGTGTCCTGTTCACTTTAGAATGCTTCATCTCATAATGAAAAAAGCAATTGGTATTTTGCAGAATTTCAAAGCAATGCAATGAATGAATAAGGGAAATGAGAATTATAACAAAGAGGAAAGAGAAGAAAATTCAATTTAGAGTTGAATTTTTGTAATGCATTTCACTCACAAGACATAATTCAATATTCTAAAAGAACGGTAAGCCACCTCTTAAGATAGAATTTTTAAATAAATTTAGTGTTCTCACCTATAGTGTTTAAGAAGAGAGTTGTGGGAACTTAGAAAAGAAAATGAAAAAAAAATGATTTCTATTTCACTCCATTCAGCTAACTATTCCAGTGACGTTTGTCGAGCAGGTTCTGTGGCTTAGCTGGTTAAAGCGCCTGTCTAGTAAACAGGAGATCCAGAGTTCAAATCTCAGCAGCACCTTGATATTTTTATTCTTAAATTACAGATCAGTTTCCTTAGATACTCTCTGATACAATTAAAAAATGAAAAATCTGAGTCATCTTACTAATAGACAGTTCATCTTAATATTAAATAAAATTCAGTGAATTTTCATGGTAACAGAAGCAAAACTTTGAATGTAAAATGAAGAGTAAATCAAATAGCAAGGTATATATGAACTAAAACCTTAGAGTTGAAGAAAACTGATGTATTCCTCTACAATTATTATTTGTAAACCACTCAAAAATGTAATCTACTTTTATAAGTACTTGTTAACTAAAATGTAGGTATTATTGTTAAGTGATGGGGAATCCTTTTTTGTTCAACATTTCACCACAGATAAAGAAGACTGCACTAAAGGCACTGAGGACAAGTCATCTCCACTAAGTCAGTTAACCAATATTTGTAAGATAAGTAGGTGCTGTTGTTTAGTGGTCAAAGCTCCTGTCTCATAACTAGGATGTCCTTTGTTTAAATTCCAGCAACAATTTAGATTTAGTCCAAACTTTTAAAATTCTATTTCTTCAAGTAAACGTTCAATAAAGCTTAAAAACAAGAATAGTGTTCTGTTGACTTTAGAATGCTTGATCTCTAAATGAAACAAAAACTTGGTGTTTTGCAGAATTCGAAAGTTATACCATAAATGAATAGGGGAAAAGAGAATGTCAAAGAAAAGGAAAGAGACGACAAATAAATTAAGAGTTCAATTTAACCAATGCATTTTACTCACAACACATAATTCAATCTTCTATAAGTAGGGTAAGTCACTCATTAAGGAAGTATTCTTAAATAAATGTGATTTTCTCAGCTATAGAGTTTGACAACAGAGTTGTATCAACTTAGTAATGAAAATAAAAAAAAACAGATTTCTACTGCACTCCATTCTACTAGCAATTGCAGTAAACTTTGTCATGAAAGTTCTCTGGGTTAGTTGCTTTGACTACTCGTCTACTAAACAGGAGATCCTGAATTCAAATCTCCACAACACCGTGCTCTTTTTCATAGTTAAATAACAGATTATTTTCATTAGATGATCCTTTGATATAATGTTAAAATCAAGAATTTGAGTAACTTACTATTGAACAGTTCATCTTAATACTAAATAAAATTCTGAGTATTTTCGAGATGACAGAAGCAAGACTGTGAATGTAAAATTAAGGGTATATCAAAGAGGAAGATAAATATAAAATAAAGTGCTAGAGTTGAAGAAGAAAAGTGATACAATCCTCTACAATAATAATTTGTGAGCCACTGAAAAATGTAGGCTACTTTTATGAATACTTTTTAACTAAATCTTAGGTACTCTTCTTAAGTGATGGGGAATTCTTTTATGTTTAACGTAATAACACAGATAAAAAAAGACTCCACAGAAGGTATTGAAAAGCAATAATGGCAACTAAGTCAGTTATTCAATCTTTTTAAGAGTAAGAGGTGCTGTGGCTTAGTAGTTAAAGCGCCTCTCTCATAAACGGGAAATCCTGAGTTCAGATCTCAGCAGCCCCTCAGTTTTGCTCCAAACTTATAGAATTGAATTTTTTCAAGTAAATATTAAATACAGTTTCAAAACAAGAGTAGTGTCCTGTTCACTTTAGAATGCTTCATCTCATAATGAAAAAAGCAATTGGTATTTTGCAGAATTTCAAAGCAATGCAATGAATGAATAAGGGAAATGAGAATTATAACAAAGAGGAAAGAGAAGAAAATTCAATTTAGAGTTGAATTTTTGTAATGCATTTCACTCACAAGACATAATTCAATATTCTAAAAGAACGGTAAGCCACCTCTTAAGATAGAATTTTTAAATAAATTTAGTGTTCTCACCTATAGTGTTTAAGAAGAGAGTTGTGGGAACTTAGAAAAGAAAATGAAAAAAAAATGATTTCTATTTTACTCCATTCAGCTAACTATTCCAGTGACGTTTGTCAAGCAGGTTCTGTGGCTTAGCTGGTTAAAGCGCCTGTCTAGTAAACAGGAGATCCAGAGTTCAAATCTCAGCAGCACCTTGATATTTTTATTCTTAAATTACAGATCAGTTTCCTTAGATACTCTCTGATACAATTAAAAAATGAAAAATCTGAGTCATCTTACTAATAGACAGTTCATCTTAATATTAAATAAAATTCAGTGAATTTTCATGGTAACAGAAGCAAAACTTTGAATGTAAAATGAAGAGTAAATCAAATAGCAAGGTATATATGAACTAAAACCTTAGAGTTGAAGAAAACTGATGTATTCCTCTACAATTATTATTTGTAAACCACTCAAAAATGTAATCTACTTTTATAAGTACTTGTTAACTAAAATGTAGGTATTATTGTTAAGTGATGGGGAATCCTTTTTTGTTCAACATTTCACCACAGATAAAGAAGACTGCACTAAAGGCACTGAGGACAAGTCATCTCCACTAAGTCAGTTATTCAATATTTGTAAGATAAGTAGGTGCTGTTGTTTAGTGGTCAAAGCTCCTGTCTCATAACTAGGATGTCCTGTGTTTAAATTCCAGCAACAATTTAGATTTAGTCCAAACTTTTAAAATTCAATTTCTTCAAGTAAACGTTCAAAAAAGTTTAAAAACAAGAGTAGTGTTCTGTTGACTTTAGAATGCTTGATCTCCAAATGAAACAAACACTTGGTGTTTTGCAGAATTCGAAAGTAATACCATAAATGAATAGGGGAAAAGAGAATGTCAAAGAAAAGGCAAGAGACGACAAATAAATTAAGAGTTCAATTTAACCAATGCATTTTACTCACAACACATAATTCAATATTCTATAAGTAGGGTAGGTCACTCATTAAGGAAGTATTCTTAAATAAATTTGATTTTCTCACCTATAGAGTTTGACAACAGAGTTGTATCAACTTAGAAAATAAAATAAAAAAAAACAGATTTCTACTGCACTCCATTCTACTAGCAATTGCAGTAAACTTTGTCATGAAAGTTCTCTGGCTTTGTTGCTTTGACTGCCCGTCTAATGAACAGGAGATCCTGAGTTCAAATATCCACCACACCGTGCTCTTTTTCATAGTTAAATAACAGATTATTTTCATTAGATGATCCTTTGATATAATGTTAAAATGAAAAATTTGAGTAACTTACTATTGAACAGTTCATCTTAATACTAAATAAAATTCTGAGTATTTTCGAGATGACAGAAGCAAGACTGTGAATGTAAAATGAAGGGTATATCAAAGAGGAAGATAAATATAAAATAAAGTGCTAGAGTTGAAGAAGAAAAGTGATACACTCCTCTACAATAATAATTTGTGAGCCACTGAAAAATGGAGTCTACTTTTATGAATACTTTTTAACTAAATCTTAGGTACTCTTCTTAAGTGATGGGGATTTTTTTTATGTTTAACGTAATAACACAGATAAAAAAAGACTCCACAGAAGGTATTGAAAAGCAATAATGGCAACTAAGTCAATTATTCAATCATTTTGAGAGTAAGAGGTGCTGTGGCTTAGTGGTTAAAGCGCCTGTCTCGTAAACAGGAAATCCTGAGTTCAAATCTCAGCAGCACCTCAGTTTTGCTCCAAACTTATAGAATTGAATTTTTTCAAGTAAATATTAAATACAGTTTCAAAACAAGAGTAGTGTCCTGTTCACTTTAGAATGCTTCATCTCATAATGAAAAATGCACTTGGTATTTTGCAGAATTTCAAAGCAATGCAATAAATGAATAAGGGAAATGAGAATTATACCAAAGAAGAAAGAAAGAAAATTCAATTTAGAGTTGAATTTTTGTAATGCATTTCACTCACAAGACATAATTCAATATTCTAAAAGAACGGTAAATCACCTCTTAAGGAAGAATTTTTAGATAAATAAATTTAGTGTTCTCACCTATAGTGTTTAAGAAGAGAGTTGTGGGAACTTAGAAAAGAAAATGAAAAATAAAATGATTTCTATGTCACTCCATTCAGCTAACTATTCCAGTGATGTTTGTCAAGCAGGTGCTGTGGCTTAGCTGGTTAAAGCGCCTGTCTAGTAAACAGGAGATCCTGAGTTCAAATCTCAGCAGCACCTTGATATTTTTATTCTTAAATTACAGATCAGTTTCGTTAGATACTCTCTGATACAATTAAAAAATGAAAAATCTGAGTCATCTTACTAATAGACAGTTCATCTTAATATTAAATAAAATTCAGAGAATTTTCATGGTAACAGAAGCAAAACTTTGAATGTAAAATGAAGAGTATATCAAATAGCAAGGTATATATGAACTAAAACCTTAGAGTTGAAGACAACTGATGTATTCCTCTACAATTATTATTTGTAAACCACTCAAAAATGTAATCTACTTTTATAAGTACTTGTTAACTAAAATGTAGGTATTCTTGTTAAGTGATGGGGAATCCTTTTTTGTTCAACGTTTCACCACAGATAAAGAAGACTGCACTAAAGGCACTGAGGACAAGTCATCTCCACTAAGTCAGTTATTCAATATTTGTAAGATAAGTAGGTGCTGTTGTTTAGTGGTCAAAGCTCCTGTCTCATAACTAGGATGTCCTGTGTTTAAATTCCAGCAACAATTTAGATTTAGTCTAAACTTTTAAAATTCAATTTCTTCAAGTAAACGTTCAAAAAAGTTTAAAAACAAGAGTAGTGTTCTGTTGACTTTAGAATGCTTGATCTCCAAATGAAACAAACACTTGGTGTTTTGCAGAATTCGAAAGTAATACCATAAATGAATAGGGGAAAAGAGAATGTCAAAGAAAAGGAAAGAGACGACAAATAAATTAAGAGTTCAATTTAACCAATGCATTTTACTCACAACACATAATTCAATCTTCTATAAGTAAGGTAAGTCACTCATTAAGGAAGTATTCTTAAATAAATTTGATCTTCTCACCTATAGAGTTTGACAACAGAGTTGTATCAACTTAGTAATGAAAATAAAAAAAAAACAGATTTCTACTGCACTCCATTCTACTAGCAATTGCAGTAAACTTTGTCATGAAAGTTCTCTGGCTTAGTTGCTTTGACTGCCCGTCTACTAAACAGGAGATCCTGAATTCAAATCTCCACAACACCGTGCTCTTTTTCATAGTTAAATAACAGATTATTTTCATTAGATGATCCTTTGATATAATGTTAAAATGAAAAATTTGAGTAACTTACTATTGAACAGTTCATCTTAATACTAAATAAAATTCCGAGTATTTTCGAGATGACAGAAGCAAGACTGTGAATGTAAAATGAAGGGTATATCAAAGAGGAAGATAAATATAAAATAAAGTGCTAGAGTTGAAGAAGAAAAGTGATACAATCCTCTACAATAATAATTTGTGAGCCACTGAAAAATGTAGTCTACTTTTATGAATACTTTTTAACTAAATCTTAGGTACTCTTCTTAAGTGATGGGGAATTCTTTTATGTTTAACGTAATAACACAGATAAAAAAAGACTCCACAGAAGGTATTGAAAAGCAATAATGGCAACTAAGTCAGTTATTCATTCATTTTAAGAGTAAGAGGTGCTGTGGCTTAGTGGTTAATGCACCTGTCTCGTAAACAGAAAATCCTGAGTTCAAATCTCAGTTTTGCTCCAAACTTATAGAATTGAATTTTTTCAAGTAAATATTAAATACAGTTTCAAAACAAGAGTAGTGTCCTGTTCACTTTAGAATGCTTCATCTCATAATGAAAAAAGCACTTGGTATTTTGCAGAATTTCAAAGCAATGCAATGAATGAATAAGGGAAATGAGAATTATAACAAAGAGGAAAGAGAAGAAAATTCAATTTAGAGTTGAATTTTTGTAATGCATTTCACTCACAAGAAATAATTCAATATTCTAAAAGAACGGTAAGCTACCTCTTAAGGAAGAATTTTTAAATACATTTAGTGTTCTCACCTATAGTGTTTAAGAAGAGAGTTGTGGGAACTTAGAAAAGAAAATGAAAAAAAAAATGATTTCTATTTCACTCCATTCAGCTAACTATTCCAGTGACGTTTGTCAAACAAGTCCTGTGGCTTAGCTGGTTAAAGCACCTGTCTAGTAAACAGGAAATCCTGAGTTCAAATCTCAGCAGCATCTTAATATTTTTATTCTTAAATTACAGATCAGTTTCCTTAGATACTCTCTGATACAATTAAAAAATGAAAAATCTGAGTCATCTTACTAGTAGACAGTTCATCTTAATATTAAATAAAATTCAGAGAATTTTCATGGTAACAGAAGCAAAACTTTGAATGTAAAATGAAGAGTAAATCAAATAGCAAGGTATATATGAACTAAAACCTTAGAGTTGAAGACTACTGATGTATTCCTCTACAATTATTATTTGTAAACCACTCAAAAATGTAATCTACTTTTATAAGTACTTGTTAACTAAAATGTAGGTATTCTTGTTAAGTGATGGGGAATCCTTTTTTGTTCAACGTTTCACCACAGATAAAGAAGACTGCACTAAAGGCACTGAGGACAAGTCATCTCCACTAAGTCAGTTATTCAATATTTGTAAGATAAGTAGGTGCTGTTGTTTAGTGGTCAAAGCTCCTGTCTCATAACTAGGATGTCCTGTGTTTAAATTCCAGCAACAATTTAGATTTAGTCCAAACTTTTAACATTCAATTTCTTCAAGTAAACGTTCAATAAAGCTTAAAAACAAGAGTAGTGTTCTGTTGACTTTAGAATGCTTGATCTCCAAATGAAACAAACACTTGGTGTTTTGCAGAATTCGAAAGTAATACCATAAATGAATAGGGGAAAAGAGAATGTCAAAGAAAAGGAAAGAGACGACAAATAAATTAAGATTTCAATTTAACCAATGCATTTTACTCACAACACATAATTCAATCTTCTATAAGTAGGGTAAGTCACTCATTAAGGAAGTATTCTTAAATAAATTTGATTTTCTCACCTATAGAGTTTGACAACAGAGTTGTATCAACTTAGAAAATAAAATAAAAAAAGAACAGATTTCTACTGCACTCCATTCTACTAGCAATTGCAGTAAACTTTGTCATGCAACTTCTCTGGCTTAGTTGCTTTGACTGCCCGTCTAATAAACAGGAGATCCTGAGTTCAAATCTCCACAATGCCGTGCTCTTTTTCATAGTTAAATAACAGATTATTTTCATTAGATGATCCTTTGATATAATGTTAAAATGAAGAATTTGAGTAACTTACTATTGAACAGTTCATCTTAATACTACATAAAATTCCGAGTATTTTCGAGATGACAGAAGCAAGACTGTGAATGTAAAATGAAGGGTATATCAAAGAGGAAGATAAATATAGAATAAAGTGCTAGAGTTGAAGAAGAAAAGTGATACAATCCTCTACAATAATAATTTGTGAGCCACTGAAAAATGTAGTCTACTTTTATGAATACTTTTTAACTAAATCTTAGGTACTCTTCTTAAGTGATGGGGAATTCTTTTATGTTTAACGTAATAACACAGATAGAAAAAGACTCCACAGAAGGTATTGAAAAGCAATAATGGCAACTAAGTCAGTTATTCAATCATTTTAAGAGTAAGAGGTGCTGTGGCTTAGTGGTTAAAGCGCTTGTCTCGTAAACAGGAACTCTTGAGTTCAAATCTCAGCAGCACCTCAGTTTTGCTCCAAACTTCTAGAATTGAATTTTTTCAAGTAAATATTAAATACAGTTTCAAAACAAGAGTAGTGTCCTGTTCACTTTAGAATGCTTCATCTCATAATGAAAAAAGCACTTGGTATTTTGCAGAATTTCAAAGCAATGCAATGAATGAATAAGGGAAATGAGAATTATAACAAAGAGGAAAGAGAAGAAAATTCAATTTAGAGTTGAATTTTTGTAATGCATTTCACTCACAAGACATAATTCAATATTCTAAAAGAACGGTAAGCCACCTCTTAAGGAAGAATTTTTAAATAAATTTAGTGTTCTCACCTATAGTGTTTAAGAAGAGAGTTGTGGGAACTTAGAAAAGAAAATGAAAAAAAAAATGATTTCTATTTCACTCCATTCAGCTAACTATTCCAGTGAAGTTTGTCAAGCAGGTTCTGTGGCTTAGCTGGTTAAGGCACCTGTCTAGTAAACAGGATGATCCTGAGTTCAAATCTCAGCGGCACCTTGATATTTTTATTCTTAAATTACAGATCAGTTTCCTTAGATACTCTCTGATACAATTAAAAAATGAAAAATCTGAGTCATCTTCCTAATAGACAGTTCATCATAATATTAAATAAAATTCAGAGAATTTTCATGGTAACAGAAGCAAAACTTTGAATGTAAAATGAAGAGTAAATCAAATAGCAAGGTATATATGAACTAAAACCTTAGAGTTGAAGATAACTGATGTATTCCTCTACAATTATTATTTGTAAACCACTCAAAAATGTAATCTACTTTTATAAGTACTTGTTAACTAAAATGTAGGTATTCTTGTTAAGTGATGGGGAATCCTTTTTAGTTCAACATTTCACCACAGATAAAGAAGACTGCACTAAAGGCACTGAGGACAAGTCATCTCCACTAAGTCAGTTATTCAATATTTGTAAGATAAGTAGGTGCTGTTGTTTAGTGGTCAAAGCTCCTGTCTCATAACTAGGATGTCCTTTGTTTAAATTCCAGCAACAATTTAGATTTAGTCCAAACTTTTAAAATTCTATTTCTTCAAGTAAACGTTCAATAAAGCTTAAAAACAAGAGTAGTGTTCTGTTGACTTTAGAAGGCTTGATCTCTAAATGAAACAAAAACTTGGTGTTTTGCAGAATTCGAAAGTTATACCATAAATGAATAGGGGAAAAGAGAATGTCAAAGAAAAGGAAAGAGACGACAAATAAATTAAGAGTTCAATTTAACCAATGCATTTTACTCACAACACATAATTCAATCTTCTATAAGTAGGGTAAGTCACTCATTAAGGAAGTATTCTTAAATAAATGTGATTTTCTCAGCTATAGAGTTTGACAACAGAGTTGTATCAACTTAGTAATGAAAATAAAAAAAAACAGATTTCTACTGCACTCCATTCTACTAGCAATTGCAGTAAACTTTGTCATGAAAGTTCTCTGGGTTAGTTGCTTTGACTACTCGTCTACTAAACAGGAGATCCTGAATTCACATCTCCACAACACCGTGCTCTTTTTCATAGTTAAATAACAGATTATTTTCATTAGATGATCCTTTGATATAATGTTAAAATCAAGAATTTGAGTAACTTACTATTGAACAGTTCATCTTAATA